>NW_026575048.1:16087500-16723500 GCF_905146905.1 Nyctereutes procyonoides | reverse complement strand
AACTTACCCTTAGCTGTCAACCTAAGCTACACAAGGTCTATTCAAGTGAACAACAAATACTTAGTTGCTCTAAAATGGAAAGCTCTTGACTTGCTTTTATAGTTAAAATAATACAGAAAGGGTTGAAAATTTCTCTCTTATTTCAACCCCCTCTAATAAACATTTAATAGTTTCAGAAAACAATCATTCTGTTAGTGTATTTGGAATCTCTTCAGCCAGATGTGTGTTGTATATCAATAGAAATAGTTACATTTCATTTTAAATGAAAATCTGAAGTTCTAGGAATAATGTACATAGATTTTAATATATACATTTGGGGTAACTGTATTGGTTGTCCAGAGAGCCTATTAAATTCTTTGTTGAATCTATTCAGATTAGGTAAAGATGTATTATGGCTATGTTAACAGTATTTATTATAGGATATATATTCAGATTAGGTAAAGATGTATTATGGCTATGTTAACAGTATTTAGTATATGATATACATCCACAAAAGGCATGCTTTCCAGCTTGCAAGGCAAAAGGCTACTGCACAAATACAAATTTAAGAAAACCTTCTCCTATTAAAACATGATGTTCATAGTAAAACATTTTCACGATGAAAAATAAAACAACTATATAAATTTATATGTGATTTGATTATAAAAACAAGCATTTGGCTATCAGTAGGGGAAAGTCCTACTTTTTTTTTCCAAATAAATAATTAGCAAATACCTAGCATAGTTTATTTTGAACATTTTTTATGGCTAATTGGCATAAAATTAAATATTCCAAAACTCCCATATGTGTGTGTCTATATAGATAGATAGATGATAGATGATAGATAGATGATAGATAGATAGATAGATAGATAGATAGATAGATAGATAGATGATAGATAGATGATACACACCAAGGGACAGTTTTCAGAAAACAATTATTAATACTTCTTTATGTGAAGTACTCACATGGATATATCTTTCATGATCTATTTCTCTCTGCTTTATTTTAAAAAATGATGTCACAGCCTTGAGCCATTAATGGGTCATGACTAACAGCAAGAAAACACTGAAAAAGTGAATTTCTGAAAAGAATTCATGGCATGAAGGTCAATAGGAGGTGTATTTAATGGGTAGCTGTACTTTTTCATTCCTGTTGTTAGATGACAACCCGAACTATAATGATCAACTGAGCTGTTCTTTGTATCTATATGATTTTTTGCCAAGGAAAGATGAGCTTAGATTCCTAGAAACATTTCCATTATTGTGGAAAGTAAAAGTATTGTTCTAACTGGCATTTTAATTAAATAAAGGAAAATGTTTTTTTTAAAAAATACCTTGAAAAGTACTATGGTGAGGCCTGGATATTGTTAGCTGGCACTGAAAGCTTCAGAGAAAGAATAAAACTCCTCCCTCCCTCTGTCCTTTCCCTTTGCCTGTCTGTCCTTTACTACTTCCACAGAGATAAACTATTAAAGCAGTTGCTCTTTCTCTTGCCTTGCCACGATGTCTAGGACTTCCAGTCAGTATTAGACAAAAGATCATGGGAGCTGACATTTTTGCCTACTTTCCAGTCTTGCCAAGTAACCTCAAGTAGTGTTCTTTATCAGATTGAGAAGTTTTTCTTCTACTCCTAGTTACTGAGAGCTCTTGTTTGAATGGACATTAGGATCCAGTAAGAGCTTTCTCACTAGGGATCCCTGGGTGACTCAGCAGTTTAGTGCCTGCTTTTGTGCCCAGGGCGTGATCCTGGAGACCGGGGATCCAGTCCTGCATCCGGCTCCCTGCATGGAGTCTGCTTCACCCTCTGCCTGTGTCTCTGCCTCTCTCTCTCTGTCTCTTATGTATAAAATATTTTAAAAAGAGCTTTCTCACTGTATTCATATCATTATGTGATTGTTTTTGTTTCTATGTGTATGATAGATTAGGTATACTGATCAGTCAAACCAATCTTGTTTGCATGATATGAATCTATCTTGTATGTAATATCTACCTACCTACCTATCAATCTATATTTTGCTGTATTGTTTACTAAAATCCATTAAGAGTTTCTACATCTATGTTCATGAGAGATATTGGTCTGTAGTTTTCTGTTCTTTTAGTGCCTTGTCTGATTTTGATTATCACGGTAATAGTGGCCTCATAAAATGAATTGACATGTGTTTCCTCCTTTTCTATTTGCTGGAAGATTTCTTTCTTTCTTTTTTTTTAGAATAGGTTTTATTTTTCTTTATATCTTTAGTAGGATTCACCAGTGAAGCCTATTGTACCTAAAATATTTTTCATTTAAAAGTTTTAAATTGTGATATCAATTTATTTAACAGATGTCATTCTATTTATTTTATATTGAGTGGGCTTTGGTAGTTGTTTTTTTTTTTTTTAAAGAATTTTTTATTTATTCATTTAAGAGAGAGAGCAAGGGATCCCTGGGTAGCTCAGCGGTTTAGTGCCTGTTTTCCGCCCAGGGCCTGATCCTGGAGTCCTGGGATTGAGTCCCATGTTGGGCTCCCTGCATGGAGCCTGCTTCTCCCTCTGCCTGTGTCTCTGCCTCTCTCTCTCTCTCTGTCTCTCATGAATAAATAAATAAAATCTTTATTTATTTTTTTTAATAAAATCTTTAAAAAATAAAAAGAAAACAGAAGAAAAAAAAAGAGAGTGAGCAAGAGGATTAACAGGGGTAAGGGGCAGAAGAAGAAGCAGACTCCATGCTGAGCAGGGATCCCGGTATGGGTCTCCATCCCAGGATCCTGGTCATGACCTAAGCCAAAGGCAGATGCTTAACCCACCTAGGCACCCCCGGTAGTTTGTCTTTTGAGGAATTAGTTCATTTTAACTAAATTGAAAACATTTATTCAAAAATTGTTTATAATATTCTCTTATTCTTTTAAAACTTAAATAAACCTTCCAATGGCTTTATTTTTTTTAAACCAATGGCTTTATATTTAGAGAAAAGTTGCAAAGACAGAACAGGTAGTTCCTATATACCACATACCATTTCTCCTATTAATATCTTACATTATTATTGTATATTTGTCACAACTAATGAACCAATTGTGATACATTATTATTAACTAAAATCCATACTTTGAGTTCCACTAGTTTTGATGCCAGCAGGCTGGCCTGAAGACCCAGAAGGGTTCCCACAACATCAGACAAAAGAGTCTCTGGCTGTGTCCAGGATAGAAATCAAACATGAATCAGTAGGAGGTGAAAGCAGAGTTTATTGAAGGTTTAAAAAGAGTGCAGGTACAGACAGCATGTCTGGGAGACTCAGAAAGGAAAGGATAGAGCCTCTTCTTTGCTTGGGGTCTGGAAGTTTTTATTAAGGATTGTGGTCTGGTATATGTGTTGTCCTCTTAAGCATCCAGGAACAGGTTAGAACAAAGATAAGGGCCCAAGTGTTATTCTTTGGAGCTAGGGGTCTTGGTGTTGAGAG
Source organism: Nyctereutes procyonoides (assembly GCF_905146905.1). Lineage (NCBI taxonomy): Eukaryota > Metazoa > Chordata > Mammalia > Carnivora > Canidae > Nyctereutes > Nyctereutes procyonoides. Next base: position 16,720,086 of record NW_026575048.1, on the reverse strand, counting down.
TTCTAGTTCCTGTGGTCTCAAATACACAAGTGATGGCTTTGTTTGGTCATTTTCATCTCATCCTTCCTTAGATGTTATCTATCCTAAATAAATCATCCAGACACCTGGGTGGCTCAGTGGTTGAGCATCTGCCTTTGTCTCAGGTCATGATCCCAGGGTCCCGGGATCCAGCCCCTTATCTGTGGAGGCCGAGAAAAATTAAAGCCATTCCACCTCAAGTTTAGCATTAGCACAAGTACAGCCATCTTAGGCCCTTGTGAATAAGAGCTGAACTTTACAGGAAAAACTGCAGAATGTCCTCCGCAGGGAATCCCATATCAGAAAGACAACAGAGCTCAGAATTGCCCTCGGCAGAGAATCCCACATCAGAAAGACAACAACCCAAGCCAGTGGCAGAAAGTCCCATATTAGAATGAGAACAGAGCTCAATGCCCTTGAAAGCCCCATATTAGAATGTAAACAGAACTTGAGAAATTCCTCCACCCCTTCTGAAAATCCCCTAGACCAGCCCATAAAAAAACCCAGCTGTAACCCACTTCAGGGTCCAAGTCCCTGCTCTGTTGTGTCCGGTATACTTGGACCCAAGCTCAAGCTTGCAAATAAACCCTCATGCGCTTGCATTGGTGTTGGCTCCTTGGTGGTTTCTCGGATTCGCAATCTTGGGCACAACATTATCAAGCTCCCTGCAGAGAGCCTGCTTCTTTCTCTGCATATGTCTCTCTGCCTCTGTCTGCGTCTCTCATGAATAAAATAAAATCTTAAAAAAAGAAAGAAATCATTAACTTCTTGTCCTTTAGAAGTAGGAACATATGCTGTTTACATTTTGAGGCATGTGTAAAGTGGGGGTGCAGGTCCTAGCAAAAAGCAGGTTTTTATGGAATCCTTTGGGTTCTCTGTGTCAGCTTTACCCTAATATTTTCTTTCTATTCCAGGATCTCATCTAGGATACCACATTACTTTTAGTTATCAGGCCTCTTTAGGTTTCTCTAGGCTGTGATAGTTATCAGTCTTTGGTTTTGGTGACCTTGACATTTTTGAGGAGTACTGTTCAGGTGTTTTGTAAAATATTCCTCGATTTGGGTTTGTCTAGTGTTTTTCTCATGGTAAAATTGTGGTTATTAAATTTTGGGAGGACAATGGAGATAAATAATCATTCGCATCATATTTTATCAAAGGTACATGCTATCATCAGAATTTGTCAGAGGAAATATAAAGCATGTTTACATTTATTTATGTATCTGATAGATTTAGCTCGATTACATCATATTGTTCTGTGTAATTTTCCTGTGCATGTTATACTTATTGTGGTTCTTTTTGCAGTCTTTCAGGCTCCCTGTCCTTTTCTCTTGATTTTCTCCATCTCAGTCTTGTGGGCTTATTCTCTTGCTTTCTTGCATTCTCTTTAAAACAAAACAAAACACAAAAAAACCCACAAAACCCAAAATTTCATATTTAGGACATTTTGTATATATGAATAGTTACCTTCCTTAGAATACTATTTGAAATGGCCTTAGCCCCCTCTTTCCTTGTGTATGCTTTTCCTATTTTATTTGCCTGCTTCAATTTTAACCATTTCATTTTTACCTGTGTGCAATCATGAGCTTATTTTAGTTTCTCCTATCTTGCTGGAGTCCCTTCCTGCTTAAAAAAAAAAAAAAAAATATATATATATATATATATATATATATATATATATATATATATTTCTGTAACTGAACTAATGTAGTTGGCTTCTTGGTGAGTTACAGATAGAGACTACACCAGGTGGAGTTGTCACATAAAGGAAACTTTATTTACAGCAAATAAGGAGATCCTGAGGAATAATTTCCAAAGCTGTGACTCTCCAAGTGGAGGTGAATGGGTTCTCTTTATTTAAGGTTAGGATGAATATTCAGAAAGGGGAGCTTTGGGATCCCTGGGTGGCGCAGCGGTTTGGCGCCTGCCTTTGGCCCAGGGCGCGATCCTGGAGACCCGGGATCGAATCCCACGTCGGGCTCCCGGTGCATGGAGCCTGCTTCTCCCTCTGCCTGTGTCTCTGCCTCTCTCTCTCTCTCTCTCTGACTATCATAAATAAAAAAATAAAAATAAAAATAAAAATAAAAAAAAAAAAGAAAGGGGAGCTTTGTCTTTGCAAGTAAAGGTGAGCATAAGTTCCCTTAGGAAACATGCCTATACCTGCATAACACAATGTGTTATGTTAATGAAACTTGTGCTCCCCCCCAGGGTGGAGACTTTAACATTATAATGAAGAGAGAGAACTGTGGAACAAAAGGAAAAGGTTTTGGACAAATTCCCAGGACAGGTATAAACTGGATGCAGTCTTGGACCCTTCATCGCAGCCAAGGAATGAAAGGCCTTGCTACTTTTAAAATAGCACTGAGAGCCTTACCACTGATTTATGGTCTGTGATTTGGGTAGGCTATTTCCAGGCCTGATAGAGAGGATTAATTTTTGCACTCCCATTGCTCCCTTGGAATCCTTAACACTGAGGATTTTGCATTTCTTTGTAATTCTCACACCTCTGGGGAAGTTGTACCGGAAGGGCAAGTAGAGATTCTAAGGCCTATATAGATCAGGGAAAACGGCTGGTGGCCTAAGGACCTCATTTTCTTGTTCTGGGGATCCCTGATTCTGCTTATATTTCTACTGTGTGGGAATGTAGAATATCCTTTACTCTTCATCCCCATTTTTGTTTTTAATCCTTTATCCACAATTAAAGACATTTCATCGCTGAACATTAGATCCTCTGCGGGGTCCAAAGTCATCTCAGTTGAATGAAGTTTATTCTCCAGTGGATTCCTGGGAAAGTCTCCTGAGTCCAGTCATCTGAGTTCTTCATTTCTGCTGAGTGGATATCTTGTTGACAGCTTTGACTGGTTTGAAAAACTTAGGTTAGCACTTAGTGTTCTTAAAGTTTTGTTTTTGTTTTGTTTTTAATTTTGCTCCATTGGTTTCTTTATGTGCTGTTGTCTAGAAGTTTGATGTCAACTTGATTGTCTTTTCTTTGTAAGTGATTTGTCGTTGTTTTTTTTTTTTTTTTTTTTGCCTGGTGGTTCAAATGACTTGTTTTTGTTTTGTTTTGTTTTTTCTCCTATCTTTACAGTCCAGTAATTTTACTAGGATGTATTTTGGGGTTGAATGTTCTGTCAATTTATTTTCTTCATTAATGGGCCCTTACATTGTATAGATTCAGACCTTTAATTTTTACAGAGTTTTCTTGGATTATAACTTTTCAAATATCAAGTTTCAGTGTTTTATTTTTCTTCTATAACAAATAGTTACACATATGTAACCTTTCTTTGCCTGTTTTCTATATATATAACTTTCTATCTGATGCATTTTACCTCTTTTATGATTTTATTTTTATTCTCTGGGTTCTTTTCATGCCATTTCTCAATGCCTCAGTGTATTTTCCACTAAATCTACTTTTCCTTAGAAGTTACGTTGCAATTTATGTGTTCTACTCAGTTAATTTTTTTTTCCTTTTCTCCTTTTCTTTTGAGTGTGCAAAGATTTAATTTCACATCTTCTTGGCTTTTTCCCCCCATTTTCCTTCCCATTTATTAATTGGTTTATTATTTATTTTCTAAATCTGATTTAGAACTCTCATATCTCAAATGCTTGTTTTAAGTTATTTTCCTTGGGTATTGCTTTAAGTTTTTGCTGATGTATTTTTTGTGTATTTGTGTTTTGTTTTGTTTTTGTTTTCTCCTGTTTTATTGTTGCTTAGGAGTATATTTTCTCCAGCTGAACTGTTTTCTCATTTTCTGTTTTCTTCTTGAAGTAGCTGTGTAGGGGTGTCACTTTCCAGTTTTGTTCATTTTTAAACGTCTTCTATTTTTTGAAAATATCAATAGAGAATGTCTCTGGCAGCTGGGTAAGGGACCTGGTACTATTAAGTGTCTCTTACCTTGAGAGTATCCTTGTCTTCTGGTAAAGTGAAACAGAGTTTCTTCATTGCTTGGCACATTTCATTGGAATGATTAATACTGATGTGCATTCTGATTTTTTTTTTTTTTTTACTTTTTCCTTAATTTCCACTATTTCCTTCCTTTTTTTTTTTTTACTTCCATACTCTGCCTCTAACTGGTATCTTCTGTTTGCAAGTTCCTTTACTTTTTTACTGGCAGCAGCAATACTTGTCAAGACTGACAACTTTTGATTCTTCAGCAGCTAACATTCTGATCAATGCAGTAGTAATCATCAGCATTATAGTATTTAACCAATTTCTATAAACTGTATAGTTCATCCAAATAAGTGCATACTCTATACATATATCAAAAATAATGTATTCTATTACAATGATCCAATTTCAAGAAGATTGATATATTTATTCAAGCAATATACAGTGGCAACCAACCAGCACTAATAAGAGATAACAAGTAAAACGAATCCCCAGACTTACATTCTAAAAGATCCAAATATTAACCCAATGGCTGTAGTGTCATAATATTTGTTTTGGAGGCCAGATTTATAGTTATTTGCCTTAGTTCACACATCAGTTGTGGAGAAACAAAGAAGTATTTTGCTGTTAAGCTGAGAACTAAGAGCTAGATAGAATGCCATAGCCAAGAAAAAACAATTGGTTCTTGCACTCAACAATATTCAGAATGAATGTTAGTTTTCTGTTATTTGTATTTGATTCTGTAATTGCAGCACAATTGAAATAGTTGAAGAACAAATTATTTTTCCCTAGTTGGTGTCACAGCTAGAGAAAATGGATCTAGATAATAGTTTGAAGAAAGTGTTCTCCATAAAACCCAAGTGATGAATCAATTGCTCCATGTGTTGGTTGTTCACTAATATTTTCAAATGCCTATGCTTCTAACATTCTTGACTTCCTTTACTAAATTTTTTTGGCACCTTCTCACAGTGCCCTACAGATAGAGATGTGCTGGGTATATTTACCTTCATATTTTGTTTCTGTTTTCGTAAAAAACATTAGTCAATTTGACTCAGTCCTAACCTTAGAAATTTAGTTCTATATAAACAGAGCAATCATAAAAATATCAAGTCAATAGTATCCATAGTCTCCTAAGTTCCAATGCATCCAGAAATATACCTTAATATTTTGAGCCTGGGTGAGTCACTTATCATATATTATAATATTTCAGAGGTGTATTAAAAATAATGGTGAACCAAGCAAAGATTGTGAGAATTCCCCATTTCTAGCCATCTGTGAATTCTTCACAACTCTTTGAAGAAATTTTAGTATGACATTATTTTTTTGTCTATACTAAGACAGTATTAATCTCAAGGTACCTCAAAAAGTATGGACTTACTCATGCTCTTTCCACTGTTAGTAATGATGTTTCTTTTTCTGTATCTCATCATTTTTTTCAGGGTAAACTCTTAGATTCAGCTTCAACTTCTTCTGTATGCAAAAGATGGTCCCAGTCTCTGTGATTTAACACTTAACATTGTTGTTTAGCAAATAATAGTCAATAAATATTGACCTAAAGTTGTAACACTTTTATTCTCCTGCAAAACACAACTACAAAGAGATAAAAATTACAGCTTGGGAAATATAGTCAATGATATTGTAATAATGTTGCATGATGACAAGTGGTAGCTAACTTATGATAGTGAGCAATGAGTAATGTGCAGAACTGTCAAGTCACTGTGCTGTGTACCTGAAACCAGTGTATCATTGTAAGACAACTGTACTTCAAATTTTTTTTTGAAAATACAAACAAAAATAAGTTTATAAAATGGCATATTACCCATGTATCCTCATTCAGAACAAATATTAATACTTTATATTTACTTCAGAGTTTTGTTTCCTAAAAAGAGAATGAACAGAGCACAGTTAGAATTAAAACCTCCTGAGTTCTCACCCAGGGGAATAGCCATTATCTTTCTCAGCTGTGACCATTATTGTGAATTTGGTGAGTATTCTCCCTTCTATATTTTTATGTTCTGCATATTTTTAAATAAACACTATATAGCATTTTTTACTATTCTTTTTAGCTTAGCAAAATACTAAAGGCACATATACTGATAAATTATTTGTTCTATGACATTTTCATAACTTTATATTATTTTAAGATTATGTTAAGATTGATTAATCTAGCTAACTATATAAAATGTACCTATTTTGGGGCAGCCTGAGTGGCTCAGCAGTTTAGTGCCTCCTTCAGCCCAGGGCCTGATCCTGGAGACCTGGGATTGAGTCCCACATCGGGCTTCCTGCTTCTCCCTCTGCCTGTGTCTCTGCCTCTCTCTCTCTCTCTCTCTCTCTCTCTCTCCCTCTCTCTCTCTCTGTGTGTGTGTGTGTCTCTGATGAATAAATAAATAAAATCTTAAGAAAAAATCTACCTATTTTGTTGCTATAATCATCTAGCATAATTTTTATGTTCTTGTATCTTGACTGAATTTTGGTAGACTTAATAAATTTTTCTTATTACTAAAAATTGAACTATGGTTCTCATTAAACACCTCTCCATATACAAATGTACAACATTTTCTATAAGAAACTTACTTATAACTTAGTTAAATATCTTTTAAATAGATGACATAACAGAGTATGTGCATTTTCAATTATAATATGTTTTCCAACTACAATAGTTTTTTCCCGTTTTGCATTCCAAACATTTTATAACCTTGGACAGCACTAGTACCTGTGTATAAGAGTATTTCTTTACCTTCATCACTGCCTATAAAAATTACTTTAAAAAAAAAAAGAAAAAAAATTACTTTGGATTTCTCTTTTTTTTTTTCTTTTGCCAAACATATGCATTTGATATAGAATCTACTTCCTTAAAATTTGATTTTTCTGGCTATTTTATATATACTTTATTAATTGTCTCTTTTTTAAAAATCACCTCTTTCATTATTGATTTGTAGAAATTTATTTATTCTTTCAAAAAAATCTATTCAAGTAAAGCATTGAGTGCCTTCTACATTCAACACACCCTTCTAGGTTATGAGATTATAGCAGCAAACAAGATGAAGCCCTTGTCCTTTCAGGGTTCATATTCTAGTGGAGAAGCAGAGAATAATAGGATGAAGAGGTGAAACTTGGAGTGAAGTTCTAGAAATGTTTTTAGAAAGAATATTCCAGAGAAAGGAAGCATTGAGTGTAAAGGATTTTAAGTGGGGGCATGTTTGGCTCTCTAGGAACAGCACAGGCTAAGCCAACTGCAGAGCAGTGATAATGGATCAGTCACTGAAGGTGAGGTTGGAAAGAGAGCTGGAATTGGATCGTGTAGAGTTAAGTTGGACATGGTAATGACATTGAACTTTACATGTGTTGACAAATTATTAATGATTCTCAAGGGGTAAGATAAGATCTATTCACATTTTAAATTTTTTAATTTTTTTAATTTATTTATGATAGTCACACAGTGAGAGAGAGAGAGGCAGAGACATAGGCAGAGGGAGGAGCAGGTTCCATGCACCGGGAGCCTGACGTGGGATTCGATCCCGGGTCTCCAGGATCGGGCCCTGGGCCAAAGGCAAGCGCCAAACCGCTGCGCCACCCAGGGATCCCGATCTATTCACATTTTAACAAATGATCTAGATCAGTGATTTTAAAGGCAGATGTTTGGAGACATTTGGCAATGTCTGGATACATTTTTTTTTCCTTAAACAATTCGATAGTTGCTAGTGTCCTCCAGTTGGTAGAGTTAAAGGATGCTACCAAATATCCTAAAGCTCATAGAAAAGCCAGTCCCCTAAAATAATAAGTAAATAAATAAATAAATGCCAGTCCCTTCCCAACAAATGATAATCAGACCCAAAAAGTTAATAATGTCAGAATTGAGTACTCTGGTCTAATCATCTATCAATACAAAATCAGTGTATTTAGAGTATTGTCTATTAGGGTAAACAATTACTCATTTGCTGGTATTTTTAATTTTTCACTAGCTGATCTCTAGAATTTTTTTTCATATAAAGTTAAAATGCAACTTATTTGAGGAAAAAGTTACATGGCAATTGTAGAGTAATTGACAATTTTGTGACAATACGTTTTTTCCATACAAAATATGGAGTACAAGTACCATTTATTTCTTCATTTTATTTTTTTCTCATACATATGTGTGTATGCATAATATATATGTATATATATTTGTGCATGTGTAATTTTTATACAAATTCATTAGAATAATACATACTTTTTTATATACCTCTATTATAGAACTTGACATATTTTATGATAGTTCTTTAGTTATACATTCATTTCCCCTGCCAGACTGTAAATATAATGAACTCAGGTGTTATATTGCATTACTCTCAGGGATAGGGATTCAAGATATGTTTATTAGATATTTGTTAAGAATTTTGATACATTCAAATAACAATAGATGAGGTGTTTTCCAATTAATTTTTTCCATAGCAATTATGATTGTGTTTCAGAGAATAATATCAAATAGGTGTAAGAACTGGAATAACAAGGTAGGATGTCTGAAGGGTGATTTGATTAAGACAAAGGGTATTGATGATTAAGTATAAGAAGTAGATGAGAAGACCCATTGCCATATTCCTGACTCAAGGCATCTAGAATTTACACCCTGCCTTGACAGACAGTATTTTAATTTCAGTTTGTAGTATTAACTTTGGCATCTAGCCTTAATGTCTATTTTAAGGTAGAGCTCGCATTATCTAAAATGCGCAGTCTTACCCATTGCTGCATGGCCTCTTGGCTTCCTGAATAAGCAGTGTTTGGAGTAGCCAGGGACACTGCTCTTTTGTAATTACAGCATTAATGATTCATGATTCACCTTGTCAGGTTCTTTTTGGTTATCTGTGTAAAAAACAAAAGTGGGGTTTTATTAGTCCTTCTAGAGTATTTTCCTCTTCTATCTACTTTTCTTTTCACTTTCCATTTTATTTTTCTCATTCATACTTTTTTTTTTTTAGTATAATTGGTACACAGTGTTACATTAATTTCAGATGTACCACCACTTAGTTTCCAGTAGAGGATAACTTAGTTCAGAAGGACCAGGATGCACTGAAAACCACAAGAACTCCTAGAAATGGAGAGGTATCACCCAGTCCACAGCTGTGAAGATTCATTCACGAAAGTCACATCAAGGGGGATCCCTGGGTGGCTCAGCGGTTTAGCACCTGCCTTTGGCGTGATCCTGGAGTCCCGGGATCGAGTCCCACCTCATGCTCCTTACATGGAGCCTGCTTCTCCCTCTGCCTGTGTCTCTGTCTCTGTCCCTCTATCCCTCTGTCTCTTTCTGTCTCTTGTTCTCTCTGTGTCTCTCATGAATAAATAATTTAAATCTTAAAAAAAAGAAAGTCACATCAAGTGACTCTTTGAACCTTTGGCTATGCCTTTATCTCCTTTAAAAAAGGGTGGGGGAGACTACAGGTTTATAAACTATAAAAACAAATATATTTTGACAATAAATATACAACAAAGAATGGAGGAATATAAAAGTTATTATCTCAATAAAATCTGTTAGAATGGGTATTGGTGGGATGCTTCTAGTACTCAATAGTCCATAGAAATCCCAAAATCTCAGTGGGCAGATTTCCCAGGTACTATTACCTTCAAGTTAGGAAAGGTTCTTTGATTAAGCTCTGATTCTGTTTCTTCAGAGAGACGTCCCAGTGTATTTTTTTCTATACCTCTTGACTCTGCTCTTCTGTTCTGCAACATTCTTACTTTGTCTTCATCCTACTGGACACTGCTGAAAAGTCAGTGGAGAAAATTTTCTTACTGATGGCTGAGCAATTTTCTTAGCCTGCTTCTTGTCTGTCAGAAGTTGAACAATCAGAGATATTTAATGACTTGAATGGTCTAGAACATTTTAGATCAGATTGGCAGTACATTTGCAAATACACTTTTTTCAAAAAACTTTCTAAGTTTTCTATGATTTGATACTAATTAACACTATATACTAAAGCTATACCAATAGTTCTTTTTGAGATATTTTTCTCTTTTTAGTTTAATTATGACCTATTTGAGTTAATTAAATGGGCTACCCATGTCATATTCTTGTCTTGGCAATAGCAAAGCCCCATAAAAGAAGCACATTTATGCAAGATTATTTAAAACCTATGTTTAGATCATGCCCACTAACATCATAGTCACCAAAGCAAGTTACATGTCTATGCATAATATCAGACAAGCACAGAAATATATTCTTCCCATATGGGTCCAAGGGAGGTCGTGAATATTTGCTGAACACTAATTTAATATACTATACCTACCATAAGAGTGGTAAGCAGGGTATTTTCAGGGTTCCAGAGTCAAAAAGTAGAGCAAATATCTAGTCACTACAGTGATTAATTGAATTAAGGCTGAACAAATCCTACATTCAGTGATGTCACAGTTAGAGACAGAGACTAATTGCACTATGAAGTTCAAGAATTAGTAATTCTTATTGGCAGTGCAGTAGATACAATGGAAAGAATGGAGTAAAACCAGATTTGGATCAAATAGACTATGCGGCTTTTTACAAGTTATGAACCAGTCTGTGCCTAGTTTCTGTTCAATTAAAAAGGAATAATTATGGTCTAGTTTATAGATAAGAGAATATCTATGTATTACAGAATATACAGAAATATATACATATATATATATATTTAGAGAGGGAATGCTGTATTTTTTATCCTTATTTAAATGTTACATCCCTCCAATTTCTACTTTTAGCACATAGCATATCTGCATTTGTTTTCTTTTTAGCTGACAAAGAAGATTCAATTTCAAAGAGAATTTCTGTTAACCCCAGTAGAGGCAGTGAAGTATACAGTTGCAGTAGTAAGAGAAAAGAAAAATCTTATAAATGAAAGTCTTATATAATTAGAAATAATTATTTAATGTGATGGTAGATAAAATTGAGTACATTCTGGGTTGTGATTGGGGAAATACCTTAAGCTCTACTATGCATATTCAATCTACATCTACAGTGAATATTTATACCAACTTTAATTATCACACTGGAGATTTATAAATCAGGTTTCAGATGATATTCTTTCTCTAAGGGAAAAAAAGATAAATTCATTAAATTCTGTGATGAAGACAGAACTATAGACCATTTTCATGCAAAAGGCATGAAATCTTATTAGATCAATCTTTATAATGCTTGTAAAAAACAATTCACTACGTTTTTGTGTTAAAAGGGTAATTTAGGCATAGGCCTAAATAACCCCTTCTTGCTGTAAATGCATACAATGCTACATAAAATGTATAAATGCACACATACACATTAAACTATGTATTGTCACTTAATAAAGAGAAAAGTGGAAAGGAAGCACCTACTGGTGAGTGGAATATGAGGCTGCATTGCCCTAGGGATCTGCTATCATTATTAGGGGCTGGAGATTTCAAAGAGCATCAGCATTAGCTCCATGTATGTAGAGGATTGGAAACTCTGGATCCATGTTCACTTCTTATAGTAAAGCTTGAGGTGAGCTTCAGGGCCCCCAAGCAATAGGTAGTATCAGTAATGTTCCCAGGAAAAACTTTCTTGGTGCTGTGTGAATAATTTCTCTGAGACATCACAGAATCTCTAGTAACTAAAGACTTAAAAATACGTTTTAGGAAAAAAAATATGTTTTAGGTTAAGTTCTTCACAAGGCTTTTCAATACAGCAATCAGGAAACCATTCATAGGATAGTCTTTTATATGTAAGAGATCTACAACAAATCCCAATCATTTAAGATTATACAGAACATATATTTGACCAGAATTAAAAACAAAATAAAACAAAACAATGGCCAACCAAAAAAAAAAAAAAAATGAAAGCAAAATAACCAATCAAGCAAATAAACAACAGAAATTATGTGTGTGTATCTGAATATAACAAAACAAGTTCCTAAGTAGTTCCTGGGATAAAATAAAAACCAAAGTGAAAACTGAAATGTTTGTATTGTTTTTGTTGTTGTTGTTGTTGTTGTTTTTAATTCTTAGCTTATTCAGATTCAATAGATTGGTAATTAGAAGCAAAATCATGCCTTAAGTAGACTCTTAATACTGTATGAATATTTGAAAATGAATTAGCTACTCATTATACCTAAAAAAGAAAAAAAAATCAACAGACTCAATTTTAAGAAAGCAAAAGAAAGGAAATAAAAATGTTACTGACATAGAATAGAAATAGATGTAGAAATCAATATTGAATATTGAGATAGTATTGAAAGGTCCAAAAATAAATCCATGCATATATCAATTGATTTTTCAAGAGTGTGCTGAAATAGTTAAATGAGGGGAACAACAAAGTCTTCTCAACACGTAGTACTGAGCCAACTGGATATCCACATGCAATAAATTGAGTTGAACTCATATCTTAAGTCATACACAAAGATAAACTTAAAAAGGATGAAGGACCTAAATGTAAATACAAAACAATAAAACACTCCAAGAAAATAAGTATAATCTTTATAACTTTGAATTAGGGTAAGTTTCTTCAGATATGGCACTATAGTCACAAGTAAATTAAAAAAAAAGATAAACTGAATTAAAAAAAGAAAAATTGTCAAAATTGGAAATTTTGTGCTTCAAAAGACACAATCAACAAAGAGAAAAAAGACAACCAACAAAATGTGAAAAATATATTTAGAAACCAAATATATATTAAGAAATTTGTGTCTGGAATATAGAAATAGCTCTTAGCTCAACAATTTATAATTTTTTTAAAGATTTTATGTACTTATTTTATTTTATTTATTTTATTTTATTTTTTTATGTGTACTTATTTTAGAGATAGTGTGTGAGTTGGGAGAGGGAAGGGAGTGAATCTCAAACAGTCTCCCCACTGAGCAGGAGGACCAATGCCAGGCTCTATCCCTTGACTGTGAGATCATGACCTAAACTGACACCAAGAGCCAGACATTTTACCGATTGAACCATCCAGATGTTCTTTTGCTCAACAACTTAGAAAAAAATAACTCGGGATGCCTGGGTGGCTCAGTGGTTGGGTGTCTGCCTTCGGCTCAGAGTGTGATCCTGGAATCCCAGGATCGAGTCCCACATTGGGCTCCCTGCGTGGAGCCTGCTTCTCTCTCTGCCTGTGTCTCTGCCCCCTCTCTCTCTCTCTCTCTCTCTCTCTGTCTCTCATGAATAAACAAATAAAATCTTTAAAAAAAAGAAAAAAATAAATAACTCAAAAATAGGCAAAGGATTTTATGACACATTTCTCGAAGAATATATTTAAATGGTTAAAAAGCATGTGAAAAGATTCACAATATCATTTTCGTTTTATGGCTTATGTTTTGGTATCTAAAAAGCTCTTTGTCTAATTCAAGGTCAGTAATTTTTTCCTCACATTTTCTTTTATACTATTCTCTACATTAGGGCTATTATTTACTTTGAGTTAATATTTGTATATGGTGTGAGGCAATGGGTTAAGTGTGTATGTGTGTGTGTGTATGTGTCCCTGTGAATATACAATTGTCCCAGCATCATTTAGGAAAAGGATTATTCTTTCTCATTGAGTTGTCTTGGCACATTTGTTAAAATTTTATCAAATAAAAATTAAATTTAAGTGTATATTTGTGGACTATCAAATCAGCTCCATTAATCTATATGCCCCTCCATATGCCAATACTACATAATCTTAATTACTGTGATTTGATAGTATGCTTTGTAATCAAGTAACCTGTCTTCTAACATTTTTATTCTCTTTCTAGATTTTTTTTATACCTTGGGTCCTTTGCATTTCCATATAAAGTTTAAGATCAGATTGTCAATTACTGTAGAAAATCCTACTAAGGTTTACATAGGAGTTTCATGAAATCTATAAATCAATGAGAGAATTGCTATTATTATATGATATTAAATTTAAGAGTTGTGACTATGAGAAGTACACTTAATTTCTCTCAGCAATGTTTTATAGTTTTCAGTATACAAATCTCATACTTCCATTATTTAATTTCCAAATATTTAATTTTATAACATTGTTAATATAGTTTTCTTAGTTTCATCTTCAGATTCTTTGAGACTAGTGTTTCAATTAGTTTGAAACATAAGTGAGACTTTCAATTTTCTAGAACAATAAATTTAATATAGTTTATTCAAAAATAATATATAATTTGTATTTTATGAATTTATTTTGTTATTGTAAGGCCTTATATATGTAGATAGATATTTATTAAACGTAATTAGACCTATTGATTTGGAGTTGTACTATGTGGGTGAATACTCTTTCAGTGAATGTGCTTTTTATTCTTCTTTCCTACTTTCATGTAACTTTAGTTTTCATCCTGTTTTTCCTTCTTGTTTCTATTCAAAATTATAAAAGTGTATTTCTGTAGAGAAAAGATGAATAGTTTTGATGAGGTTCCAGCTTATACTTTCTTGTTTTACATGAATGTCACTGTATATATGCCATTGGTTCAACTATCATAGATTGTCATATACTTTTGATTACTAATCCAGTCAAGTAGAAAGAATTCCAACTGTCCTAAGCACTTTTCCATGTTTCTACATGAAACTTGCTTTAGGACTATTATGAGAGAACAGTTCCTCTTCCGTTTGATTTTTTTTTTTTTAAAGAGAAGGAAAGAAAGAAAAACCTGCAAATTTAATAGGTACAGAACTATTTTAAATGGGACTACCAGATAAAATGTACTGCAGGACACTTTTCATAAGTCCCAGAAAATTCTCCAGCATACAATCAAATTATAGTTGCTCTGGAAGTCAGTAAACTTATATTCTGTATAATTCAAGAAATAACCAAAGAACTAGCTATGGTCTCAGAATCCCTACAAGCAAAAAAACTCCAAGACTTAGGCAGAATAATTGGAGCAGAGCTCATAAAAGTCCAATTTAATACTTGTAAACTGTGAGCTAAACTTTCCCCAAATCTTCTTAAAACCAAAACGAAGAAAAGTCTTGGCCAATAGAAATCAGAATAAAATGAGAAAAGTACTGGGGAAAAAAAAATACATATCTTCCCACCCATCCTTGTAATATGCTAAGCTAAAGGAAAAAAGTAAAACCTAATGTTCAAGAATAGATATTTGTCATAGATATACGGAGCAATTAACAAGTAGTTATACCTTGAGTAGTGCCTAACCTAAACATAACACTTTGGATCGATCTGTAGCCAAATTTTTATTATAATAGATTTATGCTCTGCTTTCTTTATGGTCCCCACTGATAAGCATATACAATACTTAACTTGTTTTCATCTGGAAAAACCAATTTACTTGGAAAATTATGCTTTGGCAATGAGTTTCTAGATACAACACCAAAACCATGTTTCTTTCAAATAATTGATAGATTTGATTTGATTTAAATTACAAACGTTAGGTCTGTAGAAGACACCATTCCAAAAATGAAAGACGAGCCACAAATTGTGAGATTATGTTTTCAAAGCACATATCTGATAAAGGTCTTGTATTCAAAATATACAAAGAAATCTTAAAACAAGAGGAAAACAACTCAGTTAAGCAATGAGTGAAACATCTGTCCAGGTACCTTACCAAAAAGATGTGCAAATGGCATATAATTGTATGAAAAGATTATATAATTGCTCATTATGGAATTCAAATTGAGATATCAACGAGATACCACTCCATAATTATTATAATAAGTAAAGAAAAAAAGACAATAGCATTTTTTGGCATGGATGCAGAACAATAACAACATTCATGATTGCTGGTGGTAATGTAAAATAAGAAAGTCTCCTTGGAAAGTACTTTGGCAGTTTTTTTTAAAAAAGGTAAACATAGAGGATGCCTGGGTGGCTCAGTGGTTGAGTGTCTGCCTTTGGCTCAGGTCATGATCCCAGAGTCCTGGGATCAAGTCTTGGGATCAAGTCCCACATGAGGTTCCCCGCAGGGAGTCTGCTTCTCCCTCCCCCTGTGTCTTTGCCTCTCTCTGTGTGTCTCTCATGAATAAATAAATAAAAAAATATATATATATTTTTAGAAAGGTAAGCATAGGGTCATCATAAGATCCAACAATCCTGGCATTAGACATTTACCTTTTTTTTTTCTTTTTTGAGTTGAACACTCATGTCCACACAAAAACCTACTTGAAAATTTTTGTTGTAGTTTATCCATGATTGTCCAAAGCTGGAAGCAAACAAGGTACTCTTCAATAAGTAAGTGGATAAACTGAGGTATCCACTCAATGAAATATTATTCTATGATTTTAAAAATAAGAACTATCAAGCTGTAAAAAGACACGGATGAATCTTAAATGCATATTGTTAAGTGAAGAAGCCAGTATTAAAAGGCTACATCTTGTATGATTCCATTTATATGACATTCTGCAAATGGCAGATCTATAATGCAGGTAAAAGTCAGTGATTTTAGGGCTTTAAGGTTTGGAGGAGAAAGTTAAATTGATGAAACACAGGGGATTATTTTAGGGCAGTGGTATTCGTTTGAATGATACTGTAATGTTGGATGTATTTCACAGCCCAGAGAAATTTACAGCAGAAAGAGTGAAACAATGCATGCAAATTGAAAAGAAAATATATTTATGCAGTCAGAGGATCCTAAGGTAGAATGCTAAATGTGACAAAACTATGTACTTGCATTACAAATTTATGAAAGAACCTTTTTGGAGAACATAGAGGAAGTAAGCACTGACCTAAGTAATTCAGAAATGAGTTGATAAGACTGCAGGGAAAAGAAACTGCAATAAGTACTACATTCTAGTTTATATTCTTTTTTCAATGGGGCACAGGTTAACACTTCCAATACTGCTGTACATGTATACTGGATTTGAACAATTAAATAAATGGAGAAGTTTGGAGCCAAGTTTCTCACTGTTGGAATTGGAGGTTACAAATAATCAGTGGATAAAGGCTAAAATAATCCATGTGATAATAATGGATTTGAGCTGAAGACATCAATGTGAACTCATGTTTAGTAGATGGTGACACTAGGATTGTTTATGGTTTTGTGTCTATACAAAAATTAGTTTATACGTATATATGTATTTGTTCTCTGAGCTGAGCATGCCTAGGGACAGTGACACCCCAGTGCCCATTAGCATACCAAGGACCTAGATCTTGGGTTCTTTTTTTCTTAAAGAGTATTTATTTATTTATTTATTTATGAGAGACAGAGAGAAAGAGAGACAGGAAGAGACATAGGTAGAGGGAGAAGCAGGCTCTATGCAGGAAGCCTGATGTGGGACTGAATCCTGGGACCCCAGGATCACTCCCTGAGCCAAAGGCAGACATTCAACTGTTGAGCCACCCAGGTATTCCTAGATCTTGGGTTCTAATGCTCTTCTCCGATAATAGGAACTAACGCTTCTTGGAGAAATGGCTGATGCTAGGATTTAGACAAGATAGATAGATGAACAGATAGATATAGGCATAGATATACAATGATATGTGGAGATATATATTTGTCTCTATCTACCTACCTATCTTTCTATTTATCTAAGTCTCTAGTGTCTTCTAGCATCAGAAAACAACACAATGATAGGAGCATGTAAAAGGATCATAGAGTCAACCGAAAGAGCTCTCAATGACCAATACTGGAAAATTATTTTCCTAGTTTTATTGTTGTTGCTTGACAAATTCTGAAGTTCCTCTAAGAAAACAACCAGTTGAGAAATTCTGGGTCAACATGGTAAATTTTACATGCCATGTTGTGTCAGTGTGTCAAGTCAGATACACTAAAGAGAATGAGTGAAGGTATAGCATAACAAGATGCTAACCAATTTCTGGAAACATATGCATACATCAGGATGAGGATGGTTTTATATGCACTCCACAAAGTGTTTAGCTTGTCTGGAGAGGATGAATGTGAGGACTGGAAATAGTCTCTGGAAACCTAAGGGAGGTATTGGTGGTGTATCCATCCATTTGGAGACAGCATGGCTACATACGCTTTAGTTAGGAATATATATTTGATTCTAAATGGCATAAAATCAGTTCCTGCTCTTTCTTAATATGGAATGGCGGTCATTTTATAAGAAATCAGTTTGTACAGGATCCAAACTGGGACAGACAGTATAAATAGCTGTTTTCAATGAGATTGTTTTTTGTTTTTGTTTTTTTTTTCTCCCTTAGGATAAATCACAAGCACAACAATCCCATCATTCTAAGGCTGGTTTTTCAATAGTTACACTCTATTTTAGGTGTGTGTTTTTTCTTTTGATATCTTAGAGTCTTATATTTTAAAAGTTAAAATAGGTTTTCAAGATTGATTGGAGGGGAACGAAAAGTAAAATATAGCCTGAAACCAAACATTTACACTTTTAAGTTATTCTTGTTTTCTTGATTTTTTTTCTTTAAAGGTGAATGGAATTGTCACTACAGAACTATATTTTTTATTTGTCTCTGGAATGAACCTTGGTAATTCCACAAAGGCTACTGAGAGCTTTTAAAGAACAAGAGAACCGCCTGCCTCCAGGGACTTGTCAGCACTTAGTATTGCTTGTTTTCTGTTTC
Organism: Nyctereutes procyonoides; assembly: GCF_905146905.1. Classification (NCBI taxonomy): domain Eukaryota; kingdom Metazoa; phylum Chordata; class Mammalia; order Carnivora; family Canidae; genus Nyctereutes; species Nyctereutes procyonoides. The sequence continues at coordinate 16,701,766 of NW_026575048.1, read as the reverse complement.
CTTTGTTTTCAGTAAGAAACAAACTTTAGAATTTAAACAAGAAATACAGTCCTCATTAAGTATGAGCCTGTGTGGGAACAGAAGTAGCTAGAGACCTTCCATGGGACTCTTAACCAGTAAAGGATAGTGCTGAGGATTATAAATGCCAAGACTGGGTGCTCTGACTCTTGAGAGTATTGTATACTCCCAGAAACATTTATAGATGTGTTAGAAATGGAGGTAAATCTGGAAAATTAGAGTCCTGTTTATTTTTCCATACCTGTTCATTGCCCTAAAAGATATACGTGAAGTTAAGTAAAAGCCAAGTTTTCCGGAGTCTTCTCCCAGTTACCTTCTGCAGAAGGTGAGTGGGCTTTAGTAAGTATGCCAAAATCCTAAGAATGTTTTCTTTGCAGTCCATTATATTTATGTAGTACATTTGAATAGTATACTTTCACTATATGAATTTCTTTCTTTATTCTAAAAAAACCTTCCCTTGGGGCATCTTGGTGGCTCAGTCAGTTGAGTATCTGCCTTTGGCTCAGGTCATGATCTCAGGGTCCTGAGATAGCTTGGTGTCCAGCTACCTGCTCAGCTGGGAGTCTGCTTCTCCCTCTCCTTCTGCAGCCCCACCCCACCATGTGCTCTCTTTCTCCCTTAAATAAATAAATAAAATCTTTAAAAAAAAACCTCTTTTTCTTTTATTACCCAAATATTGAATTTAAACCCTTGTCTTCATTTTTAAGTTCTAATATACCACAACCCCACCACCCATTAATCCACTGAAACTAATACCTTAAATATTAAGTATATTGGCTTCTTTTCAAATGTTCCTACTTGACATCTCTAGAATATGATGCCTGTGTTCTGAATCTCTGTGTTAGCCTGGAATTCTCACTGTGTTCCAGAACCTCATTTCACAACCCATGAGTGTCTGTTCTGGGATGTCCCATAGGCCCTTCACATGCAAAACCAAAATTGTCATCTTTCATCACAACCTACTGCTTTTATCTCTAGAGGGATAATGCAGTCATTCCACTAGAAATCATGGCATCCTCCTAGTCTTTACCCTTTATTCTAATTTTACATTGAATAAAGCTACTGAGTCCTGTTAAATTCTACCATTGGTAGATTTATCCAGTAAGTTCTCCATTAATCATCCCTGTGGACCCGACTCTGGTTTAGGTTCTCTCCTTCTCTTAGAGTTTCCTGGTTGATTCTTTTAATGCATTTTTTCTAAAGTGAAAATGTATCATGTATTTCTGATTCTTGATAGTCTTTATCTCCTCAGTGATCACAGGACAAGGCACACACTCTTAGTTTCATGGGCTCCATATATTTACAATGAAGTCTCTGGGTACCTTTAGCCTGGTCTCCATGGACTCCAGACTTCACCCTCTAAATGTCCCTTATACAGTCTAATGGTTTTGATACTGTTCCAGGATGTATTTTAGAATATTATTCTCCTCAGTTTGAAAAAAAAAATGGTTCTCATTTCAAAGACCAATTTAAAGTACCATTTAGTTGGTAAAGTTTTATACTAATATACCCCTCATTACCACCACCCCTTCCAATAAATTTAATCATTTACTTCATGTGCTTTAAAAACATTTTGTACCCCCATTTCAACCAATCCATTCCATGGCACTGGGAATTCTATTTTCATATATCCCAGATCTGTAGCTAGCACTAGGACCTTTCTCCTAGTAATTGGGGAAAAAATGAGGTGAAAGACACCCACATGTTATTAATCTTTATATTCCCAGCATCTAGCAACTTTCTGGTAACTTATAGGCACTGAAATACATCTGAAAAACAAATAGACATGCACCTCATTAGAAGCTCCACCAAGGAGACAAGGTGAATCACATCTAGCCTACCACTAACTTCTAGATGGTCAGATTCTTGAAAACATGATATTTTACAAAGGCCCAAAGAATATGACCCAGGCTGCAGTGAAAATCTCCCTATCATATTTCAACTGGACTCTTCCTCAGAGTTTGGAAATTAGCTTTTCCCATTTTTCCTCATTTTTTTAATAGCTGCCAAGCCATCAGCTAAAAAGGACAATCTGTCTCTGCACATAAGAGAAATTCAGAGTTTGAAATAGAAAAAAATATAAGTTGCAAGCTATGTTTTACCTGAGATTGAAGAAAATTATATTTTTTTTTTTTTTTTTAAAATTTTTTTAATTTTTATTTATTTATGATAGTCACATAGAATGAGAGAGAGAGAGGCAGAGACACAGGCAGAGGGAGAAGCAGGCTCCATGCACCGGGAGCCCGATGTGGGACTCGATCCCGGGTCTCCAGGATCGCGCCCTGGGCCAAAGGCAGGCGCCAAACCGCTGCGCCACCCAGGGATCCCGAAGAAAATTATATTAAGTACTACTACTATAGTATGGTTATATCACGTAAATTGTATGTTATAGTTTCTAACCTTTTTCTTTTGTATTCTTTTCTACTTTCCCCTTCTACCTAATTGCCTTCTTGTTTTTCCTCTAGCCCCCCCCCACCACAGAGTAGGGGGTGGGGTTTTCATCTACCATGTATCCTGTGGTTCTCTAGATGGTCCTTCTATCCTCTGTTGTGCAGTGTTCAATGAGCCCTCAATTTTTCTTCAGGAGGAATTGTTCTATATGTAGGTGTAGATTCACTGTGTCCATAAGAGGAGGTAACTTCAGGGTCTTCCTATATCACCATTTCAGAACCCTTCTGTTCTACTTCTTGTTACTGAGGAAATAAAAACTGCAAGACAATAAGCAAGTGATGTTGTTCAATGTAAAAAAGAGACATTATCAAAATTAAATAGTTACATTGTTAAATGTTTATCCTGTACCAGACTCTAAATACTTTTCTTGTGCAGCACTTTATAAATGTATAAACTTATTTAATATTTAGACTAACTCTAATAGATAAGCACAATTATTATTACCAGGTCACAAGTAAGCAACTGAGTCGTGGGAAGATTAACAATATACTCAATGTCAAAGAACTAGTTACAGCACTGAGATTCCAACCCAGGCAGTTTGCTCCATGGGATATGTCTTTAACCACTCTACTATACCACTTCCTTGTTAGAAAAAAGTGATTCAGGGGATTGAATTAAATATTGAAGTTAGAACCTGTAGGTATCCATATATAGATATTTGATCACACAGGATGCATCAAAGGTGAGGATATAAATAACATGGAACTATTTAAAGATACTTCCCATTTATACAAATCACTTAGAGGAAACTATAATTATTCTAGAGATAACCACTTATTAATATAGACAACTTAATCATAGCTGTTGACCCATGCGTTGTTTTTGAAAAGGACAGCAGGTTTAATTTATTAAAATTCACCGTGTAATGACCCAGAACCACATTGTAACAACAGGTGATTTAACCTGTATAAAAATAAACCCAATGGTATTAATGAATCAAGGAATCTCAAGGCCTTGGTGTGAGGTGGTTCTCAGAACAAAAGGTCTTTTCATAGTCATGCTTTACACGCTGTGATTTTTCAGTCTAATTTTATGTGATACAAAGGATTTGTTCAAGGACCAAATTCATCCTTTGTATGTTTTGTAAATCTTATTAATTACATGTTACTTTCTTTGTGGTGATGGGCAATTTTGTTTTGTTTTGTTTTGTTTCTTCTTTCCCCAGACAAATTCATCCTAATAAGATGCTTCTGTATTTGTATAGTTTAAATACCACACTAAACTTCAGTGTCCTTGATTTTGCTTCTCGTATTTTGTCATCCTTGTCAACTGCAGGCAGATAACTCTCTTTATGGATTAGCTGTAACGCTACAAATGTGAGCTCACTTCAGCACATTAAAATCCCTTTCCCTTAGACCCCCTCTCTACTTTTCTCTGTGGCTTTCTTATTGCCCTGAAATCTCATGTGCCCCTGAAATTACTCTTCTTGCTTTTTCATGGCCTTGGTCACATACAAAGGGATCTTGATTGTGTTCCCAGGGTTCTGTCCAGAGCCTTCTCCCCATTTTATGCTGCACTGGGTGATTATATCCAGGCCCATGGTCCAACACTCATAAATATACCTATTGTTTATAACAATAGATTTTTAGATCCATCCTATGTGAAAAAATAAAAAAATAAAAAAGACACCGGACACTCCTACCTTGGGAAAACTCACACTTCAGTGGGAAAGAAACAAAGAGAAAACTATAACTGAGAGATACAGGAAAGCACAGAAGAGGGGCATCCAACACAGTCTGGAGTGTCAGAAAGATTCCAGGAGGCTGATATATTGAGGATGAGTAATAGGAGCCGGCCAAGGAAATAGACAAATGGTGCAAAATCACTAAAGGCAACAGAGTGGAACTGCGTGAAAGTTAGTCTGCCAGCAGCATAGTGAGTAAGACAATAATGCAGAGAAATGTGGTTTCAGAGGTAAGCAGGGCCAGATTCTAAAAGGCTTACCTTTTGAATTCTGTTGGATACATGCTTTAGAAATTCACTTAACTACATGACCTAAGCATCCCCCAGCTTTTATTTTTTAAGCAAAAAACTTTAAATTTGACAGAATTCCTTAAAAAATCTGGCATCATGGGACACCTGGGTGGCTCGGCAGTTTAGTGTCTGCCTTGGGCTCAGGGCGTGATCCCGGAGTCCCAGGATCGAGTCCCATGTCAGGCTCCCTGCATGGAGCCTGCTTCTCCCTCTGCCTGTGTCTATGCCTCTCTGTGTGTGTGTCTCTCATGAATAAATGAATAAAATCTTTTAAAAAATTAAAATAAAATAAAAATCTGGCATCAGAAGACAAAAATTAAGTTACCTTTTAGGATAACCATCTAGCAAACTTTGATACATGTAATTTCCATAAGTTTTGGGAACTATGACGTGGTCTGTGGTACAACTCTATCTATATGTCACATGTCTGTGTTCTTTATTATTTCATTTACTTATTCAGTCATTCTTTCTTCAAACATACACTTAGAACTCTTAGTGTGGCATTGAGATTAGATTTTAAAGTAGCAAGACAGGAGTCAAGACCAGATGTGAGTTTACTGCAGTAGTTCACATGACAGAGATGGATTGAATTGGGGTAGTTAGCTATTGTGTTAGAGGTAAGTAAGCAGAATCAAGAAATAATTTAAAAGGTAAAACTGACATACATGCAACATGTAGATGGAGATGCTCAATAGAAACTTAGCAATTTGGGTCTAGAGCTCAGAATGGATATTTGGGCTCACTATTTGGCTTTAGATTTAGAGAGGAGCTAATAGCATATAAAAAAAACCAGTGGCTGATTCTGCATAGGGGTCTTCCCAAACTGGAAAGAAAAAGCAAGGATGTGGATGTATTTGTTGTTAATGAGCACACTAGAAGTTGAAACAGATCATATCTTACTTAGTTCTTCATGATACAGAAACTAATGATACCTACTAGATGTGAACTGGATGAGACTGAATGGTGGCTTGAAGACTGTTCGATTTTGGACTGGTCATAAAGAAAATGGAGAATGAATTGAGTAAAAGCAAGTCAGAGAGTTGCTAGATGATATAGAGAGCTGTGCTTAGTGTGAAGAGTAGAAATTCATTGCAGTGCTTGTGGGGTACCAGTGATGTGGTCCAGTTTGTGGTCATGGCCCCGAGAAGAGATAGATGTTACCAGCATCAATGGGCTTATTCATAAGCACACCAATAACATAAACCCAGTTTTCTGATAACTTCTTGTAATATGTGCTGACTTTGAAGTCCCTAAAATAATCCCATATAGTAATACCACTTCATTTTGAGTTTAAAGATGAAAAAAGTATTTAGGGAGAATAAGTGATTTGCTCAGGAAAACCCAGAAAGTCAATGGTGAAACCATTATATGTGGACAAATAATCTGTTTCTTAGTTTGATAAACTTGCTTTCCTCATAAAGTGACTTAATCGTGTGAGTGGCAATGGCCACCAGTCTCTAGTCAGAGCCAGTCTCTGATCCGACTGGTGATGCCTGCCTAGACGCACTGGAGGGATTTCTGCCCAGAGCTGAGTTGGATAAGCATCTTCTCAAATTGAAATTTGAAATTCTGACTATCCCTATTTTAAATGCCAGTGACAGTGTCCTTTTTTAAATTTAATTTCATGATGTAAAATTTCAGAGGTGTCTGAAATTTTAAGTAACTTAATTGCCTTCTTCACTTGCTGCTAAGATAAAATATGAGTTTGTTTAGTGTGGTTGTGTGTGTGTGTGCACAGAGCCAGAGATTTGACTTTTGGTCTTTATTGCATTTCTTAAACCAGCTACACTTGGCAATTCATTTACATCAATAATTGAAAAGTCATAAGTCTCCTCTTGTCTTAAACTCCTTGCTATGCACACTAATGATATGCATGATTGGCTATTGCCATAAAAATGCACCATAAATTTTTTAAAGATAATTCAACTACAGAGAATGAATCAATATGAACTATAGTGATAACATATGAGACAATCTCTATTGCCACTTCAAAGCAGTTAGTGCTCCTTTGGATGAGAACCTATCATTGCTTCCTGTTGGGGTCTTTAGGCAGTGGTTTAGGATTTTCCTCTTTCAAAAATTGCCATAGGTACTGTGTTCTCTTCAACCCAGTTTTGTGTATCATACATCCCTAATGCTTCTGCTTTTGTTCTGTGCTTTCTGGTTTCTACCATTCTTCAGTGCCCTGTAAGTAGAAAAGACCTGTTGTGTATGTGATAGACTAGACTGTATTCATTCATTCATTCATTCATTCATTCATTCATTCATTTCACAGACGGTCATTGTCCTTAAACTCAGAGTAGTCATATATGTGAGATTATCATCCATTAGAAGGCACAAATTGCAATAGAAATCCAAAATAAAACCAACTCTGAGGCTGGTCAATACTCCAACAGAGGTGCAGTGTCTACATTAAATGAGAATATTCTGGGCCCTAAGCATGTGATGATTTTGCTTATTTTGTTATAGAAAGCTAGACAATTCTATTTCCAGGTAATTCATCAGCCTGGAGAGCCACCCTGGGGAAAAGGGTCAAAAGGCAGAAAATCCTCTTCTAGAATTGTCTCTCCTAAATCAGCAACAATAGGGTTGTTCAAAGAGACTAAGCTTCATACTTCAACATTTTAAGTGAGAAAGAGTTATGGTCCATACTTAACCACCTTCTCTATGTAGGTGTTTTTATAGAATATCCTATCATCAGATGGGAATGTAGTTCTGTTTGGGCAACAAAGATTTCCAGATTCCTCTCCATTTTGCCTTTTAAGATAGTCTTCTGTCGAAATGCACATTTGTAGCATGTACAACACATATATGCAAAAACACATACTTTGGGACTCAGTTTTGAGGTATGTGATTCATTCTCTGGAGCTATTTTGCATGTATTTGCAGAGAACTAGGCCCAAAAATTTGTTGCTGGAGTGGGAAGTTTCTAAAGCCTCAAAGTGATTTATTTTTGAATCTCAGGAGCTAAAATCCAGTTTATTATATTTTTGTTACCTAAAACCATAATCATTAATTAAAGAGATACCTTGCTTATTGTTTTTAAATTTTCCTTCCGTTCTGCTTATAATCCTTTCCCTCATTAGTAGATACCCATTCTAAGATATGTATAACTATATATATTAGGTAGTATTGTTTGCCATGGATAACTTTAAACTGCATACATATTATGGTGCCTTACTCTCATTATATTTCTTACATTATTCTTTAAAGGTGGATTTTTGAATCTACTTATATTGCAGTGTATTATGACTAGTTCTTTGTTTCTGTAACATATTTCACTGGATCCACAATATATTGCTTATCCATTCCCCTGCTAAGTATCCCTCAACTTTTTGCTTACAATAGCATATGCATCTATACATGCCCATTGCAATCAGTTCCTTTGATGGATCCCTTTTTAGAGCTCCTCTGAGATGTGTGTGACAAGGAATGGAAGTGGTTAATCATAAGGCATAGCCTTGCTTAATTACATGACGTATCTTCTGAATACTCTCCACAATGGCTGAGGACTGGCATGATCAGTGTGCCTGAATTCTTGTCTGGCCACATCTTCACCAGTATCTAGCATCATGTGCCTTTCCAAATTCAAAAACATTTTATGTCTGAGTGTTGCCAAGTATAGCATTATTGTTGGATTTTCTTTTGTCTCATTTCAACTTAATTTGAACGATTCTTGAGAGAACTTTCAGGTATTTTAGCATACACCCATGTGGCTTCTTTTTGCTCATTTTTCTGTTGCATTTTAAACCTATATTTTTAGCGTTAGGAAAATATTTAGGAGAGGCATATTTAGGAAAGGCATACCAAAATAATGGTAAAAAATTGGGATTCTGGAATCAGATAGGGTCCTGGATTCCTGGATTCACTATTTACAAGCTACATGACATGATGCAAATTGTTTAAGCTTCTATTCTTTCTTCTGTGTGAAGTGGATAAGGTCTTAGCAATGTAGGAATCAATGTAGGCATCTATTTACTGTTACTGCTGCATGGCCCATAAGGACCATTTAAAATGTTAACTGATGTTACTTATGGTAAAGAAGGCCTCACATTCTCTATCTTCTTCCCTCCCTAACTTACGGAAAATTTTTGCCAGAATGGCCAAGGTAAATAGTGTTAGGCTACCATCTTTATATTTTTTGCTACTGTTACTTTCTTTTCCTTTTTTTGACAAAGTAATATTGTACTGAGATATAATTTAAGTATAATAAAATGCACAGATCTTAAATGTTCATTTCTATTCTTTTTGACAGATTCATACATGGATGTAACAACCACTCAAAACATTTCAAACATTTCCATCATCTCAGATAGTTTCTTTATGCTTCCTTCTGGTCAACCATCTTCGTATCTACACCTCTGACACAATTGTTATTTTGATTACCACATGGCAGTCCTGCCTGTTCTTGGGCTTCATATAAATCTTTTTGTGCTCTGTTGTGTTTGGCATCCCTGGCTCAGCACAATGCTTTCTAATCCACTGTGTCATTACAATTATCAGTAGTTCACTCCTTTTCATCACTGACTAGTACTCCATGATATGCAGGTACTGCAAGAAGTTTATATACTCTCCTATCGACAGACACTAGGTTATGTCCAGTCTGGGGGTATTATGAATAAGACTGCTAATGAAGATTCTTTATTAGAAGCTCTGTGCATGTGTCTGTCTACCCATGCTTTAATCTATTTTGGAAAAATAGTAAGGGATAGACTAACTAGGCTTAGGGTAGATGTATGTCTAATTTTATTTTAAGAAGCTACTAAATAGTACTTCAAAATTATTATACCATTTTACATTCCTAGCAAAATAATAGAGTGAGGGTACCAGCTCATCCAGTCCTGATACCTGCCCCTTGGAGATATAGGACAGGTCAAGCCAATCCCTACACTCTGGCCATTGATTATATGATTATACCATTTTACTTTCTAGCGAAGTAATAGAGCTCCAGCTGTTCCACATACTTGCCAACAATTGATATTGCCTATATATACATTTTTTACTTTAGCCAACCTACTGAGTACGAAGATGTTCTGTGCTTATAATCCCATTCATTGATGACTAATTCCCTATTTGTCATTATTGGCCATTCCTCCTGCAGCATTGGTCCAGGGAATCTTTCCTGACTTCCTTCCAAGTCTACTCTGACCCCTTCACCAGCCCTCCCTCCTCAACTGTCTGTCATCCCTGAAGTGGGACTCTGCTGGGTGGGGGAGTGATAGTGCAAGGGTAGGGCTGGTGGAGGGCCACATGTCTTTATTTGTGGAGTATCTTTTCAAATCTTGTTATGCATTTTTGTTTGCATTATGTTCTCATCTCTGTTGTTGATTTGTAGGATTTCTTTATATATTCTTTATACAAAGTCCATCTATATCTATACCCATATGTATAAATTATCTTTTTAATAAGAAGAAAATCTAATTTCAGTGAAATTCTATTTCTCTTTTCTTTCTTTTTTGCTTTGTGCTTTTGGGGTTTATTTTCTATTTAAGATATCTTATTTCAATGTCATGAAAACATTCTTTGGAATTCTTTTATAAGATTTATTTTTCTAGCATTTATGTTTCAGGTATTTTGATCCATGATTCAGCTTTTTTTTGTTTGGAGTGTAGTTAGAGGGTCACACATTTTTCTTTAAACATGTAATTCCAGTTGTTTTAACACTTCTTTTTTATTTCAACACTTTTTCTTCCTATTTAATTGACTTGGCTTTGGTAAAAAATCAATGGACTGAATATTTATGAGTGTTTGTGAACTCTCTACTCTGTTTCATCAATCTTAAGCCAATGCCACACCTTTTTGTCAAGGATTTGTATAAATCTGAAATCAGGTAGTATTAATCCTTTAATTTTCTCCAAGATATTTTAGCTATTTTAGACAATACACATTTCCATGTAAATTTTATGATCAGTTTGTCAATTTCTTCAACAACAAATGCTTGGTGGGGTTTTCATTGCTGTGAATTGTTTCTATAGAAATTTAATGAGAATTGCCATCTGAACAATATTCAACCTTCTAATCCATAAACATGATATAAATCCCTAGTAATGGAAGTCTTTAATTTCCCTCATCAGTGTTTGGTCATTTTCAATTTAGAGGTCTTGCACATCTTTCACTGGGTTTATTCCTAGGGCTATGGCGTTTTTTGATAATTTTATAAATAGTAGCCTAACATAATCTTTCAGTTGTTTGTTATTATGTGAGCTATTGATGTTATATAATCTATTTATCAGTAATTTTAAATTAATTTTTATGTTAATTCCAGTAAAGTTTGCATTGTGTTATAATATTTTTAGGTGTACAACATCATGATTCAACACTTCCATGCAACACCTAGTACTCATCACAGCAAATACACTTTTTAATCCCCATCACCTATTTTACCCCTTCCCATAACCATCAGTTTGTTCCTATGGTTAAGAGTCTGTTTCTTGGTTTACCTCCCTCTCTTTTTTCCCCCTGCTTTGTTTCTTAAATTCCACATATGAGTGATATCATATAGTATTTGTCTTTCTCAGAGTGACTTATTTTTAGAATTTCTTTTCAGTATTGAAATTATGCTGGCCCCCTAAGACTAATTGGGAATTGTTCCCATCTATTTCCTGAAAGAACTACTGTAGGATTGGTATTATTTTTCCTTAAATGTTTAATAAAATTCATGAGTAAAGCCATGCAGGCCTGGAGATTTCTATATGGGGATGTTTATGATTATGATTTAATTATTTTAATAGCTATAGAGCTATTATAGTTTTTAAGTTCTACTTGTATGACTTGTTTTTGAAGAAATTCATTAATTTTATATAAAGTGTTGAAATTATTGCCATAAAGTTGTTTATAATATCTCCGTATTATCATGTTAGTCTTTGTAAGATCTGTAATAATGTTTCCATTGTGCATTTCTAATATTAATAATTTGAATTTTGTCTTCTGTTCCTTGATTAGTCATCATGGGCTTTATCAATTTTATTAACTTTTTCCCAAAGAAACAGCTTTGAATTCACTGATTTCCATTTTGTTTCTCCATTTTCTGTTCAATTTATTTTTTGCTTTTATTCTTAGTACCTTTTTATCCTTAGTTTTCACTTACTGTACTCTTGCTACTTTTACATAATGGAATATTATTCATTTAATATTTTTCTAGCATGGGCATTTAAAGCTATAAAACTCATTATAATTAACATTTAGCTGCATTTCATATATTTTGATAGTCTATGTTTTCATTATCATTTAGCTTGAAATACTCTCTATTTTCCCTTGTGATGTATATTTTATTCATGAATTATTTGAAATGGCATAGGTTTTATTTTGTAATACTTGGAAATTTTCTTCATGATACTGATTTTTAACTGAGTACCATCGTAGGGAGAAAATGTGTTCTGATTATAGTTACATAATATTTATTATGGTTGTTCTATTTTTTTGTCTTAATGTTACATGTTCCTTTAAAATTAATATGTATTTTTCAGTATGAGATTGTAACATTCTGTAAATGCCAATTCAGTCAAGTTAGTTGAGAGCCATTTATTGTTTTGGGGGTTTTTCCTACATCCTCTATACTTTCTGACATTTGGTATAAATGTTCTGTGAATTATTGAAATTGTAGACTTATCTGTATTCCCTACATAAAATCTCTTTATATTTCCCTTTAGTTCTGTCCTTTTTTGCCTGTTTATTTTTAGTAAATATTGAGGTGATATCCATATAACAAAATTGATCATTGTAAAGTGAACAATTGAGGAGCATTTAGTACATTCATAATGTTATTCAACTACCACTTTTATCTAGTTTTAGAATATTTCCATCACTTGCCCACTTAGCAGTTTCTCCCCATCCTTCCTTGTCATGGTCCCTGGCGACCACAAATCTGTGTTCTATCTCTGGGTTTATCTTCTTTGGATAGACTCTATAAATAGAGTCATACAATATTTGCCTTTTTTTGTTTGGATTTTTAAATTTAGCTTAAAGATTTTGAGATACCTCTAAGTAGTAGCATGTATCAGTACTTCATTCTTATTTCTAGTTAAGTAATGTCTATATATATATGACACAATTCTTTTATCTACTAATCCATTAGTCAACATATGAGCTGTTCACACCTCTTGGCTATCACGAATAGCATGCTACAAATGTACATATATATGAACTTGTATAAAGGTTTGTTTTTAATTTTAGGAGGTATTTACCTAGGAGTGGAACTGCGAGATTATATGATAATTCTATATTTAACTTTTTAAGAAACTACCAAATGTTTTTCTACAGTAGCTGAGCCTTTTTGCATTCCTGCCAGCAGTGTAAAAGTGATCCAATTTCTCACGTCCTTGCCAATACTTGTTATTTTCTATCTTTTTATTATTACTATCCTTGTGTGTATGAAGTGGTACCCCACTGTGGTTTTTATTTGCATTTCCCTGATGACTAATGATGTTGAGCTTCTCTTCATGTATTTCCTGGGCCTTTGAATATCTTCTTTGGAAAAAAGTCAGTTCAGGTCCTTTGCCAATTTTGAAATTATGTTGTTTGTCTTTTTGTTATTGGGTTATAAGATATATCCTAAGTAACAGGCCCTTATCAAATATATGATTTGCAAATATTTTTGTAGGTTAAGTTTTTCATTCTCTAGGTTGCCTTTTCAATTTTTTGATTAATTCTTTTTAAAAATATTTTATTTATTTATTCCTGAGAGACACAGAGAGAGGCAGAGACATAGCCAGAAGGAGAAGCAGGCTCCATGCAGGAAGCCCGATGTGGGATTTGATCCCAGGAACAAGATCACGCCCTGGGCCAAAGGCAAACGCTCAACCACTGAGCCACCCAGGCATCCCTGATTAATTCCTTTTAAAGCATAAACATTTTTAATTTTAATGAAGTCTTATTTATCTATTTTTTTCTCTTATAAATGTTTTTTTGTGTTCTAAGAATTCATTGTCAAATCTAAGGTCATGAAAATTTACCTCCAATATCTTCCATTGGTTTCATGGTTTTAGTCAATGCAATAAGGTTATAATCCGTTTAGAACTACTTTGTATACATGATATGAGCAGTCCAACTTCATATCTTTTATATATATATATATATATATTATTCAGTTGTCCCAGCACCATCTGTTGAAGACATCCTCATTGAAAATCATTTGATAGTAGGTATATCAGCATACTTATGGACTCTAAATTCTATTCCATTGGTCTCTCTTTCTATCTTTATGCCAGAACTGCACTGTTTTTGTTTGTTTTGCTACTGATGCTTTATAGTAGGTTTTAAAATCAGGAGCTATGAATTAGCCAGTTTTGTTCTTTTTCAATATTGATTTAGCTATTTAAGATCCCTTTAGTTCTGTATGAATTTGAGGATCAGCTTTTTCATTTCTTCAGAAAAAAAGACCATTGGAATTTTTATGTTCTTTGCATTGAATCTGTTAATCATCTTGGATAATATTAAAATCTTAACAATACTGAATCTTCTATTTCATGAATATGAGATGTCATTCAATTTTTTAGGTAGTCTTTAATTTCTTCTTTTAATGTTTTATAATTTTCAGCATGCAAGTCTTTCACCCCTTTAGTTAAATTTACCCCTATATATTTTATACTTTTAGATCTACTGTAAATAGAATTAGTTTCTTAATTTCCTTTTGGGATTCTTTAGTTTTGGTGTATAGAAATATGAGTGTAGAATATGTGTTCTAGTTTCAAATGGCAGTGCCAGGAAATGTTGATTAACATGTAGCCTTGTTTTTGATTTGCTGATTGTAGAACTGTGGATAGCTCACAGTGATTCCTAAGCCCCTCAAATTTGATGAGATACAACCTTCAAATTCTATTCCCCCGAGTGTCTTGTTAAGGTTTGGTTTTAGTGTTCTTTTGTTTGTTCATTTTGGGTTTGTTTTTTGTTTTTAGTGTTCATTACAGTGGGTATAGAATGAGTCTTACTCTAAGGGGTGACCTCTATTCCTCAGGAGCAGCCTGTTATTTTAACTGGCTGCTAGGGCTATTCAGAACTTGTTAATGAGATCTCTCTACTCTGGCACAGCCAGACTCCAGCATCCTTCAGCTTTCTTTTCTCTCAGTAGTGCTCAACCCTTGGTATCTCTGTTCCATTCTCAAGCTCATAGTGGCTGCTCTCCAGATGGTCTTGGTTGGTCTCTTCCTGAACACCTATGGCCTATCTGTTAACCTCAGACTTACAGAGATTTCTGAATCCATTCTCTTCACAGCCTCCATTCACCAGTATTCTACTCCACAGATTTGATGCATTTCAACAGCTTCAGATTTGGATTTCTTCTTAATTTCAATAGGACGGTTCTGCTCTACTGAATTACATCAGTTCTTGCCCAAATAGGGATACTGCCCCCAACCTGGTGATCAAAAAGTTCAACTTAGGAGTTCCTTTTCTCATAGGTTTGTCTTGTACTACCTGTTTTCCACTTCCTGAAAAATAGCTGACAACTATAACCATTTTTACAGTTGTTGTGGTAGGAAAGATAGTCTGGTAAAAGTCATTTCACCGTGACCAGAAGTGGAAACTCCACTGTAATTATTTTAGTTTCCCTGTCTGTTCATCTCATCTAGGCCATATATTGAGTGCTTTTTCCTCTTGACCATCAGGTGCATTCCCTTGCTTCATCACGTGCCTTGATATTTTTGATTGAATGTCAATCTTTGTGTAGAAGAATAGTAGAGATTGGGATAAACAAATTCTAACTCCAAAAGAGGGCATGCCACTTCTTCTGTTAAGATCTATTTAAGATTATATATTAATATATATTGGAGGTGAAGGTCTGAGTGAGTTTAATTTTTTGGTGACTTAGATCTGGGCATTATTGTAGGTTTAATTGATTTAATTAATCTCTAATTTCGAAATAGTGAGGGCCATATCAGGATTTTTCCTGGGGAGTGGCTTGGGATATGAACACTAGAGGTATTCCAAATATCTTTTTGTGCTTTACAGACAAGTGTCCAGTTTTCTGAATGCAGGAGATCTCTTTGTACTTTCCAGACTAGCTCTAAGCTTTTAGATTGGTGAAGAATTCTCATTTTATCTAATTCCTACCCATCTCCTACTTCCTTCACCTCCAGAGATTTCTCTTCTCTTTGCTGCCTCATTCCAATTTTCAGAATATAGCTGCAGTATTCTTTTTTTTTTTTTTTTTTTTTTTTTTTTTTTTTTTTTTAGCTGCAGTATTCTTGTTTAAAAGGGATTTCTCTCAGCTTTCCTACCCTGCATGTGACCTTTGGTATATTACCCCTTTGCATTTGGTATGCAAATGAGTTTTTGTGTGGGTGTAGGTTCAGTCTGTGGCTAGGACTACTTAGAATTCTCATCCATTTGTCAGGCCCCACATGTATTTCATACATTTGTAGAAATTAGTCTTTTTCTTTAACGTCTCAGCCTATGGCAAGTTTGTTCTCTTTGTGCCTCTTTGTTAGGGATTGTAGCAGTCATGGGTCTTTTTTCTACTAGCAAGTGCTCATGACTATTAAAAGTTCAGCTTGTTTTAGGTTGTTTAGGCTATTCAGTGGGTTCCCAAAGAGTTACCGTGTTCTCATTATAAGGTAGAAGCAATGTTCTCTTGAAAATATCCCGTCTGGGCTTTTGGTTTTGTACATTTATTTCTAAAATCAGGCTTCCCCAAAAAAGCCCAAACTGAGATCTACCATACTTTGAGTCTTTAGATAATCACAAATTAGAGTTCACAAATGCAGTGCGCAAAAGACAAAATTCTAAGAATGATCTAGTTAGTACTTAGGGGTTTGAGAAGTTTAAATACTATATAAATATACCTTAGAAGCCTAGAAACCATGTATAACTGTTCTCCTTCTGGGCTATAAGCCCTCAGAATTCTCCCTTCTGACTACTTAATCTACTGACTGCATAAATAAACTTCTATACTTAACTGTTCCTATATGACAACTTCCTAGGATAGCCCCTTGCCTCTCTTGAATGAAGAAAAAAGGGTGAGGAAATGAGGAAGACTCCAAATGGGAGAACTCTATAGAAGGAAAGGTGAAGGGATAAGAAAGAGGCAGATAAGGGGAGAGGCAGTGTGGGGCTGGAACATAGGGAATAGTATAGGCAGGGAGGCTCTGGGGAGAACTGAGGAAGTCTTCCTAACAGAGCAGAGAGCTGATGGCTAGAACCCAGTAACTCAGTTCCCATGAGTCTTCAGCATCATTTGTGGAGAAAGTGAGCAAAGGAGGAGAGAAGGCTGGCCTGTTCCTGTGAGTTATTTCTGGATGCATTATTCATATTTGATAAATCATTTAGAGGCAGCTACTTTATTAGCTTATAAAGCACATTATATGGTTTTAAATTGTTAATACAGGCTGTTGTGATGCATATTGTACCTCAGAAAAGCTATGCATCACTTTAATTCATAGCCTCATTATAAAGCTTGTTACAAAGTGCTGCATTATTGCATGAAGGATAATGTAGTAACATTTCTGCAAGAAACCTGAATGTTTTATTTACATCATTGGTGGCTTGGTATAACCTATAAGAAATGACTTGGAATAGGGAACCAGATTGGATTATGAGTTTTGAGGACAGATACCTAATATCTGCCTCCTCCAGACTTATCTTAATCCAGACTTTGCACCTGGTTCAAGGCTGCATAATAAGTATCCAGAAAAGTCTTGCTTAAGTGATCACTTCCTTGGAAGGGTTGGCTTGTCCACTTCTCTCAGACCCCCAGAATTGTTGGTGAAAACCTGAGCCTTGAATTTGCTTTTCATTTATTCACTTAAGAGACAATGATCTCTGTCCATTTACTAGGCACTTTGGTAGACATTAGATATAAATAGTTAAGAATATTGCCTTATTCCCTGATTTCATGAAGTTTGCCAGTGCTTCCATTAAGAAGAAGAGAAGGGTGGATTTGTGCTGAAGTACTGAAATTGAGTTACAATCTACACCTACAATTTGTGGGTGACAAGAGTAGTATGCTAGTATATAACCAATTTTTTAGAAGTCTAAGTAATCAATAGACCTTCATTCAAACTGAAATTCAGACTACCTCCTCCAGGAATCCCACCTTGATAAAAGTGTCTAACAAATCTAAGTTGGAATCCTGGTTCACTTACTGGTTGTTTGTCTTGGGTTGGTCGGTTAGGCTCATTGGTACTCAGCGTTCTTATCTGTCAAATGAGAATAATTCTGGTCTTATCTCACTGACTTGCTATGAATATTAACTAAATGACTTAGCTGAGAGTTTGAGACATTTCAAGTGCTCAATAAATTGTTGGTGTTTCAATCATTCAGCAATTTAAAGCAAGAGGTAGACATGCTCCTCAAACTCACCTGAAACATTCCTAGGTACACACCATAGCATTCACAATTATAAAGTATCAGAGATAAAAATATATTTTAGGTTAGTGTTAAAGCCTCTAAAAATTAAAGGCTCTTTTTAGATCATGTATAATCTAATTCAGTATCTGTGCCTTGGCATCTTTCTCCCTTGTGAATTGCTACTCTGTGCATGGCTCTCTAGAATTTAAAGGTGGACACTGCCTCTCATTTGTAACCAATGGAAACACTAGTTAGCTTATGATGAGGGTTCATATTGAAAAACAATTGGGAATGATGTAGGCTGGAGGAGGAAAAGTCATGAAGACATTAAACATTAGTTCAAAGGATGCAGGGGTGAAGAGAAGATAGTAGGCAGCCAATGCCACTCCCCAAAAATTTAGAAAAAAAGATTATATCATTAGAGCTTGACTTTTGGGAGTCATGTGGATCAGTATGTGGTTTTGGCATGGGGGGTGCTAAATTAGGGAAAACCAAGTATTGACCAATTTGGATGGTAGAGCAGTCTTAGCATCTTCCAGATTCTGTAGTTACTGCCTTCCCCAATTTTCCTGACATCTCAACCACCAATTCATGTGGGGCACCCAAGTCCTGTGTTGTTATAGTCTTCCCTCCATAGCACAGAGAAAAATAATGCCACCTACAATTCTCATTAAGAAATAAGTGCATTTGTAAGTTTCTTGAGGATCTCTAGGAAAGCCAGAGTTAAGAAAACTTTGAAAAGGAAAGAAAATTAATACCTGAGTGATACTATTATATTAAAATTTGGAATTGGAAAATGCCTTCTTCGTATATAATGAAAATGTGCAGTAACATTTGCCTTTATGTTTATTGCTGGCGTATGGAATGATTGAATGTGGATGTCTGTGCCCCCAAATCACCTGCATGCTACAACTTAAGTCTTACTAGAAATAATTTTTTATGATTTATGAAACACTTTTTTGAATGTCAAAAACAGAAAAAAAGACGAGACTCACATATTTGAGAGTTAATGAAGCTCAGTGTTAGCTAGTCATTTACATTAAAACTAAGCATAGAGGAGGAAGGAGAATCTGTGCAAATACTTTTTTTAAATGATATCTGTCCTAACAGGTGAATATCCAGACCAAATAAACTTCTTATCTGGCATGCTTTGATTTCGGAATCCATTAACTAGAGTAAGAGAGAAGTGCCAACATCTCAAAGATCCTCCAGAAAATGAGTTGCTAACGTTGGCTGACTTCCTTCTAACTTTTCAGTTACAAAACCAGTACTTCTACATGCTTTCACTCTAATTTCAAAACTTTGGCATTTTTATTAAAGTAAGTAGCGGATGAATGATGAATTCCATTCACATTTACTCGGTGTTAGATATGGCAAGTGAACAGAAAACCTACAGTCTTAATTGAAATACAAGAGCTCATGAGTCCATACAGTAATCAAGACACAATCGACACAGTATCTGTCCAAATGATGTGCTCAGGAATGGATTCTTCTCTCTCTTTCCTCCTCTCTCTCTCAATCTCTTTCTCTCTCTCTTTCATTTAAAATTGAAATACTGGGATCCCTGGGTGGCGCAGCGGTTTAGCGCCTGCCTTTGGCCCAGGGCGCGATCCTGGAGACCCAGGATCGAATCCCACATCGGGCTCCCGGTGCATGGAGCCTGCTTCTCCCTCTGCCTATGTCTCTGCCTCTCTCTCTCTCTCTCTCTCTCTCTCTCTCTCTCTCTCTATCATAAATAATAAAATAAAATAAAATAAAATAAAATAAAATAAAATAAAATAAAATAAAATAAAATTGAAATACTTAGATAGAGAATACCTTCAATCATTTCCAAAGCTATATTTACCAAGTTCAATGAAGTTTCCCAGGAGTCACCAAAAAATAGTTCCCATGGGGCCACTGGATGCTGTTAGAGGAATAGGATCTCCTTCAGATTTTGAACTGTAGACAGTTTATCAGTCCCCTCTTTGCCTTTTCCTAGCCCTCAAGAACTCTAGGACTTGACTGCTGTTTTCTGCTCTCTTTTTGGGGTACTGCTTCCTCCCCAAAAGAGGAACAGAGCAGAATAGTTTCCTAGATACCCCTTTTGTTTCAAAAAAAATTATGCAAGCTCCTTTTACATTTTCTGAGGTGTTTACTGCCAGTAAAAACAAAGAAACAGGGGGGTTAAGAAGAAGCATAAGACACACATGCACATGCAAACACACACACACACACACACACATATACACAAAATATCCTTTGCATTTATGTGGATTTTTACACCGTGTAGACTCACTCTATAGACAAGATCTCATTGGGAAGAGGCAGCATTATATCTTTACACTCCTTCCTACTTTATGAAGCTATGAAGGATATGGAGGTCCAAAGGATTTGAGAGGATTTACTCTGTAGCTAGTAATGGTGAAACTGGACCTACTATCAATGTAATGAGAGTCTTGTCTTCATGGCTCCTTCTATCAAAGCATGAAGAATATTTAAAAGTGCCAGTAAGAGTTTCTCTAGAATTTGCTAAAATGTTAGTAGAATAAAGCTGGTTTTTATGTAATTGTTATCATTTTGAAGTATTTACCATTTTCTAAATAATACATGTGTATGCATGGACAAACGCATGGACATTTCATCCTAACAACAAACTTACAAGGGAGGAATTTTCTTCCTTATTTTAAAGACCGGAATCTTGCTTTATTCTGTGTATTTCTGAATCATGTACTTAATCCTTTCATTTCCCTCATGCCCCATTACATACTTTCTCCTCACAGACCATTCCATAGGATGGTCAGACATGATCATATTCCTGCTCTTCTAGGCATGGGTTTTTCCTACATCACTAAGGGAAGCAGGGAAGTACGGGCTGGAGGATGGGAGGTAGCTTCTCTTCTCATTCCTTACTGCCTGCCCCCATCTGTCTCTTCGAATCCCATCCTCTAAGTGCCATCTGATTATCTTAGACAGTAGTCACTGTCTTCTTGTACATGGCTCAGCCCGTCATGCAAAGTTTCACTGGTTGTACACTGCAACTCCAGGGGGTGCCATTACTTTTATAGTAGCCAAAAGGTATTTTCTGGAAGCCGACAGTAAAGGGTCTGGAGGAACACATGGCTTTTTCTTCTTACAAATGCATCATTTGAGCTCTATGGTGACCATGGTTTGGCGGTGCAGTCTGGCTGTACAGTTATCTGGCTGTGCTCCCTGCATATCCAAAGTCTTTTCCAATTATCTGAATGGCACATAGTTCTTTTTCTGGATAGAAGGTTCACAATGTGATTGTTACAGGTTATAGGTATATATTTCTGTCTACACATAACTAGATGCAGCATTTTAGTCAAGTCTAAACAAGCACCCTGTTGTCAACAGAACAGATTGCTTTACATTTGTAATCTGTACAATTGCCACATTTCCTTTGCATTAAAAATAAAAGTTTGTAACATGATAACTAAATTGTGCAAAGTATGTTTATTAACTCCTTTTTAAAGAAGAAATTTCCTTTTTCCTTGACTACAGGCCACTGGTAATATATTTTTTGAATCCTTTCCCTGCTCTTTTGATAATTGACTATTTAAAATTTTTATATTATTCTCTGGGAACATGAGTTGCTACATTTCTTTATATGAATATTCTGAAGTAGAGTAACCACATCTCTTTATTGGACATGCAGAGTGCTTCCATTTCATTTTGCTATTATAAATATTGTGAGCATCTTTTTGTACATCTAAAGGATTTTTTTTTCCTTTAAGATAAATTCTGAGAAATGGAATCATTTGGTAAAACAGCAGAAATATGTTTAACGATCTTGAAACACAGAACCAAATTGATTTACAAGGAACTCTGTTATTTTATTCTCCTAATAGAAGCATTTGAAAAAGCCTGCCTCATTGCACCATCACTAACCCTGAAACAATTTGATAGCAAATAGAATACCCATTTTTATATGCTTTTCTTTCTTATTTTATAGAAATGTTAAATATTCTTTCACATGTTTATTAGCTATATTATTTATATTTCTTTTTTTTAAAACGTTTGTTCATGTTCGTAGTCCATTTGTCTCTTACTGTGTTAGTGCTTTCCTTATTTATTTTCAGGGGCACATTACTTATTAATGGCATTATTTATTTGTTTATCATATATTTAAAATATATTTCTGAGTTGAGAAATTTAATCCTTTATTTTTTTCAGCTAAGAGAGTCTGCTACTCTGAAGTCTCCACAGAGGTCAATGAAATATTTTATGGTTTTAGAATGGTATATATTTCTTGTTTAAAATAATGTCTTAAATTATCTGTAATTCATATGTTTATGTGACATGTATCTCTGTGGTATGGTATCACTCAGTTATCCAAATGGTCAATTTTTTCTTCTACTTTTACTAAATATCCAACTTTTCCCCATTTGTTTGTGGCTTTCCTCAGTTCCTGGGGAATCAGCTTGAATGATGCCCTTTGCCGACTCTGCTCATACCACTCCAGCTCATCCTCAAAGGAGTATACCTTTCTTCCCTTTGATTTGACCTAATCATCTTAATAATCTTCTGAAGTTTTTTAACAGATATTTTAAATATACTGTGTACCTAAAGTCAAAATATTAATACCCTGTTGGATGTTTAATATTTAAAAAAATTCATTGGATAACTTTGCACATCTTGTGTGTTTTCTTACAAAAAAAAAATAAAACTACAAAATATCTGATAAGACTGCTGAACTGGTAATAATATACAGGTAGATTAAGAAAATATGATAGAGAAATAGTCATCTGCATGTCCATCAGAAGGAAATATAAAGCGAGAACTTTTTGGTAATTGGAAAAATTTGGAGTTATGTTGTTATGTTACCTGAAAGCACTGAGTTCTCTAAGTGGTCTGATATTCCCTTAGGAGGTAAACTCCATAACCATAAATATGAAAAAGGGTAGATTTTGAGGCTTTGTGGAGGATGGATAAGCATTAGGAGAATGGAAATCTTTAGGAGAATTGAACAAGGAAAAAGAAGGCTGTAGTCAAGGTGGCTGTAAATCAGGTAAGAGTATATGTGCGTATATTTCAAATACTGTTTTATTTCATCTATTGGCTCAAAAGTGAATCTTAGCTGTTGTTTTGGCATTTAGCTATCTACATTTTAGCTGTTTTGATAAATCTATATATTTTCACATATCTCTCTTTTTTTTTTTAATTTTTATTTATTTACGATAGTCATACAGAGAGAGAGGCAGAGACACAGGCAGAGGGAGAAGCAGGCTCCATGCACCGGGAGCCCGACGTGGGATTCGATCCCGGGTCTCCAGGATCGCGCCCTGGGCCAAAGGCAGGCGCCAAACCGCTGCGCCACCCAGGGATCCCTCTTTTTAATATTTTATTCAAAGAGTCTGAAATTCTGTTCTTTAAAGGTATCAGAACTGCTTCCCCTGACCAATTAGTGGTCCTTATCACAGATTTAGGGACTCTCAGATAAAGAAAGCCCTTTAGTCAATACACAAGTGCTTAACTTATTATGGGAGTTGGTATAGTGTGGATATACGGAATTTAGACTCTAGCATCAGAAAATAAGTGTTATAGGTATTCTTCTACTACCTACTTACTAGACAAACTCTCTATGCTTCAGGTGCATTCTTCATGAAATAGAAGAGTAATCATTGTAACTACTGTTTTGAATATTGAGGGGGAAGGCAGGTTAGGGGAGAATTCAATGATAACCGTTGTACATTTTTTTTGCATGTTTTTGTTGTTGTTGTTTTTAAACCCTTGTACAGTTCTTATTCTGGTACTGAGCATGTAGCAAATACCATACATTAGCTGCATAATTGTAGTGTCTCCCCCTCTGCGGAATGTGAGATGTTGTCTAACTGAGATGTGGAAGAAAAGGAAAGTTATAGCACCTCACTGGAACAGCATTTTATCACAGCAAGAAGAAAAGTTTGCAGATAAGTTCTTTGAGAGCTAAGATTGTTCAGAGCTCCTGATGTTTGGACTACACTCCCTAGACTTTAGCAGATGAATAATTAATATTTGTTAAACTGGGGATCAAATCCACTATGTTTTGACCTTGGTAAATAATCATCTCTAAGGTCTTCATTGGATCTACTATGAAGGCAGTCAGGACTGTTTTTAAGCTAGCTCTCATGGATCTCGTTTTCTTTATGGGTATTAATGTAGGGAAGGAGAAAATACCCTTTCTGTAAGCTCCATACCAGTTCTGTGCTGCTGAAATTCTCAGGCTCTCTCCCTAGTCTGCTGTGACAAAATCTTGCTCTTTGAAAATACAAAAGGCACCAAAGCTGGGTTGGGTGCAAGATGGAATAAATCTGGAAGTGCAGAGCTGTACTGTCTTGCCCTAGGTCTTGAAGCCCTAATGCGCATCCTGTTTTGCCTCCTTTCCCTTCCAATTAACTGGAGTTCTGCTGCATTCCAACTGCAAGATAAACAAGGCATTTATCCCAGTCAATTTTAACAACCTTCCCTTTGTACATTTGCATATAGCTTAACTTTCATACAACCGTGGGAAGCTCATAAAATCTCAGCCTGTGCTGACCATAAAAAAAAAAGGCATTTTTGTATATTGTTGAGTTTGTATACTTCCTTGAGGCACTGGAGGAACTGCAGGAGCCTTTAAAACTAATTAACAGCCCCCTGTTGGGGACATGGCACTTTGCAGTGATTTATCCTAGGTGGGAGTGCAGACCTGTGCTAAGAGAACTTCCAAAGCAGTGTGCAGATCTGAGGGGATCTGTGAAGTGCTGTTATTTACCACACGCCTCTCACTACCCATTTTTTTGGTGAAGTGGAATAGAAATATTTAATACATTCCCATCTTAACAGGAGAGGTAACAACAGGTAATTCTTTACTACCATGCCACTGCCACAATGATAGCCTCCCAGAACTTAAGATGAGTCTCCCCTCCTCCAACAAATGTTACTGTGTGATTTAGAATGTGAGGTAAAGGTGCTGTTCCTGTACAGCCTGCAGTACTTCTGATGTGTTTTAAAATGTGTGACTCTAGAAGCTGGTGTACTTATTGCTGCCATAATGCTTTGGGGTATCAACAATTTCCCTTTCTACCAGTAGCAGAATGATCCGATGCTACCAGATACTAGATTTTTAAAACACCTTTACCCTCAGGTTATTTTCTAGCTGCGGAAGCAGACTCATTTTCAGCAGTGAATTTCCCCCCAGAAGTCCCTGAAGTGGAGTCATTAAGGACAGAGATGAGGGCAGGGCAACATGGTTGCTTCCATTCCCACTGACTCCCTCCCCAGGTTCCCTTCTCTCACAAGGGGGCTTATTAATTGACCAACAGGTAGGCTTGAGATGAAGCAAGAAAAAAATGAAAACTAAAAATAAACTTAATATAGAAGAAAACCCATATAAGCATTCCAGAGAAGAGGATCCAGAATAACTGAGAGAATCATGGGTCCACCTACATCATGTGCTAGCTGAGTAACCATCAGGAGTTACTACAGTTTTCCAATCCTCAGTTTCTTCATTAACAAAATGATAATTGAATGAGATAATCTTCTTTTAAGTCTTAGTATAGTCAGCATCCCATGGGAAGGTTGAAAATGGATTTAGAAATGAAAATAGCTTTGAGTGTAGAATTTCTGGCATCAGAGAATTTCACCACGTTTGAACTATCTTTGGGGCCCTATTCTTACCATGATAGGTCTGCCTGGTGTCTGAATGGGAAAAACAAGTAGACTTTCACTTTGTCCCTCATCTCCAATGTCTTGTGACATGTTCTTCTTCTTACCTAGGCTCTCAGGGAATCTCCACCCTTGGCTCCCTGTCTACATATGCCCTCTGAAAGGCCACAGGAACTCAATCAGCCTTTTTGACACATTCCTAAATGTTTCCATAATTATTTTAGTCTTGAGTCTTGAATTGTAAACCTTCATAGCCAAGAGAGTGGCAAGATCCTATGTGTACTTGCTATGGCCATTTGAACATACTTCAACTAGAAATACCATCTTGAACTGTAAGAGGATAGAGTGAGATTTATTCCTATCTTTAGAAGAGCATTATATATTTTAGTATATCCATTCTTTGTTTAGTCTGAAGGATATGAAGGAAGAAGCAAGAGAGAGAACATGCACAGAACTCAAGCACAGAGAAGCATAATATGGACACATTCTACTAAACAAACAAAACCAACTTTTAATTCAGTTACATTTGGATATAGCAGATTTTTTACTGAAATAAAGCCATTGAGGAATATGATAACATTTAGTAAAAACTCATGAATGAATGAGAGGCATTGAAAAAGGAAAAAAAAATAACAACAGAAAATGCCACCTTTTATTTATACATCACTCTGTATATTTTAAGGACTTTTTAAGACCAATAAAAAACTGAATTTCACATTACTCATGAAAAGAAAGCAGGGAGGGTATTTTTATCCCAAATTATGGATAAAGAAATGGCTTCAGGATCCAAGGTTATGCAAAAAATAAAAAGTTCCCCTCTGTGACAATTATACTTATGAAAAAAAAAAAAGGTCAACAAAGTCTAGAAGGTTGGTATGTTTTTTTTTTTTTTTCTATATTGGGAGATCCAAAATTCAATCCAGAAAAATAAGACAGGGTAAAGGAAGTCAGTGGAAGAAGATAAAAAAATTTTCCTTTTTTCTTGAAATGAATTAAATGCAACTGCAGTTATCAGAACCTGAATATGCAAAATCTGAAATTAGCCAGTACTAGAAATGCACAGTACCAATTTGGATTTATAAGACTTAAACAGTGAAACCTGTTTTTGTACTTTTAGATTAATGAACCAAATTCGTTCTTGTAAGTTTAAAATAATTGAATAGACACAGGTTTATAGATGTGGAATGATATGGTGATATTCTTTATATACTTTTAGGGGAAAAATGAAATGAAATGTAACTTTGTTTCTGTTTAAAATACATATGTTTTCTTATATTTAACATTCAACAATAGAAAAAAGTCTGAAATAGCATCATGAACATTTTTCAGCTTACTGAAGTATAATTGACAAAATTATAAGATATTTAAAGTGTACAATGTGCTGATTTGATATATGTAAACATTGTGAAAAGAGCACATTTAATAGCAGCTATCTTGGAGTGGAGGGATGATGAGTGTTGTTTTCTCACATTTACCTTTGTGTGTGTGTGTGTGTGTGTGTGTGTAAGAACATTTAAATTCTACTTCCTCAGCAAATTTCAATTACACAATACAGTGTTATCAATTTTAGTCACCATGTTATACATTAGATCCTCAGATTTTATTCACAATGCAACCTTTTACCAACCTCTGTCTACTTCCCCTACTCAAAGCTTCTGACAGCTACTTTTCTACCCTTTGTTTCTATGAGTTTGACTATGGCTTAGATTACATATGTATATAATACCTTAGTGTTTGTCTTTCTTGGTCTGGCTTATTTCACTTAGCATAATACTCTCCAGTTTCATATATGTGATTACAAATGACACAATGTCATTCTTTTTTCAAGGCTGAGTAATATTTCATTATATATATATATGATATATTATATCATATATATATATAACATTATTATCATATATATATCATATATATATATCACATTATTTGTTCCCTTCACTAAAAATAATGTTAACCTCAAATATTTCACCACCCAGAGAGAAGAATGCCTTTTACTGATCATTTTATTCTGGAGGTGATAATATAGAGCCAGTGGTATAATTTTGGGGCAGAAGTCACAACAACATTCAAATCATGCAGAATCATACCAGAAGAAAAGCACTGTGCACTTCACCGGTTATTAGAATTCCTTTTGTAGGTATTCTTCTCTGCAAACTCCTTTTTCCTTTGTAACAAATTGCTGAGAACTGATCCTGAAAAACTGAAGTTTTGTTGGAAATTAGGAGAGAAAAAAGGAATACCTTTGGAACCAGAATTCCAAATCCTTCCTCAGATTCAAACCCCAGCCCTCCCACTTACTAATTTTGTGCTTCAGGCAAGTTTTTCAACATTTCTGTACTTTAAGTTACAGGATTGTAGTACCTATATCCTAGGGCTCAGTGAAGAGTACATGAGATATAGCAGAGTACCTTAGCATGAATAAATAAATGCTCAATTTCATTATCAATTGGCAGGTCTGATGACTTGCTTGAAAGCCCAAGACAATGGCAGTTCTGAGGAGAACAGAGAAAGATATCATATTAATAATTAATAAGATGTGCTTGACGGCAAGTAAAAGAGGCTTTAAACAATGTTGGTATTTAATACCTCATTTATTACACAATCCAGTGAGAGCATTTCTAGTGTCGGTCTCAGCAGCTTATGATGACACCAATGACTCAAGGGTTCAGTTATCCTCAAATGCTACTTTGTCTGTGCATGATACATATTGCAGCTCTAGCCAGAAATCATGTGGTGGAAACCAAATTATCTTCAAGGAAAAATTTTTCTAGGAACAGTACCCCATCCTTCTTCACCCCAAAGATTTTACTTTATGCCTCATTGCTCAGAAATGGGATGCGCAGCCACCCATAACTGTGGAAAAATCCAGAAAGCAAAAATATGTAAAAGAGAACTATAATGCATTATTCATTCTCTTGAACTGGGCACATAGTTGTCTGAACAGAGTAGAGAGGGGTCTTGACATGGATGGAACTGGAGGGTATTATGCTGAGTGAAGTAAGTCAATTGGAGAAGGCCAATCATCATGTGATTTCACTCATATGGGGAACATAAGAAATAGTGAAAGGGACCATAAGGGAAAGGAGGGGAACTGAGTGGGAAAAATTAGAGAGAGAGACAAACCACGAGAGACTCCTAACTCTGTGAAATGAACAAAAAGTAGTGGAAGGGGAGGTGGGTGGGAGGATGGGATAACTGGGTAACAGGCACTGAGGAGGGCACTTGATGGGATGAGCACTGGGTATTATACTATATATTGGCATATTGAACTTCAATAAAAACAATCAAAAAAAGAGGGGTCTTGAGCATGGATAGAGGAGGATGTGTGGGACACTTTGGATATACAGTGATTGTCATGGAAAGACTTAATTGGACCTGAAATCTCGGCACTATGTCAGGCATTTTAGGCACCATTGACCCAAAAGCTTGGCATTCAGTGGTGAACGTGGCAGGTGAATGTCACATCATTAACACTGTGGCATATTTTTCCTTTCCTTTTTGGAAAAAGTAAAAAAGCATTGCAAATGTCACTTTACAATATAGCTTAACTTGTGTAACTGGTTGTAAATTCTGGGCAAGGTAGACTTTTAGGTGGCATGGAGAAGTACCTACAATTAAATAAATGCTTTTAATAATAGTGCCACAAATGTGATGATCAGTTTATCTCAGAGGATTTTACAAAGAACTTGGAGGTTTGAGTGGGGCTTTTTTTTTTGCTTAAATAGGTTTTGCAGTGAAGACTAAACTTTCTTAATTGATTTTATTACTTGTTTCACCAAAATCTCATTTTTGCAGTGCTTTGCACATTACCACATAGCTTCACAGCCTGAAATCATCCCTGATTTAGATTTATGGGAAGAGTTTGCATATTTTACAAACATGGATTTTCTTCTAGTTCTAACAAAGTGCATTTATTTTGGGTACAAACAAATAATATATCTATTTTGGAATACTTTTATTTAAATCCTTATGATTTATGGGCACTTGGTTTGGCTGCCCATGTAGCATTTTATCTGGCCCTTTCTAGAACCCTAAGTCTTTAACTGAGCACGGCTATACTGCAGAAGCTCGTTGATCACTAACTTTTGGCTTCGGCATTATCTCTGTTGGGGGAAAGGGGGGGCGTGGATAAGGTTCTATTTAGTTTTTGTTTGCTTTTATTATTTCCTTCAACTCTCTGGCTGGTTATTGCATTCCTGTATCATTTTGAAATTTATAGTCTATTTAATAGCATTTTTATTTTTTATGATTATGTCAGTCTTACCCATAAGAGGGTCTTAGGGAATATGTTTTGAGTTTCTTTCAATAGCAACCACATCTAGAAACTACCTAACTGAATTATGAGTTTTATTTTTTTTACCAGAGGGAGCTATGAAACAGAAATGATTTTAGATGTAGATTATAATAATAATTTGGAGGCATCTTTATGATGTGTGAGTTTCATATGACTCTCAAGCCTAGTGCTCCTTTGATTATTACTGTTCTAATAGAGCACTGGAAAACTTCTAAATGTATCCAGTAACAATCTCCACTTCAGGGGTAGGTGCAAGGAAGCGGGATATGCTTAATACTGAATCATTCACCAAATTGTCAAGAATAGTTTGTTCAAACTATCCCAACGGACAGCACAAATTGGTGTTTCTTCCTCAGAGATTAGGTGTTTACAAGGACTAAAACATTAAACTATCATTAGTGGGAGGGAAAAAGGTAATTTATAGGAAGGCTACAGGGATGTTTCAGGGAAGCACAAAGTCCTCTTATTCAAGACCAGATCAAGAAACTATTAAATTATCTAGAACAAGATCCCTCCCATCTGTCCCTCTCACCTACAGAAATGTGATAGGTCATCCTCATAGATGTATGATGTATGATGGTAGATTAAGAAGATAGTCATAATTAGGAGTAACATTATAGAATGTATACCATGTCCCAGGCCTGCTTCCAAGTGCTCTACTTATATTGGCTTGTTGGATCATCACAGTGACCCTACGAAAGATTAACTTAATCAGAGAGAAGTTAAGTAACTAGCTTAAGGTGTCATAAACTGGTAAATAATAAAAAGTAGAGACCTGATTTGATGCCAGCTATCCAGCTTCAGACATGAGTTCTATTTTTCTCCTCTCTCTATTGACCTTTCTTTTCTATTTTTCTGCTTCAGCCTGTGAAAGACTGCCCAGCCCCAATATTATGCATTTTTCTGGTTCAGATGTTTGATAGAGATAGATTAGATTCTCTGGGTTCTAATTCTGAATTTCTGAAAAACACAGTCTGGATGAACAGCTCAATTGACTGTGGAGAGGGTGATGGAGTCATATGGTTTGGACCTAGATGCCTGTTTTCACTGTGAGTGGTTAGGACAGATCTTGTAGAGGGGATATGGCCGATTAGTCTCTTGCAAAAGCTGTCTTTTTAATTTATAACCAGTAATATAAATATCCACATCTAAGGAACTCATTCACATGATCTCCAGTACTTCTCTATATAACGTCAATTATTAATTTTAAATCAATTTAATTTATATTTCCTTAAGAACAATTTCTGAAAGATGAAATAATGGTGATGTATATATTTTCTAGAGTCACGTTATTTCTGTCTTTTTTTGCATCCACTGCTATCCAGATTAAATTCAGAAACCAAATAAACACAATGTAGATCTATCGGTCTAAAATTACCCTTAAAGATAATAGCTAAAATTAATTACCTTATTTAATCTTCACAGTAAATCTATGAGGCAGATTCAATACTATTCCCATTTTAACAATGAAGAAACTGAATCCAAAAGGTTTAAATGAATAATGCAGTTCACACAATTAGAAAGTGACAAAATCCAGGTCCAAAACCAGTCTAAGCACAGGAACTGTGCTGAACTTTAAACAATTATACAAATTAACACATGTGCTTGTTTTTACTTATTTCAGCCAGTATTCAGGGAGTGGGGGAGGCAGGCTCCCATCTAAAAATATGATAGGAATCTCAGACATAAAAGTTGTTCATAGAGCAAGATCTTACCATGTGTATCTGCATCTGCTCACTCTTAGAAGTACTTGCTATGAACCTTTACAACTTCATGCACATCTGGCACTACTTGCCTCATCTCAGGGAACCTTTGGGAGCTGGAAGCAGTTTGCCTTTGTGGCTGAGATGGGAGATGGGGATCTGGATTCAGGCCACTGAGATTGCAATGCTAAGTACATTTCTTTAATCTGTGTAAATTTGAGCAAAGAACCAAACCATTCTACACTTCATTTTTAAAATCTGGGTGTTGATGCCCACCTCCCAATTTCTGTGAAGATTAAATGAGGCATGATACCCATTTAGTTAATTTTGCTGCTAATTTTAGAGCATCCTCTAAAATTAGTGCTTAGTTTCAACTGCCTCCCATCTCTTCCATTTCTCCATCTACCAGTATTTAACACCGTGGTCCTCACTGGCCCTTGCACATTTTAGCTTTAGAACTACTTTAATTGTGTGGCTCTTCAGTCTGCTGTCCTGTATATCTTCTGCTGTCAAATTGTAGCTTCTGTAATAAGTGAGTGAAACTCAAGAACTTGTAAATCTCCCTGCATTCTCTGCATAGGAAGGTTCAAGAGGCAATACTGTGGTATTTTCACTGGTCTTTGGATTTGCAA
This sequence comes from Nyctereutes procyonoides, assembly GCF_905146905.1. Classification (NCBI taxonomy): domain Eukaryota; kingdom Metazoa; phylum Chordata; class Mammalia; order Carnivora; family Canidae; genus Nyctereutes; species Nyctereutes procyonoides. The sequence continues at coordinate 16,669,784 of NW_026575048.1, read as the reverse complement.
AAAGCCAAGGAAATCATCACCCACTGGAAATAGCTTCCAAGGGGAATCCAGCAGAATAGAGAGATGTTAGGTCATCCTTGGCTTTTTTGAGAGAAATATGAAATATATTCAGCCATCACTGATTTTTCATGGGTGGAATATTTAGGAAATATGACATTTTATGTTCTAAAATCATATTTTATGATCAGCATAATCTGAAGTCTTAATACTGCATTAATAATAATATAGATCTAATTTCTATTGCTCTTAGTTTCTGTAGAATACTCTTATATAAATTTTTCCATCAGCCCTTATAAAAATGAATGAAGTATTTGTTATGATCCCTATTTTATAGGTGAGAGAATTGGTTTCCAGAAAGATTAATGGCTTCTCACTTCATTGTTCAGACCAAGGGCTCTCATGCCTTGCAGCATATGGCTTGACAGCATTGAGTTTGGAATCAAAGGAACTGGTTTTCATCTGAACTTGCAGGGTAGCAAAAATAAAGATAGTAACACCTCCTTCATAAATGGGAAATGTGTTTGGCTGCAAGTACCAGAAAGCCAATTTACAGAGATGTAACCAAGTTGGGGCATATAGATCTCTCACAAAAAGAGACATGGGCCTAGTCAACTGCCAGTACGGATTTCCTCCTTTACAGTGTTGTTGACAACCAATCTGCAGTTGCCTTGGCTTTTCCCAATGCCCCACCTCTTCCAGAGCTTCAGACATGCTGCCTGTGTCTAGGGTAGAAATAAGAAGGATTAAATATTCAGTCTCTGTTTCCTTTCATAGACAAAGCAAAAGCTTTGCTTTCTGTAACCTCCCCATGGACTTTGCTGCTCTGCCACAGTATGAACTGTTAAACATGACCACGACCTGCTGCAAGTGTCTCTAGGAAAAAGAATGCTGACCTTGGGGCTGGCAGTGCTGCTGGCCAACTAGAATTGGGTCATTGTTAGTAAAAAATAGGGGGTGGATCTTAGCAGGGCCAGCAAGTGTGTTTATCTCACATAGCTTTTAGAGATATTTAGTGTACATTGTTTTGTTATAGAATAGATATGTAATAAGCAGTATTATATGTAATAGCATCTGTAAGATTAATAATTAATGATATGATGACAGCTCTGTTTTTTCTTTTCCATAGACAAAAAGCCCTTTTGAAAGAAAAATGGTAGTTACTAATAATTATCAAAGGCAAATGTTACCTTATATTTTTATTGTGTTGAATTCTTAATATCTTTCAACTTGTTTTAGCTTCATAATATTCCTCCAAATAATGGTAGAAACTATATTATTATATTTACAGACAGGAAAACTGATCTCCATAGAAGTGAAGGGAATTGTTTAACAGCAGGGCATGGTTTTTACTTTAAATCTTGCTGTTGAATCTGAATATCATGTACTCAAAAGCCACTCCTTCCTCCAGACTGATACAAGGAGTGTCATAATGATAAGTAATGGTCATTTTATTGTTGATTCATTGCTGAAAAATTAAAAACGGTAATATTCTCTAGTAATAGGAGCCCTTGCAAGTTAAAAAGTAATTCACTATTTGACATTCAAAAAACACGAAGTAGACATTTGATTTGTATATCTGCTCTCTATAGGCAGGTAAGTTTGTGACCTCTAATTAACTTCTAGAGAAGCCATTTCCTGGAACTAGTCACTGGAGCAGATGATACAGTATTTTTCCTTTTTCATTTCTGAGGTTTCTGTGGGATCTTTGTACATTCACAATATGAAAGGAAACTGATTATTTTCAAGTGAGATGGGAAAAATGTACTTGCCTTTAGTCTGTTTGGCAGTGATTGGTGTACACTAACTGCATTCAGTAAGGACTGGATATACATTTGACATTGTAGGCCTTGTCTGAAACAGAACAGTGAAGTTGAATGAGGCAGCTAAAAATAAGGCGATGGGCCATGGATGTAGATTGTTGTATGAAATAGGCCAATTCTGCACAGGCTCATCTGCCACCAAAGCTCAGATTTAGGCCAACTGAGGACCGCCACTTGACAGAGAACTCCATACTTAGTCACCATTAATAGTAAAGGAAGCCTTCTTAAAGGAGTTGACTTATCACTTGTTCCCCCCCCTCCCCACATAAATATAATTAACTATGAAAGGTGGTGATGGCAGCAGAACATCTGTCTTTAGCTTTCAGATTTTTCACAGTCTGTTGATTAGGTTATGTTTTGTATTATTCCAATGTCCACAGCTGTCAAGTGAAATGGGAACAGGCCTGCCCGAATCAGGGAGCCGAGGTCTGCAGCGGCTTTTCACGTTCCACGTGGTAATAGCCGGTGACAGCTTCTACTCTGAACAAATTGTTTTCCGTTGGTTGATGGGTCTCAGCTGTTCTAACCTGGGAAGTGATGAGTTTTGCTTTCATTTGGAAAGTAAGATCTGTTCAAATAGAGTTGCTGGCTTCTTTGGGTGTTATTGTTTGTTTGATTTTTTTTTTTTTTTTTTTTTTTTTTTTTGCTACCTGTGTATGCACATGCAGTGGTGCCTTTGGTCCCTTTTGACTGCAAGTTCCAAATTTACCAAAGCAGAATATGTGGAGGCTTCCAACGTCTGTGCTGTTCTTGCTGCATAGGAAGGAGTGATCAACACAAGGGCAGAGGAGCGTTTCGGACAGTCTCACTCCCACCAAACTGACACTGATTGCCCATCTTGACTCAAGAGCATTTGTTCCCGGGCTGATACCTTTTCCTCATGAGTGAGGTTCGGGCACACCAATATCCTTGGTAATGCCAAACAGTGGAATGCTAATTAAAATAATAGGATGGGGAAACAGAGGGTCTTCCTTCAGAGTTGTCGATCTACTGACTCAATTTATTGCTGTAAGTGTGAGCAAATAGCATGGGAGTTGAATGTGTTTAAAATGGAAAAGTTGAGAAGAGTTTCCTCAGTACCTTCATGTTCCCTTCCCTTTCTACATATCAGAACATGGCCTTAGAAAAGGATCTAAACATATTTTGTCCCAAAGGTATAGATAATAAATGATTGCTTGGTAACTTGCACTTTAATAAGAAACAATGAAAGGTATCTATTGCTATTCAATACAACTTTCTGTCTTTCTGTGATGGTAGAAATGTCCCATAGGAATGTGGGTGGTATGCCAGAGGGACTCAACTTTTATTTTTATTTCATTTCAGTTAACTTTAAAGAGCCACATGTGTCTAGTGCCTACCATATTGGAAGTGTGGAAATAGGCCATTAATGATGAGCTTTAAAGCCTTCAGCTATTTCAAATGAAGTATGTTTTTTTGACAAGGGTTTAATTATCCTGGCATTACTGAAATGGTACCATTGCCACCTGAAAGAGTAGCACTGACCATTTCTAGTGTCTAGCACAGCAGTATTAAATCATAGGCAACAGTAAGAATGAAGAATGAATGTATGAGTATAGTGTCTTAGATTTCCAGTGTTACCTTCCTTTCTTAACTTGATGATTATATGTAAAATAAAAAGTCTATATACAACTAGCAAAGAGTAAACACTCCATTAAAGGCAGCTATCTTCCTTTTTGCTATCATCATAATTATATGACATTTCTAGATACTCTAATTGCACATGTGGTATCAGTTAGAATGGTCATTGAGTCATAGATGAGTCCCATAAGTGATTCTGCACTTAATGTCACCAATGACAAAAATATCACAAAATTATTGTTCTAAAGATTTAAGGGTCCCAAAGAGAACACTAAAAAATCACATCCCAAACAGAAGAGCTTTTGTGATATGTGATTCTATTCTCAACTCAAAATCAGCAATGCTGCTTAAGAGTATAGTTACCAATATCACAGAATTTTGAAATTTAAAAAAATCTTATACCTCATTGTCTAAGTAACTACTACATAGTGATTTTCATGAGGGCGAGGAAAAGGAAAGTGTCTGTAAACTATATTGGATTAATTAAGAGTGGATTGAATCTACCCTCATTTCCACTGAGTGCAGTTATAACTTTCTGCCATTCATTCTCCCTGAAATGTATTTCCTAGTGTTCCCACCCATAGGACTTGTCAGCCACTGCTCCAGGCACTGAGATTGGTAGAAACTTATCTAGTGGTTATATTAACATGAGAAAAAAAATTCTACAAGGCACTTAGCTGTCAGCCATATGATCTGAAGTAAATTCAATGAAATTGATTTGTTTTAATTCTTCAGTATTTCTAATTGGCCCCGAGCTGATTGCCAGTTAGTGTTTATAACATTAAATTCAGCTTAACCATTTGATTGTCAGTCTTTGCATTATCATGGACTCTGGAATTTCAGGCTTTTCAATTTGACTCTAACTCCTCAATTTGACCATATTAATATTTATTTTCTATTTTTTTCTGTGACATACAGAATGGTTCTGATGATGCAAAATATATTCAGTGGGCCTTTAATAGATTAGCAAAGCAGATGAATGCCTGGCGAAGGGATCAAGGTGATGAATTTTTTTGGTCCTGTAGCAAAGAAGACTTGCAGATATGGTCTGCTGTGCACTAAGATGAAAGTAAGAAATCAAAATAGGCATCATAAGATATGTGAGGCTTGGAAAAACCCAGGAGTAAGAGTGTAGACTGGTCATTGGGCAGGAGTATTGGTGAGCAAAAGGCCAGTGTTGAAGGCTGAGCCTTGAGAAATGTCAAATATTTGAGTAGGGTGAGGAAAACATGGCAGGCCCAAGAAACTATTTAGGATAAAAAATAGAGATGAAGCAGAGTAAAAAGATGAGCTTGAGTCCTCTGCTAGAGAGCCGAGCTTTGTCTCTGTAAACCCAGGCACAGCATCTGAGACTGGATAAGTAGGACACCGGATTCAGTTTATTTTGTGCATTTTTTTCCTTTGATAAAAATATAAATCTCTATTCACTCATTTCCTTCATTTACATTCACATTGATCTGTTAAGACAAGCAGTTGAGATGGGGATAATTTTCCAGTTGAGCATGTGTCAGCATGATACTAAAAAATGTAGTTGGTGCACTGTACGCAACCCCCCAAAAAAGTTGTATATATTTCCTTTTAAGTAAACAGGCCATGAGAGAGGAGATGTTAATAAGTAATAAGGAAGGAAGGGATAATAAACCTTGAAAAAAAAGTTAAAGCACAGGCTAGATCAGCAGCATTTCATTGAGTAAAATGATGGTCCCTCTTCCTTTTCCTGCTGTAGGTTATAAGGAAAGGAAAATCACATTGACTTGGTTCTGAAATTCTTTACTGGGAAACCTGCTCATCTGAGGCCATACCTTTGCCTGTAGTGAGTTTTTACAAACAAATAAATTATAATCAGAAATTAAAGGAGGGCAGATTAGGGTTGGTTATGAAATAAATTATAATCAGAAGTTAAATGAGTGCAGGCCAGAGATCAAGGTTTGAATAATGGGACCTTAAGGAGCCAGAAGCTGCCAAATATTGCCACCACAATTTCATGCTTTGAGGGGTCAATTGAGTTGATGGAAAAACCAGGTAGCAAGGGCATATAAAATTCTGCATAAAACATTCTGTGATGAACATTCTCTGCTACAGATCTTCACTGTGTACAGGAAGCAGAATCTTATGCATGCTCTCAGAAAAAGCATAGAAGTTTCACAGAAAGATCATTACGCCATAAAAACACTTTCTTTAAAAAATATATATGTATGTACATGTGTATGTTTCCTTTGAGACAGTATCTTTTGTGCTGTTATATAATATGCTTTTCTCACTTGTATATTTCCCATATAAATATTGAAATCTAAATTCATATTAATGGTTCTATATGTTCCTATCCAGAAAAAAATGCTGTTTGGTTTATATCAGCCAGTTAATTTTATTGATCTCATGATATCTGATAGATCACCATTGGAGCTAAAGATATAGTGACCCAAGATTATCTCAAAGAAGCAAACTTTCACAAAGGTTTAATGGGCATCAATATATAGCTTTTCTCTATTCTCACACTCAATATTGTGACGTTCAGAGGCTATAATAAACAGGGATAAATATTAACAATATAGGTTGGAGGAGGGAAAAATCTAGGTTTCATAGGTTTTTATTTGAAAATTTTATTGAGATAATTATAGATTTAGATTCAGGTGAAACAAAAGCAATACATTTGTACACTTTTCCCAGTTTCCCCCAAAGGAACTATTTTTCAAAACTATAGTAGAATATCACAACCAGAATATTGACATAAATACAATTCACTGATCATACATAACTTTCCCATTTTACTTTTACTGGTGTGTCTTGTATGAATACACAAGATACAAGAATACACAATTATATTTTTTACTAATACAAATTTAGTAAAGTATTTTTACTCCTTGGTCAGATTTTTCTAAGTTTGAATATTTAATGAATTTTACTTTTTTTTGGTGTCTGATATAGTTTAGGGCTTTTTTTTAAATATGAGTATAGTTCAAATGCAATGTTACATTAGTTTCAGATTTAGTTCTTTTATTTTCTAGGTGTTGAGCCTTTTTTAAAAAAATACCCTTTCCCTTTGGATTCGAAAGACTTACTTGATCATGTAATATATTATTTCCCCTGATTTTTCCAACATGTAGCACCGATACTTCTGCCTTTTCTTGGCTTCATTCCACATCCTTTAGTTACTGGAGCTTTAAAATATATTTTACATTCTAGGAGAGAAAATCTACTCCCATTACTTTGTTTAAAATAAAAACTTATTTGCAATCCTTAGACATTCTTCCATATAAATAATACATATAATTTAGTATTTGCTTTCATTTTTTAAGGAAATTATATCAGTATAAAATTGGTTTGTATTATGTTTGTAAATTAATACTTGGAATTTTCTTTCTTCTTACAAATTTTACCATATAAATTCTTGCCATTGAACTTAATGTTTAGATCTTTATTTTTTGTCCAAGTCTTTTTCATGGACCTCAGCAAAATTATTCAGTTTGCCTCAGGTTCTGCACATTTCCCAAGAGCCTCAGAGAAGTTTCCCTAGCTCTTAGATTGAATCATTAAACATGAGTGCTTCAGTGCATTTCTCTTCTTCTGACAGGGTGGCCACAACTGTTGGAGTGTTACCAGTAAGTAAAAGGAAGATGAGAAACATGACTGTTTCTCTCTGATGGAAACTCAGGGGCTTATTTGGACTGAGACTCAAAGGTGTTACTCAATGGGGACAGGACTGATTCCTGAGTAGGCTCAATGATCTCAGAAGAGTCCACAGCTTTCAGTATGGGTTTATACATCTCCCCAGTTGTGTTCTCTCTGCAATCCCATTTCCCTTAACTCCATCTATGCCCTCAGAATACAGAAAAGACAGTGAACATGCAATGTCACTCTTAAATGGCAGCTCAGAGAAGTAAGCAAATACTTCACATTAGGCAGGAAAGAGTCAAAGATAATTCAAGTAGACCATATCAGAGAAAATAGAGGATTTGGGAATAGGTTGCTTGGAGTAAAAACAGCATTTCTCCACTGCTTCTGCTACCCAAGTGTGACCATAGGACTAAAGTTTGACCAATGGGATGTGAGCAAGAAGAATGTGTATGAATTACAGGAAATATTGTCAGAGGAACATCGTTTGCTCATTTTCTGCATTTCTCCTTATGGTGCTTAGAATACTGACATAGTGGCTTCCTCCAGATTTTTTTAGAATGAGAGGAAAATAAACTATTATCTTGTTAACTCACTGTTATTTTGGGTTTTACTGATAATTGCAGCTGAACTTGATTTTAACAAATATAGGATGTGTCTTTTGCAGAAGAATTCATACATAACAGCTACTGCCACAACATATCCTCAACAAATTACTGAACTTCATGAATGGAGAAAGGAATGTTCAGTCATCCAAGCAGAAAAACAACTCTCAAAGTGAATAAAAAAATAATCAGATTCACTTTCTGATTCTTTACAACAGCGTTGAATTTTTACCAAAAAAAGCCTAGGTCTACAAGTTCAGCACGCAATAGTACGTGACCAAACTGCCATAACATTCTGAGATATGTCTCATGTCCAAGTGTCAGATAAAGACATCCTCAAACAGGGATGAACTTGGGAACTTGGGGAACTTCTGTACCTGTGAGAGAGTCTTGGGGAGAATTCTTTTAAAGGAAGAAAGACAGAAAAATTAAAACAAAAAACATAAACAAGAAATCTATGACCATGAAGTCTATCCAGAATCATGAATAGGAACACCATGCTAAAAAGGCCTGGTGCTGAGTATCGGTTTTATTTAAATATTACACTACAAAAAAATGACATTGGAAGAAACGCCATTCTCAATCTTATGCATAATAAATGAATAACAAAACTCCCATAGTGAGAACGAGGAAAGTGGGAGAAATGATAAAGTAGAGCTCTTCTTTTTGTTCCAGACTTATATATTATGTCTTCTTGATGTTATCTTGGGCATATTAAAGTCAATATATATAAAACCAGATATGTTGTCTTTCACCCCTAATGTGGGCCCTTTGCGCTGTTCCGTATCAGTGAATAATCACATCATTTATCCACAAACTTGTCTGAAAGACTCCAGTGGTCACTTTTCATAAGGAGCCAAGTCTTCTTGGTGCACAGGCACATGAACGCTTTCCCCTCTGTCTCTTTCTGTCTCTTACCTTACCACCCTTCTCCTTTCCTCCCTCAGATGCAGACCTGCAGTAAAGTATCCTTTCACTTCTACTTCCTGGGACATGATCATGGGGCCAGAACCCCTACAGATACCTTCCTTGAGTAGATAAATTCAGTTCAATTCAGATTTTAAAGCTATGTCCCCAATATAATTTTACCAAAATAGGCACTGTATTGTGCCTCATCTGTATTCTTAAGTTCTCAGCGTAGTTCAGAAGCAAGTGAGAGGCTTATAATTAATCTCTGCCCCCCTCAAATCACATCATTATCTATTGTTTCTGCCTGTGTGGGTGAAGGACATTTTACCAACTCTCTGTAATTTAAGACTTTGATAACCTTTCTAAATCATTTGTTATAAGTGTTTCTCTGGTATGGAGTATATGAGGTTTTGATTTGTGGTCTAAATGATATTGTTTCTTTCAATTGGTATCGTAGTCAATTTATATATGGGGTGACTGGGTGACGGGCACTGAGGGGGGCGCTTGATGGGATGAGCATTGGGTGTTATGCTATATGTTGGCAAATCGAACTCCAATACAAAATATACAAAAAAAGTATGTATGTACATATATGACAGATATGTTTTGTTTTAGATTTTTTGTGATATGTCCCTATGCTTCATAATCTTTACTTGGTGATTTTCTTTGTTATATCCTGTACATATGTTCTGATAATTTTGAAGGTTGTATCTTTTCTTCTAAGGTGTTTCTAAAGGTAACTATAACTTTATGTAATATTTTATGTAATATAATTAGCACTTTTTTTAAAAAAGATTTTATTTATTTATTTGAGAGAGAGGGGACACAAGCAGGGGGAACAGCAGAAGAAGAGGGATAACCTGCTAAGCAGGGACCCCAACATGGGACTCTATCCTAGGACCCTAAGATCATGCACTGAGCCAAAGGCAGATGCTTATCCAACTGAGCCACTCAGGTGCTTCTAATTAGTATTTTTTTAAAGTAATATCTACTTAGCAATAATAGCATTATAATTTTACTCTCTCTTCATGTTTCTTTTCCTGACCTCCTATGTTTCATTGACCTTTGGTTACAAAAGGTGAAGAAAATAGTATCTATGTTATTTTTCCTGCCATTTGTCTGGTTATAGCATTCAGTGTTTATGACTCAATCTAAAACTAAAGTTTATGACTAAATTTAAGCATAATCCCAACATTTCTTCTACTTCATTTGCACAGTCAAATGAAGTCAATGCATGTGTCTATAGACTTAATTTTTAGTAGTTTAGTTATTAAAAAAAAAATACAAAGGACCATGACAGAACCATCTTCAAGTTATCATTGAGATACTTGGGCAGCTCATGAAAAGTATTAAAGTAGCAATTTTAATAACCACCATAACATAACAAATATATTTTTTAATTCCCCTCTGCTCCTATTTGGTTTCTGAATTGGTCAGTGTCTATAGATGAAAGAGATTCATTACTAACATGTAGAATTCAGTAGAGAACATAAAATATACAAAATGGTGGCTAAAATAATGACTAAGAGTTGTGGGATCAATGGCCTGCTTTGAAGCCTAACTTTACCACCTACTATTTGAGAAAAGTACTAATATTTCCTGTAAAATGGAGATTAGAAATGAGACCATAAGTTAAATGAGGATTATAAAAAATAAAGCATGTAGAAAAATGTCATCACATAGTATGAACTCAACAAACACTGACCATTATGGTATTATCCATCTTCTTAATGTTTGCTGGTCTGCTAGATGAAAAATGGTAGCTAGTTGTTGTTTGAATTTGCAGCTTCCAGATCAATAATAAATTAAACATCTTTTTAAAAACATGTTTATTAGCCATTTGTATGCCTTCTATGAGTTGCTCGTTAATGCTGTTTGCCCATTTTTCTCCTGGGTTATTTGTCTTTTTTGAATAAATTTATTGGAGTTTTTTTTTTTTTTACATTAGACACAGTAACTTTTTCTGTGTATTATATATATATTTTTTTCTGCAAACTTTACTCTTAGCCTTGGGTTTATACTTTTAAAGCATTTTTAAAAGTGATATACATTTAGAAAAAGGTGCATCTCCATGAACTTTCATAATCTGAACACATGTATATTCAGCTAGCACCTAAATCATAGAAAAAAAAAAAAAGCCAGCAGCTCAGAAACTTTCTTCTTGGTCCATCCTTGGCAGTATCACATCCAAGTGTAACTATTATCTTCACTTCTGACAACATAGATTAATGTGTTTTCATGTTTTTGTACTTTAAATGAATTTTAATCATATGGAATTGAACTCTTGTGTCTGGCTTCTGACATTTGTAATTTAATTTTGTTTAATTATGGCACCTTTCATTTTAGTAGTTTTTTTTTATGTGTAATTATGTTTAATAATTTAATCCCGTAAAAACTCAGTGAAGTGAAAAAAAGAAAATACTTTTACATATAGTTATAGAAAAGTTTGGACTAGTAAATTTTAGTATAACGTGAACTTTTTTAGTAATTTCATCTTCTAATGTTTCTCAGAAAAGAGAATGAAAACATTTTAATCATTGGGATTCTAATTTTCAACAATATCTCATCTAATCTTCATTATGTAGTTTTTAAAGATTTCTATAGTCTAGCTCACCTGACTTTTGCATCTATATTATTTGCTACTCTCTGAAGCAGGCTATAAAGGCAGAGCTGTCATTATCTTCCAAACCTAAGGTCTCTTTGCATCTTTCATTGTGTCTGGAGTTTCCTGTTTGGTGCCCCTTCACTATTCAGATACACATTATCTCCAATACCTGACTCTACAGTCACAGTGTCTTGAGGCCAATGCATATTTATTGAGTAACTCCAGTGTTTCATTGAAGTCCTGAGGTTAAAAAAAAAATGTGATGGGAAGTCATTGTTATTAATGTGATCACAATCCAGTAGGAGAAACATTATTTAAATGTATAATTATAATCAAGTAAGTTTGGAAATACAGACAAGTCATAAAATTTGTATAAGGGAAAGAGTGGTTCACTTTGCATACATCAAAACTCATTGAAATTAAGAAGTGAAAGCTTGACAGAGTGATATATGATGAGTGTTAGGAACAAAGCCTATGAGTTCTCAGACATGACAAAGAGTGTTTTAAGAAGAGGGAGCAGATTGTGGAAACTCACTGAAGATAGAAGCATTCAAGCAGTTAGGTGTGGAAATCCCTGCATCCTAATGGAGAAGACAGAAATTGGTCCCTATTTGGAAAAGAACTCACAAAGCATGAAGCAAGATTAGGCAGTGGGGCATTTATTAAGAGGTAAGGTTAAAGAGGTAGATTGTGCCCATATTATGAAGGGATATGTCACATAGCATCCATAGAAAAGGGTATGAATTTTCTCCTATTTTTAGTGAGGAGCTTAAAGAATGTAAGGGATGACTCTATTTTATGTAGATCACTCTGCACTTATGACAGGTGCAAAGTGACAGGGCTAGAGGAATAGCTGTGCCACTAACTGATGATGCATCCAAACTTCTCTCTTACTAGAACCATCAGTCATCTTGCTATCTGCCACCTAACTCCTGGCAGCCCAGGCTGGGGGGCGGGGGGGGGCGGGTAACCATGGTCTGCACTCTCTATTTGTGTGCCTAAGTGACTGGTAACTTTTGAAGAAAATACCACCATGCCTGTATATGACAACTAAATCTGTGTCCACTATTACAAAAGTCTCAGTATCACTCAGCAATCATTTCAGTTTTCTTCCTGGGAAGGATTGCTCTTATTCTTCTCAGTTACTCTTTTAAAACTCAGATCTTGTCTTAAAACTGTTATCTGACTACATAAATTTTATCCTCAGCGAACAAATTTGCCTTTTATTTCTTGAAGAATATTGAAGACTTCATGAACAATTTTTCTAAAAACTTTTTTCTCTCCCCCCACCAAGATAAAAACTCCTGCTTATTACTGCTAGGTATTACTAAAGGATGCAAAAATACTGATTCAAAGGGGCACATGCATCCCAGGGTTTACAGTAGCATTATCAACAATAGCCAAATTATGGAAAGAGCCCAAATGTCTCTTGACTATAGAATGGTTAAAGAAAATGTGACACACACACACACACACACACACACTAGAATGTTATTACTCAGGCATCAAAAAAGAATGACATCTTGCCATTTGCAATGATGTGGATGGAACTAGAGACTTATGCTTATGCTAAGCGAAATAAGTCAGTGAGAGAAAGACAAATACCATATGATCTCACTCATATGTGGGATTTAAGAAAACAGATGAACATATGGGAAGGAAAAAGAAAAAAAAAGAGGGAGGCAAGGCATAAGAGACTCTTAACTACTGAGAGCAAACTGAGATTTGATGGAGGAGAGGTGAGTAGTAGGGGATGGGTTAAATGAGTGATGGGTATTAAGAAGAGCACTTAATGTGATGAACACTGGGTGATATATACAAGTGGTGAATCACTAAATTCTACTCTTGAAACCATTATTACCCTACATGTTAACTAACTGGAATTTAAAAACTTGAAGCAGGGACATCTGGGTGGTTCAGCGGTTGAACGTCTACCTTTGGCTCAGGGTGTGATCCAGGGGTCCAGCATCAGGCTCCTTGTAGGGAGCCTGCTTCTCCCTCTGTCTATGTCTCTCTCTCTTTCTCTCTCTCTCTCTCTGTGTGTGTCTCTCTCACTTTTTCTCTCTCATGATTAAACAAACAAAATATTTTTAAAAATAAAAATAAAAACTAGAAACCACCCAGCAAACTAAATATATTGCTTATTTATGGCTATATTTAGCTCTTCCCCCTGGAGGGTCAGGGACAAGATTTCCCTTCTCCTGTGTGAAAAAAATCCCATCCAGTTTTAGCTGTAACTCCATATCCCTGTATTTCCCCACATTGACTCATGTTCTCTGTTAGAACTTCAATTTCTCATGTCCATTTTATTCAGTTTAGCTTATATTATTCAAGACCCCATCCTAAATTTAAACCTAGCAACACTGATGTGTTTCTTTGCTAGACTTAGGATTACTGCTTTATGTAAGGAAGAAGCAGTGAGCTACTTCTCTCAGTGGAAGAGACTCTCTTCTATGTGTCTTTTGCTCCTAGTACAGTAGGAGGCCACCATAGAAGTGTAAGTCTTCAGTTCATGTGCCATGCATGGTAAAAGTTCCATGTGAGGACTTTTGCTGGTGCTCACCTGGTGCTCTGTTTACAAGCCTATGATTAATTTCCCATAAGTTATCAGTTAAACATTTCCCCATCACTGTGTTATAGCTAAATCTTGACTTCCACCCCTGCCACTTGGAGCCCAAGAATACAGATGGGATAACATTAAATGGCCCTATTCACTTATCCAGTGAACAACTTTTTCTTTGCTTGTGAGACTCGTGGGTCAATTAACCCTTTTCTTTCTCAAGCTGAACTGTTTGCACTTGGTTTCTCCTTGATTACAAGTGCTAAGTATTTCCTAGCTTTTGTATGATTTTGGTCAACTAATCCAAATATGTTTCCTGGAAACCTTTGTGCCATGTACTAGTCTAGATTCTGAAAATATAAATATGAATAAGACAACTTTCCTGAACTCACGGGTCTTACATTAGGAAGAGTAGATGGTAGTGAGTAGCATGCAAACAGACAATACATAGTTTTTTTTTTTTAAATAAATAAATGCACAAATTGATTTTTTAAAAGGAGTGAAGGTTAGGTAGGAGTAGTTAGAATCATTTTGCTTTCTTCATTTCATACTGCCTGAATGGAGTTTTCACACTTCTGTGCTTTCAGTCTTTGCATTTTTGTGAGTATGTTCTGCAGACCTCAGCACAGGTCTCATTTATACAGCCAAGATTTTGCAGAATAATGTGGTCATCTTTGACTTTGAGAAAATGTCTCTTAGATCATTGAGGGTCTGTGCTACAGAGGGTGTTGTTTTGTTTTCATATCAATTTGTCTATATTTCAAAATATTGAAACTCTATCTCATTCCATTAAGCTAAATTGGGATGAAAGCCCCTTCTCATGTGATAACCTCTCCACTCAGTTCTTGGCATGAACTTTTGGTTTCCCACTTGTGCTCAGTATTGGAGGAACAGGACCTGTGTCATCCTTGCATCAAGTGTAATTTTTTTTCAAGTGTAATATTTTTAAGATTTTATTTATTCATGAGAGACACAGAGAGAAAGGCAGAGACATAGGCAGAGGGAGAAGAAGGCTTTCTATTGGGAGCCTGTTGTAGGACTCGATCCTGGGACCCTGGGATCACGATCTGAGCCAAAGGCAGATGCTCAACCACTGAGCCACCCAGGTAACCTACAGTGTACTGTTGAACAAGGTCTGTGATAGATGGGGCAAAGGATTTTTTTAAATGGGAAGGACTCTACACTGGAAGAAAGCAACATACTAATTTGGCAAATTCAGAAATCAGTCAAATCAATTAGGCAGCAAGATGAGACCAATCTCTAGCTTTTTCACCCATAGTTTGTCTTCCTACCATCTGTGTTAGCCTCCTATCTTTCTGTCACTGGGAAAGATTTAAGTGGCTTTGGGAAGCTGTGTTTTCATCTTTTATTTTGCTAACAGTGAATGAAAGGCCTTTGGCAAAGAAGTGAGAATGATAATAGTATACTCAGGTAGATTTCAGCCTTCTATCCAACATGAGCCAGGTCTACACAATGGAAGAAGAAAACTTTTAAGCATATCATATGTAGAGCTTTATAGATTGCAACCCAAAAACTGAACATTAAAATAACACATGATGACCATTTCTTTCTGGCCTTTAATGAGCCACTGCTGAGACAGGTTTTGTCATTTCCTCCTAAGGCTCACAATAGGTACTGAGTGGTCAGCAAAAGATTAATAAGACATGGGATGAAAAATTGAGTGTTTATCTACAGCCCCATATCCAAGCTTATGTTCAGGAGTAGGTGGAATAAAAAAATAGATCATAATGAAGGCATATTTCATAAATATCAAGTCTTCCCTGGGCTTCTTTCTCAGTGCATTTGGTGAGTTATGGTCAATCTTGTTCTAGATATTGGCACAAAGGGTGCTCTGAAGGAGTAAAACTTCTTCTTCTTCCACTGTCAGAGCACTTATGTCATTTACTACTGACTGTTGATATTCAGGCCTGTTTTTACATGTGATAGTTTTTGTGTCAACTTGACTCATCTTAGGGTACCAAGATATTTGCTTAAGCATTACTCTGAGTATGTGTGTGAGGATGTCTCTAGATGAAGTCAATATTTGAATCTATATACTGAGAAAAGCAGATTGCTCTCCCAATGTGGGTGGACCTCATCCAGTTAGTTGAAGACCTGGATAGAACAGACAGTGGAATAGCTGAATCTCCCATAAGTTAGAGGAAATTCCTCCTGACTTACTGCCTTGAGCTGGGACATCAATTCTTTCTTGCCTTTGAAGATGAACTGAAACACTGGCTCTCTCTGGCTCTCCAGGATGCTGAATCAATCAGTCTCTCTTAACAATTGGGTTTGTTTCTCTAGAGAGCCTTGACTAGTATAATTCCCATGTGATCCTGTCCTAGGGCTGGTGTATGTATTTTGAAGGGAAGAACAATGAACATGAGGAGACTAAGAAACATTCCTGAGTTTTTAGAAGGCTCATCCTTCCCTCTGCTTCTTCGTTGGTTCTCCTCTTCCCTGAAAAAGGGACTTTGTAAGAAATAGCATCTTACTTTCAGGAGTTAATAAGCCAATGAAGTATGGGAATTGTACACAATTGACTCCAAGTATTAAATAAAACTCTTAAGAAACTCCCTCAGCCAGTGTGCTTGCCAGTGAATCTAGATCATTCCCAGTTTTCATTAAGTGAAACATTCCCAACTTCAGCAAAGCTCTTCTTCTCTAATGTCAGTAGATATCTGACTCTGACTCAAATAGCTTTCATGCTGCATATTATTTCCAGTGATATAGGCAACAATTCCAGAAAACAGCAGGATAGATGTTTGCTAAAAAGAAGTGTAGGAAGAAGGAAGAATACTTAAGAAAGTGTACTTAGATTGTATTTCTCTTTATTCCATGTATTTCAACATGATGACAAAACCCTAACAAACACCTAACACTGGTGTCTCAGGATCTTAGAGCGAATTCAGACTTGGTCTTCCTGAATATCTCAGAATCTCACATCATTTATTTCCATAAACAAGAATCTGTAATTCAAAATAATTTACATTTATTGATAAAAGTCACTGTGGATAGACATTTCATTTTTTTCCTAATAAAGTTGTCTTCCTAGTATATCTAAATTTAATAAAATTATAATTTTTCAAACACTAGAAAAAGTGAGTGAGTACTTTCCCAGTTGTTTCTTATTCACTCTTCACAATGAAAAGGAAAGATGAACAATTTTTTTTTTTTGCAGACAAGAAAAAATGAGGCTTAGAGTATTAAAATGAACTACCCAACTGGGTGCCTGGGTGGCTCAATTGATTAGGTGTCTGACTCCCAATTTCCACTCAGGTCTTGAGATCAAGCCCAGTGTTGGACTCCTTGGTGCTCGTCACAGAATCGGCTTGAGATACTTTCCCCTCACTTCTCCCTTCCCCTCTGCTCTTCCCCCCACCTCACTCTCTCTCTCTCTCTGAAACATATTTATCCTCTATCATCTATCTATCTATCATCTATCTATCTATCTATCTATCTATCTATCTATCTATCTATCTATCATCATCTATCATCTATCTATCTATCATCTATCTATCTATATATCATCTATCTATCTATCTATCCTCTAAAAGATTTACCCAGTGTTACCCAGTTGGTAAGTGGAAGCACCAGAATTTACTTTTAAATTTGCTAGGCTTTGGGACATGATTCTTGTTATCCAACTATGGATCCTGAAGTCACACTCACATCACAGTGGACATCTAAGGAAAGGGTGAAGTGGTAGACAAATCAAGATGAAAAAAAAGTCCAGCTCTCTTTTCATTCAAACATTTATTCATCAGTTTGTCCATTTATCATGCATATTTAACCTCCCTTTGTACCAGTCATTGAGGAGGATGTCACAGTACATATATTAATCATAGTCTATGATGTCAAATAACTCACAGTTGTATCCTTTGAATTGGAAGCATTTTTTTTTTACAGTTGTCTCTCCTTTACCTCTTCATCTTCACTGCCATTCCTGTCCTTTGCTTACTCACATGCCTTATCCCTTAATGCTTAATCTCCAGGTAGTGCTCAACCCTCATCTTTTTCAGAAAACCTGCCCTTGAGTACACTAATCCTCCTCAGATACTTACCATGAAATGCAGCCCAGTAATTAATTGCTCCCTAAATATTCTCTCTGATGTTTCCAAAAGGACTGTCAGCTTATGGACAACAAGATCCGTGGATGAGACATTTTCCCCCTTATCAAAAAACACAATACTGGACCCATAACAGCTGTTAAATAAATTCAGTATAATTTTTAGCTAGGTATATTTCTTGAAATTCAGCCATACATTACTAGGGCATCACTTAAGTTGCTCAGCCCTTTGTTTAAACATTGAAATGACTGGCATCCTCTCAGTTATCTAGGTCCTTCCTTAACTCCTGGTACATATTCAATCTCCAATCTTGTCCAACTTCTCTCAGTTCCAAGGAGAAGGATTCCATTAATTTGCAACCACATTTGTTCTTCATAATAGCAGGAGTGAACTCCTGAAGTCCCATTGGAAAAGCAGGTAGCTGATTATCTAAATGGTTCTCATGCACAGCGATATAATTTTTCATCAGGGTTTTAAAAATTGCAAAACATGATACTCCAAACACAAAACTGCTGATGTACATTTTTTGTTTAATTTTGCCAAATGCACTGGGCTCAAATCTGGAAGAGAATTCTTCTTTTTTCTATCAGCCAAGATTTTCTTTCATTGCTAGCTAGCACTCTGGAACCTTGTACCTTGTTGAGATTTGATGGTGACCTCACAGGTACCTTATTAATAATAAACCAGAGGGGCTCAGCAGAGCTTGGGTTTGGTGTAATAAATCATACTGTAAGTAAGTGCCGTGTTTGCAGTTTTGGAATTTGGAGGAATATAATAACTGAGATTGAGGGTCTGGCAGGTGGTAAAAGTGACTAGGGGTGGGGGCTGGCCTTTTATGGAACTGACACGTGCTTATGGTTATTAATTACTTTTGAATTTTACATTGCTAATTGCCAGTATTCTTTCCAGTTACATTGTAATTGAATTTTTAAAAATGAAGCCTCAAATATCAGGCCCAGATATTATATTGTGCCTCTACCTAAGGAAGTATATACAGTTTAGTTTACTTGAAATCCTAGATAATAAGATAACTAATGATATCCAAAGCAGCAAATACATAGTATGGGAAATGCCAGGAGGTTATAAAAGAGAAATAAGATCTCAAAAAGTTAACATGTGGATTTTTGCTAGTCAGTGACCCAGTATACATTCCGTTGTTCTGTTTAGCAGAAAAATCCTTTCAGTCACTAAGGAAGAGCACTGCTAGTGTATTTCCAAGTTCATGTGTTTTTAAAACACAGTCTATTTTCCATACATTTTTGTGCCCACACTGTGCTAGATGATGAAGGTGAATCTGTTAAAAGCATGTCTTCAGTCATATGAACATTGCTATGTGAGCACTTTAGCATAGTTCAGTGTTTCCTAAAAACTTGGATATGGACATCGTGGACAGTCTGAGGAAAATGTGAACTTCTTTCTCATGCACACGTATACAACATAGATACACTAGAACTTGTCAACAAATTGGGGAACACAGGTAGGGGATCCCTGGGTCTCTGTTTTGATGGATCCCAGAATAGGAATGCCTGGTGCAGGGTGTGCTGACTGATGACCCAACTATATCACCACTCCACTATGGTAATGGATTGTCATAATAATGATCCCTGGTTACTGTGAAAGATTACACCATGTCTTTTGTCCTTTCTTAAGAAGGCAGGTAGTTGGGCAACTCATTTGTTGGTTAGAATTTTCAAATAAAGTAGCTGTTCCTTAATTAAGCTTTACAGAGCAAACTGTAATGGCGAAATGCTGTTTATTATAATGACAGTTTACTCTTTGACAATAATTGCTAAATAAGGAATAAATGGAAAAATGACCTGCCCAGGGTTACCTTCTGCACGTGGGAGACTTAGAGTAAGAAGCTGTTTTCCAATCCCACTACCTCCTCTCAAGAAGTTAGAATGTCCTGCATGAGTAGGGCTGCACACATTTCTCAGAAAAGCCAAATTGCCCCACAACTGTACCATTAACATCTTGAAACATCACTCTTTTCCAGCATCCCCTTCCTCATCACACTGGCTACCTGAGACTTCATTGTCATCAAAGAGGAATTTGATTGGAAGCCCGAATTTCACATAATCATAAATCTCTGTAAAGATGAGAAAATAGAGGCTCCAAGAAGGAAAGGGAATGATTCTTCTAAATCTCCACTAAGCAAGAGATTGGAAATGAAGGCCAATTCAGTGCTCTCTCAGAATTGGGCTCCATGCAACCACTGGGAGTACAGTTCCTTGGGATTTAGCAAACCCGTGGTAACTGCTTTCAGGCAGAAAGCAGCCTGGAAACAACATTACTGACCTCTGTTAGAGAGAAGCCTGCTCACAGATCTAACAAAAGTTCATGTCTAATGGATGTGTTCTTCAGTGCCTCTCTGTAAGGCAAGATGCCTTTAACAGCATCTTTGAAATTATAGTACTTTGTTCTAGTTTCACAGTAAATGCTCCGATGGCTATGTGGACTCTCTTGGGTTTCTTCTTTCTTTTCAGTGCTGTGAAAACACACACTGCATATACATTGTTATTATCATTGTTGCTAAGAAGTAAGAGAGCATGAGTTTCTACCCCATCATCTGTGCAGAGCAGAGGCAGTGAATCCTACTGGAGCGTAATAACAATCTATAAGTAAACCAGTCATGGTAAAATCTATCAAAAATGTGGCAATTTACGAAAATATGTCCCTCAAGCACACCAAAGTTGTCATCAAAGTGAGTTAGCTGCCAATTAACTTCTACATCTTGCACAAAGGGCACAGAATTCTAGTGTAAAAATGAAACCAGTTAATGCATATCTACTGTCTATGAACAAATAAATCAGAAACAAAAAATGAACATGCTACTTGGTGCTTTTCAATGTATGTTACTATCTTATGGAATGGTGCTGTTTAGACTTCTGATTTAGGGAAATTATTTTCAAAGGAGACAATGATAAAGATATTTTTGCCTACAGATTTGAGTTTCAAATTTCAGCCGGTGAGCACTTAATTGATCATCAAATACATTTAAGGCACTAGGTCACACAAGGCAGGATAATTTGTTGAAAACTCGTAGCGCTGCTATTCATTCTTGTCATAGATTACAGTCAGTATATTTATAGTTTCAACAAATCATTCACTTTTCACACTGAGCATTCAGTTAATTCACTTTTGCAAAATTCACCTATACCCCGAATAGAAGTATGTAGAGGATGCTACATGTGCCTGAGAGAGAGAATGAAATGTTCAGGAAAGGAGGAGATGTTTGTATTGGCCCTTGAGGGATACTTAGGTTTCTATCATTTCCAGCCAACCTATTAGTGTGTTCTTGTTCTGCTTCACTTATTCAGCTGAATTCCCTCAAAAACAAAGAACTAAACAAAAATAACAGCTACCATGCCTGTAATCTACCTCCCAACCCTGAGCTTACTCACTCTGAAGAGTTTCTGCAAGGCTTGTCTGTGGCACAGAAAGTTGCACATTTTTCCAGCATTCCACTATCCTGGTATCATGGGGAGTCTCTTGATGCTTTATGACTGACTCTAGTACAAGACTTTCACATCATACTTCAGAGCTCATAAGCAAAGTATGTAGTCATGGAGAGTGCAGAGTAATTTTCCCCTGCCCATATTCATTCACCCAGCCTTCAGCCAACCACTTACTCATTCATCTTGATGGTGACACTATGTATGATGGGCTCTTCCTGGAAAGCCTCTATGCACACCTGCACATTTGCTACCTAGCTCACCATCAAACCTTCCCTGATCCTCTGTGCCTTTCAAGATAATGCTTTAACCTAAAATCTCATCATTCATCAGTTCTACTTCTTTTATGCTTTGATCATTTTCTTCAGTCACATAATTCAATAAATATATATTGAGCCTACTGTATTCTAGGTATTGTGGAAGCTTTGAAACAGCACTGACTCAAAGACAAAAATGTTTGCCCTATTTGAGTGTACAGTGTATTATGGGGAATGAGATGATAGATAAATAAGTAGCATATATTGTAATAAGTGCTCTGGAGAAGACCAGATTACAACAAAGAGAAGGAATGCCTGAGTCTTGAACAGTAGTAAAAAGGATGATCAGGGAGGCTTCATGGAGAAGGGAATATTTGAGCAAAACTCTAAAGGGGTATAATTAGACAAGCATTTATCAAGCAGCTGTTGTTTTACTACTCCCTAAGATTGTAAAATAAATAGATAGATCAGTCTCTTGTCTCTATATTATTTCAATACTATATTAGGCATTAAACAGCTTGAGACCTATTCATTATTTTTATTTTTCATATCCAATACAGAATCAGATACTTAGTGCTTATAAAAAGAATGCATGAATACTTGAAGGCATGAACAAATAAATGCTGATCTATCTTTTCTAAACTTTTAAAATCTTAGTTTGCACCTCCCCCCCCCAAAAAAAATGCTATGGAAGAGGCACTAAGGTAAATTCAATATTTCATGAGTTCCTCCATATTTCCCAGCTCCCTTTGCAGTTAGCAGGGACAGACGACTAGTTTTATCCAATAAAACACAAGCAGAAGTGAAATGTATCATTCCTAAGCCAAGGCATTTAGGAGACAATGCATGGCCCTCCAACACCCTCTTCCCTCTACTCTGGAGATCTTAAAGGCTACATGTTGAAATGAGATTGCCAAAACAAGAATATCATGGCTCATTAGATGGAGAAGGGTCTTATTAGCTTGCAGCAGATTTTAAGGGAGAGAAGTAAATTATTTTTTGCTAAGTCACTAAGATGTTATAAATTTTTTGCTACCATAACACTGTCTAGTTTGTTCTTATCAAGTGAGTTTGAGCATATCATCATTGGGAATATGTCATCAGTCTTTTAGGCATCACTGAAAATATAGCAGAAATAGGAATGAGTGCACTGAGAGGTCTCAGTAATTATATTTAAACATTTTAGTTAGCTGGAAAGTCATGATATTGGTGTCAGATCAGTTCGAGGAAAGTAAAAGGCTTTTCTGAAGATATCCATATGGCATCTGGAGATCCTATAATAAGAAGGCCCTCAACTAAATTTCTTTGAACTTTTAGCTGCTGTTCTATTCACCCTGAGTTGCGTTCACCCTGAGTTGTATGGGAGAAGGGTCAAAAAATAGTATCTTTGGCTTTTTAAAAATCTTTAACTGCTCCTAAGGAAATGAGGGACATGAAGTACAGAGACTCTTACTGCCTTGGAAATGCTCATGTTGAGTATATATACTGCAACTGACAGTTTATTCTCAAGATTTTCACTAGACTACCTTGCTGTCCTATGAACTCCTGGGTATTGGGAACTTTAATCTGTTACATTCCTCACATTACTGAGCAAGAGAAGGATCAATAAAATATTGATAACTGTATTTGGTTGGTTAGTTCATTAGTTGGTTGCTTATTTGGGTAATTGAAAAGCAGTGAAATGATGAATGAGAGAAAAAGAAAGAAAGAAAGAAAGAAAGAAAGAAAGAAAGAAACAAACAAACAAACAAACCAGACTGGTGAGAACACAAACTTACTTTCAAATTACTTAGATATTTGAGTCTGAATCTGACCTTCTTAAATCTGAGATTTATCACTCACTTTTTTACCTTTCTCTGGTCTAGATACTGAAGACCAAACTATCAGTAGGCATACTCATTTGCAAACAAAATAAACTAACTCTGGATGATTTAAGCAGAAAAGTCAGGTGAGTGGACAGCCAAGATCAGGGATATAAAGCCAAGAACATGCTCAGATCATCTAAAGACCTGATATGTGAGGTCACCAAGACCAGACACCACACTGGGCACTAAGTGCTACAATTTACACCACCAATACTCCTAGCCTTGGCCACTGGAAGGCACAGCCAGCATTATTGTCACTGATGCCTAGGCTATTCTCTCTGTAATCTCTTCCTCTCAAAATGGCTAAGTATCTCTTGTATGTTCTTGATAGTCAATCTTCTAAGTATACCATTTGCTGTATTCATTTGTTCACCTCAAATTCATTTTGCAACCCAAAACAATTGGCTTCTTGCTTCATCACTCCACTGATGCTGCCCTTTGGCTAAGATCTCAGTGATGTTCTAATTAGTAAATGCAATGACCACTTTGTCCAACTAAATTCTGATAGATTTAATATTCTTGATAACTCCCTTTGTCTTCAGCACCTGTTTTCCTGCCCATGCTTTAAAATGCTAATATTCCAAGGATTTAGTCTGCAACCCACAGATCTACTCACTAGGAACTTCCCAGGGATCTCATCCATTCTTGTGATTTTAACTACCACCTACATGGTGATGACACCAATATCAGTATTGTCTTCTGAGCTTCACTTGGATATAGAGTTACTGCTAAACATCTCTAATTGAGTATCTCACAGGAACTTTACGATTACTGTATCTTCAATTTAGCTTACCATGCATCCCCCAAAGTGATTTTATTTTTATGTTCCTTGATCCAATGAATGATACTTTCCTAGCTTCTCAACCAGCGAGCAACCTGGTTGTCATCCTTTTGCATTTTGCTCACCCCCATACTACTAAATCAGACAGTCTCATGTGCTATAGTTTTGTATTCTTTTGAGCCTGTTTGGTGAAAATGAATAACCTCTTAGTTCAGGCTTTCACCATAATTGTCAATAATTTGCAACATAGTCCTTGCTGGGTGGGACACATAACGCTGAATGGAGTGCCACTTGCTCTTCTTCTAAAGTGAAAATTTTTTTTAATATTTTATTTTATTTATTCATGAGAGTCATGAGAGAGAGAGAGAGAGAGGCAGAGACACAGGCAGAAGGAGAAACAGGCTCCATGCAGGCAGCCTGACGTGGGATTTGATCCCAGGTCTCCAGGATCACATCCCGGGCTGAAGGTGGTGCTAGACTGCTGGACCACCAGGCCTTCCCTGGAATCTTATTTTAAAGAGGTAATATGTTGAGATCTTTGCCTCTATGAAACTTATTATCTGTAACTCCCGATTTGGTCTTGAAATTAGGCACTCTATGCTTATTAATTTTCACTGAAACAAGTTATACCTCTCAAATCATTTATATATCTGGCAAGTGTTGTTTGAGAATATAAGAAATATAAGATCCTGCCATCAGACAATTTACTATCAGTAGAACCAGGGACAGATACATGTAACTATTTACATATGATAAAGGCCATAAATGGGCTATAAACCCAATATGGGAATTCAAAAAAGGAAACCCACCAGCACATTAGGATCAGAAGAAGCAGTGTCATTCAAATGGGGTCTAGAAGCTTTTTATCTTGATTAAGTCCCAATAATTCATTTTTGCTTTTGTTTCCCTTCCCTTCATAGATGTATCTTGCAAGAAGTTGCTGAGGCCAAGTTCCAAAAGGGTTCAAAAAAGGTGTTGCCTGTGATCTCCCCTAGGATTTTGATGGATTCTTGTCTCACATTTAGATCTTTCATCCATTTTGAGTTTATCATTGTGTATTGTGTAAGAGAATGGTCTAGTTTCATTCTTTTGCATGTGGATGTCCAATTTTCCCAGCACCATTTATTGAAGAGACTGTCCTTTTTCCAGTGGATAGTCTTTCCTGCTTTGTTGAATATTAGTTCACCATAGACTTGGGGGTCCATTTCTGGATTCTCTATTCTGTTCCATTGATCTATGTCTCTGTTTTTGTGCCCGTACCACACTGTCTTGTTGATCACAGCTTTGTAGTACAACCTGAAATCTGGCATTGTGATATCCCCAGCTCTGTTTCTCTTCTTTAATATTGCCCTGGCTATTTGGGGTCTTTTCTGATTCCACACAAATCTTAAGATTATTTGTTCCAACGCTCTGAAGAAAGTCCATGGTATTCTGATAGGGATTGCATTAAAGGTGTAAATAGCCCTGGGTAGCATTGACATTTTCACAATATGAATTCTTCCAATCCATGAACATGGAATATTTTTCCATCTCTTTGTGTCTTCCACAATTTCTTTCAGAAGTGTTCTGTAGTTTTTAGGGTATAGATCCTTTACCTCTTTGGTTAGGGTTATTCCTAGGTACCTTCTCCTTTTAGGTGCAGTAGTAAATGGGATTGACTCCTTAATTTCTCTTTCTTCAGTCTCGTTGTTAGTGTATAGAAATGCCACTGATTTCTGGGCATTGATTTTGTATCCTGCTGCACTGCCGAATTAGTGTATGAGTTCTAGAAATCTTGGGGTGGAGTCTTTTGGGATTTCTATGTAGAGTATCATGTCATCTGCAAAGAGGGAGAATTTGACTTCTTCTTGCCAATTTGAATGCCTTTTATTTCTTTTTTGTTACCGGATTGCTGAAGTTAGGACTTCTAGTACTATGTTGAATAGTAGTGGTGAGAGTGGACATCTCTGTCATGTCCCTGATCTTAGGGGAAAGGCTCCCAGTGTTTCCCCATTGAGAATGATATTTTCTGTGGGCTTTTCGTAGATGGCTTTTAAGATGCTGAGGAATGTTCCTTCTATCTCTACACTCTGGAGAGTTGAGCCTTGGTGTCCATCGAAAGATGAATGGATAAAGTAGATGTGGTCTATGTATACAATGGAATATTCCTCAGCCATTAGAAATGACAAATACCCACCATTTGCTTCAATGTGGATGGAACAGGAGGATATTATGCTGAGTGAACTAAGGGGTAGTGGAAGAGGAGGTGGATGGGGGGATGAGGTGACTGGGTGACGGACACTGAGAGGAGCACTTGATGGGCTTAGCACTGGGTGTTATGCTATATGTTTGCAGATCAAACTCCAATAAAAATATACAAAAAACAAACAAACAAATAAAAATAGGGCCTAGGAATATAGCATTGAGTGGTTCAGTGGGAAACAGGCAAGCTTGTACGGAATAAGCTTAGCAAAGTTTTTGAAGTTTGTCTTGAACTTCAGCCCTGTCCATTAGCTGAGGGTCTTAGAGTCCATCCTCATCAAGACTATGAATTTCCAGTGATATTGGTCATTCCTCCTCCACGCTCAGTTCATCTGTCCTCCCAGGAACACCTACAAATCCTATTTACTATCTATACAAGTCAACAATCCTGTCTCAGGTATGAAGTGCAATCACATACATACACCAAGATTTGGCATTTGTTATTATAAATGCTACAGTATATAACTTACTGCTCTTTTCCATAGTGAAAGTGTCTTTGTAAATAAGAATATATTTAGTTTTTAGTCCAGTAATATATTATTATGGAGTTATGTAGAAAAGTTAAAAAAGAAATGTACATAGTTTTCAGAAATGGTCTAGTTTTTAAACTGTTTTTCCAGCCACTTTTGCTTCTTAGTACAAAGATGGGGAGGGTCTTTGAGGGGAGGCAATCTGAAACCAGCCTTGGCCAGGCTGTAGTTGATTCTCAGTATATCTGGTGAATGAATAAATGTGTGTCTTCAGTATTTTCCAGAGACTCGGAAGTAAGTTTGCCTGGGTGAAAAAGCAAGTGGGAACAGGAACTAGAATTAGTGGGTCAGTTTCTGGGATCTTGGGAAGAGAAGATGGATAAGAAATAGTATCCCCTTGTGAAGTGGAAGAGCGAGGTTCTTGTCTCATGGAGTTGAAGAATCAATCTCACATACAAAGGAGAGTGAGTAAAGCAATAAAAGTTTATTAAGCAAGTATATAGAAAAAGTTGTCAAGAGTGAGAGGGGTCCTAACAGGGTTGCCACTGGGGGCTTATAAGGGTTGGTCTTTTATTGAAAGCCAACCAGGGAACCTAAATCCTTTTAACATCTCTACTGAGAGCACCATTGAGTAAGGACTAGCAATAACACCTTCAAAGGCTTACTTCCTTTATAAGGTCTGATAATTCTTTGTTGGTCTCAAGTAGCTGTTTTATAATAAGATCCCACCTCTGAAACCTAGGACAAGACGGTCTGGGTTTGTCTCTTTATCTCTGGTTTCCTTTCACTTCCATATTTTTTGGGATTTTTGTGAGCCTGATCCCATTGCCCTCCACCTATATTTCCTTATCTAGCTCCACTTGTCCCTTACTCACTTGAAATCATCTTGTTAACAGAATTAGCTTTGGGGAAGAAATAACTCAAGGCTACTAGATGGTCTATAGATCTTGACTTGGGCTTCCACCTACCTCTAAACTCTTCAATGTCTTAGGGGAAAAGAACATGGGAAATTTGCATTTGTTTTATTTTGAATTAGGTTAACTGAAAACAAAAGCAATCTACAATCATAGACTTGGATATTTTTTTGCTGCCTCTTCTGCTCACATAATCTCCCTGTACCATATGAGCCGTGTTCCCATGGAAGGTCAGAAGTGGTGGCTGAACTGACGGAACCAGTTAAAGCAAAAGAACATCCAATGTGAAGGGGTGGGCAGTCTCCCTCCTGCCCAGTCTCATACATATGTCCGTGTGACAGGGTGATGCAAACTTGACCAAGTGGGAAGGTTGACCATAAATAAAGACATTTATGTGTGTATTTTACACTGGATCTCATGCCAGTGTAGCCTTGTTCAATGATAGTGATCAAGACCTTCTCTAGGAGTGCTGAAGTGACTGGGCATCAAACCACTCAGCTGTGGGTTAGCCCTAACGGATTCATGCTGCTGGGCCCTGGCCTCCAGATCAGAAGCTCTCCAAAGCAACACTGACTCCATTCCATTTCCTGACAGCTCCAAGGCATCCCAGCTGTGCCTGTGATTGATTTCAACTGGGCTCTCCAGCCACATTCATTTCGGCCAAAAGCTGATGTTCTTGTTTACCATCCTGTGTTAAATCCTCAGCACCAGAGAAGGTGGTGAATACTCTCGCTGAATGCAGGAAATTAGTTGAATTTTTAAATTAAAGTCATTTGGCAAAATGGATGCTGAGGAAGACCATCCTTAAAATAATAAAAACTAGATAATCTTACCTGTGATAAGTTTGCCCCAGGGCCAGTTCTCTGAAATGTTACTATTTAACGAACAAACTAGTCCTGTGTCAAGTGAGTGAGAGGTCTTTGATCTAAGTGTAAAATCTCTTTTTCCCTTTTATGGAAGCTATGTCATAGCATCTGTTACAATCTGGCAGACCTTTGTTTGTATGTAAAATATATCTATATTGAATATTTAATTCAATTTAATATATTGCCAGTAAGTATTATCTATTTATTTTTATGGTAAAGATGCAACAGTATTTTTCAGCTTTATTGAGATATAATTGACATAAAATTGTAACATATTTAAAATGCATATCATGATGATTTGATATACATAAAGATTTTGAAGTTTAACACATTCATCACCTCACATATTTATCTTTTTTTAAAGAACATTTTAGTTTTAGGCTCTTAATATGTCAATTACATAATATAGTATTATCAACTATAATCATCAGATCATACATTAAATCCTCTGACCTTATTCATCTTATAACAGAAAGTTTGGATCCTTTAACCAGCCTCTCCCAAATCCCCTACATCCATCCCCTAGCAACTAACCTGTCTGGTCTCCATCTGGTTTATTTCACTTAGCATAATGCCCTCAAGGCCCATCCATGTTGTTGCAAATGGCAGGATTTCTTTCTTTCTTGTTGCTGTATAATATTCCATTGTATGTATAATTCCTTTATCCATTCATCCACGGATGGGCACTTAAGTTGTCTTCCGATCTTGGTTATTGTGACTAATGGTGCAATGAACATGGGGGTGCAGAAATCTCTTTAATATTCTGTTTCCCTATCCTTTGAATATATATACCCAGAAGCAGGATTGATGGAGCACATGGTAGTTATATGTCTAATTTTTTGAGGAGTCTCTATACTGTTCTCCATAATGGCTGTACAAGGAAAGTTATTTTTAACTAGGTTTCTCTTTGACTAGTTCAAGGGAATCCTCAAAACATCTGCTAGACCATTAGAGAAGCAGAGCAGAGGGGCTGAGCATTGGGCTTGAGCTCTGCCTCCACTACTGACTGGCAATGAGAGCTTGGTCAAAGGACTCATTGTACTCATATATCAAAATTATTATAATAACAACATGTATTACTTACAATAATTCACACTATTATGTATATGCAATGAGGCAGTCATAGGAAGCACTTTTAAAATACTTTTTTTGCAGATATTAAATCCTCACATTTTAAAAAAACTATTATTACAGTAGCATTTTTAGATAAAACATTTGGCTACAAAATACCTGAGGGCTTCCTTTGTTCAATATTCAGAACAGAGTAATATGTAAATAGAAGCAGGTTAAAGGAATTTGATGTTGATGGACTAGAGAAAATAATCATTTAAGCATTTTTTGGGTGATTGGATAAAAGGAATCCAAATTCTTTTAAGATTCTATTCAGTAAGAGTTGGGTGTGGAAGAAGGGGGCTTTTTTTTATACCAGCCTCAACATATCCATAAAGAGCTTTTGAGGTCAGCAAAGAAGGAATGCAAGAGTTTTTTTCTTAAAAAAAAAAAATATTTTGTTTATTTGAGAGAGAGAGAGGGCACAAGGCGGGGGCAGACAGAGGGAAAGAGAGAAGCACACTCCCTGCTGAGCAGAGAGTCCAACATGAGCTTGATCCCAGGACACTGAGATCAGGATCTGAGCAGAAGGCCGATGCTTAACCAACTGAGCCACCCAGGTGCCCTCAGGAGGGTTTTTGTTTGTTTGTTTGTTTGTTTGTTTGTTTTGGCTTGAGCTTTAATCTCTGGCAAAATGTGGACTTCCACATCACTGTTGTTATCCAACCAGATGGCAGTGGTCTTGAGGACGGGAGTCATCTCATCTTTCTGAAGCAGAACAGTAGAGGGCACAAGGTAGGTGTTTGATTAACACCCCGCTGACGGATTCTCTTGCTTCATTTCAGTTCCATCCCCAAACAGAATGTAAAACGCTATTTGATGCCTGAAACATAGCAACACTAAATATTTTTATAGATTCAGTACCATGGATTTTGTGATATGAGGACCCAGTAAATTGCTCTAAGGATACACTGCCATGCAGGGCAGTGCCTCAGACCTGTTTTGCCTTGCTCGCATAAGCACAGACCCATCCTCCAGCATCTGCGTTTATTAAAGATGGAAGAAATACCTCTTAGTGCTTGTACCCAGACCTAAAAGTGCTGCTGCACTGCACAATAACAGTCTAGTGTTCCTTATCCCTCTTCTTCTATTAATAATACATTAAACCTCAGTTATAAAAAAAAAATTCAGAGAAAAAAGAAAAAGAAAAGATAATGATTTCTTGACAGATCTTGAATGAAAGGCTTTAGCACAGCTTTAACTGAGCTTGACACACTATTTTTTAATGTGCACGTCCCTTCTCATTCCCAATCCCTTCATAGTTAATTGAGAAGTCCCACTTAGGGATGAAGCAAAGAGTTTAATGAACCTCCTCCCTAAAATCATTAATTCAAAATATCTGATGTTGATTATGCATTTTTTGGTGATAAGTACTCTCCCTGGTGATGTCTGCATAGAAATGGGCTGAATAACCATGTTTTGTGAATAGAACCCACACTGTTCAAATTGGAATGTTTTATTAATCACAGTTCTTAAAAGATATTGAACATTGGAGGGGGTAGATCAGGAAATAAATAATACATACTCTTGAAATGGCCCTGAGATGAGTAGCTGTTCTCTTTATAAATATTACAAACCTCACATAATCCCTTAGGTAAAGACACAATATTCAACACACATAATGATAAACAACAAAAAAAAACCAGCATTTTAATTTGAACCAGAGTAGCCCTGGTTGTGGTTTGCTCATCCTGTTAATATTCCCGTAGGTCTTATTAACTAGGCTATTAGTAGCCCCAAATAATAGATGATTATCCTGAGATACAATAATTGACCCACATAGTAATACATTTGCTCACTGTCAGTGATTAAATGATATAAAATGGAAGAGATAAAGAGATAATCCATATGCAGGGAAGATGAGGATATCATTTTCTGATCATGTCTAGTATCAAATTAATGTTGGACATACATGTTTTTATAGCTTTTTTAATCATTTACCTATAAAAACAGAATCTTGGAGTTGCTGAAATTGAGAAAATATTTTTTATTGTATTTCTTCTTTAGTAAGAATTATTATGGCACACATTAGCACTGTGAAACTAATTGCTCTAATTAGCAACTGCTATCAGTGACAAACTAATACAGAGTATTCTGTTTTCCACAACTGTCATTAATAATTTGTTTTTTTTTAAGGAAAAAAGGAAGAAAGCAAAAGAAAAGGAGTTTTCAAGTAGGCATTGTTTTCTCTTGGACCAGATCGATTCATGTTCCTTTTTTCCTGTCTTTTGGCTCCAGCTCCTGAGATCAGATGTTGGTACTAGGGTGGGTACGTCAAGTCCCTGGAACCCTTTCTGTCCAGTGGTTCATACATTTTTGGCTTCTATTTTCACACTGATCTCCCATAATCTTTATAGATAATTATCTGTTGACATATTTTAGGCTTGTCCTTTCCAGTAGCACGAGGCTGGCAACTATGCCTAATTCATCTCTGCATGACCAATATTTGAGCCTGGGATCATGTCTTATTACAATGTCTTTATACAATAGTACATTCACAAAAAAGACAAGCTGGTTGGTTGGTATTTGAATGACAAATCAATTTAGGATAAGCAAGTCTTTCCTCTGAAAAATCAGAAAAAAAGCATATCTGCTTATATTATCCTTAAGTAGAAATGATGTATCATATATTTGCAATTCCTGATCTTGTTCAGATTGTAATAACAACAGATAGCTCTTCAGGTTTCTCTTTACAGAGAATCATACTTATGGGAAGATAGATTCTGCTTTATTTTACAAAAAATTTTTGAGGACCTAGTATGATCAGGTGATGGAGGATGCAAACATATGTAAGATAAGGCATTCCTGAAGGTACACTTTGGAGAACACAGATATACATACATGATGGAAATAAAATAGATATGATAGAATGAAAAGAATTTTAAATAAACACAAAATAGGCTTGCTGTTGTCTGAAATTTAAGGTTGTTACTCACACACCTGTTGAACTCACAGGCTCCTTGAGTACAAGATGTATGTTGTTGTTGTTGTTTTATGTCTCAATTCCCAGGAAGTCCTACAGAGATAATCATATTATCAGACATTTATCTAAAAAGGATACTCTCTAGAAATTTCTCTTCTTTTCTGATATTCTTTGTTGTAGTTCTACAAGCTAGTAACCAACTCATATGGTAAGATTAACAGATTCATATCTGTATTTTTCTTCTCATTTGTGTGACTGGTACCTCAGTGGGAATAACACATACAGGTCAAGAGGCAGATGTTCTCTTACAAATTGCTCAGCTTGTTCAAAAGGAACAAGGTGTTTGGCAAAGGAAGAAGTCAATGTAATAATAATTTATCTAATAATGCTCTGAATATTTTATCTTCAACTGCTTTATTTTCAAATAAACTAAGAGTTCTGCAAAGGTAAAAATATAGTCATAAATTGAATGAGGGACTGGATGTTTTATGTAAGAGCCAACAACAACAGGCATGAAATAATTACAAAAATGAAATGGACTTTGATTAATTTGCTGCCAAATTTGCATATCTGTCTTGTTCTTTTATTGGGGCATGGAAAAGAGGGTTGTGTGTTGGAAAGGTGAGGTTGCAAATGCAGTTGCAAATGCAGTAAAGGTAGTATTGCAAACATCACAAATCAAAGAGTTTTTTTTTTCTTTTTTTGAAACTGGCCACTCTTTGGTGTTTGGTAAGGTTAATCTTACAGTATTATTTCCAAGCACTGCATGTTGAGTTCTGGATTTGAGTTGGTTGAAATACTTCTCTCATCCCATGTATTAGAGTGAGCAAACCCTACCCAGGAACTAGACTAGAAGAACTAAAGAAACTCTGCCCACAGTGTGGCAGAAGCTTCTGGAAGGTACCCTGTTTTAGAGTAAGTTAAAATTCATGGTGGTAACTGACAACCTAGCAAATCCCCACATGATTTGCTCTTTTATAGAGTGAGTGCTCCCTGAGAATGAGAAAGCTTATCCCCAAATCTTTTGTTAAACTCTTCTTGGGTTGTGCTTAAAGAGCATGAGCTAGTATCTACTGGGTTTTTTAGTTTGTGTATTGTGCTGAGGACATAGGAGATCTGGGTAAGCCACCTCCTCCTCCTGCATTAGAGCACATAACTTTCTGTAGACCTCAATAACCTGCACACCTTCTCCCACTGCCTCACAAAGCCCTTTACATCTTCATGAAAAGTCTTCATCGGAGCCCCCATAGTGAAGAAGTCAAGGAATGGAACCCCGAGTTTGTTTTGATTCATGAATCCAAATGTCCACAGCACTTCAAATAAACCTGTCTTTGCTGACTGCTGCAGTGCAGTCAGGACGGTGATCTTGAGCAAGTTGCCAAACCTGCCTGTGCCTCAGTTTACCTGAGTTTACAGGTAAACCTCAGTTTACAGTGCCTTATCTGTAAAATGGTGCCAGTGATGTACCAACCTTAGGAGACTGTTGTGAAGATTAAATGAATGAACATATGGTAAGGGCCTTGAACATTCTCTGATAAATAGGGAGCATCCGATACATCTAAGGCATGTTGCTGATACTGTTTCCTAGGTCCTCTGTATACAATTCCTTAGAGATCCACTGTATCACTGTAGGAATGGGGACTGAGAAATCCTTGCATCCTTGGATTCCTGATCCAGGAGGTTGACAAGCCCTTTCTTATCTCTCCTTCAGTAAAAGGCATCACGTTTTTCTCCAGTCATTCATGTAATGGGGGGCACTGAACCCATATTCTCCAGGCCACACTGATCTACTCTCCCCTGTTCTCCAACACAGGTGCCCTTCACAGCTCACCATATCACCTCTTACAGGATTCTTGTGCTTCTGCCCTGCCATCCTACCTAGACTGGGAGGTCCTGACAGTCCTTGGTATTTTATAACTTTGAAATTCTTTAATGTTATAGTTCACACATGCAGAGTATATGGAGGCTTGTTAAGGCAGTATCTAGTGGGAAATACATTTGTGTGTGTGAGGGAGCACTACTGGGGGGTGCATATTACTCTTCTTACCATGTGGGCACCAGAATTCGATGGTAATTACACATTGTACCCTCCTTGCCCTAAAACCCGTATTTAGCAATCCCTGAAGGGGCTCTCAGAACTGTACATAAAGGCAAGAAAGATTAAGTAACAATGGCTAAACCCAGTTGATAGAAATAACTCTGTGTAGTTTTCTAACTTAGCATAATTATGTATTTAGCAAACTATAAATTGATGTTGGAAGTGTGCAGAGATGTTTCTTTCATTGTTAAAGCACTGCTGAGGCTTTCAAACTACTTTATGCTATTCTATTTTTAATAAATTATTTTTTTTACCTACATGCTTCTTTCTTCTGACAAAATCTTATGCTGAGAACCAAGTACATAAACAAAAGAGAGAAAGAGAAATATGTGGGGAAGTACAGGTGGTAGAGAGCTGTTCTGTCTAAAGAGGGAGGGTGGGTGCATGAATGGCAGTCCTAAAATATCCCTAGTCATCTCCTAGGCACCATCCATGGATATTTAGGGAAAAGTAGAACCTACTGGCTTTAAAGAGAATGATCTGTGGAATGGAATGGGTCTTGGCTCTGTAACTTACATGTAAGAAAATTGTGGAATGAATAAGTCATGGGAATAAAAGGCACAGCATGAGAAATACAATCAATGATACTGTAGTAGAGTTGTGTAGTGACAGAAGGTAGCCAGACTTATAGTGAGTACAGCAGAACATACAAACTTGTGTAATCACATATTGTACACCTGAAACTAATGTAACATGGTGTGTCAAATATACCAAAAGGAAAGAAAGAAAGAAAGAAAGAAAGAAAGAAAGAAAGAAAGAAAGAAAAGAAAGAAAATTATTGGAAAGTCTTCAGATGTCTATGAGCTACAAGATAAAGATAATAGTCAATATATTACCTTCAAGTGTTAGAAGAATCAACCAATATGTGGTACAGGATACAGCATGTCCTCCTATGAGGTGGAGGCTGTTATTCCTTTCTGTGTTTCACCTCATGGGAAGCCATGTGCCAGACTGGGTTGAAATCTATAACATGACTGTCACAGGCCCTAGTGGAGAAGATAGAAAGAGATCCATCACCACTTCACATGTTGCTTATTGTCCCTAATGCCCCACCTGCTTTACCCCAGTAAGTCCACCAAGTGCAGACAAAGAAATCTATCAAGCAAAGACATGCCCCCTGGTGGTGTTCACTGCTCTAGCATAAGCCTCACCTCCTGAAGGTGCTGCCAAAGTAGTGTGGCACATCTATACCTCTGCTCACTCATTATTTTTTTAAGTCTTCACTTTCAGATTTCCTTGAAAATACTCCTACATTGATGATGAAAGCCCACTACAAATGGACCTCAATATAAGAGAAACCTTTCACTACTCAGTCAAAGGGAGGCAAATGGTTTCTCATTACTACTTATGGCTGGAGTTCCACGGAAGAGTTGTCTAAATTGGTTAACAGTCATTATTCACATGACTTGACAATCCAAGTGACCCAGGGAGTCTTGATCATGCTTGGAGACACCCAGGAAGGTCAGAGACCTGCATTTCATCGTTGCTGCCTCTACACGCCACATGTCCTGCTGATTTCAGGAAATGAATGACACAGTGTTCCTCAGTTGTGCTCAGACAGGAATCAGGTCAAGGTTTCTTGCACTTTAAAGTGCCCTAACAGTGAATGACACAAGCTCTCAACAGCCACACCCAGTTCCCCCCTCCTGAGTACACACAGCCAGCTGGATGGATCTGAATGACTTCTGGCATAAGGTGATATACTGAATACTGGAAACACAGTCACTGTTAGGATATGGACTGTATCACTGTTTGATAATCTTTTATAAATAGAACACACTAATAGTTTTTATGCTCAGTACTGTAGAGTATATGGGGCTTGAGCAGGGTACAAAGCAAAGCTCACTTAGGACTTAAGAATGGAACCACTTTAAATATAACTCTTAAGTGTGCATTGCCTGTATTTAGAAATGCTTCAATGAGCTTTCCTTTCCACTTTCTCAAGTGGTTCGTTGGGAGGGAATTTGAGGAGGTCTACAAATTGCAATCTGCCTTCTTTCCTATTTTCTTTTAAATTCCAAAGTGGAAATTTTGCACCTTTGGGCATGTTGGTAACCTTGGGGCTCTGCCAGGGGGAAAAGAGAGAGTTCAGCTCAGAGTTGTACCCTGGCAACCCAGAGCAGTTTGCAGAGATACAAGAGTGGGCAGAAAGTCATCCTGGGCCCCACAGTCCATCCTATTTCCATGGGCCTTTCTTTTCTGACTGCAATTTTCACCTCATCCAGGTGTGAAAACCTTTCCTGGGGAGAGGAAGATGCAAGCTCCTCTATCAGCAGCAGGTTGAAGTCACTGTCCTCCTTGTTACCGAGGAAGTGGGTCTGTGGCTTGGCCTCTGATTTTGCTCAGACACTTGAACTATTCATACTCTATTAGACACATATGAAGGAAGGAAATTGGACTTTCTCAGGTTGCAGATGTATCAGCAGGGATGTAGGACTGAAAATTAATTCCCTGACACAGACTGATGAAGACAGCAGTTTCCTGAAATACTGAGATACATTTTATATTTTTTATAACACATGATCTCAATGTTACATATTTTCATATTTTCCCTAGTTCAAAGTGATATTGATATTTTGACAACCGGACCTGGAATATTCTGTTTTCACCACAAAAAAAAAAACACCTTTTTTGTTAATTAGTCAAGATGTTATGAAGTTGGTCAGTGTGTCAAGTAATAAAAATAGTTTAATGAAATCTATGGATCTTTTAAGGAACACAGAATGTCACTTAACTATAAAGTGCCAGATGAACTGATGCCTTTTTTAGATCTAGAGTTTAGCTATAACTGAAAATTAAAAGTCCCTTCTCTTAGTGTTTTTGTGTATTTTTAAAATCTATTTTTTTACATGTGATTTTTTCCTTCCCTCCTTTTATAGTAACCATCGCTTATCCCTTAAGATTCATTCAGGATGCATTTGGTGAGTACCATTCTTAAGTCAATCTTGCTTATTTTTAAATCTGATCTCATTTTTCATTTCTATTCTTACTGTGGTAAAGTCTCATGAAATCTCTGGTCATTAAGTTTTCCATGTCACTATGATCCATGGCTTCAAGAGTAAGTCCCTTTATTTTTCTGATCCCTTGTCCACTTACTTGAAATAAAGTAGTATCTGCTTGATCTCACGTCTCATTGTTTTGATGAACAAATTGCTGATGTATGTTAGAGAACTTCAAAACCTATGAAATTTTATACAAATTTGTAAGACTGTTGCTATTAGTATGTTATATGCGCCCACTTGGTGCTTAGTAGCAGAAGCAGTAATCTAATGAAGATGATTAAAATCTATAACAGGGAATAGCATTCAGAAGATGCTCAATGTATTGACTGAAAGAAGGACTGACTGAAGGATTTAATAAAAGTTGGCGGGATTCAAGAGAATCAAGCCCAATAATTGGGATCTTTTTATGCTACAAACACTTGACATCAGAGAGGACTTTTAGAAACCATAAACCATGTTGGAGAAAAAAGGCAGAAACAAAGAATCAACAAGACACAAAGGTTGCAGACATCCTCCAAATGCATCCAAGAACAACTTCCCTTCAGCTCCAGCAGCTGCCTGTGGCAGGGCTGAAGTCAGAGATGAAAAGCAGTAGTTCTTTAAAATACTAAGTAATTTGGTGATGTGAGGCTTGTAGTCACCTATAAGCCAGGTCTCTGTGTCTCTCCAGGTTTTAAACAAATTGCTTTGTACAATGAGTCTTGACAGGGATTTGGGCAGATCAGCCAATCTTACTATAAATGTATGAAGCTGCTCATTGTACCTCCGGTAATGGCTTTTCAGAACTGACTTTGGGATACGTGTGTGTGTTTGTGCATGTGCACATGCACACACATACATTGTCTTCTGAAAACCAAAGCAGTTATAACCATAGGCTACTGTTTCCTTCTTTTTTTTTTTTTTTAAGATTTTATTTTATTTATTCGTGAGAGACACACACACAGAGGCAGAGACAGGCAGAGGGAGAAGCAGGCTCCATGAAGGGAGCCCGACCCAAGACTGGATCCCAGGACTCCAGGATCTCGCCCTGGGCCAAAGGCAGCGCCAAACCGCTGAGCCACCCGAACTGCCCTAGGCTTTTCTGAAAGCAATTCTCTCTACAACCGAATTCATTTTACTTAAGGTAAAATCTGGAATGGCGATTAAACAAAGCACACTGCAGTTGTTGGAACAGTGACCGGTTACTTACATTGTACTTATTGGTGGATAAAATGTGGAGAGAAAACATGGATAAATGAGACACCAGTGACAAAAAAGAGAGGAAGTAACTGAAACAATTCTGACTTTAGACTGTGTTATTTCTGGGTTGAAAGGATCACTGGGAAAACCAATAGGTAAAGGAGGTGGATGGTTGTAGGGGAATCTAGAAAAAAGGTCCTCCTTTGAGATATTTTCAGATACTAAGGTACTCACTCATTTATTAGAATATGGAGACTTGCGGTGCAGTAGCCAAAGATAGCTTTCAGAGTTCATGACCCCTTCAAGATTTAGTATACATTTACCTGGATCTTTGAGTTTGCTAGTGAGGGTGTGGAGCTTGTCTCCCTCTCTGTCCTATAGGAAGGAGCCATTTGGAAGTTCTCAAAGCAATCTCTTGCATAGAGGCAACTCTTAATTGTTATTCTCCTTCTCTGTTTAACCTGTTGATATGAAAATAGATATATAAAAACAGTTTTATAGTCTATCCAAACGTGGAGTAAGCTTTCTTGAATCTGCCTATCTCTGTTTTGTACTGGGCATGGGGTATCATACTCGGAGATGAATGTAGAATAACAATATAAAAATTAATTCCATGTCTTGAGCTTGAGGAATTAATGTTGTGTTGAGACCTGCGTATATATGGTAAAAAATAAAATAAAAAAGGAAAGCTACAGTGTCCATTACAGATATAGTGCACTCTAAGTTACCTAAGGGTTTGTAAGGCTTAGAGTCAGGTATGTGAGGGGAAGCCTGATGGTAGAGACTTCAATTCAGTAAACATGTATCAAATACCTCTCATGTTTCTTCCTAAATACTTAGGACATCAAAATGAGTCCATCACAGCCCTTGTTTTCTGCTTGCTTATAAATTTTTTAAAAAGGATTGGACAAATAGAAAATGAAAGTAAAAGTATAGTGAGTAGGAAGGCTATTTTGTTCGTTTGTTTATATGGGGGGATTGGAAATGAAGTTGACCCCAGAAAAAGCCATGCTGCAATATTTTAGCTCTAGTACCATTGCTTTCCTAAATGAAAGGTCCAAATAGCCCAGTATTTTCCATACTGAAAGTTAGGAAAGAGATGGGCTAGGTCAGCTCAATCTGATAACTGACTTGGTTTTCTCTCCATGTGCTCTTTTTTTTTTTTTCTTTTTTTGACATCTCACTCTTATGGGTTAGAACATTCTGGAATGCAGTTTCACCACAATGCTCTTTCTATTATTACTCAAAGGACCTTTTGCTCAGAGAGGGCAGGAATTGGAAAGGACAAGTTTGGAAATCTTACTGGTATGAGAACCAAGACCTGCGATTTCTCTTCATTTTCTTCTCCTTGACATGCCAACAAAGTATTATTAAGCACTATTTCTCAGAGAAGTGAGAAATCATGCTTGGCTTGTATATCAGGAAAGACTTCACAGAGTAGTTGGAATTTGAAAAGAAATCTAAATACAGCTTAAGATTTTCATGGGAGACAGAGTGGAGAGAAGACATTTAACTTGCAGAGAGAATGAATGGAGATACAAAGATAAAATAATGTGAAACATTACAGGGATAGTGTGTGGTTTTGTG
This sequence comes from Nyctereutes procyonoides, assembly GCF_905146905.1. Taxonomy (NCBI): domain Eukaryota; kingdom Metazoa; phylum Chordata; class Mammalia; order Carnivora; family Canidae; genus Nyctereutes; species Nyctereutes procyonoides. Next base: position 16,629,256 of record NW_026575048.1, on the reverse strand, counting down.
GGAGCTTAACTATGTATTGATGAAAAAAATGAAGTAAATTCTGGAATGTAGGTGTCAACCATGTTTTGCACAATTTTAAATGCTAAAATGTGTGTAAAATCCAGTAGACAGGGAGAGAGTCATGGAGGTTTTGTTGAAGTTAGTAATGTGGTTGAAGTTTATCTTCACAAAATTAGTATGACTGTCATACGTGAATTATCTAGACTAAGGCAAGTAGGTATTAGAGAAACCAATTAATGAGCTATTAAAAGAGCCAAAGCAAAATATAATAAAAATCTAATTAATTCTATGGCAATGGGCAGGGAGAGGAGTGGGTAAATGAGATGAATATCATGAAGGTAGAATTATGCATGACTTGGCATGTGGATTTAGAATATAGTGAATGGCTCCAATGAATATAAAGAAAAATGGAAGGGTAAGTCAATATGACTCCAGAAACTGGTTGTTTAGGAACAAGAGAGTGCCATTATTGGAAACTAGATAATCAGGAGGAGAAGCTGGTTGTTCCAAACGATGGATACACAGCCCTACAGAGGGCTAGATGTTTTTAGGAACATGGGTGTACTCCTTGCGAGGCCCTATTTTAGAGTGATCAATTTGGTGGGAGTGAGAGGATGGACTGAAAGAGGTAAATGCTATGAGTAGCAGTTGGTTTATCATTATTAGAAGCTTCAAAAGAACCATCACAAAATGGCAGGATACATAGCTAGGAAATAGTGGGCATCACAATAAAAAATGATGATTTGTGAGTCTGTAACTACACAGACTTTATGTCTAGCAAATGGTTATGCCCACTGATTTTTAAGAAAAATTTTCAGGGGCATAGAACCCACATAATTTACATATGGAAGGCAGTTTTCACCAAAAGGAAAAAAAAAAAAAAAAAGCAGCCCTTACTAATCCTTCTGGAAGGCACACACATATCCACAGGAGAGGAGGGGAGAACTCCATGTATTTTCATTGAGGGCCCCCCATAGTCAAAGGATAAAGACAAGAAAGACACATATTGATAAAGAAATTTTAATAACTGGAAGGAAAGGATAACACTTTTCAGCTTATAGAACTTGAGTACAATTACCTGACATCTATTTTTTAAGAAAGAGAAGGAAATTTAATTGAATGCACAGTTAGACATCTATCAAAATGAATTTTCTTTAAAAACCTCATATAACAATATCCCATTTCTCTCTCAGCATAATGATTTCTTACCAACAAAGCCTGTCAGTGTTTCCTAGAAGCAATATTGAAGTGACTTCTTGCTGGAAATTCAGCAAATGAACTTTTTCTGCTCCTAGAATCTCTGTCCTCATTAGGCTAGTTAGAAATTCGCCCGGGGCTCCCAGCCCTTCTTCTCTCTGACGGATGCTAAGTGTAGAGGAGCTAATGGACACTTTAACTGTTAGGGGGCTTTCGATTCAATCCCTTGCAGCCTGGCAGCTCATTCCAAGTCCTTTCAGAGGAGCTGCAATCATATGCTCAAATATGATGGTTAAATATGGGCTGGAAGGGAAATAGCATTTTTACCCCTCTTTCACTAGAGATACTTGTTAAAAACAGGAAGCCATTCCTGAAGTTTTCCAATTGGCTGGAACCCTTACCCATTCAAGAGTTACCTCCCACTGGATGTCCCTGTAGCAATTTGCTCCTTGTAAGGAGAAAAGGGGGAAAGAAGGCCTTTCCCAATCCCATCAATGTTGACACGGCCTCCTCCTATGGGCCATAATGTCATATATCTCTTCTTTAAAATACCATCTAGTAGCAATTGTTAATAGAACAAAACACTCTTAAAACAGTTTGAATTTCAAATAAAGGAAAACTCACAAGTACCCTGTGAACCTGAATCATGTTTCCAGATAAATGTGTATTATCTGAATAGGTGTAATTAGTAGTTTTTCCAGTCACCTTATCTTTCTCTGACCACCCCTCCACACCCTTCTTGCCCCAATATCAGCACCGATAAATGGTCCGTGATTGTTCTCTGATTGTCTGTGTCCCTGCTTCAGCATTTAGTTGGAAGGATTTTATGCGTTTGTTTCTTTCCTTCCACTTCTTAGTTCTCCCCCAACAAGCCTGGCACTGAAACTCCATTTTGCAATTCTTGATTGGATTCTTAATCTACAGGTTAAATTTGGTTTGGGGAACATTGTCTTGATGTTTCAGATGGTTTAGATTCAATAATCCACAAACGTCTAGACATTCAAATGAGGTCAGGAAAAAAAATCTATTCTTTGAAATTTATTTAGCAATTTCAGACATCGATTTGGAAAATGTGTCTTCCGCAGGCAACTGAAAGAGAAATTTGTACTGGTTCTAAATATGAATCAAAGTGGCAAGACCCAGACTGTCTTATCTTTCTAAATGTAAGCCTTTTGGAATCTATAAAGATGCTCCTGTGAATTTGGCTGGTGCTGAAGTGTCAAGGCACAATTTATCCAAAATGACTGCCATTGCTAGGAGTCCAGAGCTGAATGTAAAGAGGCACTGTCTTGCCGAAGCATTGGAGTTCAGAATTCAATATTGATAGGATTGTTTTCTCCAGAATGTTACCTCATGATTTTTTTCAAGTCTATTGACTATTTTTTTTCTTGGAAAAAAATGATATATTTTGTCTGGTGGCTACAAAACTTGATATAAGATCTAGCTCATGTGTCTCCCAAGACTGTATAAAAACTAAAGACTTTTGAATCTGTGGTAATCTATATGCTGCTGCTCTGGCAATAGCATGTCTCATTGTTAACTCTGATGGCATGACCTAACATAATATGACACACACTAGAAGAAGTAATGTGACAAGTGGATCACGCAGGCAATGCTGCACATGAAAAATATGACATCTTATCTGAAACCAATCCTGCTTTTAGCAAAGATACTACCTCAAAGGGCACATCACTTTTGTCCACATCCTTCAAGCTTTTTGATAATATGAGATCCATGTAAAGGCCACATTGGCTTTGGGAACAGAAGTAAGCAGTCTTCTGGCAATGACAAAAGCCAATCGTTGTGAGCTGATGTGCTCCAGCAATCAGAGGAGATATAATTAGGCAGTGAGCATAAAGAGGGGCCCCCTCTCTCCTACACTACCAGGTCTCTAAGACTGAGATATACGACAAAGCAGTCAAGTTATTCCTGAGGAGGATAGTTGAGATAAAGGCTGTTTCTAGTTGAGAAAGCATCAATCTGTTCTCCAAAGATTTCATTGCAGAGTTTCAGAACTTGGTCCTAGTTCGTTTCCTCATTCAATTTATATAATTCATGTATATATTACATGCATCAGCCAAGGTCCAGTCAGAAAGATAGAAACCACTTTAAGATTTTCAAACAGAAGAAAATTAAGTATAGGAACATATTTACAAATTGTTGGAAAGGGCTATAGGGAAATATAGAAAATAGTGGTTGCTACCCAGAGATTAGAAAGCAGAGGAAGTCACTACTTCCTCCTCCCAGGGCTAGAGAAAGAAAAGTGAGAAAGTGGAGGTAATTCCTTATCCCAAGCCACACATACTTTTGGAGTCCACGTTTTCCCTTTATCTGATACTTCTGTTACTAGGACTCAACCCCAGAATCCAACTGATAAAGGAGTCCAACAGATGTAGTTTCTAGGCTTCCAACCCCATAATACAGAGCAGAGGATATTTGTCAGGTGTGGTGGGGGGTGGAGTGGGGCTTAGTATATGAATACAATATTTGCCATATTATGCTTTAGTTATTGTTAAGAAAGGTAAACAGAGCAAGGAGATGTATATATACAGACACAACAAATTGTGAATGCACAGTAGGTGAGTAAGGTAAATGCTCATTTATTCTCAGCTATCTTCATACATCTGGAACCGGACAGTAATACCTGATATGCATTTGCATTTAGTGGGATACGGAGGTTGCAGCATTATCTGAAGATACGATATGCTTAGCTACAGTGCACATCAAATGCTTTAATATGGCTTATACTTTAATCCTATTTGCCAAAGGTTTGCAAATCATTATAGCACTATAGTTCTCAAAGTTTGGATTTGAAATAGTGGGTTAGAACTTATGTTTTATTATTTACTGTCTTATCAACTGAAGCATAATGAATATTGGTTATTTAACTTAAAGATTGACCCTGATGCCCATGGAAGAGAGACACATATTTAATATGTTACTATAAATCTTATAGAACACCACTTTTTTTCTTTTTAGAGCAGCAAAGAATAGGAAAAAAACAAATTATGGAAAATTGAAGAATTTACATTTAAGTCTCAAAAAGAATTTCCTTTTTTTTTTTTTTTTTTTTACATGGCACAGAAATGCCTCATTATATTGATCATCAATGGGAAGTGAGGTGTTCCACTTAGCTGGTTTCTTCACATAAACAAAGACTACGTTTTTAATTTATTTTTAATCATTGGAATATTTTTAGAGTTTATTGTTTTCCTGCATACAAAATTAATACCTGATGCAGCGGTTTGATCAAGATTGCCAACTTAGGCCATTTTTCTACTTCCATTCCTGAAGTGAAAGTGAACTAAGAGGACAGAATAATATTAAGAAATATTACTTCTGTATTACCACTAAAAAACACGGAAGGATTCAAAGCATAAACCTTCTTCATTTCAAAGTGCAAGGTAGGATTATCTTTATTCTGAAGATAACAGAACTTTTTTTTTCCCCTTTAAATCAGTGCCACAGTTTTAAGTATTTTGTCAATGATCAAACAGCATGTAAAGTGGTGCATCCAGGATTTAATCCAAGTCTGTTTATTACTAAAGGCCATGCTCTTTACTTCTCCTTAAATTTATTATCCTAGTTTAAGTCATCAAGTATGATTTAAACTAGGGCTTAAGGGGATCCTTGGGTGGCGCAGCGGTTTAGCGCCTGCCTTTGGCCCAGGGCACGATCCTGGATACGCGGGATCGAATCCCACGTCGGGCTCCCGGTGCATGGAGCCTGCTTCTCCCTCTGCCTGTGTCTCTGCCTCTCTCTCTGTGTGTGTGACTATCATAAATTAAAAAAAAAAAATTATAAACTAGGGCTTAAAAAGTGGAAAGAATTTTAACACTCAGAATGACAGAGGTAGGGATACTAAAAGGTGAGAAAAGTTGGAAAACAATTCAAAAGCAAGAAATCACATAACATTTGAAAAGGTATCTACTTTCCCTGGAGTATATGTGGAGCAATAGTGGCAAATAAGGCAGAAGATAATGCATCTCAAACTATTATACCCCAAACTAATGAAGGTAGACATGCCTTATGTAGGAGTTGAATGTCATTAAAGCTGACATATCTTTGTAGTCTACCCATATATGATTGGAATGGAAGTCATTATAAAAGTGGCAAGGCCCATTAAGAGAATTTTTTGATTGGAGGTGTGTTGTATGGGAAATAAAATCAGGCTTCATTCTGGGGGAATTTTTGAGGAACTAGATAAATGCAACATGAAGGTATATACATGGCTGACTTAAGTAACACTCATATTACTAATATTATCACATCACATTAATCTAAGAAGTAAGTACACTCTTATTTTCAGAGTAAAATGTAAATATTTGATATGTTGAGAATGAGGATTACAGGTTACCCAGTAAATTATGTTCAATAAACAATCTGGATTTAGATCCATCAGATAGCTGAGGGCTGGATTTTGGAGTATTTTATAGATAAGTGGTCATGTATCCAGTACAAAGTAACTGCTCAGATATTAATCAAACTGAATTGAATTGCATTGAACTAAATTGAATTGAACAGGATCATCAAGTACAACAGAGAAAAAGTAGTCAAACAATTAGCAGGAAACCGACATAGTTAACTTGCAATGTTACAGAACTACAGGAGGAACAATAAGGTATTACATGGGGATAAGGCAACTCTGTTGGAATTGGAAAGACATCTCTGGAAATGGCGATAAAGTAGTCAGAATGGTAGCCATAGTTCAAGGAATCCTGGAATGTGTGAGTGATTTTGCTTCAAAAACCTATTTATTGGACCCCTGGGTGGCGCAGCGGTTTGGCGCCTGCCTTTGGCCCAGGGCGCGATTCTAGAGACCCGGGATCGAATCCCACATCGGGCTCCCGGTGCATGGAGCCTGCTTCTCCCTCTGCCTATGTATGTCTCTGCCTCTCTCTCTCTCTCTCTCTCTCTCTCTCTCTCTCTGTGTGACTATCATAAATAAATAAAAAATAAAAAAAAGTTTAAAAAAAACCTATTTATTGAGAGTCTACTATAGTAAATACAACAAATAAAATAGTGTGATACTTTCACATGGATGTAGGTGCTTCCGGTCTATAAGGTGGGCAACTCTGCCAGGTGCTAATGTAGTACTGAAGTGAATCCAATGGAGAAATTGCCTTTGAGGAGCTCACATTTGTCTTTGAGAGATGGAACAAGTACAAGAGTAGCAAAGTAAAAGTGTCTCAAGAGAAGATAACAATTTTCCCTTTACCCCAGATATTCCTATTCTAGCAACATCTGGTCTTTGTCATCAATTTCTGATGAATTAATGAGAACATAAAATACACTCTTCCTTTGTTAGACTGTAAGCTCTATGAGGTCAGAGACTGTGCCTCCCTTGTTCATGCTGCTTCCTTGGCATCTAGAACATAATTTGGCCCAAGAGTTGCTCAATAAAACATTAAAAAAAAGAATGGATGGATAGATGAATGGATGGATGGATAGATGGATGGAAAGGTAAATGCATTAGTAGATACTAGACCATTGTTCATATGTGAATACTGTTTCACATCAGTGTATTTCTTTTTTAATTGCATTTACCCATTCATATATTTCTATTATTTCAATATTTATTTTGAAAATACGAAAGGTAGTGAAGTACTCAGCAGCTCTCCTGTTTGAAATCTGCCACATTGCATCTCTCAACCTTGTGTCCTTGATTTGTTCCTTCAACAACTTTGGCAGCAGCCAAAGTACCTTAAAAATACAATAAAAGATAGTTAGATTCTTTTGAAAGATAGAAAATGCAATTTTCTTCACTTTCTCAAAATGATATAGCTTTTGAAAATATTAGACTTTTGACCAACTTCTGAATTCAGAGCTAAAGAGTTGCCTTTCAATTACTTCCCATATGAACATAATGTGATTTGATATTGTCACCTGGTTTGGATAAATGGGAAGTTATTTGCAGTTACTGTGAGAGGTACTGAAGGACTCCTTTTGGAGAGTTGATCAGATTTTGCTAGACTTTGAAGTCCTTGGGGTCCCTGCAACCACCCAAGTACATCAAATTATTTGAGGGAGATGAGAAAACTTGTTTTGATTAAACTGAGACCATTCTCCGACTTTCTAAGCCCTCAGACAAGTTAGGAACTAATGCACACTGCACATGTCTCTTTCTGAAATATTCTCCACCTTAGCTTTTATATGAGACTAAAATCACAGCTCTGAAATACATGAAGAAATCTGGGGATTCTGTAGAAACAGGAGTGGTGTGACATAAATATCAGGAAGGCATCTTATTTCATAAATGTTCCAGTGAATTTCTGCTATTTTGTGAAGCTGGGTTCTGCATTTCTCTCAAAATCAGTCAGGAAACCTTTTGAGATGACTTCATTAGAAACTAATATGCCTGCAGACCAAAGAGGCCATACCCCCACAGATCAGATTATATGTTTAAGGATTGTTGTCCTTTAAAATTATATTATAAATACATGGCTAAATGTGTGCGTATTTAGCATTGGCATTAGGTGTTAATCAGCTTCGTGTGAGAAGGGACATTGAGCTCATTCTCGGGAACTTTTGTGTAGGAATGCCAGATAGTCCTCTATCTAGGGAAGTGCATGGTAAATAAAGGGCAGAAAACATGATATATCGTGACATGTCAGACTTTTTTTTTTTTTCCTGACCATTTCCATGCACTGGAGAAAGGAGAGAAAAGAAAGATTTTTGCAGTAAGCATGTGAGTGTTGAAGGCCAAGTGTATTCTAAATAAATAGAAAAATGGCCAGGGTACTCTAGTGATAGAAATAGTACTGGGGAAGAGATCTAAGAAGAGTGAGAAGGGAGAAGGCAGTGAAGCCACATCTGACAGTTCTGTCCAGGAGAATTGCCACAGGAGAAGCAGAGGCATCTGGTTATGTCCATACTCACAGAATTTTCTGTTTACTTTTTATAAAACAGATGGTTTTCTGCTAAGTGAAAATGCTTAGGCTTGATCTCTACACATTCAAAAGCTACTTTATGTCCTTGATATGGAAGAGAATTATGATAAAAGGTTTGAAATTAAATCTGCAATACTTACTGTTGACACCTTTTTTTTTTTTTTTTTTTTTTTTAGCATATAGCTCATGCCAGGCACCATTCCTTTATACTTATGAGCTAATGTAAACCTCAGAACAATTTGATGAGATTACTATTACTACCTTTGTTTTACAGATGAATAAACTAAGAATCAGAAAAGGTAAATAATTTCTCCCAGAATACCCAGGGAATAAAAGGCAGTGTTGGGAATCAAGCCTGGACATTTATACTCAAGAGTCTGCTAAATCACTGTGCTATGATTTCAGTGTGTTAAATATCTCTGTCTCATATCTTTAATGACAATGAAGTTTAATGACAATGAAGTTTTTATAACAAAATAACTCCTAATAGTTTCATATTATTGTTTGTTAGGAATATGTAATGTTATTTACTCAGTTCTTTCTTTGGTCAACAGTTAGATTGTTTTCCATTTTTGAAAATGCTATGATAAACAAAGCTGCATGAATTTTTATCTTTGCAAACACACCTCCAGGAAAACTCAGTTCTTAGCAGTGAAATGACTGGATCAAAGGATATGCATATTTTTAAGGATTTTGACATATGCTATCATAAATCATTCTCTAGAAAGATTGTCCCAAATTGCATTGTACCATCAGAGACTGAGATGATCAATATCCCTAAACCTTCATCAGAAATGATCATCTTTTCTTTATCTCCGATAGTTGCTAATCTCTGTATAACTCAATGTAGTTTCATTTTGAATTTCTGATTGCTAATCAATAAAAGTTGAATATTTTCATGTGTAATGTTAATTATATCTCCTTTTTAAGGAATTAAGTGATCTCACTGTTGTTTAATTTATTTAGGATAATATTTTATAAAATACAGTTATCATCTCTATATTTGAAAATATTGCCCAAGAGATTTAATTTTATACTTTTTAGATATAAAGAAGCTTTTTGAAAATTCACATGGTCAAATGCAACAATATTTTTCTTTAGAGTCTTAGCACTTGTTTAGATGGTTAGAAAACCTTTTCTCTAATCTCAATAGTATATAATTGCTCTCATTTTGTATTGTTATTTACAGAGTTTAAAAAAAGAACAACTATGTGATTTATTTTGATGAATGAACTGAAGTAGGCAGCTTGCTTTTTGTTTGTTCTCAAATAATTAACACTTGTCCTGTTTATCAAGTGACTTTTTTAGCCACTAGTCATTATGATCACAATTTTTATTCATACTATTAACCTGAATTATTATATTATTAACATATAATATTAATGTATTGAGTAATGTTGAAACATACTTCATTTATTTAGCTGCTAATATGAATCAGTTCTTTTCTTTGAGATATTTATCTTAATTATCATGGTGTTTTTATTTGGCTACTAGAAAATATCTTGTTTTTAATTGTACTAATAATACAGACTTCTTGCAGAAACAAATCACACAGTAGAAGAAAAAAGACAGGCAATACTTGCTATTAGGTTTTTACATTAGATCCTTCCATCTCTGTTGGCTGTTGTTTTTGACAGACATCTTTCAAGATACTGTACATCTGATTTACAATCTATTTTTAAATTCAATCATAGCGTTTTTTTTTCTCTACCTAGATAAACGTCTTAAAACATCAAGTATAATGACTAAATAGTTTGGCACACACACAAATGTGCTGCAGTTTATTCAACCAATCATAGATTTTCTTACATTTTGTCATTTTCCATTGTTGCTTTCATGAACAGTAATATAGCTTTCATATGTTTAAATCTTTGGGGAAAGATATGCTTGATTGTAAGAAGGTAAAGCATAATTTTTCTTGGGAGTTTTAACAGTTTTCCCTTTCATCCTGCATAACATACCTCAACAAAAGTCCTTTTCCTAAAACACTGTTTTAAATAGAGGAATAGTTTATTTTCATCGAGGTGCATACATTTGAAACGTCCTGCTTTTGAGATCCTATTTACATACAAGACTGTGTAACCACCATACAAGAGGCTCTATCGTGCCTATGCCACTCAGGACCCTGATTTGTCTCTCAGCTTCCCTGTCTGCCTCCCAATTGTCCTTAGTTGGAAGCCTGGAGTTCTGGGACTAAAGGATGTCTGTGCTGCCCTCACCCCCATTACTTGAGGAAAGAGGACCTTCCAGCACTACTTTTCTTACTGCCCCCTGCCTTTTGAATACTCAAGTGCTTCATGGAGGGACATAGGGATATGTTGGCAAGGTGATGGATTCCTGCTTGGTGGCTTACCATTTGTGGATTCTACATTGTCACACCATTTCAGCTCACAGCCTGATGGATAGCCTGATGGTCTATCCCCTTTCTTCCTAATTGGATAAATTTGACATGTAACATTGTGTAAACTTAAGTTGTACACAGTGTTATTTTAATACATTTATATATTTCAATACGGTTGTCATTGTAATAATATTTATCACATTATGTACTTATTGTATAATATTGTCTATGTTAAATAAACTGTATGTTAAATGTCTATGGCTATTTGAACACTTTAAATAAATTTGTATTTTTTTAAAGATTTTATTTATTTATTCATGAAAGACACAGAAAGAGAGTCAGAGACATAGGCAGAGGGAGGATAAGCAGGCTCCATGCAAGGAGCCTGATGTGGGACTCAATCCCAGGAATCTGGGATCAGGCTCTGAGCCAAAGGCAGATGCTCAACCACTGAGCCATCCAGGCATCTCATAAATTTGTATTTTTAAACACAATTAATCTTATCCTACCACCCACCCCTGTCCCCTGGTAACCACCATTGTACTGTTTTTTTTTTACATGTTTAATTTTTTAAGATTGCACATTAAGTGATATATAGTACTTGTTCTTCTCTGTCTAGCTTATTTTGCATAGCATAATGTGCTCAGGGTCCATCAATGTTGATGCAAATGGCAAGATATTCTCCTTTCTCATGACTTAATAATATCCCATTGTGTATATATACCATATCACTTTTATCCATTCATCCATTGATGGGCATTTGGGTTGTTTCCATATGTTGGCTATTGTGAATAATGCTATAATAAACATGGGGCTGCATATATCATATCTTGTCAAATTCCTATTTTCATTTCCTTTGGCTATATTCCCAGAAATATAATTGTTGGATTGTATGGTAGGTCTATTTTTAATTTTGTTGAGGAACCCTCCCATTGTTTTCCATAGTAGTTGGACTAATTTACATTCCCATCAACAGTGTATAAGGGCTCCTTTTGTTTTTTTTTTACCACTTTCTTGCCAGCACTTCTTGTCTCTTGTCTTCTTGATGATAAGCCATTCTTTTTAAAGTAAACTCTATGCCCAACATAGGGCTTGAACCCTAGCTTGAGCTAGGCAAGTGCTCCTTGATGATAGCCATTCTAACAGATACAAGCTGATATTATATTGTGATTTTTATTTGCATTTCTCTAATGAATATTGATGCATAGCATCTTCTCATGTGACTGTTGGCCATTTTGATGTCCTGATTTATCCCTCCTTAGAAGATTCCTCACCTTTCTGTATTGGCAAAGATAAAAGAAATGGTCTCTTCTTTCCTATAAGAAAGCCACTCTGTTGTTTAGTTCATTTCAGTTTCTTTGTGTCCTCAATCTTCAAATGCTTTTCAAAAACTATGGTATTATAATTTCTTGGACTTGTTTTGGTATTTGGTGTATGCTCTATCGTTTCTTGTAAATTTTCTACATCAGAACCTAGTGCAGGACTCGTAATGTTTTTAATCTTGAAATATAGATCCTTAACTATATCAGCTATCATACACACACACACACACACACACACACAGATATACACCAATACCAAAATATGAAATATATATATATATATATATATATATATATATATATATATATATGCCTGTAACTTTGGGTATAGCTTATTTCTCATTTATAATGCTAGGAACAGTATATTCTCTGATTTCACTGATGATGCTTGCTGTGATTTGTTCTGTTATATGGCTCTTTTAAAAATTTTAGTTGTTGAGTAAATCAATTATACTATGATTTCTTTCTCTAATTGTATTAATCATTTTTATATCTTAAATTCATTTCTTCTTGTGTCATAATGTTTACTGTGTTACTCTTTTCTAATTGTAATTAACTTAAACATTTTATAAGCTTAAATAAGAGTATGTAAATCTATAAAATTTCCTCTAGTTATATCTTTTTTTTTTATGTCATAAGTTTTGGTAAAGGCTTCTTACATCTCTTAGTGATAAATAGATTTTTATCACTGTTTTACTCACTTTTTGATGAAATAATTACTTATCAGAGTGGTTTTTTCATTTCCTAGTTAACAGCACTAATTACCGTTAGTGCTTCATTGCATGTAAAGTATTTACAGCTTATAGTTTCATTTTTCTTTACTGAGTAGAATATGACCAGTGTTATTCCTATTCTGAAGACAACCGAAAAGCATGTTTAATTTTGTTTATAAAACATAGATTTTGAACATTTACCAATTAAATCAAGTCTGGTAATTGATTTAAATTCCCTCTATTTTTATTCCTACATGCCACATTTCTCAATGAAAGGAAGTTATAAACATAACTTGATAACCAGATGATTTATAAAGTAGAGGAAATGGTAGTGGAGCTAACATTCAAACACCTGCCAGAAAATAAGATAAAGTCCTAAACAAGAGGTAGTATCAGTAGAAGGGTGACTCAAGTAATAGATAAATCATCAAACCCAAAAGATAAAATATTGATCTTATATTGATACGCACTTTACCTTTTCAAAGTTATTTTGTATGTGTTTTCTCCTATTTGTAACAACTAAACGTTTGTTTAATGCAGTTTCTTTATTTTTAAAGATTTATTTATTTATTTATTTTATTGTTTTAGAGAGTGAACAGGGGTAGGGGCAGAGAGAAAGGGAGAAGGAGTCTTAAGCAGACTCCATGCCAAGCACAGAGCCCAATATAAATCGTGATCCCATAACCCTGAGATCATGACCTGAGATGAAACCAAGAGCAGGATGCTTAACCATTTGCACCATCTAGGCAGCCCTGGTTAATATAATTTCTAATTTATAGATATGGAAATTTACAGAAATTAATCAGTTTTCCTGACATCACACTACTTTTAAGTGGCAGAGCCAAGGACTCAGCTAATTTTTGCTAACCATTAATTGTCTTTATACAACATTGGAATTGTCTGTATACATAGTTTAGAAGGTCTTGCTACTAAATGAATTGGAAAAAAAATTAAAAAGTATAGAAGGCTAGAGGTTAGGTTAATTCAGCAGCTCATCAGATGTCCAGGTTATCTCCAATTTTTCTCCTATCCATTCCCAATAAAGTTAGTTTCTGTTCTTAGACTTATACCCCTACATCCTCAAGACAGCTATAATGACTACAAGCATCACATTCTCATATTAACATCCAAAGAACCCCCTTTCCACAATAAAAGCTGTCTCCCTTCCTTGTGTCACCTTTTAAGAGTGAGGAAATCTTAGAATACTCCTCAGGGAATTGAATTGTGTTGCATGACCAATCCTAACTAATTATGGGCAAGGAAAATGAAATTACTGTTATTAATTTATACTTATCAAGATTTAGACCTTGGGACATGAGAGGTTAATTGACTTCTGATCCTAAAAAAAGAAACAGAAAAAGAAAAAAAAAGTACAAAGTTCTATTGTCAAGACTAAGGCAGAGGAGTGGCTTTGGGTAGATGACAAACAGTGTCTGTGGTACAGATATAAAGATGGGAGATAAGATGAGAGGATGAGCCAAAAAACTATCATGGACCACACATCCTGGGAAATGGGAAAATAGATTATTATTGAGAGAAATATGAAAAGAACAAAGAGATGTCAGTCTTGACAGAAAGATGATAGCTTTGGTTTGGCACAAGTTGGTCAGAGGTGGTATTTTCAAAAGGAATCGCAGGCACATAGTTAGAAGGATTTGAAGCACACAACAGCAGTCAGAGGACGATACTGAATCTTGAAAACTTCTTTAGAGATACGTTTGTCAATGCCATGGAAGTAAGATTGCTGAGAATGACACTGAAAAGAACAAAGACTAAGCATTAGGATTCATCCCTAATTGAGACTATAAAGACTGAATAAATGAAGAAGGTACAGGTGGAAACAGAGTAGATATTATTTTTAAAAAGCCAGTGTCCCTCTCCTGCAAACATAGACTACCAGACTCATCATTGAATTATTAACATCCTCCATCGTTTTTCTTCTCTATAAGCAAATATTTTAAAATTTTTAGGTGTTCCATCTAGTGGCTGAACATCATTTATTTAATCATTCCTCTGTTTTGGGATATTTACTTACTTAGAGTTATGTTTTTTTACATCGGCTCCTTTAATCTAGTTTCAGTTTTCTACCTCAGGGTCTGAGCCAAAAGGTATATAGTCCCAGAGCAAGAAAATAAAGATATTTTTAGCAAGACAATGCCTTGAAAACAATGATTAAGATAGAGAAAAACTGCTTGAAATTCCTTTGGTATATGATGAAATAAGCTTGATCTACTGAGACCATATATTCTCTCAGTTCAGAGTGATACATTTACAGTCACTAAAGCTTAGCCACAAGGTTGGATTCAGGAAGAAGGAGAATGTGATGTAAAGAAAGTAAAAATAAAATCCTATCCTTCTTGTCCTGAAGTATTGTGCAAAGACAAGAAGACAATGGAAGAAAAAGTAGTTGGATCCAATGGGTTTCCTAATACTCTTTATCACACTTAAACCCACAGAGGTAAAAATGAGACATATTGATTGAAAAAATGGGGGGTCAGGAGGCAACTCTTCTTCATTTGGTGCTGTACAAATACAAGGAAACCCTGAATAACTAATGGATAAAATTTCTACTCAGAAAGGATTCTGATATGCTTTCCTAAGCTTCCCGTTATCCCTGTGTGGCCTGGACACTGTGGCAGGGGTATGGTGACCCTATAATATAGGCTGAAAATGAACTAATAATGTTGTAGGTTGTATGACAGAGGAAGTGACATAGAATTAGGAATATCTAGAACCTGAGCTAGATTGAACAACAATGGAGTTAGGAAAGAGATCAGTAGGCTTTAACTGAAATGCTAAGAAACTGATTTACATTTTGTCAATTAAGGATATTAGCAATAAATGCCAGAAAAAAATGCCAAGGAATATTATGATAGCTGTCTCCAAAGTGGCCACTATCTATTTCTTTTCTCCCTGTATATGCAATAATATTATTCTGTTAAGAAGTAGAGTATATGACTATTCCCTTTGAATCTAGATTTTCCTTTGGGACTTGTTTCACCAATAGATTGTGATAAAAGTAATGTTCTAGGACTTCTGAGGCTACATCATTAGAGGCTTTGAAGCTTCCACCTAGGTCTTGGAACTTCAGGTACCATATTAGGAGAAGTACAAGGCACATAGCAAAGGTCACCTGTTGGCTTTCCATCTGACAGCCTAAGGTGAGCCTCATCCATGGACAGAATCAACTGTCAGCCAGGTGAATTAGCCATTTTGGATATTCAGTCCAGATGAGACTTTAGGTAGTTTCAGCACTGTAGCTGCAATCCTTAGTGATCTGGAGACAGAAATAGCCAGCTAAGCCCAATCTACCCATAAAACTATGAAAGATACTCTCAATTTCCAATTTTCAGAGTGGTTTGTAACACAGCAAAAGATGACCAGGGCAGATAAGATCAGTCCAAACACCCCAACAGAGGCCTCTGCAGCCAAGTTCAAACTGGATCTGGGGGATGGCATTTTGGTATGAGGACTCTTTCACTACCTACACAAGAGGTCATGAAGCCTTTTTCCTAAATGCATTTTTGAGTAGAGCGGATTAGTGGATAAGCATAAGAAAAACTGAACATTTTTTCCCAAATAGTAACCATTACTTGAAATAATTTTGAGGGGATCCCTGGGTGGCTTAGAGGTTTAGCACCTGCCTTTGGCCCAGGATAGAATCCCACATTGGGCTCCCTGCATGGATGCTTCTCCCTCCTCCTCTCTCTCTCTCTCTCTCTCTCTCTCTCTCTCTCTGTGTGTGTCTCATGAATAATTAAATAAAATCTTAAAAAAAAAGAATTTTGAAATTACCATATAAGGCTAATTAAGATTATATACAGTAAGTGGAAGCCTATGAGGAAGATGAGATCATGTACAGGCAAATAAAGAAAATGTATTTTATATAGGTTGCACTGCAATCAAATAGAACAGGAATCAGTCCATTGCAACCTGTTTTTGTAAATAAAGTTGTACTGGAACACAGCCATTTCCATTTGTTTACATATTTTCTGGAACTGTCTTAGTGCTATTAACAGTCGCAGCAGAAACTGGCCTGCAAAGCCTAAAGTATTTACTCTCTGGCACTTTAAAGGAAAAGTGTACTGCCCTCTATTTTTTTCAAAGATTCTTTACCTCTGACCTCTATATAATGAAAATTGGAACTGTGGTTCACACATAGATTTTAAATATTTTTTTGCAATTACATTTTCAGGATAAATTCCTAGAAGGAGAAGTGCTAGGCCACAGAGTTTGTGCAACAAATAAAATCTTTCATATATTTTGGTTCCAATTTATCCCCAGAAAAACAGTGTCAGTTTACATATAATCAGCTCAATACAAGATGGCTAAGATCTCTATATCTTCACCATCTCCTAAAATTTAACTTTTCAGTCATATAAAAAAGGGGGGGGGAGAGGCAGAGATAAAGCTCTTGTATGCAAATCTTTACCATTTTTTTAAAGGTTTTATTTATTTATTAATGAGAGACAGAGAGAGAGATAGAGATAGAGAGAGAGAGAGGCAGAGACACAGGCAGAGGGAGAAGCAGGTTCCATGCTGGGAACCTGACATGGGACTCCATCCTGGGTCTCCAAGATCAGGCCCTGGGCTGAAGGTGGCGCTAACTGCTGAGCCACCCAGGCTGCCCTTCTTTACCATTTTTAAGGATACTTCCTACAAGTAAAATTACAGGGTCAAGGGATAGTGTATTAAAAGTGTACTGAGTCCCTTATCAGTTCTTGCCAAATTAATTTCTAGGAGAGTTATAATGTATGAAATTGACATATTTCACTTTACAAATAAATATATTAAATGGACATATTTATTTCATGTAGTTGTGTTAAGTAAATTGTTCACATATTATGCAAAAACTCTATCCCATATTTGTTTTTATTTGCCCTTTATTCCTCAATAAATTTGAATATTTCCCAAAAGGTTATTAATAATTTTCATTTATATAAAAGGTCTCTTAGAGTTTTTTGGCCAGCTTGTTTTGTTTTCCTAATTATGTTCATAATAACACAATTCATTTTTAAAAATATGGATATGAGTCAGTTGCTGGGCTTCTATTTCATTTCTGTGTTGATCTACTTCTATACTAGCACTAATCAGATATAGGTATTACAGATTATGATATGTTTTGGCATCTGGTAAGGCTTAGATACATGTATTATTCCTTTTCAACTTATTCATAAGCCTTTTCTTTTTCTGATTATTTTAGAAACACCCTGTCAAAGTCCATAAAAATCTTATTGAGATTTGCATGGAGATTGACTTGGTATGTTTGCAATTTCATCTAATTTTCTACTGAGATGTTTGCC
Organism: Nyctereutes procyonoides; assembly: GCF_905146905.1. Classification (NCBI taxonomy): domain Eukaryota; kingdom Metazoa; phylum Chordata; class Mammalia; order Carnivora; family Canidae; genus Nyctereutes; species Nyctereutes procyonoides. The sequence continues at coordinate 16,611,490 of NW_026575048.1, read as the reverse complement.
ACAAAAAATTATTTTGAATTGATTATTAATTAATTATTACTATTTGTGAGAATTATAGCTACCTTTTAATTTTTAAAAGTTGTTTTGGCATAAAGAATGTTTTTATCTTGATTTGTTCATTATATTGATCTTTTAAATTGTGTATTTTCCCTTTGTTGACATATTTTATTTTCTTGACATATTTCAAATGGCAAATACTCTATTTTGTAAGTGTTTCAATAAAAGTTTTCTTCAGAGAATGAAAAATGGTTTGTTTCCTATAATGTAAACATAAACTATAATAAAATATTAATTAAAAAGAAAAACTATAATACAACTTGTTGAGATTTTTTTAAAATAGTGAGGCTAGTTTGGATATAAATAAAGCCTTTATTTTGAGGAATTCTAAGAGTGCATATAAATAATTTTGATAGGAAAAATTTTAGGTTCAGACTTCATGGCACTCAGCCCTCATTAGTATCTGACACTAGGTGGGAGGGTGGGGCTCATGGATTCCATGGTGTTTCTGATTCATTTATATATGAATGTATATGTTGTATCCAGGAGAATGGCAGCAGGCTTTCATTCTTGGTCCTACTATGAGGTTTTTTTTTTTGTTTTTTTTTTTTTTTTTTGGTCTGTAGGTTATGTCTAAAGATCCTGGCCTTTTTTAAGTATCAGCTGCCATATATTTCTCTCTATGTCAGATCTTTCTATGGCCCCTTTAGTTGACATGGTTTTCTTACTATATAGAAATTAATTTGAGATGTAGGTCATCTGATGCCTCTTCTTAATCTGAATATAGACTGTGTGTGTCATTTCAGAAGCCAGGAGGAATGGGGCAGTCTAACAATAGGATGCTCTGAAACTCAGAGTAGATATTGAGCACTGCTGATGGAAATACAATGGTGGTAACAGGCCCCTCAGTAGGCCTCTAGGGATTAAGCTATCAACCAGCAAATCCTCATCTTAATGGATCAGCCAGTGAAGCTGATATCAAGATTCCTAAAAACTTCTGTGAAGACAACTATAAGCTAATATTAGCCTTTACATTAAACAAAATACAACAAAGCAAAATGCAATAAGCTCTGCAGCTTGAGATGCAAGGGTCTATGCCCAACAACCCAAGCAACTTTGTTGCTCTTTTTACTGTCATTCTTCTCTGATCCCTACCATGGATGAAAGGTAGCCATATTTTTACTATTTTTAATTTATTTTAAAATTAGGCCTTTAATCCATTTTGAGCTTATTTTCTGTATGGGGTTAGACAGTGGTCCAGTTTCATTCTTTTACATGTAGCTGTCCAGCTTTCTCAGCACCATTTATGGAAGAAACTGTCTTTCCTCATTGAATAGTCTCATCTCCTTTGTCATAAATTAATTGACTATATAATCATAGGTTTATTTCCTGGCTCTATTCTATTTCATTGATCTATGTGTCTATTTTTGTTCCAGTACCATACTGTTTTATTACAGATCTGCAGTATATCTTGAAATCTAGTATTGTGATACCTCCAGCTTCATTCTTCATTCTCAGGACTGCTTTGGTTATTTGGGGTCTTCTGTGGTTTTTTGCAAATTTTAGTATTTGTTCTACTCTTGTGAAAAATGTTCTTGGTATTTTGAAAGGGATTATATTGACTCTGTAGATTAGCAACCTGCATACAATAATACATTAAAAAAGAATATTCAACAGGATCAGTTGGGATTTATTCTGGGGATACAAGGATGTTCAATATTCACAAATCAATCAATGTCATATACCACATTAGGGATAACAAAGGATATACACCACAAAAAGGATAAAAATCATATAATCATCTCAATAAATGTAGAAATAGCATATGCCAAGAGTCAACATCTATTCATGATAAAAACTCTCAAAAAGTGGGGTTTGGGGAAAATACCTCAATATAACAAAGACCACGTATGAAAAACCCACTGCTAACATCATACTAATGGTGAACAACTGAGAGCTTTGCCTCTAAGGTCAGGAAAGGCAGCTATCTTTGATGATGATCATGGAACCATCCTATGGTCCCCAAATGTAAGAACATTTTTTTCCCAAGATGCCAGAATTATTTGGCTTTCTGTTATAATGGTTATATTCCAATCCACGTAGCCTCTGAGTATTAAAAATGCTTATTGGGGAAAATGGGGCCTCAGTACTTTCCAACTCTGGCTCCAAGCTGTAAATTTAATGCTCTTATTTTGGAAATATCAGAATCTGAGCAGACTGTCCCACAGGGCCCTGGCCTACAATCACGCATTCACGTTGACACCACCTTGCTCTGATTTCTCCCACCACAGCTTTCTTCTCTAGCTATTGTTCTAACTAATTTTTCAGTTTGCCTGTGTTCTTCATTCCCTTAACTTTTCTTCAGATTTGGATTCCAAATTATTTTGGCTCTAGTTTTGCTGTCTTCCCAGGTAAAGCACACCACTATGAGTATCATCTTTTTTAACTTTTTTAACTTTTAGCTTTAAGCACACCACTATGAATAGATGCTCATGAACTCAATAGTGGTGGTGCAGACATGAAACAGTCTTACTTTTCTCTAAAGATTATTCCCAACGATGCTATGGAAGTATCTTCACCTACTGGCAAATATATATCCTAATAATATTTGGGGGAGGTTTGGCCACTACCCTATCACTTAGTCAAAGTCAGTCCCCTTCAGTTTAAACCTAAAACCACATGTCTGTATCAAAGCTGGTTCTTTTCCATTGTTAGCCACCATTGTGATTCAGAAGCTTTGAAGTGAGGAGACGTTGTGGACCAACTCTGGCATACAACCATTTAATAATATTTATTGAGTAATTATTGTCTGAAAGGATCAGGTCCAGGCAATTAGAATTCACGCTTAGAGTAGAGCCTGCTAATAAATTGTGGGGTTCAGTGCAAAATGAAAATGTAGGGCTCTGGCCAGGGTTTCTTGGTCTCAGGAGTCCACTGCACCAACTCATCACAGATAGGTAGACCAAGGGCTTTAAAATTCTTCTTAGAGGGGCATCTGGGTGGCTAAGTCAGTTTAGTATCTGGCTCTTGATTTTGGCTCAGATTATGATCTCAGAGTTGTGAGATAGAGCCCTGCATCAGGTTCCATGCTGGGTGTGGAGCCTGCTTAAGATTCTTTTCTTCCTCTTCTCCTCCCTTCCTCTCTTAAAAAAAAATATATGCTTAGAAATGTTTTCAGTACTTGGACTAGCTGGTGAGTAAGACCTAGACCCCATCAACTGCTTTACCTAGAGATTCTGCTAGTCTTGCATCTGAACCTTGCTGATACCCAGGCCCCTATCAGGCTGGAGAGCAATGGTGGAACACAGGTCTCTATGCCACCACCACTCCCCAAGGGTACAGGAAGGCCAGGCAGTGCCAAAGATGCCAAAGACCAGGAAACTGGCAGCCTAAAACTTACACTCTGGAGGTAGTAGGTAACAGGAGTTAGGACAGCACATTAGGTTAAGAATATACCCCCCCTCCCCCAAAAAAGAACATAAACCCTGTAGCCAGACTGATCTGGAATTGGAATGTGAGCCTGTGAGCCCTTACATTACCAAGAGTAGTCATGGATAAGTCACAGAACTCTCCTCAGTGTAACAAAAGAATAAAAATAATATTACCAAATAATAATGTTATAAGTTTGTTGTGAGAACAAAATGAGCTCATATAAAAAGGACTTAGTACAGCACCTAGAATGGAATAGATGCTATATAAAGGTTATTACCTTATGATTATTACCTTTATTATTATTTGTTGCCTATCATATATCGCCTTGTATCATAGTGATTGTCAACATTTAATTATCTTAGGCTTCTTGAAGGAAGAAATCATGTCTCATTTTCACTTCAATAATTATAACAAATCCATCTGTTCAACACATGTTTATTGGGGACTACACTAGGCACTGGAGAAACAATGATGAGCAAGATTGGCATTGTGTCTATTGCATGGAGCTTACAATCCAGAAGAAGTTTGCTTAAACAAGTAACTATAATCAGTATTAATAACTATAGTAGGAAACACACATACTGTGAGGACACAGCAATGGAATCCAGCCAAGAGATTACTATCAACTTTTTTTATTCTTATCTAATTTGAGACTCTATTTATTTACTAAAAAATATTGTTGAATGGATGTATACCAGAGTCAGGCCACAACTTCTTCCTATTTCAGAGCTCCTGAGTAATAACTGTGACTAGCAATGGAAAAGAGACCGTTTTTATGTAGATATGCATCTCGGGATTCATATAAAAAGTGATATTTAGGGAAGCCTGGGTGGCTCAGTGGTTGAGCATCTGCCTTCGACTTGGGTCATAATCCCGAGGTGCTGGGATCGAGTTCTGCATTGGGCTCCCCATGGGGAGCCTGTTTCTTCCTCTGCCTATGTCTCTGCCTCTCCATGTGTCTCTCATGAATAGATAAAATCTTTAAAAAAGTGATATTTACACCAAAATGAGTAGAATTTGGAAAGGCAAATAGCAGAATGGAGTAGAGATTGACTTAGGAGAGAATAGTCCAGGAAGAGAGAAGAGTTAAAGTTTTACAGGTGAGGGGAAGCATGGCACATTGGGTAAGGCAGCCGTCTTTAATGACAATCTTGGCACAATATTGTAGTCCCTAAATATAAAAACAACTTTGTAATACCATGCAATTGAGAGTCAGGTCGAGAGCAACCTTGGAGTGCCTGGATGGCTCAATCAAATGTCTGATTCTTGATTTTGGCTCAGGTCATGATTTCAGGGTTGTGAAATTGAGCCCCATGTCAGGCTCTGTGCTGGGCATGAAGCCTGCTTAATATTTTTCTCTCCTTCTCCCTTTTCTGCTTACCGATCCCCCACTACTTATCGGTATGCGTGCACTCTCTCTCTCTCAAAAAAAAAGGAACATTATGAGACATTTCAGTAGGTTTAGACTATAACCTAAAGAAACTATTGAATGATTCAATGAAGAAATAAAAGAATCATAATTGCATCATAAAAGGATCATTCTGTCCTCTTAGAAAAAGAAATGTATTGAAGAGATGCAGGACTATAGGTAGAGACAAGGACTAAGAAACAGTATTATTAATCTAGTCAGTAGAATTGGACTATAAAGATAATTATAGCTAGAATGAGAAAGAAGGGATTGGTTAAAGTTAAGTAGTGGAATCGATAGGAATTCTTGATTACCTGGATATGATTACTGAGGGAAAGACCCTAGGATTACACCTGGGTTTCTGTTGGCGATGCCAATTACTGAAATAAGCACAAAGAGAGGAAGGTTTGGGGTGGAGAATGAGTTCAGAGTAAAGGGAAATGGTTCTGTTACCTCCAAGTGGTAATGTCCAGTAGGGAATTAGTGTAAAAACTTAACAGTGTACAACCATCTCATGTACATATCATCTGATTTCCAGAGTCCTTGGAAGTAGGACTGACATGACATTTTAGGAATTAAACTGAAATCTATACAGGTGAGATAGTCATCCACATTCACCCAGAAAGTAAAGAGGTTGGGCAGAAAAGAAGCTTTGCCCTGTTATTTCTTGTCTAATGCTCTTTGCTCTGTGGCTTATGATCTCCTAGAAGGCACTATGCAAGAGCTCACAGAATGGGTGAATTTTAATTCTTTGTATAGAATACAATGGACTCTTTTACCACATTTATTGTACAAGGTTATTTGTAGATATTGAAGGATGAAGTGAGCAGACCATGAAAAATGAGAAAAATTATAAAGGACCTGAAAATAAAACTTCTACTTCATTGGAAAGGCACCTCCATTATTTGGCTTTCAGCACATTTAATTCTTTATTTTAAGAATGTGTGTCAGTGCAAAATGATCTCAAATTGCATTTCTTTCTCCATGCTGTTGATGGAATGCTGCTTTTTAAAGTGCTGATTACAAATTAATCAACATTACGTAAAATAAATTGTGGGAGGTGGTCAAAGAGAATCAGAAATAATATTTCCTGAATGGTTGCCCTTAGTATCATCACAGAAATGACATCTCATATAAGGTTAGCACAGGAGCACATTTACAGAATAAATTATAAACAAGATTGAATGGAATAACAGTGAAGAAAAATAGGGAGGCTTATGACACAAGGGAGAGAAAAAATGTTGGAAGAGAAGTGAAAAATTATAAATGGTGGCACATAAACATTGCAGTTTAGGCAGGGAAACTATTTGAATACAGAGGAACAAGATTGGAAGATAGATGGAGAAATAAATCCCAGGCAAGGACAGGAGAGAGCTATGTGATTGAAAAGTGTCAGTCTGACTTCCTTCTGGAAGAAGTTGGTCTCTCCCAAGACCTGACATTGTGCTGAAGTGGCCCCAGCCAGAGCAGGTGTGACAGCTCTTGTTTCCATTGTCCCTGGTACCATCTTCCAAGCCTTGTTAACTGCATGTCTAAAAGAATATTTTCTCCTTTAAGATATAAAGAGAGTTGCAACTCTATAAATTTTAACTTAAACAAAAGTCTTGTTTGTATTTCTTGTCAGTCTTTAGACTACGATCTAGATTAATCTAAGGTCCAATTACTAGAATTCAAATGTGTGTTTTGAATGAGTGAAGTATCAATCATAGTACTGCTGTTGGCTTTATCTATGCGATTAGCATTGAAAATAGCTCCTTAATAGGTCCCTGAAAGGGAAAAGAAGGAAGGCTTTTTCTACCTTAAAAGTGGCAAACCTTGGCTCTAGCTAATCACAAAGACTCCAAAGATGTTGTCATCATCCTTTCAAAAGGAAGGAACAAAATGTTCTCCAAAACCTGAGCATAAATTTTCCACAGAGCCCTTTAAGATTCTGAGCCCCGTATACTAGTCGCTTTCCCCTTGTGGGGATCTAGATGTAGTAGAAGGACATCAAGTCCAGGAAATAGATGACAAGAGATACTTTTATCTGTGGCTGAAAAATTCTGATTCTAGTGAGCTCCTTGATTTCACGTTGATAAAATACAAAGTGAGCTGTGAGTGCAGTGCAAATAAAGACAAATGAGTGCGAATTCACAAATGCTTATCACTTTAAAATGGTTCTCAAACTTAACTGTACTTCAGAATAATCTGGAAAGTTTGTTGAAACATTGCTGGGCCCCACCTCCAAAGGGTCTTAATCAGCAGGTTTAAGGTAAGGCCTGAAAACATGTATTTCTAACAAATTCCAAGGTGATGCCGACGCTGCCAGTACAGGACCACTCTTAAGAACCACTCCTCAGTGGGATCCCTGGGTGGCGCAGCGGTTTGGCGCCTGCCTTTGGCCCAGGGCGCGATCCTGGAGACCCAGGATCGAATCCCACATCGGGCTTCCGGTGCATGGAGCCTGCTTCTCCCTCTGCCTGCGTCTCTGCCTCTCTCTCTCTCTCTGTGACTATCATAAATAAATAAAAATTTAAAAAAAAAAAAAAAAAAAAAAAAAAAAAGAACCACTCCTCAGTATCATACGGTGATTAGTGGCAGTGCCAGGACTTAAGTTGGGTTAACCTCACAGCCAGCATGCCCCTTCCCCCTGCATGCTATATGGTCTGTGCATTCATCAATCTATGTGCTTATTTATTCCGGCAAGTCATGGTTTGGATTAATTAAGCTATTATTCAACAAGACAGAGGAGGTCCTGTGACCTCTAGCCAGTTCTGTCTGCTTTGTTTTCAGCATCACAATCTTCAAATAAACCACATACACATGCACACTATTTAAAATAGCTAAGTTCTTCCAGTGGATTACTCTTAAACTCCCTGACCTATAGGGTCAGATAATTTCAAAGGTACAGAGTATGGTCTACCCCTTTAGGTACTCTTGATCTACCCACTGAAACCCATACTCAGGAACATGTGAAAAGCAAGCCGTCATCACACATGGTCATTTCCATGATACCCTGAGTGTGCATATCTATCTGCCCTGTTACTCTGCATTCTCATCTTTCATATTTTTAGCTCCCTTAAATTTCCATATTTTTGCTGCCCTCATATATGCTCATTCTTCTTGTACATAACCTATTCAGAAAGTGGTTCTTTTGCTTTTTATTTTTATTTTTTTGAGTTAACTTCTTTTTCAAACAAGATTTTGACGTTTACCTTCTGGAGCCACCCACTCCCATGTGGGTAACAAAACTAACAACAGACAAGGTGCTGCTGGCCATGCACCTGTCACACCTATTCTGCTGATGGGTGCTGGTTATAGAGGAGGGTCAGAGAGAAACAGCACATTTTACCCACAGACAAGACCCTGGAGCTAAAAGATAAGACTCCTTTAGGAATACAGCTTCAACTCTGTTGCTTTCACTGTTGTTACCAAATTGAAACCAAACAAAATATCCAGGTAAATCTAAATTTTTGAAGCCACTCTGTATCTACCTCTTGCAGGATGCTTTCTAAAGCATTACAGACCCAATATCTGCCATCTGAATTTCTGATAAAGACTGTAATATCTGTGAAGTTTGAGCTCTTGCCAAGCCCTGACCGAAGTACTTCACTTGTATTATGTCATTTAAGAACCACGTGCCTTTATCAGAGAAGTACTGTTTTTTTTTTTTCACATTTCACATGTGAGGAAATTAAGACTTGGTTGTTTTTTTTTGTTTGTTTGTTTTTAATTTTTAATTTTTATTTATTTATGATAGTCACAGAGAGAGAGAGAGAGAGGGAGGCAGAGACACAGGCAGAGGGAGAAGCAGGCTCCATGCACTGGTAGCCCGATGTGGGATTCGATCCCGGGTCTCCAGGATCGTGCCCTGGGCCAAAGGCAGGCGCCAAACCGCTGCGCCACCCAGGGATCCCAAGACTTGGTTGTTAAGTAACATGTCCAGAGTTACACTTGTAATCAGGGTCACAGCTAGTATTTCAGCCTCATCAGTCGGATGCCAGACATCACACGAAGATGGGTGTGATGTCTGCTTTCCTGTGGCACAGACAGCCAATCACATGGCACTTTCACAGTTATTGTTTGACAGATTTGAGATGAATATCTTATGAACAAATGTACCTCAATTCAACATAGACATGTGGCGCACCAATTGGGTTTCCAGCCAGCTGTGCGCAAGGATCCCTTGCAATGTGGCGGTGGGAAAACGGAACCATTGAATTTGGTTCCTACCTAAGGAAACTTTATATATGCAAATAAGCTGTGGAGAATTGGATGGAAGAACATATGGCTAAGAGGCCAAATGTGTGAAAAGCAAACTATAAAATATGTATTTTAGCTAAAACTGAAGACTAAAAAAAGAGACTAAGTAGGCTAAATAGTATAAAGGAGTATCTTCCAAAATCAGGGGCAGAACTGCCCCCAGCTCAAATGGTGACAGACTGGCTGCCTAATGTCCTAGGGACTTAGGCATGTATCTGTTGCGCTGGGGGTATTTACAATGCCCTCTCATTTTAATATTTATTTAGAAGTTAATTACTGTCACTGTCAGCTCTTTTATCTCAACAACATTTCAGAGAAATGTATTCAGGCATTATGTGACTTGTAAGTAAGATTAACAAGAAAGTTCAGAGAAGTGTAATAATCAAGGGATTTGGCTGTTAATAAAGAACTTAATGAAAAACAAATGAGTTAACACCACATTGAATTTGAATTTGGCTAAAGCAAATTCTAGAATTACATACAGTACACTTTCTTAAGCATATGTCATTGCACACTTAGAATCAAAATTAACGATCAATGACCACATTCGTGTGCAAGTGGGCAACGAGAATACCAACTTTGAAGATTATTTTACATTCAAAACCCAGGGCTTTGCCTCTATCACTTAAACCTTTAAATAAACACAAATGTGCTTTCAGGTGGGTTTCATTGGATGTATTGTCTGCATCATGCCCTCATGCACACATACACACACACACACACACAGACACGCTGACACACTACTGATGAGTTGATAGAGTGTATTACTCCTGTTCTACAGATGGCTAAAGGGATTAAGCAAATATCGTTGCTGCAGCATGAGGCTGAGCCTTTGTATTCATTTATAAAGTTAGGGAAGTCACTGAAGAGAAAGAAAAATCATGCAACTGGAATGGAGAAGAAAAGCTCCAATTATAGTTCCAGAATTGGGCTGCCACCTTTACTGTTAACAGAGTGTGCACGTTTCTCAGAAGTGACACCTGCATTGTCTATTGGGAAACATTGAATCCCTGAAGTTGTATTAAGGAGGCTGGTGAGCATACAATTGAATGGAAATGATGCCAGTTCTTTCTCCAATAGAAGAAGCTGCACTAATTTAAATAGGAACATATCAGAGGGTTCTCTGGACCCCTCTTAATTTGATTTCAGTTGCAATGTACCATTCTGCCCCCACAGAATACCTGGAAATTGCATAAACATATGACTATTTGAATGTAGGCATTGCTCTGATGTTCCCGCTGCCCTTTGTATATGCCTCTATCCACGATTTGATTAGCTTGTGTTAGCTAGAAGGCCATGTTTTATTTAACGTAGCATGGCCCATGACCAAAGTGTGCTGTATGCAGATGGTCGGCACCTGAGGAATATTTTTTGACACGAATGGCAGTACACTTACAAAAACACCTCTTTTTCTCAGGGTCACATCCAACAGCTTCACCTATGATGGACCACAGCTGAGCGCTTGAGAGGCCAACTCCGAACAGTTAGACTGGAAGTGACGATGAGGCCAGTGATTAAAATCTGCGTCTTACCAGAAGGATATTCTCTTGAGCCTTCATGTAATATCCAACTTCCTATCCTTATTTTTGCCCCTAGTAATCGTTGCAGTGCCTTGAACATAGTTGGTTGTCAATATATGAATGTTGCCCCAAGAAAGTGTTTGTTGTGTGTTGAGAGATTTCAACCGGAAAATGTTTAATGTGCTTAATGTTTGGGCACTTAAAAAAACATAAGTTCTGGTAATCTGATAAGGCAGTTCATGGTAGCAGCTGATTCTCTTGTGATTAAAAAAAAAAAATGAAGTGTTTTCGTATTGACTACTTCCAGACAGCATCATTTTTTTTTTTTTTTTTTGTCCACATCAGGAGAAGACCTGGGTTGCTCAGCCTGCTGCTAAGTTTGCTATGAGAGTATAAAGTCAAGACAGATGCAGATGCTAACAGGATGCTGACACCTTTTCAGATAACTGGCTTCATCTGTCTGCCTGTTTATGGGGAGAACTGATTATCAGTCATGTGCAAATGCAGGGGAACTGATCTGATCTCTGCGCTGTTTTACACCAAAGGCAGAGCCATCTCTCTATCCCACATTCACTCAGCGAGGCAGGAAATATAATTAAGCTTTCATGCATATTCCCACAGTACCCTGCATAGTCATTCAATCATTAGAGGAAAAAAAAAAATGAGTCCGTGTCAGCAATGCTTGCTTGTTTGAAGACACTACCTAAAACTTAAGAGCTCTGAGAGGCAGAAGAGGGACTGTGAGGCGTGGGTATGGGGGGTGGGTTTCTCAGGGAAGTAAAAGGGAAGCCAAAGGTAATTGTGGGCAGTTTTGGCAATAGACACAAAGTATATTTAGTCAGTTAACACATACTCCAAGAGTTTTTTTTTTTTTATAAAAAAATTAATGTCAACATTGAACTGCTTAAAAGAGTACAAAGTCCTTGGCCACGGTCAGGTGGTCAGTATTTCTAGGGTATAGTAATCGCTAGTTAACTGGACCTAGAGTGTCAAGGGACTTCATGATCGTTTGTAGAAGCTGTTCACACAAAGAAATGTTACTGTAGCAATGATCATAGGACCTGATTTGAATTCTAGGTTTGTTAATTATTGTGTGAACTTAAGCAAATTATTTAACCACTAGAGCATCAATTTCCTCATCCATAAAATGCATGTGCTTATACCTAATCATAGTATTATTGTGTGGATCAAATCAAACAATGTATTATATTCCAAGCAACCCATAGACTGCCTAGACCTCTGTAAGCTGTGGTTGGTTTTATTAACCTTTCGTCGACATTCCCCGAATGTGTTCCGTGAAACACTAGTTATACCAAATGTAAATATATACAGAAATACATTTAGAAAGCACTACATACTAGATCCTCTTTTTGATAGTTATAGTCCATGCTAGAATTTTAAAGGCTCTGAAAAGGCCTGAGGTTAAAGCAATAACAACAAAACAACAACAACAAAAAACACCTATGTGCTTAACCCAGAATTTCCCAAATGTATTTGACAATGGGTCCTGTCATATTTAATTCTTACTAATATGTCTACTTAGTCACTAATTGTGGCTCCTTTGTCACAAAAAAGTGCCACAGATTATATTTTGGGGAAAAGTCACCTTACCCAAATTCTTCAGTTTCCAGGTCTCTAAAGTTCCTGAATAAATTTTTACCCTATACAAGTTTCCCCTGCTATCTGAAAGTAGAGCATTCCTGTGAAATCTTTCATAAGCCATAATGGTAAAAACAAAGGAGCAACTGTCATTAAATTTTATGGACATTTTTTTGAGCATTCTCAAACCCAAAAAATAACCTTTCTTGGGTTTCTCAGATCTTAGGAATTACAAAATAAATTGAGATAAAACACACATGCTCACAGACAGTTCAGAGCCTTGGCAGCTTGAAACTGAGATGCTGAGTGTGATTCCAGAGGAAAGAGCTGGGTGGTGCCACTGTCACTGCTCGTGCTACGAGCTGCCTCTATAACAGCTTGCTACTAAACAAATGCTGAACACTATTTTCACTTTTAGCCTTTTTTCGTAAAAGGAAAAAGCACATTTGAATTTCTTTCAGTTAGCAAAAACAGGTATCGATGTTAAATCTTTCATAAAAGTAAAGTGGTGTAACATGAACTTTCAGGTATTGGCCCTTACCCCAGGGCACTTCATATCATATTGCATTGGAAGACAAAATATTCTATAACTGAGATTCAAATTTGGCTTCATACTGCAATCAGCTCGAGTGTTTTAAAAATTACTGATGCTTGGGTCCCCTCCCTAGAGATTCTCAAATAATTGGTATACATGGTGGCCTAGGAACACTGTTTGAAACACAATAGGTAATTCCAAATGCAGCCAATTTTAAGAACTAGTACAAAAAAAAAAATCCCAGGGATATTATTACTAATGCAGTTGACATATTTTTCACTCAAATTTGAGAGAAAGACTGCAATGTTTCTGACGAAGCTCAAGAGTATGGTAAATATCCAGTGATTATGAACACTATCACTCATCCTGTAATTAATTCAGTTAACAGTCATACTCTGGTCACAAAGGCAATAGCCATGTTCAACAGGTTTTGTTCAACCTTTACTTCTGGCTACTGCAGTTCTCAAAGCTCTTTTGTTTCTCTAAACTACTACTCATCTGATTGTCTTTTACCACGCAAAATAGCATACACAGTGTCTTGCCCAGTTAATTACTTTTTGGTATGTGTCTAGCTCACTCTTCCCTCCAAGCTGAGACCACGCACTTTAAACGTAGACAACAACTATGAAGCATGAATACAGAGATAGCATCACGTAAGAAACAAGAACTTCGGAGGAAGACAGACATGAACGTAAACACTGATTCTCCTTATCAACGGTGTGATCTTAGACATTTTCTTCAATTTCTCTGAGCTCAATTTCTTTATCTACAAAATAGGGCTGATAATACTGACCTGGAAGAGTTGTTATGAAGAGCCCGTGGGACACGGTCCTCAAAGTTCATATACCAGGGCATAACCCATGAGAGATAACCAAACAAAGGAAGCTCTTATTACTATCCATGTTGACCATCTTGAGACCTCAACTGATTGCACCCATATGTGTAGTGAGCAGGAGTGTTGAGTCTTCAGAAGGAAATCTTGCAAAATTCTTATCTTTGGGTCCAAGGACTTCTGGCATTTTATGCAGAGTGATTTCCCTTGAATTCATTATTTTCTGGCTATTAAAAAAAAAGAACTGAAGGGGGAATTAATATGGTCACATTAATGCATGAATTTGGGGAGGGAATATATTACCACTCTGGATAAGTAATGTCCTTAAATAGGAGAAAAAAAAAAAAAAAAAACCTTGATGAAATCTTATTTCTTTTGGACTTGAAAGTATTTCCAGTAAATACCATGAGAGGCCAAGAGAGAGAAAAAATGAAAAAGATTGGAATATAATATAACAAACACATTAGCGAGTTATTATCCATGCTAATGAAATCTGTAAAGAAACCACCTTTCATTACACAGGGAGACCCCAGAGCTTGTGGAGGTATGTGTGGTTACAGTATGGCCTTAGAGGTTTAGGGCTTTGGCTGCATATCTGCACCAGACCCAAGAACATAGTCATTCGATATATTGAGTTAGTCATTACCTTCTCTTCTATCAGCAGCTCACTGACATCAAAAAACATGCTCCATTTCTGTTTTGGTTGGGCCTTATTGACTTATTCCTGGACTATAGCACTTGCTTCCTAGAATGGAATCAAAGTTGGGTGTAAAGTAGTGGCCTTATGGCCTTAGCTTTGCCTGTTCTCAGTGTAGCCACACAAAGTTCAGAGCAAAGGTTATCATAGAGGGAAGCAGAATGGGAAAACAATGCAGGAAATCACTAAATAATCTCCTGTCACAGGTCTGGGGTGCTATGCCTGCATCTTTGATTGCCCGATGAGTTGCTCTCTGATTTTCTGAGGCCTTTATCTGGGGCCTGTGACTCTTTCCCAAAGATACCCAGGAAGAGAGGAGAATACGATCAGAGCCTTGGCACAACCAGCAGATAGGGTTTAGAAATGGTGATGTACCTTTCAAGAGGGTATCCAGGATCTGCAGGTACACAGAACCCTGAGAGGACTCGTCACTCAACTCCCACTGTATAATGGATTACGGAATATGCCAGATTCACATGTCCGGAAAGAAAAAAAAACAAAACAAAACAGTGTTAATTCTTTCATAGCACAATGCCTGGAAAATATTCAGAGCTCAATAATATTAGCTATTATTACTATGAAACAAAAGGAAGGAAGTATAACATCTGGTGATACAAAAGGGTCTAGTAAGGTAAGAAATGGTCAAAGGTCATTGGCTTTAACAGCATGGAGGTCATGGTAACCTGATAAGAGCACTTCTGGCAAAATACACTAAGTAGTGAATGGAAGGGAAAGAAACTAGATGGAAAGTAGAATACCTTTTTTTTTTTTATTTTATAAATTAATTTTTATTGGTGTTCAATTTACCAACATACAGAATAACACCCAGTGCTCATCCCGTCAAGTGTACCCCTCAGTGCCCGTCACCCATTCACCCCCACCCCCCGCCCTCCTCCCCCTCCACCACCCCTAGTTCATTTCCCAGAGTTAGAAGTAGAATACCTTTTTAAGAAATTTGCATGAGAGCAGCCCGGGTGGCTCCACAGTTTAGCACCGCCTTCAGCCCAGGGTGCAATCCTGGAGACCTGGGATCCAGTCCCCCGTCAGGCTCCCTGCATGGAGCCTGCTTCTCCCTCTGCCTGTGTCTCTGCCTCTCTCTCTCTCTCTCTCTCTCTCTCTCTCTCTCTCTCTCTCTCTCATTAATAAATAAATAAATCATTTTTTTTAAGAAATTAGCATGAGAAGGATCTGCCAAAGACTAGACTGCAGCTAGACAGGGAACACTGGGTCAGTAAAATCATTTTTGTCTTTTTAAAATTTTTCTCATCTAGGATAGGGAGCTTGTGGTAATGCTGAAGTAAGCATGATTCCCAGCAGCAACCTCACACCTCCCCTACTTTATGGTCTTATCTGCTGGAGGTCTCTGAGGCATCATGACTTTCCTGGTATCTAGGTACCCTCCAAAAGCAAGACCTTCTAGAACAACTGGGTATTTATGTCTAAATTGCTAGCCCATAGGAAATATGTAAGAAGGGTCAGAATGACTTTTTTTTTTTTTTCCTCTGTGTTCTTTATGCATAGTTGTGACCTGAAGTTGAAATAATAGGAGCCTTTTCTTTCTTGAGTCATGACTCATCCACTCCTCTTTCTGGGAACCCAGAGGGACTAGATACATCCCTCAACAGAGGCCTTATGGACTGAACCTGAAGAAAGCCCTCGAGCTGCTTGTAGGGCAACTGTTCGAAGGGTGAGCAAAGACTGCTGACTGTCTAAGAGGGGTTGAGCGTCCTGCCCTGGAGAATGACAACCCTGTAGTCTTCTACTAGAATTGCCCTTTGGGGGGCTGCCTGGTCTTTGTTTGAAGTCTTCAGTCTTCTTAAAAAGATTCCTAAGACAAGTGCTTGGGTGGCTCAGTTGGTTAAGCCTCTGACTTTGATTTTGGCTCATGATCTCAGGGTCTTTTTTTTTTTTTTTTTTATGATCTCAGGGTCTTGACCTCAAGCCCTGCATGGAGCCCCAGGGCACCATGGAGCCCCAGGGCAGCATTGATTCCTGTGCTCAGCACGGAGTCTGCTAAAGGTTCTCACTCTCCCTCTACCTCCCCATGCTCATGCTCTCTCTCACTCTAAAATAAATAAATAAATCTTAAAAAAAACAAAAAAGAAAGAAAGATTTCTAAGAGCTTTAAAAGCTTGGGTACAAAAGCATTATGGAATCAAACCATTTCTACTTTCTTTCTGTTGTACTTTTTGTCTATTCTTTAAGGAGTATTACAAATGGACAGTTGGTTATGAAAATCAGTCTTTGGTCATCCCCCTTCCCGAAGTCCCTTAAATGCATTCATACAGTGATTTCCCTTAGAGTTTACTTCCTAAACTTCTCCCCTTCAAGTGTGTTAGTAATTATTTTCCCCTCTAGTTGGTCACATCTGCAATGTTTTTCCTTTCTTTTTTTTGTGCAATATTTTCTTATTGACAAAATAGCTTTTGAGAGACACTGAACAGTTGGGCTCAAGATTGTATCTGTGAATCCTTGTACTCTATGATTATCCAAACCTGGCTGGTTGGCACAACTAGCAGTGCTCATTATCTAAATGATATATCTTTGTTTTGAGAAGATAACATGACTGAGACTTTGGAAACTTTCCAGATGTTGATTAAAAAATGAACTCTATGCAAAGTTTATTCATTTTTAAAATTAAGATGGTATGGCCTTTTAAACTCTGCTAGCTCTCTATTGCCTTTAGGATAAATTCTAAGCCCTTTGGCATAGCAAAAAAAAAGTACCTTACAATCAAGCCCTGACTTACTTTCCTAGCATCATCTTTTGAGCTTTTCTGAATCTATGTACTAAACTACAGTCATACATATTTTCCTTGCATTTGCAAATGCTATTTCCCTGCCTAGATGTCTCTAGTTCCACACCTAAGTCTAATTGGGAATTATTCCTGATAATTTTATATCTAATTCAAATATTAACTCTTTTGTAAAATTTCTGGCAAATCCTTACATAGAAATCTCATTTATATATACCTGTACTGCACCCGTATTACATTAATTTTAATTGGTTGGTTTCACTCACTGTGGGCATCTTACATTAATATCTGATTCCAAATGTCTCACTGAATTTCTTGTAAATAGTAGTTAATAAATGAAATGTTTAAATTATTTATTGCTTACTCAAAATAAATTGCTCATATTATTTCCAAACCTTGTTTAAAATGCTATAGTCACCAATCCTTGACCAGCTGGTTGTTCCTGACATCCTCCCAAAGGAATATCATTCCCTTAAGTTAGGTCTTTGATTTCTATTATAGAATGTTCATTGGCTTCAGAGAAATCAGAATGTGAATGGTTAGCTTTTGGTTTCTTGGTAGGCTAGGTGATCCCAAATGAAAATGTGGGTAAAGAAAACCAACTTAGTGCTTATCTGTCTCATCTTATTCTTGCTAAATATGGAAAGAATCAAAGAATGGGTAAGCAGCCAAGCAATGATCTGGAATCCATACAGGACTAGAATGTAGGCCATCTAATCAACATTTCTAGGATTATGGAAAATAAGATTAGATTAAAATATTCGAGTCCTATTTTTGGTTATGCCATCAATAAACTGGGTAATTTAAAACAAGGCCCTTATATTCTGAGTTTTGGTTGCTCTATCTGCAAAATGAGCAAAACTACTCCTGTATTATAAAAGTGCTATGAAGATTAAATGTGATAAAGGAGAGGCATGGAACACTGCATAAATCACCTCACAATATGTATTATAATTTTTATTACAAAATTAATTCTAGTTAATGCCTTTGTGGCAGATAAAGAACCCTGTAGGTCACAGCTGTGATTGACTCTCATAGCTTTGCTTCCTCCATAATGGCAGAATTTTCTCATGGAGTAATCACTGGCAGCTTGTCAGGAATATGCCTTTTTGTCCCTCCCCTGTACTATGCACCACTCAAAGGAAAGGTATCTAAATGACTGGATTTCAGGTATCAGAGGGAGAAGAGAATGAAAGGTCTAGAGTGCAGTAGTAGAGTGCTTTTCAGGGAGATCATTATGCACAATGGTCTCATATGATCCCAGAAAGCAGTCACCCTTTCTAGGGTATGTCTGCACGAGGCTATGCCTCACACGCCCAACCAAGCCTTCTCTCTAACCACCAGGACTGCTGGAATTTTCCCTTAGCCTCTCTGTAGCTGATAAATACTTGTACAAAGATGGCAACAAGGGTAGGATGCAGGTAGTTTCACAGCTTTCTCTGTTTTGTAGTAAGGGTGGTGGCGAAGAATACTTTGTAGAGGAGAATTTAATATGTGTCCATGCACAAAACCTAGATTTCAAATATATTTGTATAACCCATGCCTCTTCTACGTCTTCACACTGAAAACAGTGTGTATTGATATCTGTATCTACATAGGTAGTATATACTATCTATCTATCTATCTATCTATCTATCTATCTATCTATCTATCTATTTATCATCATCATCTATCTATCATCTATCTATCTATCTATCTATCTATCTATCTATCTATCTACCTTCTATCTATCTATCTATCATCTATCTATCTATCTATCTATCCATCCACAATGAAAATACGTGGACAACATTGTATTTGCCTTGGCAATCATGATCAGACTGGCCAACTCCTATGTACCCAATGATTGTAGCCTTTAATCACCTCTTGTCCAGGTTGCTAATATTGCTAAAGGCATATATGTTGTGTGTGTGTGTGTGTGTGTGTGTGGATTAGGTAACACTTCGAAAGACACTGTATGATGAAAAGAGACATTGCTTGGTGGATACCTTGTTATCTTCTTATTAATAAGATGCCCAAAGCTCAGATTAACTCCCTAAGACTTTGAAGATTGCCTCAATAGGCTTTTCTGAAAATCAGAGCATTGTAACCACTAGCTACCCTTTAGCCACCCATATTGAAATTTGGATATAAAAGTGATCCCATATTTTTGCCCTGTTTTATTTCCCCTTGTGGCTCTATTATCACCAAGGGGCACTCGGATTTATCTACCTTAATAGCATATTTCATTCTTTTCCATAGGACTAGAGATAAATGGATTTGTAAAGAGAAATGGAATTCGGTTTTTCTCCTTTTGGTAACTTAGTAGGAATTCCAAAATTATTACTTGGGAGATTTTCCTCACTGTGACTAGATTATTGTCTGTGCTACATTTTAATTTCTTCTGCCCATATCAACATTTTTAAAAACATTTAAAAAAACATTTTAAAAAGATATGACTACTTAAGGACACATTGTGGTTCACTCTCTCTGGATATGAAGAAAAAGAGGTGAACAAGTTTCTGTTAATTAAAAGTGTGTGCTGGAGGGAGTGAGACCCTTGTGGGTCATTCTTTTGGTTGTTAATTTTGTGGTTAGTAAGCTGTGCCCTGTAGCACCTTGTGTCTGATTCACTATCGCTCTGGACATTTAAATGCTAGTTATGGTTTTTAAAATTATTGTATGTGACTTTTCCATATTTGGTTCCCTAGACATGATAAGCCATTGTTAAGCTCATGTTCATGAAGATATCATAGCTCCTATTTCTTTCCTGATGGTAGGGCACATATTTCATGCAGAAGTATAAAGAACTGATAGTGTTTTTCAGTTTGCTGGGTTATTAGAGGAAGAAGCTACATAATAAGGAGATGGAGGGAATGGAAACTTTTGTGCAACAGAGCAGGGAAAGATGGGCCAGAAGTGGGGATAAGGAGGCCCTACAAGAGCCACAGAGGCTAGTGTTTTAGATTCTGCTAACATAGCTGGGCATGTAAAGGCAGACAATTGGCTAGAAAGCTAGCTGGCTCAACAAAGTATGCTCACACAAAATTACCTTCTTGACAATGAACCTTACTAGACTTCCCCCAAATGTGTGTGTGTGTGTGTGTGTGTGTGTGTGTGTGTGTGTGTATTTCATGACTTATTAAATAGATTAGCTACATTGATTTTTACTTTGAGATTTCCAGGCAATCACACAATACTTGAATTTTTCAATCATGTTGCTACATTATATGTTAATAAAAGCCAATAGCAAACATTTAAAAAGTTTTCCTAGATTAGGGCCCTTCCAAGAATCAATAATCTCATTGACACGGTTCAAAAAGCTATCAATTCTGTGAGGACCACTAATGGCTGAAGAAAGCATGCATGTAAACACCACCAGAAAAATCAATGTTCTTTCCAAGTCATCGATAATTCTTGATGGAAATTGGAATTTTAAAAAATGTAACATGTGTCTTACACCTTAAGCATTTGAGAAGGATCCATATCAAGCTATCTAGTGTCCTGGTGTCCAGGACAAGGCAACTATGGGTTAGATCTTAGTGATCTGATAACTTATGCATAGGCAATACTTTACAGGTTCTAAGATTACAGTGTCGTATATATCACTCATTTGATAGCCAGAGCAACCCTGTGAAGTGGAGAAGAAGGTATTCTCCTCTCACTATTGTAAGACTTCTTAAGTCTCAGAATAAGAGAAGTTGTACATTGGCTGAGACACTTAGGGGATAGCTGGGAGTAAAGGTCTTCTGATTCCTATGTTTTTGCCCTTGGCGGTGATGGTTGCCCACACTACGGTGACTGGGCATGTCATAATTACTTCTTATTTACCAATTCTCAGTAGGTTACAGATAAGCAGTTTCCAGGGAAACCTGAAAACTAGTAAAGGATCTGGAAGGGTCAAATACACAGTGTACCTCACTGTGTATTAACATAAGAGTATTCATTGAAGGTTAAGAACTGTACTTTTTCATACCCTACTATTGTCTCAGTGGTTACTGGAGTATCTCTACTTTCTCAAGTGGAAAGTATTGGGCACTTCTTCCCATGCATTCCCATTTTAGAGGAGATCATGATAAACAGAGAGGTCCTTAGTGAGATAGCCATAGCCAGCTACTAACCCCAAGACTGCTTCTTCTAGCAATGAAGAAATCTTTTATCCTCTAACAGTGTAACTTCTCTGAGGTGGATTCTGTCTTTGGTTGAATATTTTTACAATACATATTTTTATTAAAATGAAAAGAAATGTTTACAAATGAAATGAAGCATCACCCTCAGAGAAACAGAAGTAATAGGTGAAAAAAAATGATCCTAGGAACTCCTCAATGTAATAATGAATTCAACATCCTTCAATCAAATTTAAAATTTAATTATAGGTAATTGTTCTGTTTTTAATGAAGTACTTTTGACATAATGCTCCATTATTATATAATTAGATAATTAACCCCATTAATCACCTTACAACTTATTTTTCTCTATGTTTTCTTTAAATATTTATATACTATGCCCATTTTTACAGCCACAAAGCTCACCATAATCAAGAATGTGAGTCAGGGAGAGCAATAAAAGAACTTGGTGAAAGACAGTTACTGTGATTTCCCCAAGTGTACCTCCCATGCTCCTTGATTTACCAAAAAAAAATCAAATGTTTGCAAAATCTTTGATATTCTCAAGCCTATCACAGGCATTCAACATTTCATCTACCATTTGCTGACCATCTAATATGTGTCATTCATGCATGTCACTAGTCTTGGATTTGAAGGAAAGAGATAATAAGAGATGACTAAGGTGCAATCTTTAACCTAAAGGAGCTCATAATTTATTGATGGAGAACTTTTGAAGGATGTTCATGGCTCCTTCTCTTAAGAAGTTCACAGTGTAAAATAGGAAATCTGTCACAGATAGGAGAAACATATTAGATTTAGTGCCCTCAAAATGGCAGGAGAGTTTTTCTAGCTGCATCCAATCTTCTTCTGGTGACCTTGACCTGGTTATGTTTACATATTGAGTTAACTCTGCACACACATGGGTCCTTACAGGTCTGCAGTAGACAGCTCAGGTCCCTGTTTACATTCTTGCCTCTTTGTTGATATACTAGCATGGCATGGTACTCATTTTCCATGTTCGTATGTCATTAAAGAATTATGCTTAAACTGCACTTACTTGGACCAGGGACCCAGCTCTGCAGTCTTCCACTGTATAATCTTAGGCAGGTTACTTAACCTTGTCATGCCTCAGTTTCCTCACCCGTAGAATGGGATATTCATAGAGTAGTGAGAATTTTAGAAGTTAGCAAATATAAATCACATCACTTTCTAGCACACAGTAAAAATGCAAAATGATAAGTATTATTTCTATTCTATTTTTTATTAGCATTAGCTAGGGATGCAATGAAAACAGACTCTATCAATATCTCCTTTCATAAACTCACATTGGAATATCCATGAATTATTTTCATGGGAGTGGTTAGGGGATTGTGTGTATTATGAATCTTCTTTTTTTTCGGAGGCAAAGAGAGAGAGAGAGAGAGAGAGATTGAATTGACTATTGTCTTAAAGTATCTTTTCCATTGCTTTGATTGTCTTAATGGCTATTTCCACGGGTATTGCACTAGTGAGCATCCTCATGGCTAAAAGAAGAAAAATAAAATGGAAAGGATGAGCAAAAAGATAGGAAAGTAACCTTCTCTTATGGCTGACTTAACTAGAATTTTATTGCTTAACTGCTTCAATTCTATTTACATGTGGTTACCCTAGATTCTGTACAATTTATTTATTGTCATTGTAGAGGACTCTTTCAAATTTGGTAAGCCACCTGAAACCTGGATATTGAAAATATCTTATGGAGGAACTATCTGCTTTGGGAGAAAGTTCCTGAAGAAAACCTTTAGGAATCTCAACATTAGTTGAGAAATCAAGTGATTAAATATTGTAGTAACAAATGTTTTCTCTTGGAACTGTTCCAGAGGTTTTTTTTTTCTCTTTTTCATAATTAGTAAGAAAAAAAAAATCATACACTCAAAGGAATACTATAATGGACACCCTAATAAGTATACTATGGGCTTTGTGCTGGGTGTCCATTATGCACTGAACTGACTATGGAAATCATGGGCGCATGGTAAAGTCAGGTTTCACTGAGAAAAATGGCGTTGCCCCTCAGGTTGGCCTTCTCCTCACACCCCAGTGGGAACTGCTGCTCGCAGAAGAAAATACAGCCAATCAGAAATGAGAAGGAGAACCGGATATTTCACTAGGATACTGAGAGATGGGGCAAAAACTGACCCAGGGATTTTTGCTTATCTTGTCTCTAAAAATATTAAATTTCTTCAAAGTTGAGGTTCACATATTCTTTCTTTTCTCCAAGCACCTAGCTCACTGGTTATGCTCAGCAAAGAATTGTTACTTTGTTGATTAGTCATGGGTGGAAACTAAGAAAACAGGTGCTGAAATTTAATGATGAATATGGGGCAAGAGATCTGGAAAGTTCTATACTTTCATTATGTGACTTAATCCTCACAGCCAACAGTACCAGTAGACCTAAGGTCAACAGGACCAGTTCCAAATTGCAGATGAGTAAACTAAGGCTCAGATAGGCTAGATAAATTTTCCATAATCAAAACTGTGTTTCTATCTCAGTTCCATCTTTGCACATTACCTGGAAAAAGAGGTTTACACTAGAAAGTAATGATACCTTTTGCTTCTTTACTATTTCTTTCCCTTAAAGTTAACTATTAATGTCAGAGCCCTATTTCTTTTGCATATAATTATTCATTAAGGTAGCAGAATTTTTTGAGCATTATAAGAAAGAAGAGCTACAATCTGACTTTAGAATAAAAAAGCCAGGAAAATACCCCAAGACAAAAAATACAAATAGTATTTTGAAGATATTCTTCCAGCAAATAGCTTAACCAAAATGAATCCATCTTTAAATCCAGCTGCTGGGGATACTAAATTACATTCAGTTAACTGCATGATACCAACAGATTCCTAAGCACTTCAGTTGTGCTCTTTTTAAATTGCGTAATGACTCCAGGGACTTCTTGGGGGATGGGGAAAATGGGAGTGGATATTGATTAAAAGAAAGCCTTATAACTCATCAGATGAATGAATGTAGAGCTGTTGGAAGAAACTGAGACCTCTTTTTCATAGGCATTTATAATCTAACCTGATGGGAGACACCAAGGGCTCAGAAGCAAGACGAATCTATGAACTTCAGTTTCCCAACCTGTAAAATAGGAAAGCAAACACCTGCCCTCACAACCCCCACACCTTAGCAAAAGGAGAAAGGTTGTATGATAGTCACATGTTGGAGCTCAGCAGCTCCAGGTTCTCTTTTTCTCCCCTCCTAATCTCATCCCTGTGCCTTGGTTGAGATGCTGTTTGCAAAGCAATGTTGTTTGCGAAGGTTGCTCTGTCAAATAGCCCTTTTCTTCTTCTCTACTCCATGAAAGAGTGAAACAAGGCTCTTTAAATCCACAATTCCTGGGACATCTGATGCTCAACAGTTCAGCAGTTGAGCATCAGCCTTTGGCTAGGGTGTGATCCTGGCATCCTGGAATCGAGTCCCACATTGGGCTCCCTGCATGGAACCTGCTTCTCCTTTGTCCTATGTCTCTGCCTCTCTCTCTCTCTCTGTGTGTCTCTCATGAATAAATAAATAAAATAAAATAAAATCCACAATTTCTACCAATGTCAAAAAGAACTTTTCACAAGTGGATAGAGTTTCAGGTACTATGAAGGGCAGATGGGCCAGAACTGTTCAGTAGAACTCCATGGGGGCTGGGGAGTTGTGAGGCTATACCTAGATTTTATTTATTTATTTATTTATTTATTTATTTATTTATTTATTTATTTTTAAAGATTTTATTCACTTATTCGTGAGAGACATACAGAGAGAGGAAGAGGAAAAAGCAGGCTCCTCACAGGTAGCTTGATGTGGGACTCGAACACAGGACCCTGGGATCATGACCTAAGCCAAAGGCAGACACTCAACCACTGAGCCACCCAGGCATCCCTATACCTAGAGTTTAATAAGGAAGTCTAAATGTCTGACAGTCCTGTCCTGGCTAAGTCAAGTGCAAGCCAGACTGCCTTGAAGGGAAACCCTTATATTATACCAGTTAGTTGATGAGCAAGGAAAAGTTAGTGATGGCAAAGGCCAATTTCTCTGCATGGAATGGACTCAAATATACAGAAAGTACCAGGTCAAAAGTGAAAAGTGGTGCTTGTCCATTCCTCTGATAGAAGAAGGATCATAAGGGAGGAGGAGTTACACTTTGCAAGAACTGAAAAGAGAGAGGACTCAGAAGACATATCAACCAGCCCCAGTGAAAGGGCAGCTCTAGTGTACTAGACTTCTATGACTACAGAAAGTTTCAGGCTGATGGGATAACTCTATTCTGATGGGAAAAATAAAAATTGTTTCCTCTAGTTCTGGCAGCCCAGCAAGGAAAAAGAGGTATTAGCAGAAGTCTGAGCCTTCGGGGGTCTGGCCCACATCCCAGCCATATCCTGAGAAAATGGCAGGACTTCCAAAAATTCTTGTGGCAGGCATTCGCATTTCCTGTCCTAAATGGTTAGGCCATCTGGAATGTCTATTATGGAAGCATTAAACTTATGGAACTGTCCTCACGGGCTCTCAAAACCACTTCAAGTATTCCACAGAATAAAAATAAGTTGAATAAACACAAACTATGCAGATTACCAACTCTTCTAGAGGAGGAGGCACAAATGTACCAAAGTCATATGGAATTATAAAAAAATAAAAACTAAGAATTTTTAAAGTGCATTTTGTTGAGTGATTTCAAAGGGTAAATTTAAGATATAGAACTGAATCTAAGGTCAGGACATTCTGGCCATGGTCTTCTGGACTTCTGACAGCTACCTAACATCTGTATGCTAACGGTCTCCACACAGGCAAGACAAGACCCACCTCCCAAAAAGCAGCCGTAGTGCTTTAACAATGGAGAGGCAGGCATATCATCTGTCTATAAACAAGACAGCATTACTCTTCTTTAGATGTCACTGCCACTTTAGAATGTGCATGTAAAGGAATTGACAAGTAAAAATACATAACAGGAAATCTAGTCATGGTGCAAACATGCCCACACATAATATAAAAGTTTTCTGTGCCTGTTTAGCAAATTTACCACAAACTTAGCAACTTTAAACAATACTGTTTACTGTCTCCCAATTACGTAGGTCAGAAGTCCAAGCCGGCCTCACTGAGTTCTCTGCTTTCAGGCCAGAAGACTAAAATCACAGTATCTTCTAGGCTGGGCTCTAACCTGGAGGCATTGGGGAAGAGTCCAGTTCCGGGCTCATTCTGGCTGCTGGAAGAATTCAGTTCTATGTGGTTGTAGGACTGAGATCTCCATTCTCTCGTTGATTGTCAACTGACTCAGCTCCTTAAGGCTACCTGCATTCATTCTCACGTAGCCTTCCCTGTCTTCAAACAAGTAAGGCCACTGATTCCTTACAATTTCTCCATTACTCCCACCGGGATAATCTCCCTGTTTCCATATATGGAACATACTCACAGGAATAATGCCAGGAGGCAATGATCATGGAGATCATCTTAAAATTCTGCCTACCATACATAGTTTATGACTCATTCTAGAGACAGAAACAACTCTGTGCTTTCCTACCAAATGATGACTTTGGTTAAGAACATCAGAGAGGAAGCAGCCTGCATTTTTGTGTGGAATGTATAATCACAGATAGTCTGATATATGGTGGTAGATGTGGTTGTTAATTTCATATGACTACTGCTTAGTATTCTTTAAAATGACCTTGGGCATTGACCCTTGGTCATGACCTCTGCCCATATAGTTCCTTGAATTCCAATCTTACCCCATCCCCCATCATAGAAGTCTCAGGCCTGAAGCTTGAAGAAACCTCAACCTCTGGCCGTAGGGCTCTTCTGAATACAGTCAGTTGTTGATGTTGCTCTGTCCACATTGATTTCCTTATATAAACCTTGTTCTCCTCCAGTCTACTCTGAATACCTCAAGGGCAGTTAGAGTGCCCAAGGGGATTCTACTCACCTGTGAATCCCCTGGTAAATCGTTTCTGAGACCTGACCCAGAACAGGTGCGCAACAAATGATTGTAAAATTGAGATAGGTAGTGCCATTCCCTTGTACTGTGTTATGTATAGGCAGTAAATTATATGCCCAACAGTTTTGCATGCTGTTATGTTAGCAAAACAGATTAAGGTTTTAAGTCCCACAATAGCCAATCAATATATATTGCAACACAGAATCCATACACTTCTAAATGAGTTTGTACAGTTCAGTTACTTTCTTTCCCCATTCAGGTAATACAATTCTCATATTTAATCTGTCGTCTGATATGTGAGCTCTCAGAAGTCAGGGGATTATCTTCTTTGCTCCTGCAAATGATATCAGAATTAGCTACAGTGAATATGTCAGTGCCACTTCTGCTACAGGTAACCACATGATGTGGGGAGTAGGCAGCTATGGTCAATGAAGTAGCTCTTCTCCATTCAGATTATTCCAAAAACAAATCGTCAACCCATAACAACGCCATTTCAACCCAATGAACATAGGAAGTTCAGGGCCACTAATTAAAATGTGAATCAATAAAGAAAAATATTTAAAAAATAAAAAATAAAATGTGATGTGGAAATCTAATAGGTATAGCCAGGTTTATGACAAAGGACTGCATAGGGAACATACCTACAGGGCTTCACTGCTGGATGGCACTAGTTGTGCAGACACTTCCACCCAGAATATGGCATTTAACTGCTGCCCATAAAGGATAAGGAACCACTTCTTAGATAAGCAGGGTCAGAGTGGGAACATAAGTAGGCATCATTGGGGCTGCTCTGAGGAACCCCCTGATTGCAGAAACGGAATGTCTCCAGTGAAATGCAATTAAATGCTGTCCAGAGGCTAACACAGACCCAGGGACTTTTGTGGAATAAAAGATGATTGGAGAGCTGCCAAGTGAAAGAAGGGGTAGGGAAAAACTATTGTAACTTTGAATCATAAATGATCTGTCCATTGAGGGTCCCTGAGACAGGCTCAGATGACCTGCCTCTTTGCATTTCCAATAGATTAACAATGACAGATGTCCCAAGGAATGGACCATGTCAGATCTGGATACTTAAACATCAGCAAGGTCACTGAGGACAAGTTAGTAATTTACCATTTTTGTATAGGTGCTTTCTATATGTTGGTTAGGCATTAGAATATGCTAGGCTATAAATGTAAAAACCAATAGATGAGCTGTATATAAACTGATGTTATAGAGAAAAACTAGAAAATGAAGATGGCTATGAAGGTGATGTCTTTATTGTTTACCATCATTATAGGTTACCATATATTCTATTCTAAGAATAATCCCTGGCTTTAAGCTTAAAAAATTATAGACTGAGTAAATAGTCTTCTTAGTACATCAGCATAAGCTCCTTTACATAGGGCTTAAAAGCTGTTCAGAAAACATTGCAAGTGTATTTTTCAATGAATAAGTACATCATTGAAGTAGTTCTAAATAGACCAAACTTTATAATATTTTGGTTAAAGTGGTTTTTTTTCCCCCCAGGGAGCCCTCTTGTGGGTAACAAGCATATTACTGAAACACAGATTATCAGTGACTTGGTTGAAATTGAGTTGGGAAGAATGCTTCTTCATGTTTCATTCATGATAAGCCTGAATATGTATTCACTTTTCTGCCCCCACATTGTTTCTCCATTTATAACTTCCCAAATTTAATTTTAGAATCCTTGACTTCTAAGTTTTCAGAGAACTTAAAGGTCATCTGGTCTGGTGGCTCCCAAACTGACTGATCATCATTATCATCCAGGGAGTATTTGAAAAGTATATACCCTTGGGTTATACTCAAAGATATTCTGGGTAGTTATGTCTGGAAAGGGGCTACCAATCACTAGTGTTTTAAATATCCTCTGGTGATTCTGATTCTGAATCAAACTTAATAATGCAACTGTCCAGCTCCCCTTGTGATTATACTTGCTGCAACACAAAGGATATTCATCCTGAAAGTTATTCATTCTCTCAGCATATCAACTGTGCATCTGACAGGGATAAGGTCCTGCTTAACTTCCTGTCCCCCAAGAACCTAGTGTAAGAATGAGTAAAGGGTAGATAATAAGTTCTTATTAAATTGAGTTAGGTAATTCCAATCTACTAATCAATATTGCTAATCATATTAAGACCATAGTCCCATTGGCTTTGTACATTGGAAAACCTTAAACAAAGAGATCTCAGTATAAAGTAACCAATCAGTAGATTGACCTCACAGAATCGAGGAGCATTCAAACAAGTATCATGCATATTTGTAGTCTTTATGTTGAACGGTGGGAATAAAGTTGATATTTGTTTTCCCTCACTTATATTTTAAAAGAATCTGCTGTTATATTTCAGTTCAAGTTAATAGAGTTTTTCAGCCCTTCTCACCATTCAATGTAATGTACTTGTATGACTGCAGTAATGGAAAAAAGACAATCATGGATACTCTCATTTATATGCACAATTTTGAATTCCAAGAAAATAGGAAGCAAGTTACCATGCATTTACCTTTACAAATGCTGGGATGAGGCAAGATTGGATATAAGCAATTGGATCTGACGATAATATATTCCATTTGCAATTGTTAGAGATTTATGCAAGATAGCAGGTAACACCTTCCTTTTGAATTTCAAATGCTGTATAACCTTTTGAAGATAACAAGGGATATTCATCCGAAATAATGGTAGGAAATTTATAACGGAGACCACATAATTAGTTGTTATTTTTTGCAAGTATCATATACTCTGATAGGAACATGGTTAGGGAAAAAATATATATACTCCTTAATAAAAAATCAGCCTAGCTTCTCTCCTTTCCTTTCTCTCCCCTTCCCGCCCCTCCCCTCCCCTCTCCTCTCCTCTTCTCTCTCTTCCCTCTCCTCTCATCCCCTCCTCTCCCCTCCCCTCCTCTACTTTCCTGTACTTCAGTTGAACAGCTTGGTACGTAGAGTATCCAACAATTTAGAAGAATATAAATTAAATGTAAAAGCATTCTGAAATGCTTATGAGCTCTGTTGGATTCTCAGGATTATTTCTAAGTGTATCCTTAACAAAATAGAAAATTATATGGTTCTAGGTTAAATTCCTCATCACGATAGGTATCCATCATCCCAAACCTAGCAATTCAATGTAAGAAGGAAAAAAACACGAATTTAATTATCTTAGAGTGGCCATTCTTTACATGATATTTTCCAGCAGAATTCAATACTTCACCTTCAAAATCAGAGCAAAGCTACATCAAAGCAGCCTTACTCCATCATGAGTAACTGAACAGGTGTTCCCTTAGAACCATGGCCTGGCAATTCTGTTCATTTAGGCTAATGTTTTAAGCTGATATTTCCAGATATGACCATTAACTGGTTGAGATAGCTCATGCAGAGCAACCTACTGCACTGAGTCTTCATATATCTCTAGAAAGTTCTCCAATGTGCAGCGGCTACTCGTAAGTGATTGTATGCATCTCTGCCATTTCAACTTCGTCTGGTATTCAGAGAGAGAGAGAGAAAGAATCTTCTATCTCATTTCACCAAGCTCTTAATCTTCATCAAGTGAGGTAGAATGGTTCTCATTTTGCTCCCTAGAAGACCCTTTCAATTCCAAGCGTAGTTTTAAAGGCACTTCTTTTGTACCAGACCTCTTGATGCAATTTCAGAGGGAAACTCCTTGACTCCTTGGCTATTCCTCTGTCACCTTCCTCCTACTTGTATACAGTCAGAGAAAACATATTCCTAAACATAGTACCAGCTGGATAGGCATTTACTCCTCTTTACATTCATCCAGTGACTTCTAAGTCCTGCTCTGTCAAATATTAAATGAGGGATGTCCTCCTCCCTCCCCACAACACAAAACACCCTCCTTCTTTGGAAGACAAAAAGGTAATGTGTTAATAGTAATATAAGTTCTCATAAAGTAACAGCAACAAAAAAATACTGTAGACAATAAAGTCTATGGGAATTCAGCATATTACATGGTTACATGGTTACAATTTCCAGAATAGCTAAGGGAAGCCCTAGGGAGAAAGAGATGTGAGAACTTAGAGGATCATGAATATCCAGAATAGAAAGAATATATTTTGTCTTGGCTCAGCGGTTTAGTGCCTGCCTTTGGCCCAGGACGTGATCCTGGAGTCCCCGGATCAAGTCCCGTGTCGGGCTCCCAGCATGGAGCCTGCTTCTCCCTCCTCCTGTGTCTCTGCCTCTCTCTCTCTCTCTATGTCTATCATGAATAAATAAATAAATAAATAAATAAATAAATAAATAAATAAATCTTAAAAAAAAAAAAAAGAAAGAATATATTTTGTCTGTGGAACTCGCTGCCCTCTCAAGTAGGAAGAGGTCCAATCTGGATGCCACTCTTTAAAGGGGACTGATCCCTAGGCTGCTCAATATTTTCATATACATAATTGTTGGCTGGCTATATTCAATCTTATGTCTGTCCTTAAATTAGAACTTAAATGTCAACTTAAGACAACAAAACTTTAGTTGAAAATGGTTGGGCACAAACTACTAAATGCAAATTATATACTGTTTGCCAAACATATGACTTGGGAGCATACAGACAATTTCACATTACAAGTGATATCCAGAAATATCTGCATTATGATTCTTGTGTTAACTATAATACCAATGTTCCATAATTAAGTGATTTAGGTCTGGACTTCTTTTTCCTAGCCCTGATTCTGTATTTCTCTAGTTGGAAGATCACTTCTTTTTATCAGAGTTCTTCCTTTCCTTCTTCTCCTTCTCCTTCCCATCTCCTTTTCTCTTTCTTTGTTACAGAGCATTGATACTATAAAACTCAGTGTTTAAAATAAAGACCCTTTTAGGTTCCATAAAAGACCCCACTGACAATATTTCAATTCTGGCCATTTCTGATGTTATTTGCTATTGTGTATAAGAGAGAAAACTCAGTCAAGGCCTAACGCTTCCAGTGCAAACATTCTGCTAATGCTCTCCACAAATTGCTTGTACATGGGTTTTTACAAAATGTTTTCTGTTGCAATAGTAGGAAAGGTATTGAAAAACTTCCTGGCTTTAGGTAGAACAAAATATCTTTTATTCTGAGACCCAGGGGAAGGTTTGTTTTTCTCTCTGTAATAATTGGGCTCTTAAAGTTTGCAAGGACGAATCCTCCCTGGTTACATTAGTAAGGGGGTTCCTGCATGGATACCAAGGAATAGCTCATATCATGAGACTTAAAAAAAAATCATTTAGGGTACCAAGCGAGAAATTGCGTGCACTGAGTGTTTTATCATGAGTCATTTAACAGGCACACCTTCAAAGAGAGAGGTTCTTTATGGATCAGTCACTCTTTAGTATGAAGCACCCCACTGAACAGAAGTTTTCACCAGAACTCTTTTTTGTATTAATCCAAGAACCTATTATGTGCCTGACACTTTCCTAGGTAGTGAGGTGTCATTGTTTTTTAAATAACACCCCACCTTCTTTGAGCTTACATTGTAGTAGTCTTTCATTTAAAAGAAATGAGCCTTTTGTTTTGTTTTGTTTTGTAGCTAGTCCAAACACAATTGACTTTGGCTCAGGCAGTAATAACCAGAGTAGGACAACTGGTTCCATTTGACCCAAATGGTGGTAGCTTTTATAATGTTATACAGACAAGGCCTCCAAGAAATCTTATTATTTTTTTTTATTGGATGGTATTTTAGCTTTATGAACTCTATAAGCATTGCTCCAGGGACACCTTATACTTTGAAACTCTTTTCTCTGTGGTCTTTCCTGCCCTCAGCCTTAAATGACCCTCTGAGAGGAGTTGGAAGTAAGCCTGGGTCTTTTCTGAAAAATAGTAGTGTTGTTTCTTATGTATTTTATCCCCATGTTTGCATTGGTCACAAATATCAGGTAACCTAAAATACATATAGTAAAGATACAAAATAAGCAATGATTGAATCATGAAAAGCATGACTAATATGGTTTTACTGAAAATAAAAGACTTATTCTGACACACAGACACATCCCTTTTCTATTCAGAAAATAAATTTCTGTGCATTTAATTTTACTTCGTAATAGATCTGTGAGACTGATTCTGGCAGCATTACTGCTCCCATTTTACAGATGAATAAACAAGGCCTCATATTGTGGATACAGGAGAGTTAGAATTTAAGTACTTTCCTGGCTAGAAGCCCAGTCCTATTTCCATGTTACATGCTGCCATCCCTAAAACTGCTAATTTGATTCCGCAAATATTTATTAAACGCATGATTGAGTTTTATTTCCCCCATGCTTGCTACTTGATTGACTAGTGGTTAGAACTGATTGGTATAAGTAGCAGATTCTACAAGGCAGCTTTCATAAAGGGGCATTTTTGTGCATGATTTTAAGCGATGATGTTTAAACAGCAGGCTTGCCAACATACTCAACACTCAGAGATTAGTACCCCATAATAAATTTACACCCAGAGTTACTTGAACAAATCATTTGATTAGTACAGATATAATTTCAATACTTAGAACAAGTAGAAGTGACTTAGGTGAAGGACCCAGGCGCCTGGAGTCTGGGTATATAGGTAATAGGAACAGTGTGTGTCTGAAAACTCTAATCTTCATGTTTTCCCTGTCCTCTCAGATCCCAGAATTCTGTTTGTGGCACCTTTTGGCTCACTCACCTTTCCGATGATCTATAGCATGTAGTAGGAGACATTCATTTTGCTTTTTTTTAAATCAAATTGCATTTTTCATGATTTATGAATGCATAGTACATCTTATGCACAATATGATTAGGGGTAAAGAGTATTTTCCTACTTCTTGAGGTACCCTCCCCCTTAGCTTTTAGCACAGTAGTGGTACTCACTACATTTGGAGAATAAAATTAAAACATCATCAAGCAACAGAAATGCCCATTATGGAAGTAATATAAAAATGCCAAAATCCTAGTTCTCAATTCACTTCTTTGCCACTGGAGTCTATTAATTTGGCTGATTAGATTCTAAACATGTGCACCCATGTTTCTAAGGAAAAAAAACATGGAAAGAATTTGTAGTCCTTTTAAAGAAAACATTCTACTTATTGATTCACTAAAATACTCCTTTTCCCAGAACACTTTCCCATGTTTGTTCTAAGGGAGAAACGTGGTACAAAGTCTTCAGGCAGAAATTAAAGAGAGAAATATGCTTCCACTGGGATCCATTGACTATACATTTGAATAATTCTGAAATGGAAAGAAAAGTGTTCATTATTATCCTAATTCTCAAGTGTTATGTTTCTTCCCTTCAGGGTTATAATAGAAGCAGTTTCTTATGGGTCATGAAACGGTAGCCTGAGTCTCAGGAATAGGCTTCCACAGGGTCAAGGCTGGATGTCCTTGAAGTGGAATTAGAGAAATTTTACACTTGGCATCAAAAGAAAATCTAGGCAAGCCAATGGAGGTGGATATTACATGAGGAATATCTACTGGGCATTTTCTGTGTGTTAGGCGCAGTCCCAATTGCTGCATATCCATTATTATACACAGCCTACAAAAGTCCATTGCAAATTAGTTATTGTGTTCCTATTTTACAACTGAAGAAAATCCATTTTGAGGATTCTAGGTATTGGGGCATGAGTATGGTCGCTCATTATAAACTGTACTTCTACAAACTGTCATAACACAAACTTCTCTGTCAGCCTGACCAAACTGAACAAGGGTTATATACATCGCTTAAGTGCTTATTTCCTATCAGAAGTGCTTTAACTCCAGCATAGGTGGAGTTCTTCATGCCTTATTGTGATGGAATATAGTCAGAACCATGATGTTCCCGATTTTGGTCATTTTTAAGTTTTTTTCTTTTAAAGATTTTATTTATTTAGTCATGAGAGACACAGAGAGAAAGTCAGAGACACAGGCAGAGGGAGAAGCAGGCTCCATACAGGGAGCCGGACGTGGGACTCGATCCCGGGTCTCCAGGATCACACCCTGGGCTGAAGGTGGCACTAAACTGCTGAGCCAGTAATTTTTAAATTTTGATATATTTTCTAACTCATAGAAAAGTTACAAGAATAGCAT
Organism: Nyctereutes procyonoides; assembly: GCF_905146905.1. Lineage (NCBI taxonomy): Eukaryota > Metazoa > Chordata > Mammalia > Carnivora > Canidae > Nyctereutes > Nyctereutes procyonoides. The sequence goes on along the minus strand of NW_026575048.1, from coordinate 16,576,448 downwards.
AAGGAACGTATGTATAATTCTTACTCAGATTTCTCATTCAGAGTTTTCTTTTTTCTTTCAGTTTTTATTTAAATTCCATTTGGTTAACAAATAGTGTTATATTAGTTTCAAGTGTACAATAGAGTGATTAGGCACTTCCGTACATCATCCAGTGCTCATCACAAATGGACTCCTTAATTTCCATCAACTATTTCACCCAGGCCCCCACAAACCTCCCTTCTGGTAATCATCAGTTTATTCTTTTTTTTTTTTTAATTTTATTTTATTTTATTTATTTATGATAGGCACACAGTGAGAGAGAGAGAGAGGCAGAGACATAGGCAGAGGGAGAAGCAGGCTCCATGCACCGGGAGCCCGATGTGGGATTCGATCCCGGGTCTCCAGGATCGCGCCCTGGGCCAAAGGCAGTCGCTAAACCGCTGCGCCACCCAGGGATCCCTCATCAGTTTATTCTTTATAGTTAACAGTCTGTTTCTCGGTTTGTGTTTCTTTTTTCCCCATTGCTCATTTGTTTTGTTTTTTAAATTCCACATATGAGTGAAATCATATGGCATTTGTCTTTCCCTGACAGACTTATTTCACATAGCGTAATACTCTCTCACTCTATCCATGTCATCGCAAATTCATTTTCTACGGCTAAGTAATATCCATCTTCTTTATCCATTCATCAGTTGATAGACACAGGATGATTCCAAAATTTGGCTATTCTATGAACATCAGGTGCATGTATCCCTTTGAGTCAGTATTTTTGTATCCTTTGGGTAAATACCTAAGTAGTACAATTACTAGATCTCGGGGTATTTCTAGTTTCAAATTTTTGAGGAACCTCCATACTGTTTTCTAGAGTAGGTGTACCAGTTTGTATTCCTATCAACAGTGAGAGAGACTTCCATTTTCTCTTCATCTTCTCCAAAACATATTGTCTCTTGTATTGTTGATTTTAGGCATTCTGACAGGTTTGAGGTGATATCTCACTGTAGTTTTGATTTGCATTGCCCTAAAGGTCACTGACGTTGAGCATCTTTTCATGTGTCTTTTGGCCATCTGGATGTCTTCTTTGGAAAAAGGTCTATTCATGTTTTCTGCCCATTTTTATTTTATTAATTAATTAATTTATTTTAAAATATTTTATTTATTTATCCATGAGAGACACACAGAGAGAGGCAAAGACATAGGCAGAGGGAGAAGCAGGCTCTAAGCAGGGAGCCGGATGTGGGACTCGATCCTGGGACTCAGGGATCACACGGCTGAGCCACCCAGGCATCCCTCTGCCCATTTTTAAATTGGATTATTCATTTTTGGTACGTTGAGTTTTATAAATTCTTTATATATATTGGATACTAACCCTTTATTGGATATGTCATTTGTAAATATCTTCTCCCATTCGGTAGGCTGTCCTTTAGTTATATTGTTGTCTTTGTTATTGGTGGTAGTGGTGTTTTTTGTTTTGGTTTGGTTTGGTTTTTTGTTTGATTTTTGTTTTTTTCCTGTGCAGAAGATTTTCATCTTCAGGAAGCCCCGATAGTTTATTATTTTGGCTTCTGTTTCTCTTGCCTCAGGAGAGATATCTAGTAAGAAATGGCTAAGGCTGATATTAGAGAGGTTACTGCTTGGGCTCTCTTCTTGAATAGTTATGGTTTCAAGTCTTACATTTAAGTTTAATTCATTTTGAACTTATTTTTATATGCTGTAAGGAAGTGGCCCACTTTTATTATTTTGCATGTTGCTATACAGTTTTCCCAGCACCATTTTTTGAAGATATTGTCTTTTTCCCATTGAATACTCTTTCCTGCTTTGTCAAAGATTAATTGGCCATATAATTCTGGGCTCCTTACTGGTTTTTCTATTCTGTTCCATTGTTCTTTGTGTCTGTTTTTGTGCCAGTACCATACTGTTTTGTAATATACAGCTTTGTAATATAACTTGGAGTCTGGAATTGTGATCCTTCCAGCTTTGCTTTTCTTTTTCAAGGTTACTTTGGCCACTTGGGGTCTTTGTGGTTCCATACAAATTTTAGGATAGCTCTGTGAAAAATGCTGTTGGCATTATGATAGGGATTGCATTAACTGTAGATTTCTTTGTGTAGTATAGATATTTTAATGATATTTGTTCTTCCAATCCATGGGTATGGAATTTCTTTCCATTTCTTTGTGTCATCTTCAATTTCTTTCATCAGTGTTTTATGGTTTTCAGAGTACAGATCCTTCACCTCTTTGGTTAGATTTAATCCCAGGTATCTCACTGGTTTTGGTACAACTGTAAATGGGATTGATTCCTTAATTCCTCTTTCTACTCCTTCATCATTGTTGTATAGAAATGCTACATATTTTTGTATATTGACTCTGTATCCTGTGATTTTACTGATTTCCTTTATCAGTTCTAGCAGTTTTTTGGTGAATTTTTTTGGGGGTTTTGTATATATAGTATCATATCATCAGTTAATAGTGAAAATTTTACTTCTTCCTTGCCAATTTGTTGTCTTTTTGCTGTCTGATGACTGTGGCTAGGACTTCTAGTACTGTGTTAAATAATAATAGTGAGACTGGACATCTTTTTTTTTTGATGATTTTTATTTATTATTCATGAGACACACACAGAGAGAGAGAGAGAGAGAGAGAGAGAGAGAGAGAGATGCAGAGACACAGGCAGAGGGAGAAGCAGGCTCCATGCAGGGAGCCTGACGTGGGACTGGATCCTGGGTCTCCAGGATAATGCCTTGCGTCAAAGGCAGGCACTAAACTCCTGAGCCACCCAGGGATCCCCAAGATTGGACATCTTTGTCTTGTTCCTGACTTAGAGGAAAACCTCTAGCTTTTCCTATTGAAATATATATATATATAGCCTTTATTATGTTGAAGTATGTTCCCTCTAAGCCTACTTTGTTGAGTGTTTTTATCATGAATGGATGTTTTACTTTTTCAAATGCTTGTTCTGCATCTATTAAACTGATCATACGGTTCTTGTGCTTTATTTTACTAATGTGATGTATCATGTTGATTGACTTGTGAAAACTGAACCATATTTGCAACCCAGGAATAAATCCCACTTGACTGTGGTAATAAGTTTTTTAATGCATTGTCAGATTCAGTTTGCTAGCATTTTGTTGAGAAATTTTGCATCCACGTTCATCAGGGATATTCGCATGTAAGTTCTCTTTCTTTGCAGTGTCTTTATCTGACTTCAGTATCAGCCTCACATAGAATGACTTCGGAAGTTTTCCTTCTTTTTCTATTTTTTGAAATAGTTTGAGAAGAATAAACAGTAACTTTTATTTAAATGTTTGGTAGATTTTGCCAATGAAGCCATTTGGCCCTGGATTTTTGTTTGCTAGACGTTTTTTGATTACTGATTCAATTTCTTTGCTGGTTATCAATCTGTTCAAGTTTTCAATTTCTTACTGCTTTAGTTTTGGTAAGTTGTCTGTTCCTAGGAATTTATCCATTTCTTCCAGGTTGTACCATTTGTCAGAATATAGTTTTTCAATCTGTTCTCTTATAATTTTTTTTTGTATTTCTGTGCTGTTTGTTGTTATTTTTCTTCCTTCATTTGTGATTATATTTATTTGGGTCCTTTCTCTCTTATTTTTTATAAGTCTAGCTAGAGGTTTATCTATTTTATTAATTTTTTCAAAGAATCAACCCTTGGTTTCATTGATCTGTTCTGTTGTTATTTAGTTTCTGTGTCATTTATTTCTGCTCTAATATCTATGACTTCCTTCCTTCTGCTGGTTTTAGCCTTCACTTGTTCTTTTTCTAGTTCTAGTTAGAATACGAGTTTGAAATTGTTCTTACTTCTTGGGACAGGCCTGTTTTGTAATACACATCCTTATTAAGACCACTTTTGCTGCATCCCAAAAGTTTTGGATGATTATGTTTTCATTTCCATATCTTTTCATGTATTTTTAAATTTCTTCTTTGACTTCCTGGATGACCCACATATTATTTAGCAGCAAGTTGTTTTACCTCCACATATTTGTGGTATTTCCAAATTTTTTCTTGTGGTTGATTTCTGGTTTCATGGCACTGTGGTGAGGAAAGAAGCATGGTATGATTTAACCTTTTTGTCTTGTTGAGGCCTGTCTGTAACCTAATATGTGATCTATTCTGGAGAAAGTTCCACAAAGAATGTGTATTCTGCTGTTTTAAGTTGGAATGTTCTAAATATGTTAACTCCAACTCGTCTACTGTGTCATTCAAGGACACCGTTTCCTTCTTTATTTCCTGTTTAGATGATCTGTCCATTTATATAAGTGCGATGCCAAAGTCCCCTACTATTATTATGTTATTCTCAATTGGTTTTTAATTAAATATTTTTGATATTTTGGTGCTATCATGTTGGGTGCATAAATATTTACAAGTGTTATATCTTCTTGTTGGATTGTCCCCTTTATGATTACATAATGTCCTTCTTTGTCTCTTTTTATAGTCCATTTTAAAGTTTAGTTTGTCTGATATAAATATTACTGCTGTGGCTTTCTTTTTGACATCCACTTGCATCATAAGTGTTTCTCCACCCCCTCACTTTTGATACCCAGGTGTCTTCAGGTCCAAAATGAATTGCTTGTAGGCAGCATATAGATGGTTTTTGTTTTTTCTTCTTCTTTTTTTAATCCATTCTGTCACCCTACATCTTTTGAAGGAGCATTTACTCCATTTACATTTAAAGTAATTATTGATAGATATGTATTTATTGCCTACTTGGTTTACTTGGTTTGTGGTTGTTTCTGGAGATTTTTCTCTCGCCTTTTCTTGTCTTTGTTACTTTTGGTCTCTCCTTTATACTCAAATGTTCCCTTTTAATACTTCTTTAAGGGCTTATTAAGTGGTCATGAATTCCTTTAGTTTCGTTTTTCTGGGAAACTCTTTATCTCTTCTTCTATGCTGAATGATAGCCCTGCTGGATAGAATATTCTTGGCTGCAGATTTTTCCCATTCAGCACGTTGAATATAATCATGCCACTTTCTTCTGGGTTGCCAAGTTTCTGTTGAGAAAATCTCCAGCTAGCCTTATGGGTTTTCCCTTGTAAGTTAAGAACTTCTTTTGTCTTGCTTCTTTTAAGATTTTATTTAAAATCACTATACCTTGCAAATTTAGTTACAATATTCTTGGTGTTGGCCTGCTTTTGTTAATTTTGATGGGAGTTCCTTGTACTTCCTGGATCTAGATGTCTGTTTCTCCAGTTTAGGGAAATTTTCTGCCATATTTCTTAAAATAAATTTTCTGCACCCTTTCTCTCTCATCTTCTTCTGTGACTCCATTCATATGAATGTTATTATGTTGGAGTCACAGAGATCTCTAAGTCTATTCTTGTGTTGCATATATTCCTTTCTCTCTTTTGTTCAGCTTCATTATTTTCTATTATTTTGTCTTCTAGGTCACCAAATTGATCCTCTGGTTCTTCCAGCCTCTGCTCATTGCATCAAGCCTGTTTTCAATCTTGGATTTTTTGTTTGTTTGTTTGTTTGTTTGTTTTTTGTTTTTTTTTTGTTTGTTTGTTTTGTTTTTGCATTCTTCATCTTTGGTTCTTTTGAAATTCTCCTTTCTCCATGGTAAGGGTCTCACTGATGTCTTCTATTCTTTCCTCAAGTCCAGTGAGTATCCTTATGATTATTGCTTTAAATTCTCCATTAGGCATATCCCTTATATCTCTTTTGCTTAGATATCTGGACTTGGCTTTATTTTGTTTTCTTTATTTGTGATAAATTCCTTTGTCTTGATATTTTGTCTAAGTTTCTGCCTTCTGCTGTGTGTTAGAAAAGCCAGTTTTGGGGGGCACCTGGGTGCCTCAGTTGGGTAAGCATCTGCCTTTGGCTCAGGTCATGATCTCAGGGTCCTGGGATCAAGCTCTGTTCAGGCTCCCTGCTCAGTGGGAAGTCTGCTTCTGTCTCCCCTTCTTCATGTGCTCTCTGACCCTTTCTCTCTCAAATAAATAAATAAACAAATCTTTTTTAAAAAAGAAGAAGCAAAGCCAGTTATGTCTCCTGCTCCTGAAATTTATAGCCTTATAAAGAAGAGGCTAAGTGGTACCCAGGGCCTGGCACTTCAGGAAGTGTCTCTGCTGTATGCTACATGCATTCTGGTGTTGTATTTTGGCTGGTTTATCCTTTAGGCCAGTTGTCTGCAGAGGTTCTCCTTGCATGCTAGGCTGTTTTTGGTGCCTTGCCTGAAGGTGATGAGTTTTAACTAGATGTGCTCTGGTCTGCTTATGAAATGAGATCTGACACCAACTCCAACAGAACTGAAACCCCACAGAACACTCTGGTTGGGATATGTGGGAATTTTTGCTGGTATTCTGGGGGAGGGGCCTGCCATATTGGGCCTGAGACAAGCTCTATTGAAAAAAGCAGTCCCACCAGAAGACAGGGGACCAGCACTTGGTGTAAGCAGGTTTGGTAGCCAGTGTCCATGCTATGCTACTTCCCATAGGTGGCTCTGTGTTTATGATGAGGCTCAGGAAACGGAAATGGTGCCAGCCAGCTCTCTTGTTCCAGGTGAGGTGTTTCCATGAATGCTGCCTCTCAGGGATGTGCTATGAGAAGAGTGAATAATCTACTCTCTATGTGCCCCAAGCATTCTTCAGATAACTATTTCCACAGTGTCTGCCTCCAAGTTGCTTGTCTGCCTTCTCTTCAGGAGCAGTGCAGTGCCCTCCAGGCTCTATCCTAGCCCAGTTAAAGAAAGGCAAAAAAAAAAAAAAAAAAAAAAAAAAATTCAGCCCCTCTTGTTGACAACGATCTTGGGGAAATGCTCTCCATGTGCATTCCCTGGTGTGTTCCCTTCTTTCTCACCCTTTCCAGAGACCATGGCTCCCTCCTCTCTGCAGCACCTGATCCACTGAGCCCCTAAACCACATCTCCACACTTCCTACCTACTTCAGTGTGGCCTCTTCTCTCCTTTTAGCTGTGGAGTTTGTTCTGTCAGTCTTCAGGTTGATTTCTGGGGTATAGGATGATTTAATAGCTATCTAATTGTATTTGTGGGACAAGACTAGCCTAGGGTCTTCCTCTGCCACCACCATCTTCCTCTAGTCTTTCATTTGTATTCTGACCCATTTGTTTTATCATTTTTTCTCCCTCTGTCCCATGTATGTGAATCTATGCATATTTCTTTTCTGACTCATTTGAGCATAAGTTCAAGAACTTCATAACCATTTGTTCCTATATACTTTAGGGTGTATATATTTTTAAAGATTTTATTTATTCATGAGAGATGCAGAGAGAGAGAGGCAGAGACACAGACAGAGGGAGAAGCAGGCTCCATACAAGGACCCAGATGTGGGACTCAATTCTGGGACTCCAGGATCACGCCCTGGGCCGAAGGGAGACACTCAACTGCTGAGCCACCCAGGCATCCCTAGGGTGTATTTTCTAAGAGCAAATTAAAAATTATCTATAAATTACTCTTAAATAATCATAGTACAGGTAGCAAAATCATAAGATTAAGAATTAATGCAATACTGGGATCCCTGGGTGGCGCAGCGGTTTGGCGCCTGCCTTTGGCCCAGGGCGCGATCCTGGAGACCCGGGATCGAATCCCACGTCGGGCTCCCGGTGCATGGAGCCTGCTTCTCCCTCTGCCTGTGTCTCTGCCTCTCTCTCTCTCTCTCTGTGTGACTATCATAAATAAATAAAAATTTAAAAAAAAAAAAAAGAATTAATGCAATACTATTTTCTGACTTCTAGCCCACATTTAATTATCATCAGTTTTCCATGACTCTCCTTTAATTCTTTTTCCCAGGTCAAGGTCAAATCCAAAATCATATGTGCTTTTAGTTGTCTTGCTTTTTTGCTCTCCTTTAATTGGGAATAGTTACTCAATCCTCCCTCCCTTATTTATTTATTTATTTATTTATTTATTTATTTATGTTTTTCTTTCTTTAACTGGGCAATTTTGAAACACACATGTTGATTGTTTTTTAGAATTGCCCTTTATTTTAGTTGTCTGATATTTGCTCTTATTTAGATTCAAGTTACACATTTTAGCAGATGTATTATACGTTCAATTTTATTTCTCTCTCAGTGTGGCATTGCAAGAGACACATGCTATTGATTCATCCCTGTATTGATATATTGATGGTATTAGTTTTGAATCACTTGGTCAAATTGTTGGCCTTCCCCATTGATTAGATTTTCCCTTTGTAATTAATGTAATTTATAAAGATATACTAAGTAATTTATGGTTGAAATGATGTAACTACTCTTTCATCAAACTTTCACTTGTTAATTTTAGCATTCATTACTAATTTTTTACCTCCATTACTTCTCCTATAAGGTAGAATTCCACATAAGGGAGACTTTCCCCTTCTTCATTTATTTATGTGTTTATTCATTTATTTATATCATTCTATGGACCCATGATTCTTGTTTTATTTATTAGATTATAATCCATTCGTTACTATCATTATTTATTTTGAGGCTCAAACTGTCCTAGATTTGATCAATGCAAGTCCATATAAGCTGGCTACTGTGTCCTTTTCATATGGCTTGTGGTTCCTAGAACATCCATCACTTTCTGGTTCAAGTTATTCTTTTGTACTATCTTTTAAAGGCTGTGTCGACTTTTTCTAATTATCCTAAATTTACTTTCTCTTTATTGCTCTTTTGTCTCAGTTTACTACTCGTGGGCACTTTGGAAACACACTGTACCCTCTAGACTGGTCTTTCTCTCAGTGATTGAGGGTAAACATGTTCCTAGTTCCCTGGATCATGCGAAATGGCAGACTAGTTCCATAATCAAGTCTTCTCTTTTCTGCATGTACTCTAAAAATGTGAATGTCAGCATTTGGATAGTCTTTAAATCTCTAATTTGCATCCTTGCCTCTATAACCTCTCCTTGTGGCAGATGTAGTGCTATGTGGCTCAGAAATTATTCCTTATGAGTTAGTTAAAAGGCCTGCAGAGCAGAGATTCTCTACCTTCTCCAGCAATATGAGTACCACAAATACAAACGGTAACTTAGCAGGTTCAGACCATACCATGTGAAAATGGAGTGCCAAGGAGAAGGTCTCAAGAACTCCCACATACCATTGACTGATTAAGTGGAAATGAGTAAAGTATATCCTGATACTTGATACCTGCTACTTAGTAGCTGTGATTTTGGAAATTCATTCATAATCTCTGATTTTCAATTTCTTCATCTGCAAAAAATGGAAGACGTGACACTTGCTCTTTTGAATTTGAAGAGGTTTTTAAAAGAATGCAACTGTAAATATAATGTCTTGCTAAAACACAAACTAGTTTATTGAGTTTATTTTGATATTTACTTTGTCAAGCTAAATGCACTATATAGAGTACATTCTGTTCTGGGGCCAGAACAGAAGCTCAGTCTTTACTCTGCCTCCTTACTATTCATCCAGAAGTAACAAAACAGAGGATCATAGAGGAAGAGAGGAAAAAATAAAACAAGATAAAATTAGAGAGGTAGACAAACCATAACAGACTGTTAATCATAGGCAACAAACTGAGGGTTGCTGGAGGGAAGGTGGGTGGAGGGATGGGATAACTGAGTGATGGACATTAAAGAGGACACTTGATGTAATGAGCACTGGGTGTTATATAAAACTGATGAATCCCTGACCTCTGTCTCTGAAACCAATAATACAGTATATGTTAATTAATTGAATTTAAATAAAATTTAAAAATTAATTTTAAAAAATAGAAGTAATGTTTCCACTATGAGAGGAGTTGATTGGCATTGTTTTTCATAGGCCAATAAGAAGGAAACATATTGAGTAGTATAAGTTGATCGCAGATGCCTTAGAAACCCCTGCCATTCATCTTCTCTAGGGCACATGGTACCTTTAAAGTTCTCTTTGGCCAGGATGAGAGGGGTAGTTTTACTGAGTCATTGGGGCAGGGCATGTAACCTAGGGAGAAATAAACTTCCTAAGTTCACTTTCCTTAAGGGAAATGGAGCATAAATGGAGCATCATGGAGTGTGAAAAACACTAGGGTATTGCTCCATATTGGTTCATAAGCACAGAAAAATGTTTCTCAGAAGACAAACAGACAAAATCCACTATCCTGCCAAGTACCTTGGCTCTGATTTATGCCTTATTTTAATGATATCCTCTCTTACAACTCCCTCCTTAAAATTGAAATAGCTTTGCTTTTGGATATTGTGGCATCACGTTAATATATTATGAAATGTTGATTATATAGCAATGGGAAGATCCATAACAAATGAATTGTACCATGCCTGATAAATATTTACTGCTACCGTAACCAACTAGCTCAATGCATGCCATATAGCAGATGCTCAATAGATGCTGGATTCTTTTATCTCCTTGAACACATCTAGTTTTACATATGTGCTTTGCCTAACATAATGTTTTCCAAATTCTGGAAAAATAAAATCAGCGGAATCAATTTCATCATGATATAGTAACACTTTTTCTGAACTGATCATGTTATTGTGAATTAAGAATCAGAATTCTGAAAATTATTTTCCATAGCCAAGTATTTAGTGCAAAGTTCATCTAGAGGTATGTTTAAGGATTCATGTTATCTGACCTCAATTCTAAATGGCAAAAATAAAACTCAACTGTAATTTGTTTGCTACATACCCAAAGTTAATGAGAAAATGACCCAAAGAAGTATCTAAGGCAAGCACTGTGCCAATAGCAAAGTTCCAGGGCAATATGCTTCCCCTTAAACTAGACCAGTTTCAAGCCACAAAGAAGCATACATTAACTATTTAAGATCATAAACTATTCAAACATCATTTTTTTAACCTCAAACATCATTAATCTCCATTTATCCCACTCAAAGAATGCATTTCAAAAGAGTGGTTTTAATAAGAAAACTCACATTTGTCTATATATAAGGTAGCAAAATATATTTTGATAAATATTTAATTATTAAGTTATATTTATTACAGTAAATGGATCACATAAAGAAATAATGTTCACAGTTTTGAAATGTCAAGTAGAAGATTTCCCACAAATATACCTGTTCCTTAAGCATACAATCTTCAACTTTATTACTGTCTCTCATGAGTCAAAATAAACATACAAACAAAAGTGCTAAAATCTTCATAGGGAGTGACATATAAGGGGATGTAATATAAGATACAATGAATGATTTGTCAACATTATACTTAAAACTCTTTAATAATGCTTCTACAGAGAGCTAAATCTTTTTCATAATCTGTAAGTCAAAGCCTATATTAATTAAAGTCAAACCAATGTGTCAATATAAAATTAAAGGAACTAAGGTCAGTTTTATTGTCATTATATCGTCAGGACTTCATGACATAGAAAGTGAGATAACATCTTACAAAGCAGAATCAAATTATACTTTTGTTTTATTACCAGCTCTGTTTTAAGATTTCTAATCTTACAGCTAATTTACTGCAACTGATTTTTATACAAAAATATCTATTTTTAGATCTTCCCACCAAACCACATTGAAACTTCATACTGGGTAAATGATTATTAAAATATGATATATATACATGTATAATTTTTAAAGTATAACCTAAATTTACTAATTTTGATATAGTTGCTAATGGTAACGTGTTTTGTCTGTGTTTACCATTCTGCCATTTAAATTAAGAAAGCATATGCTGCTCTCATTAGGAAAGTTGGCATGAATATAATTTGTATGGCCTTACCCAAGGCTTTTAGTTGGAAAGGGTAAATGTCTTTAGGCAGTCTTTGGATTAAAATAAAAAAAAAAAAAATAAGCTCCCCCAAATGCCTCAAAGCTGGATCAGTGGCAAGTCAGTCTTGATGAGCTTTCATAAAGCTGGGCTTTTATTCTTGGCAACAGGAGGAAGGCCTTACTGGACTTATCTTTTTCATTTAAAAATACAAACAACAGGCTATAGCAACCAAAGCCATTTCCAGTAAGCACTGCTATGATTTAATAATTGAAGGCTAAACACTATCAAATTGAACTATTTTTTGCTATTCCCTCCACAAAATATAATTGAGATTTAAGGCTTAACATTGACAAAACAGACCCATGAAATACATAAAATTCCTGAGAATAAATTGTACAACAGAGATAAGAAAAACACATTCTACTTAGGGGCCAAGATGATTCATGAGTAATGGACATTTGGGACTTGCAATACCTTTGAATCTCGTAGTTAAGGATGCATAATCTCTTGATGGTGTCTTTGCTTCTATCTTGCTTTTGCATACAGGTCTATTATTCACATAGAAGCCAGAGAAACCCCTTTAAAACAAAAATCAGTGCATGTCTGTCTTCTGCTCAGGGATTTTCGATGAGTTTTCTTTTTGTGGGAAACACTTCCAAAGATACCAATATGGTTTATGATTTTATGTCATTTGGGTCTCTACTCAGATGTCACCTCCTCAAAATGTTCCCTAAATACCCTAAGAGCAAATGTTATTCTCTGTTTCCTCTGCTTTATTTTTCTTAACACTTTTCAGAGACAGATACTTTAGTATTCATTTGTTTATCTGTAAAGTAACATGAACAATCACCACTGTACCTCTAAAACTCAGAACAGAGTCTAACACAATCTGGACAATGAAAAATATTTGTTGAATAAATGAAGGAAGATATTCTAAAAATAGACCAGTCCAAAAACATAAAACTCACTAAGAAGGTGCACTGAACAAAGAAAGAGTAGCTACACACTATCCAAGACTTAGCAGGAGTCAAAGAAATAGTCTAAACATCTCTAAAGTTGAAATGGTAAGGTGAATGTTTCAGTTTGAGGAGAAAATTAGAGAATGTTTCCAGTTTATTAGAGCAATCCAAACTACTAAGGAAATGAGAAAATTTGCAAGTATTCCTTTCCCTAGTCATCATTTTTGTAAGATTTTTTTTGAAAATAGTATAAGTATATGAAGACTAGAATATCTCACAAAATAATAAATTTTGCAAAGGTTTACATATATATACATATATATATAGTCTCCTACTTGCCATTTCTGAACCAATCTTCATCTTTATGGCAGAAGTAAATTTGTCAGCATGGAGTCTCTTCTCCAAAGATCTACATATATTTTGACCATGATTTCTTAAGGCAGAAAGAAAGTCTTTCTCCTGTGCCAAAAAATTTCATGTCATAATTGTACAGTTATCTCCTTAAGGAAAGGAGTTGTTTCATTCTTCTCTGTATATCCTTTTATTATAGCACAGTGCATCATATCGAAACTGTGGTCAAGAAATATGAACTTTTGATGTTGCTGGATGAATGATTCAAGACTTAGGTGCAAGGCATATATGTTAGCAGTTCCTGAGATTGGAAGAGAAGAGATAGGGAAAATCTTGAAAAAGACCTTCTTACCAAATAACTGGAGGACAATGGAAACTAACTGGGCCAAAGAACGTTGACTCTAGAAATGTAGCAAGGTGGGCAAGCCAAGGTTGTGAAAATTCATTAAATTCAGGTACTTCTTGCAGATCAATATTAATGCCTGCTAAACTGAATGCTGTAGTCTCGAGGACCAGGCTAATTTTTTTTTTTTTAAGGAAGCCAAAGGAAACTTCCTTATATAAAGAATATAAATTGTACAGTGATGAGAAATAAAGTCAGAACCAGGAAAGTTATAGATAGTGTCAGGTCTAAGGATGAGGCAGTCCTATGTTTAGAAGAAATGAGAGATTCAGGACAGGCTTGACGTGAGTCAGTTACTACTAAATGATAGTAAGAGTCTGAAGTAAAGAGTGGTCCAGACTGCTTCAAAGGTCCTGGTGCATGGTGGACTTAGCCACAGTCCAGAAGTTAGTAGCTGTTTGAACTACAGGGTGGGAACAACATAGTGAAAGTATAGACTATAAGTCTCATAACTCTAGTCACTTGCATCTGATACTCCATTAATGAGCAGCAGGCAAGGATACTTAGGAAAGAGTTTAGATCTGAGTATAAAGAGTAGGCAACAATATCTGGACACACAGGGTGGGTGTTAGGAAAATTTCTATTAAAAAACAATGCAAATTGGGTGCCTGGGTAGCTCAGTCAGTTGAGTCTAGACTCTTGGCTTCAGCTCAAGTCATGATCTCATAGGTGGTGAGACTGAGCACCCATACCCCTGTTGGACTCTGTGCTCAGTGGGAGTGTGCTTGAGATTCTATCCATCTGCCCCTCCCCGCCACGTGTGAAATGAGCACTTGCTAGCTCTCAAATAAATAAATACAAATCTTTAAAAAAAAAAAAAACAATGAAAATCCTGGTAAAACTATAGAGTGGAGCCACCCAATAGTCCTTTCACAATGGTGTATTCATGGCCACTAGCCATGTGGTTATTGAGTACTTGAATTATGGCTAGTGTGACTGAAAACTAAACTTTTAATTATAATTTTAATTTAAATGACTGTGTATAGCTAGTGGCTGCCATATTGGACACCATCAGGTCTAGGGTTTAACTGACAGCATGGAGACTCAGAAGCAGTGGTATGCCAAGATGAGGTAGAAATAGAAACGAAGCATTACAGGATTGCTTAAGAGTGTGTTTTAATTTTCAGCAATACATATGTGTTTATTCACATTAGTCCTATTTCACATCTAGACTGTTCTAGGAACTTGGAAGGAACTAAGTCTTTAGGACATTATTGCATCATTGGCTTTTTGGAAATCTGGGGAAAGGAAGGAGGAGGACGTGGTAGGCTTCAATAAACTTAATTGTAAACTCTTTGAAGTCAGAAACTGGTTTTGCTGCTAGGGTTTTTTGTTTGTTTGTTTGTTTGTTTGTTTACTGCTGTATCCTCAGTACCTAGAAAGTAGGTACTTAATATATACTTACTTCAATAATAAAACAACATAGTGTCTGATATTCCCTGCATCAATGAATTGGTAGAGATGGATTCTGGGAATCTGTGGAGACTTTCTGTTGGTTCTATAAAAAAACTTAGATGACAAAAACAGGCATCAATTTCTCCTTTGGATAAATTTATTCCTGGTTATTATGGCATTTTACTATTATTATTACTAGGAAGAAAGAATAATCATTGCTATTGCCACTTACAGCATGGGGGAGATTTGACAATCTTGACAACATTGGTGAAGGAGGGACTTCAAACAGGGCTTGCTTTTGAAGGAATGATGTGCTCTCTTACCTATTTCACAGAGGTGTTGTGAGAATTTATAAATATTTGGTCATTAAATGCTCATAAAAATGCCTGTTAAACGCCTCCGGAGTCTGTCACAGAAGATGCTTGTTTGAATGTTTAGTGGATGCAGCGCTGTCAGTGAAAAGGCAGACACTCACTGAGGAAAGGGCATTCATAGTTTTTTGTTTATTTTAATGCTTGTTTTTCTGACTATGAAACAGTGGATTCTCACTAAAAAGAAAAAAAAACGTGTAAAAGCTGAAAAGGTTAATGAAAAGAATGCGCAAAAACTTCAATTATATATTTTGAATTTTATATATCTCTATGTATCTACATTTCTCCATAATATTCATCTCCTTAATATTCCATATAATTCCATTTCCATAATATTCATATATATATATGGAGAGAGAGAGAGAAGGAACTAGGTCTCCTTATATATATTCTTATATATATATTCATACACATACTCAAGCACACTTTGAATATTTTGTACTATGTCCTACAAGTTTTTTTCTTAATGTGTGTGTTAAATAAAATGCTTGACAGTTTTGTATTCTACTTTTCCTCCTATGATGATGAAGGTGGACAGTCATCTACAGCATGAATTTTAGTGTTTATCAGTCCCTCATGCAGATATTCTGTAGTTTTTGTTAGAAATTTTTTCATTTTTTACACTATGATAAATTTTGATGCAATAATCATTATTTTGCACAAACTCCTGTTTGAGTATCTATACCTTTCTCTATCCCTATGTTTCTGCTTCTCTCTGTTTTACATAGATTACCAAAAGCGATATTGTTAAAGGATAACTATCCATTAAGGTTCTTGGCAAATTTTGAAAATTATTTTATAGTAAAGTAACCCATATTTACACTCCCATTAGGAGTGTATGAAACTGCTCATAGAATTCATTCTCTCTACTATTGAATTTTATTAAAAAAATCTATTTTAATATGGTGAATGAAAAAATCCATATTACTTTAATTTGCAACACTGATTATTTGTGAGGCTGGTCTTTTCAACACATTTTCTGGCCTCTGTAAATTGTTCATGTTGAGTGGTCACTTTTAAAATTTTTATTTTAATTCCACTTAGTTAACATAGTCTTATCAGTTTCAGATGTACAATAAAGTGATCGAACAACTCCAAACATCATCTAGTGTTAATCACTACAAGTGCACTCCTTAATCCTCATCACCTATTTAACCCATACCCCCACCCACTTCACCTCTGGTTGCCATCAGTTCTCTGTCTTTTTCTTGGTTTGTCTCTTTCTTCTTTTCCCAATGCTCATTGGTTTTGTTTCTTATTCCACGTAGGAGTGAAATCATGGCATTCATCTTCCTCTGACTGACCTACTTTGCTTAGCATTATACTCTCTAGCTCCATCCAGGTTGTTGCAAATGTCAAGATTTCTTTCTTTTCCATGCCTGAATAATATTCCTTTGGGTCTATATATGCACCACATATCCTTATCCATTCATCAACTGATAGACACTTGGGCGGCTTCCATAATTTGGCTATTGTAAATTATGGTGCATTAAACGTAGCGGTGCATATATCCCTTTCAATTAGTGTTTTTGTTTTCTTTGGGTAAATATCCAGTAGTGTAACTGCTGGATCTCAGGGTAGTTCTATTTTTAAGTTTTTGAGGAACATCTATACCTCAAAAACACAGTAGCTGCCCATTTGCATTCCCACCAACAGTGCATGAGGATTCCTTTTTCTCCACATACTTGCCAACACCTGTTGTTTCTTATATTGTTGACTTTAGCCATTCTAACAGGTGTGAGGTCATGTCTTATTGTAGCTAAGAAATGATGAGCATCTTTTCATGTGTCTGTTGATGTTCTGTGTCTTTGGAGAAATGTCTGTTCACGTCTTCTGCCCAATTTTAATTGGATTATTCAATTCGGGGGTGTTGAATTTTATAAGTTCTTTATATATTTTGGAAACCAACCCTTTATCAGATATGTCATTTGCAAATATCTTCTCCCATTAGGTAGATTGCCTTTTAGTTTTGCTGACTCTTTCCTTTACTGTCCAGAAGGTTTTAATTTTGATGTAGTCCCAATTGTTTATCTTTTGTTTTTGTTTCCTTGACTGAGGAGTTAGTTGTAGAAAAAAGGTGCCATAGCTAACATCAGAGAAGTTACTACCTGTGTGTCCTTCTAGGATTCTTATGGCTTCTAGTTCTCACATTTAGGTCTTTAATCTATTTTGAATTTATTTTTGTGTATGGTGTAAAAAAGTGGTCCAATTTCATTCATGAGAAAATACTATCTTTCTCCCATTGATACTCTTTCCTGCTTTGTTGAAAATTAATTCACCATTTAATTGTGGGTTCATTTCTAGGATTTCTATTCAGTGTCATTGATCAATGTGTCTATTTTTGTGCCACTACTCTACTGTTTGATCACTATAGCTTTGCAATATAACTTGAAATCCAGAATTGTGATCCTGCCAGCTTTGCTTTTCTTTTTCAACGTTCCTTTGGCTATTTGGGGTCTTTTCTGGTTCCATACAAATTTTAGAATTGTTTGTTCTAGTTCTGTGAAAAATACTGTTGGTGTTTTGATAGGGATTGCGTTAAATATGTATATTGCTTTGGGTAGTATAGATATTTTAACAATATCTGTTATTCCAATCCTTGGGATGGAATGTTCTTTCATTTCTTTGTGTCATCTTCAATTTCTTTCATCGGTATTTTATAGTTTGCAGTGTATGAGACTTTCACCTCTTGGTTAGGTTTATTCCTAGGTATCTTATTATTTTTGGTGCAATTGTATGTGAGATAGATTCCTCGATTTCTCTTTCTGCTGACCCATTATTGGTGTATAGAAATGCAAGAGATTTCTGTATGCTGATTTTATATCTTGAAACTTTACTGAATTCATTTATCAGTTCTAACAGATTTTTGGTGAACTCTTCAGTTTTTCTATATTTAGTATCATGTCATCTGCAATTAGTAGGAGTTTTCCTTCTTCCTTACTAATCTGGATACATTTTATTTCTTTTTTGTGTTCTGATTGCTTCAGCTAGGACTTCTAGCCCTATGCTGAATAAAAGTGGTGAAAGTGGACATCCTTGACCCTGACCATTCCTGATCTTAGGGTAAATGCTCTCGGTTTTTCTCTATTAAGGCTGATGTCAACTGTGGGTTTTTCACATCTGGTCTTTATTATGTTGAGGTATATTCCCTCTAAACCTACTTTGTTGAGGATTTTTATCATGAATATATGCTGCATTTTTTCAAATGCTTTTTCTGTATCTATTAAATGATTATATGGCTGTTATTATTTCTCTTACTCATGTGATATATCACTTTGAATTTTGAAATTTCAACTATGCTTGCAACCCAGGAATAAATCCCACGTGACTATGGTGAATGAGTTTTTAAATGTATTGTTGGATTCTGTTTGCTAGTATTTTGCTGAGAAGTTTTGCATCTATGTTCATCAGAGATACTAGCGTGTAGTACTATTTCTTTGTGGTATCTTTTGGTTTTTAAGATTTTTTGTTTATTTATTTGACAGTGAGAGCACACAAGCAGATGGGAAGGACAGAGGGAGAGGGAGAAACAGGCCCCCCTTGGTGAGCAGGGAGCCTCACACTGGGCTTGATCCCAGGACCCTGGCATCATGACCTAAGCCAGAGGCAAACTTAACAGACTGAGCCACCCAGGTGCCCCTCTTTGTGGTATCTTTACCAATGTCAGGGTAATGCTGGTTTCATAGGGATCCCTGGGTGGCGCAGCGGTTTGGCGCCTGCCTTTGGCCCAGGGCGAGATCCTGGAGACCCGGGATCGAATCCCACATCGGGCTTCCGGTGCATGGAGCCTGCTTCTCCCTCTGCCTGTGTCTCTGCCTCTCTCTCTCTGTGTGACTATCATAAATAAATTAAAATTAAAAAAAATGCTGGTTTCATAGAATGACTTTGGAAATCTCCTTTCTTTTCTAATTTTTTGGAATAGTTTGAAAAGAATAGGCATTAACTTTCCTTTAAATGTTTGAAAGACTTCACTAGTGAAGCGATCTGATCCTGGACTTTTGTTTGTTGGGAGATGTTTGTTTTGCTTTGCTTTTTATTACTGATTCCATTTCTTTGATGGTTATTGCCATATTCATATTTTCAATTTCTTCTTGTTTCAGTTTTGTTAGATTATGTTTCTAGGAATTTATCCATTTCTTCTAGATTGGCCAATTGGTTGGCATATAGTTTTTCATAATATTCCTTCATATTGTTACTTTTGGTTTCTCCTTTCTACTCTATAATTGTTTGTATTTCTCTGTTGTTTATTATTTCTCCTCTATCATTTGTGATTTTATTTACTTGTGTCCTTTTTTTTTAAGATTTTATTTATTCATGAGAGACACACACATAGAGAGGTAGAGATACAGGCCGAGGGAGAAGCAGGTTCCCTGTGGGGAGCCCGATGTGGGACTCGATCCGGGGTCTCCAGGATCACACCCTGGACTGAAGGCAGCCTAGACTGCAACAGGCTGCCCTATATATTTTATTTCTGCTCTAATCTTTTTTATTTCCTTCCTTCTGCTGGCTTTAGTCTTCATTTGTTGTTGTTTTTCCATCTTCTTTGGTGTATGTCTAGGTTTTTTTATCTGAGATTTTTCTTCCTTCTTGACATAAGCCTGTATTGCTATAATCTTCCCTCTTAGAATGGCTTTCGCTGCATCTCAAAGGTTTTGAATCATTGTGTTTTCATTTTCATTTGTTTCCATGTGCTTTTTAATTTCTTTGTTGGATTTCTTGATTGACCTATTCATTGTTTAGTAGCATGTAATTCAACCTCCATTTATTCGTGGCCTTTCTAGATTTCTTCTTTTGGTTAACTTCTAGTTTTCTAGTTTTATAATATTGTGATCAGAAAAGATAGATGGTTTGGAAATAAAAAGAAATAAAAGATGCATGTTATGGTTTTCATCTTCTTAAATTTGTTGAGGCTTGTTTTGTGGCATAATATGTGATCTATTCTGGAGAATGTTCCATGTGCACTTGAAAAGACTATATATTCTGCTGTTTTAGGTTGGAAAGTTCTGAATATATAGGTTAAATCCACCTGGTCCAGTGTATCATTTAAGACCACTGTTTCCTATTTGGATTATCTATCCATTGATATAAGTGGGTATCAAAGTCCCCTACTAGTACTGTGTTATTATCAATTTGTTTTTAATTAATTGCTTATATATTTTGGTGCTATCATGTTGGGTGCATAAATATTTATTATAAGTGTAATATCTTCTTGTTGGATTGTCCCCTTTATGAGATAATGCCCTTCTTTGTCTCTTTTTATAGTCCATTTTAAAGTCTAGTTTGTCTGATATAAACATTATTACTCTGGCTTTCTTTTCACATCCACTTGCATGATAAGTGTTTCTCCACCCCTTTACTTTTGATACTCAGGTGTCCTCATGTACAAAATTAGTTACTTGTAGACAGCATATAGATGAGTCTTATTTTTCTATGTTTTTGTTTGTTTATTTATTTGTTTTATCCAGTCTCTCACCCTATGTCTTTTGAAGGAATATTTAGTCCATTTACATTCAAAGTAATTACTGATAAGCATGTATTTATTGCCATTTTATTACTTGTTTTATGGTTGTTTCTGAAGATTTCTCTGATCCTTTCTTGCCTTTTTTTTTTTTCACGGTTTACTGGTTTGCTTTAGTGATATACTTGAATTTATTCTCTTTATTCTTTGCATATTTATTAAAGGTGTTTGTAATTATTATTAAGGTTTTTTTATAACGTTTTGCACATCTAGTAGTTTATATTAAGTTGATGGTCATTTAAGTTTGAACCCATTCTTTATTCTTCTCCTATGTTTTAAGTATATGGTGCCATATTCTACATCCTTTTATTTTGTGAATTCCTTGGCTAACTTTTTTTTTATTACAGATTTATTCATTTTTACCTCTTTTATGTTGCCTTCCTTCATATTGTTACTTTTGGTTTCTCCTTTCTACTCAATTAGGCCCCTTTAATATTTCTTGCAGGACTAATTTAGTGGTCATGAACTTCTTTACTTTTATTTGCCTAAGAAAGCCTTCATCACTCCTATTCTAAATGATAACCTTGTGGATAGAGTATTTTTGGCTGTAGTTTTTTTCCCATTGAGCACTTTGTGTATATCATTCTTCTCTCTTCTGGCTTAGACAGGTTCTGCTGAAAATTCCCCTGATGGCCTTATGTGGTTTCCTTTACATGTTACTTTTTTAAATTGTTTTATTTATTTATTTATTTTTTTTTTTTGGTCTTGCTGCTTTTAAGATTTTATTTTTGCCAATTTAATTACAACGTATCTTGTTGTGTATCTGCCTTTGTTGGTTTTGTCAGTGTTTTTTTGTGTCTCTTAGATATGGGTATCTGTTTCCTTCCCTAGATTAGAGAAATTTTCAGCTATTATTTCTTTGAATAAATTTTCTGCCCCCTTTCTCTCTCTTCTTCTTTTGTGACTCCTATAATGTGAATGTTATTACATTCCATAAAGTCACTGAGTTCCCTATGTCTATTCTCATTTTGCATAATTCCCTTTTCTTTCTTGTTCAGCTTGATTAGTTTCCATTGTTCTGTCTTCTAGTTCATTAATGTATTCTCCTTTTTTCCAGATTGCTGTTGACTGCATCAAGCATGTTTAATCTATTATTGCATTCTTCATCTCTGATTGGTTCTTTTCATCTCTATGTTAAGGGTCTTGGTGACCTCTTCCACTATTTCCCAAGTCCAGTAAGTATCCTTAGGATCACTGTTTTAAATACTCCATCAGGTATGCTACTTATATCTGTTTATCTTAGATATCTGGCCTTGGCCTTGTCCTGTTTGTTTATTTGTTTGTTTGTTTTTTTCATTTGAAACAAATTTCTCTGCCTTCTCATTTTGTTTAAGTATATGTGCCTCTTTCTGTATTTTAGGAAAGTCAGCTATATCTCCTGTTCTTGGGGCTAATGACCTTATGAAGAAGTTGTCTTATAATGCCCTGCCATGTAGTGTCCTGTTCTCCAGGACCTGGAACTTTTAGGATTGTCTCTAATGCGTGCGGGTTTGTGTTCTGCTGTTTTGTCCTGGGAGTGCTCATTTCTATATTGTGTTGTTTTAAAAAATTGTTTGAGATTTACAAAGTGGGGTAGCCTGGGTGGCTCAGCAGTTTAGTGCCTGCTTCAGCCCAGGGCCTGATCCTGGAGACCTGATATCGAGTCCCACGTCAGGCTCCCTGCATGGAGACTGCTTCTCCCTCTGCCTGTGTCTCTGCCTCTCTCTCTCTTGCTCTGTGTCTCTCATGAATAAATAAATAAAATCTTTTTTTTTAAGAATTATTTACAAAGTGGAACTAGTATGTTGCAATAATGTCTTAGTTTACTATTTGCTTCATTAATTTATTTTTGTTTTTGGTCTATAAATTATATATGGAATGATCTTTGATGTCATTAATGAATTTATTCATTTATCTTCTAAATTGGTTTTAATTAAACAAAATTGATCTTCACTGTACAATATTGAAAAACAAAAAGCAGAAGTTTATTTTGATCTTTACTGTCTGCTAAAATCTTTTTATTATCCTTTCTGTATCATTGCAGACATGATCTGTGTATCTAATTATCTACATATACAGGTAATAGGACACATCTTTTATTTTACATTAACAAAATATATTTATTTTGCATCTTATGTTTTAGCAAACGACATGTCTTGAATATCTTTTGGCTGACTTATGCTTTGAAAATCTATCTTCTATACACACATGTACAGTTAACTCTAGCTAATTTTTTGAAGGATATCTTTATTTTCTATATCAAATCTTTGACAAAATATGGCATATATATTAATTGCAGTAAAATCTAACTTTTTATTATATATTTAACTATTCTCCTGATACCATATTCTGAATAATTAATTAATTCCCCATTGGTGTGTGTTGCTTTATCATCATTACACTCTAACAAATTATGTAGTGTATTTTAAGGCTAACTAGTCTATTAAATTAGCATGTATTTTTACACCAATATAACTAACCTTTAGTTGTAATCTTATAACTGTATAGCCATTAAAACCTGGGTAATTTTTTGCCACTCATTGTGACTTTCTGTTTCAACATTATCTGTGTTTTCTTATAATTAAACTTTCAAATGACTTTTTCATGCCTCCCCTGCTTTTGCTAGAAAGAATGAAACAACCTAATTTGAATCTTTATCAGAATTATTTTAAAACTACAAATTGATTTAAGGAGACATTATACTTTTACAATATTTGATATTCCTTTCCAGAAACATAATATATCTCATCTTTTTATGCCTCATAGTTTTAGTTTTTCATTTAATTTCCATAAGTTCTCCATCTCTTTTAGGAAGGTGTTCCATGTAGTCTATGTTTGTTTGCTCTCATGAATAGCATATTTTTTGATGGCATCTACCAATTTGTTATTTCTCGTGCATTATAAAGGTTTTGAACTACTTTGTATCTTGAATAGCATTTCCGTGAATTATTTTGTGTTTCCACAGAAGCGGCTCATAAATATTGATATTTCTCTTATTACCAATAGCTACAAATTTCATTTGTGTTTTATGTCTTCTTATCTTTGCCAATGTTTTAAAATGATGTGAGATAGCCATAAGGAACTTTGTCATAATCCTCATTTAGGTAAAAGTGCTTTTTCTAGTATTTTCCAGTAACCATATTAAATGTAATAATTGATAATTCATATTTTGTTTGTTAAAATAGAGATCACATTGAACAAATTTATTTATTTATACTTATCTTTAATAAATAATTTCCTAATATCAATAATGAAATAAATTCTACTTATTGGTTATAAATTCTTCCACTAATATTTTATTTGTCTGTATTTTAGTTAGAATTTTTGCAACTGCATTCTAAAATTTTATTGGTCTACAGTTATGGGTTATATTATTCATGGTTTCCTTCCTTCCTTCCTTATTGCACCACAGAATAATTTGATAATCTTTCTGTATTTTTCCAAGTGGTAGAATATTTGACTTGACATTGGAATTCCTTTATTAATAATCTAAATGAAATCTATAGCAAAACTCAGACCCTAAGCCTTTATTTTTTCTTTCCAGTAGATATTAGACATTTTTTTTTGTTTTCTAAGATTTCTTGAATCACTATTCATCAGTTTAAAATGACCTGTGAAAGTATCTCTTTCATTAAGATTTTTGAATTTGTTAGTATAGCTTTTTATTTATTTTTAAGATGTATTTGTTTATTCTGGAGAGAGAGAACACAAGCTGGGGGAGAGGCCGAAAAGAAAGAGATGGAATCCTTAAGCAGACACCCTGTTGAGTACAGAGCCTGATGTGGGGCTCAATCCCAGACCCTGAGATCATGACCTGAGCCCAAATCAAGAGTCAGCTGTCAAAACAATTGAGGCATGCAGGCATCTCAGTTGTAGTTTTTTAAATAAAAATTCCTTACTCTTTAATGACTACTCTGTTGAAATCCTTTTCATTGTAATGACATATATTTGTGGGTTTTATTTTTTTCTTAATTAAAACAAGCTACTTTTCTATTTAATTCATTATATTCTTTATTATTCCAAGGAGCAAATTCATCAAATTTATTTTTCAAATGTCTTTTGAATATAATCCAATCAACAAATTTTGATATTTTTAAAATTTTTTCTGATGTCCTTAGACTGGTGTTATTTTATAGACATTGAAAGTTTAGCTTATTGATGTTTCTTAATGAATACCAAAATCATCTAGGGCCATACATTTGTCTCTGAGCAGAACTTTGGATACATTCTACAAATTTTGATAAAAATAATTGTATGGTTGCTTCAGGTTTTCTCTCTCTCATTTATCGATAATAAATCTATGTTTTTATTTTGTTTTGGTCTTTAAATTTTTATTATTACCTTCCAGTATTATGCTTCAATGGCTTCGATTCAGAGAGTCTTGTATGTTTACTTTTATACTACTTTATGCTTAATTTGTGGTCTGTGATCTTTAAAATAACTATTTCTTCAGATCTTAAGAAGATACACCCTGTATTTGTAGGGTACATATTTCTTTAATTAAGTAATTTAAATTGTACTTTATTAATGATTATGTTCTGTTTAAAGTGGCAAATTTTGAAAATATTTTATTATCTTCTAATTTTTATAAATACATATCTTTTAAACTACTTGTCCATTAAAAACCTGGATGTTTCTGTCAATTTAGCCTTCTTTCATAATTTTATATATTTGAGGAAATATTGCTCCTCCATAGATATTTAGCTTAATTATGGAATTATAATTGTTTTTCAATGGAAAACTAATCCATCTAGTGTAATCTGAAAGTTAAAAATACATTGATGAACTTTGTCTTAATATTGTCATATTGTATGATTTTAAGAAATTACACTTATGCTATATGTTCTTTCTCTTCTACATATACTGTTATTTTTTTAAAATTCCTAATGATTATTAAAGAATGAGACATTTTTAAAATAAAACTGTAAAGGTAATTTGATTTGCAAAAAACTCATTCCTAATATTAATTTCCAAAATTATAAAAGTCATGAATTAAATACTGCCTTTTGTATTTGTCATTTCAGGTAAGTCACCTTCACTTTTCATTTTGAGGTTTTAGATATGATCACTGTCATAAAGGATGACTATACCATTTACCTTTCAATAAGTTTAATATTTGAACTCTACTTTGTTGCCAAAATTTAAATAATTACAAATGTATTTTATCTAGACTTTTTACTTTTTTATATCATGGCTATACTAGTTATTAGTTTTACTTTTTGTCTTTCCTGTCTGGGGTTATTAGTATTTTTTTAGTTGAAAACATGTTTTTTCCTTGCAAGTCTAAGAATGGTTACTTATTGGGTACATATTTATTTCACTAAAACCTTTTTCCTTAAATTCCTATGGACATTGCTCCATAGATTTCTGCTTGTTCATTTGTCTCTGAGGTGCTGGCTTGTTTTTTTTGCCATTTTACATTGGGCAGGAGAAAGCTGAGGCCAACTTGGGTTGTTTAATGAAGCTATCCTTGTTTAACACTCAAATCTTTTTTTTTTTTTTAATCACTTTTGTTACAAACAGGAAGAAGTCTTTTTTAACTAGACAAAATTGATCTTTCCATTTGGGTATTTTTTTTTAATTTTATTTATTTATTCATGAGAGAGAGAGAGGCAGGGAGGAGGGAGAAGCAGGCTCCATGCAGGGAGCCCAACGTGGGACTCGATCCCTGGTCTCCAGGATCACGCCCTGGGCTGAACACGGTGCCAAACTGCTGAGCCGCTGGGGCTGCCCATTTGGGTAATTTTTTTGTCTATTATATATGCCTCCTTCTTTCTTCATTTTATTCTCTCTATATACCCATTTTTTAAAATTTAAAAATCCAAAAGATTGGATCTTACCTCTTCTATGTGTAACATATTCTTTGTAGCTGTTTTCTATTTCTCTTTTGAATTAGTGGTGAGCCTTTCAATCTCATCTGCTGCATAATTCAGTTTCTTGAGGGGTCACTTCTGATGATCAACTCCTTTGATTTCTACTAATCAAGGTGTTTTTTTTTCTTTTTTTGAGATTTTATCTATTTATTCATGAGAGGCACAGAGAGAGAGAGACAGACAGACAGATGCAGAGACACAGGCAGAGGGAGAAGCAGACTCCATGCAGGGAGCCCAATGTGGGACTTGATCGGGGGACTCCAGGGTCAGGCCCTGGGCTGAAGGCAGGCGCTAAACCGCTGAGCCACCCAGGGATCCCCATTTAGCAGCATTCCTACCACGGGCTAATAGGAGTATTCTTCAAGTTGTGACTATGGAAAATGTCACCAGACATTGCCAAATATTCTGTGGTGGGGAGACAGATGTAAAATTACTCTCAGTTGAAAACCACTTCCTTACAGCTTATAATATTTTTATATCTTGCTTTTTCTTTGTATCAGTCTTCACTGAGTGTTTTACCTATGGGCCCTTTTTCTTGTTTTGATGCTTTAATCACCTGTTTGTTGATTTGTTTTTTGCCTAGCTAACATTTCTATGGTGGACTTTTCTTAAGCTACAAGATCTGCTTCCTACCACAATGTAGTAAGGAAAAATGTTTAATCTATAACTCTTCATGCATGTGTAATAAATCCAAGAGAGCAACCATAGCATTAAATACAATTTTTCTAGGGTTATCTGAAAGTCTCAGTCAGTTAGGCATCCAACTCTTGACTGTGGCTTGGGTTGTGTTCTTGGGGTCATAAGATTGAGCCCTGCATTGGACTCTTTGCTCAGCATGGAATTGGTTTGTCCCTCTCCAACTGCTCCTCTCTCCCACTCCTCAAATAAGTAAATAAATACATAAAATATTAAAAAATTAAAATAATAAAAATTTTAAAAAAGATTTTTCTAGGAATAGCTCCTGCTTTGCATTCTTAACAAGGGGAAACAGGATAATATGCATATAACAATGCATGCCCTACTTTTCAGACCACAATATCCTGTGTACCCTCAATCCAATTGCAAATGATATAATCTCTACTTCCTCACCCTTCCTCTGCCTCTTCTCTCTTTTCCTCTTTCTCATCTTTCTTCCCTCCTTATGTGTGTATGAGATGGTGGCAGGAATAACCATAATAATATTTGAGAGATGATAAATAAGAATAGCTATTAAATACTAATTATATATGTAATCTTGGGCTAACTCTGCCATGTGTACTGCTTCAAGCATCACAGTTCTTTGAAATAAGTACTGTTACTATCCTCATTTTGCAGACGATAAAATTAATACTTAGCCTAAAAAGTGCTTAAGCTAGTAAGTAGTGGAGCTAAGGTATAATTCAGGTTCTGCTGACCTCAGATACTACCCACCACATTATTCTGCACAATGATTTGTGGTGTTTTTTTTTTTTTGTTTTTTGGGGTCTTTTTTGGTCCAAGAAATAGTCACCATGATGTGAAGATGTGATGGAGATGAGGAGGAGTAGCTGCTTAGTTTTCTACTTAAATAATGTTCTCTGACCTCAAGCAAGGATGAGACACTGCAATGAGTCAAAAGCTTTTGCTGCCATTTTCCTGGCTGGATGAATGTTTTAGTTCAGGTGGCAGACCATTTTCCCAAGTTAAATTTATAGTCTCATATAATTGCATATTTTGGCCCAAGTTCTCTTTTGTCCCCAAATCCCAGAGGCTTATAAGATTTTTCTAAATTATATAATTCTGTTGTAATTTTTACAGGATCTTGGAAGAGACTCTATTAGTCATTGATAGCATGAATATTAAGATTTTAACTAGAAATCTACTCATTAAGTGTTTTTATATTAATATTTTTGAGTACTAACAAAAATATTAGTAGTTCATCAAATACATATATGTATTATATTTATGTATTAAATTAACAGGATTAACTTTAAAAATTAAACATGTTATTTTAATTACATATCAAATAGATTTTAAAAAGGGCCTAGAACAATGTCAGAGTACTTCTCAGAAATCTAGCTGGGAAATTCTGGTTTCCGAGACTTTTACATTGTCATAGGCCAGCCTTTATATCCTACTTTGGCTCAAGAGTTATAAATACACTTGGGAAACTGAATGAAGATTTTCAATTTCTCATCCTCTGACTGACATTTTTATTTGAAAATGTCTCTTATTTTTAACAAGATACTCAACTTGCAAAAATAATTCTTCAAGTTGTATCCATACAATAGACTTACATTTTCCAGAGAATAAAATCCTTCACAGAATAGTCATAAAAAAGGCACCCTGTGTTGTAGTGGGATAAATAAATTGAATCCTAATCATGTAAAGCCAGTTTTTCATTCCATGGCCCAAGGTTAAAGTCAGTGCATAACTCTGCACCTGAGCTACCTACCAAGACAGATACAACATCAGAAACTCAAGCTCATTCTCTGTCTACACACACACAGCCAGAAATGGTGTTTAATTCCATTTAGTCTCCAGGATATCAGGTATCCACTACTTCTTTGTTTTGGCTAATGAAACCTTGATTTTGCTTGGAATAGCAACATGTCCAGCTCAGACTATAGACTAAAATTAATCTAAAGTAATCTTAAAAGGCCATTTGGCACATGATCATATGACACTGACCAATGAGATCAATGGAGAACTCACTAGAATTCATTTCTGGGAAAATGTCCCTTTCCAAATCCTGACAGAAGAGGACAGATACTATGAATATAGTTGGGTGCCCTCTCTCCCCTCCTTTTTCATGAGGTCTGGCACTTGCACAGCTATCTTGTATCTATGAGGAAACAAAGAAACAATAAAAGAGGATAAGAGCTGTCACTGAGGATGATGGAATGGAAGGATAGGACAAGACATGGTACTACCCTGAGCAGCTAAGTAAATGCCAGCATCTCACATTCAAATCCCTTGTCACGTAGGAATAACAAAGCCCTGAGTTCAAGGCCTGTAAGTCAGATTCCTATTGTGGCAAAACAAATTCTGAACTGGATGCTTTCCAAAGATTTCTTCTCTATCTTACTTTTAAATCTTGGGAATGACCTCTACATATAAGAGCAGAGTAATAAAAATGAAGGAAATTTGAAGACACTTGTAGTTATTTTCTAGGCCATGGAAACTTTATGAGAAAAGTTTATCCTTCCTCACTCTCATAATCAATATTATTTAGAATATGCAGTTGACTCTCATTGTTCACTGTATGTCTATAAAATTCCCCAGGAACACTGAATTAGTGAATACTGAACCGGTGCCCCTAAAGGAAATGGAAAGGTGTAGATATAGGTATCTCATGTATTATAATCTTAAATCTTAAACGATTGATTCTGGTGGATTCTATTTTCTTTATTTTACAAAAGAATAAATGAAGTTTAGACATTTTAAGTGACTTGCCTGGGACTGCTTCACTAATGAGAAGCAGTGACAGATTCAAACCCCATCAATTGGACCCACAGCTTGCACCACAGTGCAGTGCCCCTGACCTGCTCTATCCTCTGGTCATCTCTAAAGCTGAAACAAGAGTCATAGTGTTGCCTTGATGGATCTCAGCTAAGAACATAGGGGAGGGGAGCTAAGTGACTCATATTTTTCACTATTCTATCTGCAAAAGACTGCAAACCATGACGTATTGATTTGGGGGTTACAGATAATATTTTTGTTTTGTTTTGTTTCAAAGTTTTATTGTAGGCTTTGCTTCTAGATACAAAATAAAAGGAATGCAACTGTCACAAGTAGAGCAGTACATACAAAGCCTAAGCTATAAAAGCCATTTCAAAAGATGAACTTGCATTTTGGAATATATTGTGTCAGAGGCTGCCCACATTAGCAGCTTCTGTACAAAATAGTAACACTTCCCTTATAAAGCAAACCAAACCCATCCATTACCTTGTAACTACTCTACCACGTCTGGTCTCTACCACCCAGATTAGTCACAACTCACTTCTGTCCCTTCATAAAAACTGGGAGGTAGGTAACCTAGAAGGTCCATCCTATACAATCACCATGCAGTCAGCCTGGATCCAGTGCTGGCTACCTGTGCCCCACAAGCACACATCCTTGTCAACAGTCTTACCTATAGCCCTTAAACAAATATGAACATGAATACTCACCAGACTCCAAAGAATCTGCATACCCTCTCAGTTTGCTCGCTGATGGGCATTCCATTTTAGCAAGTGGGTGAACTGCAAATACAGGACCCCTGAATAATGAGAATCCATGTAACTGTATTTTTGTTCTTTTCTCATTACAATTTACTTTTCTCAGTAAAAAGTAAAATCTTGTTATACCCATTTTGAATACCTCTGCTGATAGCTTTTGCTATCAAAGTATAAGCTGACTTCCGATCTTTGCTTCTCTTCATGATTTTTTGCATTTCCTTTAGCCTCTGTGCATGGGCACATGAACAAAGGTGCTCATACACATACAGCCATATAATAGCCATGCTATATTGTGTTCTCCAATGCATACAAGTGCTATTCAGTTATTCACTGGCCCAATTCACAAAACAGCAAGCATATGGGAGACAGTATCTCCTAAACCAAAATTGAGTAAAAATGGAACATCACTGACTGAGGCAAAGGAGTGAATAGGGAATAACTGTAAATGGGTGTAAGGATTCTTTCTGGGGTTATGGAAATGCTCCAAAATTAGATTGTAGAGTGTAGTTGCACCACTTTGTAAATATATTAAACATTATTGAGTTGTACACTTTAGATAGGAGGACTGTGCTATGTAAATTATACCTCAATGAATCTGTTAATAGTGATGCATCAGCTATACATGCACAGGCCTGCAGAACAATGGGGGATGTAATGTCACTGCTCAGGAATTTACACTCACTGGGGATTTTCTATGTACAGTTGCCACGTTCTTGGGAGGCTTTATTATTCACCTGTCACAAGAAAGCTGCAAAACTCCATGTGCTTCCATGGGTTGGAAATGTCTATTAACTTGTCAGTAAATGAAAAAGGTGAAGGGTTTTCATCTCTGCAGATGAATTGGAACAGGTGCAACGTGTCTCCAAGATCGCTAATTAAAACTACTCAGGACTTGTATTTATTTTACATGAAAAAAGACTTTTACATGTGTTTGAAAACTGTATGGAAATATAGCTTTTAAAAATTTGACTATAGAGTCAAGCTTTATTTCTGCTTTATATCACTTCATGAATGGAACCCTCGCTAGGGCATTTCTCATTTTTAGATAAATGCACTGGTTTTATATTCCACATACCAATGTAGCAAATCTAAGCTGTATTTATTAGCAAGAGGATTTTAGTCAGTGTGGGCATAAATATATGCTTTCTATTCGTACCATTTGTATTTGACTCCATAGAATGACACTAATATATTTTTATACACAATCTTTGGAGAGTCTGAGACTCTTGCCCTTCCAAATTGTGCATATTTCTTTGTTTATAGCTCAAGGAAAGAGACATACAGTGCATGGGAAAAGAAAAGAACTAGATGGATATATTATAAATTTTTGAAAAAAGTCTGAATCTAAGTATAAGAAAACTTGTATTTGAAGAACTTATGAAATTTTAAACAAGTCACTAAGCCTATCTGTTCCTTAGATACTTAATCTCTTAAGGCCTAGCTCAAATGTCACTTCATTCACAAAGCTTCTGGAGATCTCTTTAGCTGGAATCAATAATTCCTTCTTCTATCCTCCCATAGAACTGTGCACCTTGAGTATATTATATAGCATAGAGGAAAAGGTGGGGAGCAGGCAGCAAGTTGAGAGACAGTGTAGTTTGGATTCTGCAACCAGGGTCAGAGTATCTGAGATGAAAGCGGAGCCTTATCCCTTACTAGCTATGTAACCTTGGAGAAGATTCTTTAGATTTCTTGTCTATCAAATTAGAGCTATAATGGTACTTGCCTTAGCCAGTTTTGTTGGGAGGGTTAAGTGGGAGAAGCCAAGGAAAATGCCTTGAATTATGCCTGGGAGAATGTAATTGATCCATAAACAATGCTGTTGATATTAGTTATCAGGAGGGCATTGTAACATAGTAAAAAGAAAGAAGAAAGAAAGAAAGAAAGAAAGAAAGAAAGAAAGAAAGAAAGAAAGAAAGAAGAAGAAAGAAGAAGAAAGAAAAAGAAAGAAAGAAACAAGAAAGAAAGAAAGAGAGAGAGAAAGAAAGAAAGAAAGAAGAAGAAGAAGAAAGAAAGAAGAAAGAAAGAAAGAAAGAAAGAAAGAAAGAAAGAAAGAAAAGAAAAGAAAGAAAGAAAAGAAAAGAAAGAAATTTAAAAAGGGAAATTGGATTAAGTCCTGACTCAATTAGTTGCTAGCCTTGTGATCTAGGAAAATCAGTTAACTTTGTGTTAATTCCCTCATCAATAACATTTTATATATAAAGATGATAAGGATCCAATACAGTGGAGTGTGTGAACATGTTTTACAAGTGATATAGTGCTGTTCAAGTATTAGACATTATTTGGAGGAAATTGGGTATTAAAAAATCTGTGGTCAATTAGACCTGGACTTAAATTTAGGAATCATCCTTCACTAACCTTCTTAGTAAATTACTTATCTTTGTGCATCAGTTTGTTAATGTCCATGACAAATGGATTGTTACTGAAAACATTAAATTACATGATATTTTAGGTATTGAACCCATGGCATATGTAGCAGGAATCAAATTGCATAATGTCATTCCTTAACACAATTTGTTTTGTTATTTATGCATATGTCTGTCTGGTTTCCTGGACTCAAAAACTATACAGTGCTCTGTTTTGCACATTCCAAAGGCCCTTGAACAAACCCACACAACAAGGAAGATTTCAGCCACATCTTGAGTTGCTGGACAAAACAGCTTTTACCCTCCAGGCATTAGATAGAAAACCAAAAGATTCTGGGATAGGTTTCCCTTGTCATTCCTCAGGTTTTGAAAAGAAAATGAAATTAATCAACAAATAAAAGTATTCTGACCATTTCCAAGGCCGTTAATATAAAGATATTTTATTGTACAATGGCTGTTCCAATGTCAGGACCCTCCATACTTACCAGTTATCTGGCTTGCCCTGCGTTTTTCTTTAGCCTGGCCACCAACTAGAGTGAATAGAATCTCCTGGCATTGTGTGAGTCATGGCAGGAATGAGCAGTCAGCCTCCTTATTTGTGTTGAAGAAAGCAGATCATCTTTAAGAAATGTACTGTTACTTCAGTGTATCCACCAGTCTACCAGCTAGAGGTGGTCTTGAACTTATCATTATTAGTACTGATCCCTTTTCTTGTCCTTAGCCCAAGTGATTGAAAAGCAGTGAAAGGCACAAGGCCAAGCCTTGTCTGAAATGGTTCCTCCCTGGCCAGATAGATTCTGGCTGGGGCCTGTCTGTAGTTAGCAGGCTTATGAAACAGTGTAAAATGTGGAAAAGAAGATCACGGGGCTTATAATGTGGTTTTGGGTAGAAGAATAAGAATAAAGATGCAAATCATATGTCAAAAAGAAAAATATTTAGTTTTTATACATAATTTCCTTGATACTAGGCAGTAAGTGATAATCTTGAATTTACAGTGGAATATTCCTGGGCTCAACACAAAGTAACCACTGGTGGCTTTCTCTTGGTAGCTCTGCAAAACCAAAGATCATTTCTTTTTATTCAAATTTATTTATTTATTTATTTATTTATTTATTTATTTATTTATTTATTTAATGGAGCAAGAGCATGAACAGGGGGAGTAGCAAACAGAGGAAGAAGGAGAAGCAGGCTCCCTGCTGAGCAAGGAACAGGACACAGGACTCCATCTC
This sequence comes from Nyctereutes procyonoides, assembly GCF_905146905.1. Classification (NCBI taxonomy): domain Eukaryota; kingdom Metazoa; phylum Chordata; class Mammalia; order Carnivora; family Canidae; genus Nyctereutes; species Nyctereutes procyonoides. The sequence continues at coordinate 16,542,222 of NW_026575048.1, read as the reverse complement.
AGGATCTTGGGATCATGACCTGAGCTGAAGGCAGTCGCTTAACCAACTGAGCCACCCAGGTGCCCCCCCAAAGATCATTTCTGTCTGCCTTTCTGGCCTCTCTTCCAGGGTTACTCTTTTTCCTAAACCCTTTACCATGTCACATCTCTCAGCCTCCAACAGTCAGCTAAAATTTTAAACAAATGGAAGACTCAGTAAACAGTAGCAGAAACAATTCAATGGCAGTGTCTCTCTGTGCCGCTGGCTGATGTTCACAGAATGAACAATGAAGTAAGAGTCAAAAAAAAAAAAAAAAGTAAGGAAAAAGAAAAAAAAAAACAAGGGAAAGGACAAGAAAAGCTGCCACATTTAGTAACATGTAATAATCATGCAATCAATTCAGACTCAACTGGTCAACCCACATCTTTCCGGAAGAAGAGACCTGGACCATTTTCAAGTTCTGTTTATGTGCCCACAGGAAGCAGGGTTATAAATATCCCCTGATGTACCATTTGAGCAGCTGGCCAGTCCCAGGGAGTTTCAAACATTAAACATTAATTTCCCCACCTTCTGGCTCTTCCTATTCTGTGTCCTCTCCTTGTTCTCCCTCTCAAGGCAGAATGAAACTAGGTTCTGAGTTGCACTGTGGAAAGACAAAAGAGTTTCTGCAGCTTGTAGTTTATTCTATCTGGGGAAGCAGCACAGACTTCAGGTGCTCGGGGAAGCCATCTGTAGCTCTTGAGGCGACAGAACTAGGCTGAGAATGAATGCTTTCTGGCTTCTCTGCCTCCAGCTGGAAAGACCACTGAGGAAGCCCATCTCGCAGCACTGCCTGCAGAATTGTCTTTATCCATCCCATCTGCTGTTTCCCAGTGATGGAGAGCTGCCTAAAATGTCCCAGAAACTGAGGGAAGGGCTGCCAGGGTTCCCTCCAGAGAGGCATGGCGGACTGTATTTTCCAGGTAAATCATGGAATGCTGGTATGTACCTGCCATGCATGCTCAGGGTACCTAAGCCTGAGCCTGGGGCAGAGGTTCAGATACAGGTCTGAGCATCTCAGGTGGGAAGGGAGGGATCCTTTCAGGTGTACCAGGAGAAGAGAAGTGGAAACACATGAGGCTGCTTTTGAAGTATGCAAACCATAGACCAAATTCTACTCCGTGAAATCACAAAACAAACCACAGCAACTTTTAGCTACAAATGTGGATGTAATCTGACTGAGATGAAATAGAAATCTCAAAGGTATACACAAAGGAAAGCCTAATAATGTCATGGGGAATGTGAAAAAGGAATGAAGAGGAGCTGAGGAGAGAGAAAGGAAAGTGAGCAAGGAAGGGAGATGTACTTATCCTGTGCAACGCAATCTCTGGGGAACAGGGACCTTCATCTCCTTGCCCACTGCTTATCAAGGCACATGAGAGAAGCAAAGCACAGTCTGCTCTTTGTGTGGTTTTTCATCATTTTTTTTCAGTATGTTCTGATTGAACCAAAGCCTCCATGTGGCACGCTAACAATACCCTTTACCCTCCTTTTATCCAGCCTGTTCTCCAGACTTGTCATTATTTCTCAGGCCCCACGTGTTGGGTCCCTTTCATCTTTTCTCAGAAATGATTACCTTCAGACCTGTTTGTGAAAAGCTATGACATAGCACATAAAACCCAAGACCTTTCAAACAGACCACCTTGAAAAATCCTTGTTAGTACGACACAGGGACCTTCTGGATTAATATTTGCTGTATATTATTATCACAAGATGAGTAGTAACGAACCTCCAGGCACATTTACTTGCAAGACCTTGGGAAAGAAGAATCTGAGATGTGAATCCAGTTTATGCTTCTGTAGAGAATAAATATTTCTCTTTTTGGTAAATTTATATATAACCTACTTCTAATAACAACTTGGATGTCTTACAAAAAAGACCTTGTTAAAGAATAAGCATAGATAGTTAGAATAACAAAAATGGAGAAAGATATTAATATACCAAAAATATGACCTAATATATTAACAAAGCATTGCATTTAGCTTCCTGGAAGCCAAAGCAAAAGAAATTTATATATAAATTTATATATTATTTATATATAACTATATAAAAATGTTTACAAATAAATTTATAAAATGATGTATATACAATATATATGTGATATCTAATTATTTATAGTTGATAAACAAAATCGTAATAGTTAATTAAAGAGGACAAATATTTCTAGTAAATTCTAAAATATGTTTCAATATATTTAGATACCTTTAGTTAGATAAATTAGCATATGAGGTAAATAAAGTCATGGGAATACTTGTCTGTGTGTGGCTTTGAAAACCATCTTAGACTTCAAATTTATTCCTCATGCATTTGTGCGTATGGGTAAAGGCTCTTAAAACACAGTGTTATCAAGCTGGAAATGTTATATTTCAGAATTAGCATGGAGGATCTTTTAAATGTGCCCATTCTTCCCATCTCCCAGAAAATTCTGATTTGAAGGATGTAACAGTAAGGTATTTGTTCTTAGGAATGTTATTGAATTAGCAGGGAGAAGTGGAAAGAAAGTAACAGTCACTGGAGACAGCCTTGCTGTTCTTTAAACTACGCTGGTGTAATCTGTAGGATATGTCTGATTTTAGCTTTCTTAGGATACTTTCAAATATAACTCATATCCTGAATTTGTTCTGTCCCATTAAGGTATCTTAGTTTCTACCTCATTGTCCCAATTACTAAAAACTTTATCTTTTTCTGAGCTATACATTGCTAGTTTGACTCAAAATGTTATTATTCTAAAGAATCAAAGAGGAGAAGAGGTTTCTTTCTTTAAATGGTCTTTGACACAAGTCCTCTTCATTATCAATTCTTGAGTGGGATATTTGTCAATGCTTCATCCATGGCATCACTATGAGCTTTCAGTAAAGTTCTACAAACCTAATCTCGGAGCATGAAATCCATTATCAAAGGATGCGACTATAGGCAATGAGGCTAAAATTTAATAATGACTGTCATTTATAGATGTCTACTAAAATCTGTGAATATATAATTTTACCAACAAACCCTATGAGACCAGTATTGCTACCTTGTTTTCGGATGAGTAAACTAAGTGATTTCCCCATGTATCATGCACCAAATAGGTGATAGAGGACATTCTGGGCACAGCCATAGATCTCAGCAATTATTAGGCTGAACTTGCGCTACCTTATGTATCCCTATTTGTCATGGTCTTATTTACACACCAGATAGAACCTATTTTGAAAAGCACTTTAAAGCCAGGTCAAGGCTTTAAAATCTGTGCCCATATTCTAAGGATATCCCCACTGATCATCAATGAAAGGCAGGGCCCTGTTCATTGAATTAATTTCTCAACTTGAGGGTATCTGTAGTTATAATGTAGCTTTGCTGCTAGAGAAGCATAGACCCTGGAGTCACACTGTCCATGTTCAAATCCTGCCCTGACACTTTTTAGCTTTGTGACTCCACTCAAGTTAGTGTCTCTATGCCTCAGTTTTCTTTTTAATAATATGACAGTAACTATGGTGCTTATCTTAGAGGTTTCTTGTGGAGATTGAATGTGTTTTTATAGGTACAGTATTTATAAAATATCCAGCACAGAGTATGCATTCAATAAGCACTGTTTTTAGTATTTTTTTCTATTGACATTAATCTATTTGTCAGTTTATTTGGACATCACACTAGCCATGTTTTTTTTCTGAAGAACATGCTTTTTAGTGTGGACCTGTGAGTTCAGTGATACTTGAGGTAGCATCAAAGCCCTTCCAGGGCTCACAAAATGCAAACCTTTACCAAGCTACAAAGGAAAACGCTATCTCTGTATTTCTCCTCCAAGCGTTGCTGTGCCTTCTGTCTCATAAGTCATAGCATCTGAACGGGGAAACTTTCTCCCTGGCTCAGTCTCTCTTCCTTTCTCTTACTCTCTCAAACAAACACACAGAATTTCTTACAAGATATTTTTCTTTCTATACCACATTCTCCTTTTTTATGTTTCCCAATTTTAAATTTAAAAGACTACCTATGCTGGGAATTGTTCAGTGATGTTGATTTATGAGACTTATGCAAAAAAGGACAGTCTTACCGACGCACATATCTATTTGGCAAGGCAGCAGTGATTTATAAAAAGACAGGCTGGTGACACTCACATAAAGGCAGCTTTCATGTGGCAAGTGTAAAGGCAAAAAGAAAACCTGCTACCAATTGAATGACAAAATCTTTTGCTATTTTAAGAGGAGAGTAATTGCCACCAGAGTTTCAACTTGAAGTCCACCTGTGGAGCAGGTGCCATCTAAGTTGGGGCACCCAAGGTGAGCTTGTTTTAACTGTCCTTAATCTCTGAAGCTCAGTATCAGGTTAGGTTGGCTGGTTTTTGTTGAATCACTGTTTATAGGTCTGCCAGCTATGAGCTTCTCACAACCTGACTGAAGCTCTATACATTTTATAGTTGTTTTTTTTTCATCTAGACAACACAGTAGAGAAACGCTATGTAATATCAAGCTTCTTTTATTTATCTTAGAAGAATATGTTTCAAATTTTGTAAGATGTGTCCTATGAAAACTAGACTTGGGAAATTAGATTTCACTCATTAGGTTTTCTGGACTATTTTCCAGTGTACTAATCTCAATCATTATTGGTCTTCTTCCTGAGAATCAGTGTTGTTCAGCACAAACAGGAGTCCAGCTTTATCTCCAGACCTTTCCCTGGCAATGAACAACATATCAGACAGAATGGCTGTGGTGAATTGTCAAATCCTTTCAATGACTGCAGAACATCCCACACATTGAATGGAAGTGGCTGCATGAATGCTTCTACCTGTCACATCAGTTAAAAGTTCACTCTTGCATTCTTCCCACCTGTATGTGTCAAGATAGGCTTGGTGCCATAGATTGAATGTTTAGGTCCCCCCATAATATGTTGGTTAACCACAGTTGCAACAATTTCCATCAACAAAGGTTATTTCCTGCTCAGGCTGCATGTTTGTAATGGGTCAGGTGAAGCTCAGTTCTATATCATCTTCACTCTCAGGGCCGTGTTAATAGAAACACCTCTATCTTGAATTTTTCCAGTCTTGTAGTAGAAGGAAAAGGAATCATACTAAAAAACTTTGAAAATAGCTACTCATAAGTGACACACATTTCTGTTCAAATTTCTGTAGCTGAAGCAAGGCGTATAGTCAATATGTACCAGTCAGTAATCCTCCCTTAAGGAGGGAGCACCATTGGGATGGAAAATGGAATCTTTTCTATGACAGAGAACTAACATGATCCCTCAGGTTATGATGAGAACACAAAGAAGCAGGAGTAAAATGGCCACTGCAACATCCTAAAACTGGTCCTTAGGGTAACATGTGTCTGTGTAGTGGACTGTTTAGGGAAAACTATTTTGTGATGAACATCAACACTGGAAATTTCTAGAAAGGAGGAAAGCATATTTACCATAAGTTCATTATGTGTACAGGTTAAGAATTTTAGCAGTTCAGAAAAGAAATAATGACTGGTTTAAACTGTTAGACTCTGTGAGAATCTTCCCAGAATAGTTTTTGCAGAGGAAAATGGGCATCAATAAAATCAGAGCCTGGGCTTTGCTTGAAATCAACTCTTTGCTATCCTGATGATCAGTAATGTCAAAGATGACATCCCTCTTGAGAAGGAAACTGCCCTGTATGTATGGTCAGCAATAGATAGGACTGTGCAAGGAACTGACTGAGGGAAATGTTTTTACTACAATAAGAAGCACCAGACATTTCCACAATGAATGGAAATTCCCGTTCCTTCCAAAAAGGAAAGCTGCAGCTGAGAGTGGGTGAATGTGAATCGCAGAGAGAGAACAGAGAACACTAAGAAAAGGAAAAATAAAGGAAACTGAGAAGCTTAGGTTGGCAGTAGGAGGAAATTCTAGGTGGGGTGAGGGCCTCAGACAGAATAAAACTGGACAAGAACTGGCAGATGATAAGGCATAAGATGAAGGAGAATATATTCTTTACTCAAAAAGCTTGGCAATACTAAAAAAGGGGGGAGGATTGTGAGTAGTAGTGAGAATAGCAGGTTCACTTTCTCAAGTCAATAAAATCTTCAAATCCTTCTCTGGCAGACTCTGTGCCAGGTCCTGAGAATGGAAAGTCAAATAATGCACAGACCCTGACCTCCAGAAGCTTATATCCTAATATGGGTGATGGTCAATAAATAGAAAAATTCAATATTATGATTAAGTACAAACAGAATTAAATTCAAGATGGTATTAGAACACAGGAGAATGGCATCTAGGTAAACAGAGACAGGCGTAATAGAGGAAGATGAAGAAAGATTTCCTGGGATGGTAGTACTTGACTATCATATTGGAAGATAAATAAGACTTAACTAAAGGGGAAAATTGGAAAATTTGCACCTCTTTGCATAGCAAGGAGCAGGTGCAAGTGCATAGAGATATCAGAGCCATTAAATAGAAGGCTACATTCAGGGAACTCAGTACAAGGTGTGTGGCTGAAGCTCAGGGGATGAGTGGAGAGCACTCAAATGTGAATCACAGGCCAGGGTCCTTGTGTTAGCTCTGCCACTAATAAGCTGAAAGTGGAGCCAAGATTCAACTTCTCAGCCTCAGTTTTATTTATGGGAAAAAAGGAAGGTAGTGGTGTCTAAGATCCCCTCAAAACCCTATATTATAAAAGGTCAAAGCCAAGAATTTTCAGTGAAAGGCTAGACATCTGCAGCACTTTATTAATTAGCTGTTAGAGCAAAGGCAGTAAAGAGGAAAAATACTAAGTTCTGAAGAAGGAAGCTCAAAAGTTGTTCAGGGCATTTATTTTTTAACTTCAACTTCCCACATGCAGCATCCTTTCTACTCCCTTCCTGAAAAGATTATGTTTGGGAGCTCATTACGACGGGGGGCACCATTTTTTTAGTGACAGGCCACTCTAATGTCTGGAAATGCCCCTTAGACTGTGCTGAAAGATTATAGATGAGGCATGGCAGTCACTGCAACATCTCCAAATTCCCCCACAGGTGCTCGAGAGATGTCTCCATGTGAAGGATTGATTGCAAAGAATAGGAGCACTGAACATTTCCACCAGAAGAAGGAAAGTGGAGCAAGAGTGAGCAAACATGGATTGCAGAAGTAGAATAAGAAAGGAAGTTGAGAATCTGAGGTTGAAGAAAGAAGAGGGGACACCGATGAAGGTAAAGATAGCAGAGAATAAAGCTAGAGAACGGTGGATGAAAAGGAACCAAGGTGAAGGAGAATGTATTTTTCACCCATAAAGTTCAGTAATGCTTTTAGAATTGCAAATATGCATTTAAATTTAATAATACAATTATGGTATATTAAATGTCAAATGACTGTTACAGAAAAGCACTTAAAATTAATACATATGCATGAGATAAATCCTGTCTAGTTGTCAAGGTCTGAATTCAAAGTTACATAAGCCAGGTTTTTGCACTGAATTTTCTTACAGCTTAAGGTTGCAAAGATCTATGAATTTCATTGGTATTTAACAAAAAAGCCTGAGCAAAGCTTAGTTAGAACCAAGAGAAAAGATGAGTGTCCAGACAGTGAAGAGCCAAGCCCATATGCTATTCAAATCAAAGTAAAATTGAAGGTCATGAAGGTCTTCATCATTCTTGTCATTATCATCACCATCATGATTGACGAATGGTTATTGAAGTCCCTAAGTATAGCTCTGTATTACCAACATGTCCTCCTTTCTTTCCTTCCTTCCTTAAAATAAATACTATGTTAACTATATAAGTATATATAAGTAATATTTATAAATATATAATAATATATAATTTATAAATATATAAATTTTTATAAATATAATGTGTATTTTATATATTGAATATTATATATTATAACATGTTGTGATTATATATATAGACATATATATGTGTGTGTACATATATATTTAGTTTGTTAGTTTCAGTCCTAAAGATATGTAATAAATTGTATTCAGGAAAGAGTGAAAGTTTCCTGTCACCATCAATATCCCTCCACCAATTCTACGTTTCAGATGTAAATACTTTGTGACTTTTGATTCTTTTTCTTCAAGGAAATCTTTTTCAATAAATTTGTGGAATACTTCTAGAGGACCCATAATTTTGTTAAGAAGCTAACAATGGACAGTGGGTAGGCACAACAAGCATGGTTCACACACGTGTATGCTGTGGACAGTGGGTCCTGTGAGAGGGTCACCATATTCCTATGACTGGAGATTCTTGGAGAACATCTCTCCTGAGATTATTATTTTTTTTTTGAAGTACCTCAGTTCCTTACCTTGCTGGTTGCCAACAGGGGGCTGCTCTCAATCCCTGAATGATACCTATATTCTTGATACATGATTCCCTTTATCTCCTTATCTAAGGTAAACTGTGCCATGTACACAAGGAGAGTGAGTAGAATGTCTGGAGGTTACCTCAGAATTCTGCCTACCATAAAACTTGTTTTGGACGACTGAGTGGCTCAATAGTTAAGTATCTGCCTTTGGCTCAGGGCATGATTCTGGAGACCCAGGATCGAGTCCCACATCAGGTTCCCTGCATGAAGCCTGCTTCTCCCTCTGTCTGTGTCTCTGCCTCTCTCTCTCTTTCTCTTTCTGCCTGTCTCTCATAAATAAATAAATAAATAAATAAATAAATAAATAAATAAATAAATAAATAAAATCTTTAAAAAAAAAGCACGTTTTTTGGACTTTGGAACCAATACAAAATAAAATACAGAAGGTGACTATGAAACTGATGAAACTGATTATAAAATGTGATCTTTGAACTGTGACAGAATGGACCTACAGATATTCCCTCACCAAATTAAACCCCATTATTTTTCCCTGACAACATGTACAATCAGGCCTCCCCAGAACAGGAAGATACTAATTTAATGAACATATCTCACGGCAGAAGAGTAAGCCAGAATGCACCTTCTCCATAACCAGGCAAATCTGAGAGTCAGAAATCAAAAAACAAAACAAAAATGAGAGGACTGAATCATTCTGATCCCTGAAATAGTTCATGTATTCCTCCATGTTCTCTCTTTCAGCATAATTGAGCAGAGCAAGAGGATAGAATCAGAAAAAGGCAGAAGTATGAATTGCCAAGTCCAATGACCCACAGTGGACTTTTTTGTGAGTGAGGATTAAACTATTTTTTTTTTGCATGCAACCACTAAGATTCAGGGTAGTTCATTATAGTATCTAACAATGAGTTATCTGACAAATGGCCAAAAGATTCTTTATAAATTAGCATACTTTTGCAGTCTTATCTCCAGTCATACACTCCATATGCTTTCACATCTTTATTCCATTGCTAATGTTGTTACCTTAATCATTGCTTGAAAAATATTCAGCCAGTGACACCTGGAATATTGTTTCTCCCCATTCTCCTTATTATCTCTTTCTGCATCTATTATTCAGAGTCAAAATTCAGTACCATTGTAATAGCATTGTACGGTGATACATGGTAGCTACACTTGGAGAGAGCATAACATAATTAATAGAGTTGCCAAATCACTATGTTATATACCTGAAACTACTGTATTTCAATTTTTAAATGCAATACCTAGGGCACCTGGTTGGCTTAGTTGATTAAGCATCTGACTCTGGATTTTAGCTCAGGTCATGATCTCAGATTTGTAGGATTGAGCCCCGTATTGGGCTCCATGCTCTGGGTGTGGAGCCTGCTTGAGATTTTTCTCTCCCTCTCCTCTGCCTCTTCTCTCTCACTCTCTTTCTCTAAAAAAAAAAAAATGCATTATCATTATTAAAAATCCAACTTTTAAAAATAACCTGACCCAAAATATTAATGCTTCCAAGTATTAAAATATGCCATTAATCTATTAATTAAAATATATGAGAAAAGGGCAAATAAAAAGAATATCATCTTTAACATCTAAATATATATCAAAATTAATGTTCATGTCTTTTGCCCATTTCATGATTGGATTGTTTGTTTCTTGGGTATTGAGTTTAATAAGTCCTTTATAGATCTTGGATACTAGTCCTTTATCTAATATGTCATTTGCAAACATCTTCTCCCATTCTGTAGGTTGTTTTTTAGTTTTGTTGACTGTTTTTTGTTTTTTGTTTTTTTTTTGTTTTGTTTTTTTTGCTGTGCAGAAGCTTTATATCTTGATGAAGTCCCAATAATTCATTTTTACTTTTGTTTCCCTTCCCTTCATTGATGTATCTTGCAAGTTGCTGAGGCCAAGTTCAAAAAGCATGCTGCCTGTGTTCTTCTCTAGGATTTTGATTAATTATTGTCTCACATTTAGATCTTTTATCCATTTTGAGTTTATCTTTGTGTATAGTAAGAGAATGGTCTAATTTCATTATTCTGCACGTGGCTGTCCAATTTTCCCAGCACCATTTATTGAAGAGACTATCCTTTTTCCCGTGGATAGTCTTTCCTGCTTTGTCAAATATTAGTTGACCATAGAGTTGAGGGCCCAATTCTGGGTTCTCTATTCTGTTCCATTGATCTATGTATCTGTTTTTGTGCCAGTACTGTGTTGTCTTGATGATCACAGCTTTATAGTATAACTTGAAATCCAGCATTGTGATGCCTCCAGCTTAGTTTTCTTTTTCAATATTCCCCTTGCTATTCGGGGTCTTTTCTGATTCCACACAAATCTTAATATTATTTCACCAAAGAAGACATATACATGGTCCTCAAGCACATGAGGAAATGCTCCGCATCACTTGCCATCAAGGAAATACAAATCAAAACCACAGTGAGATACCACCTTACACCAGTGAGAATGGTGAAAATTAACAAGACAGAAAACAACAAATGTTGGAGAGGATGTGGAGAAAGGGAACCTCTTGCACCATTGGTGGGAATGTGAGCTGCTACAGCCACTCTGGAAAACTGTGTGAGAGTTCCTCAAAGAGTTAAAAATAGAGCTACCCTATGACCCAGCAATTGCACTACTGGGGATTTACCCCAAAGATACAGATACAGTGAAAAGCTGAGACACCTGCACCCCAATGTTTATAGCAGCAACATCCACAATAGCCAAACTGTGGAAGGAGCCTCGATGTCCATCAAAAGATAAATAGATAAAGAAGCTGTGGTCTATCTATACAATGGAATATTACTCAGCCATTAGAAACGACGAATACCCACCATTTGCTTCGATGTGGATAGAACTGGAGGGTATTATACTGAGTGAAGTAAGTCAATTGGAGAAGGACAATCATTATATTGTTTCACTCATATGAGGAATATAAGAAATAGTGAAAAGGATTATAAGGGAAAGGAGGGAAAATGAGTGGGAAAAATTAGAGAGGGTGACAAAACATGAGAGACTCCTAACTCTGGGAAACGAACAGGGGAAGTGGAAGGGGAGGTGGGCAGAGGGATGGTGTGACTGGGGGTGATGGGTGCTGAGGAGGCACTGGCAGGATGAGCACTGGGTGTTATACTATAAGTTGGCAAATCGAACTTCAATTTAAAAATATATATTAAATAAATAAATACATAAATAAAAAATTAAGTATATGGCAATAATAAAGGATTTTAAATCAATGAGCAAAAATAATACAGTTAAAACATTATGTTGGGGACACCTGGATGGCTCAGCAGTTTAGCAACTGCCTTTAGCCCTGGGTGTATTCCTGGAGACCCAGGATCAAGTCCACATTGGGCTCCCTGCACAGAGCCTGCTTCTCTCTTTGCCTATGTCTCTACTTCTCTCTCTCTCTTTCTCTCTGTGTGTCTCTCATAAATAAGTAAATAAATAAAATGTTAAAAAAAAACCATTACGTTGGAATAAATAGCCATTTGTGTAGGGAGAGAGAGATATAGATCATTTTCATAATTACAACTAGGTATTTATATATAAGATTTAAACATAAAATTACCAAGAGTAAATAGGTGCCTGACTTAGTTAAGCGTTAGCATAGAGAAGATTTTTCTAAGCATAATTCTAACACATAATAGAGAAATGATAATTCACAAAGAATTCATGAATCATTAGAAAAAAACTAAATATCTAAAGCAAAATATTCAAGATACAAGAAGAGCAATTCACAGATTAGAATAGTTCAAAACGTGAAAATATTTTCTTCATTTAATCTGAATTTAAACTTCATGAAGCCAGGATTCTTTTCAAGTCTGTTCATCAAGATATCCTAACAACTTAGTCTCTGGTAAGGATTAATTTGGTAAATAAATGACTGTATGAGTGAATGTATGAATCCATCAATAATTAAATAAGTATCAGTCTGTGGTCTCTTTGCTTATTAACTTCACTAAAACATCTGTTGGTATACAATGTCAACCTAGTTAAGCTTTCTGAATAAGAATTTCCAATACCCTTTTACAGGTAAGGGTCATATAAGAAACAGCTAACAGAATAAATAATCTAAAAACATAAATACTTGTTTTATGAGCTTGGGTAAATATGAAAAATCATGATTTAAAGACATCTGTGTATGGTATGTGAAAGCAAAAAAACTAGATGAACTAAAATTTCAGAATGGAAACTATCTTGAAATAAGCTGTTACCAGTTGCCATTCATTTTGTTCCTAGGAGCATTTATTAAATTCAGGCATGTATTGAGCCAAGAAAAGGGATAATACGATGAGAAAGAGTAATTAGCAAAGCTTTTAGTGGTGGTACAGAAATAGGAAGCTATACTGGATATTACTCTTGCCCTAGCTGTCCTTTTCTTATGTAATTTCAATTATAGATGTATTGCAAAGCAAAATCTAAAGCTATATCATTTGAGAATTTTCCAAAAATACCGAAAGACATCAACCCAGAGATTCAATAAGCTCTGAGAAACCCAAGCAGAATAAATGAAAACAAAAACAAAAACAAAAAACAAAAAATCCCCCACATGTTGGCACACTATAGTAAAACTTCTAGAAACCAAAGACAAAATCATGCCAAATGTTCAGATCTGTACTCTCTGAAAAAGGCAACAGTTGAAACTACCCAACTAACCTCAAGCAGCATAATGAAATGCTGTAAAGCAATGAGAGTGAACTATATACAATAATATTGATATAACCTATAAAGTGTTCAATAAAAGTATATGGTCACAAAGGAATATATATAATCCCATTTAGACATACCATAAAATTATGAAAACTAATTAAACACAGGTTTTACTCTCAGAGAAGTAGGGACTAGATGGGTAGCTGGTGTACTGCTAATGTTTTTAATCTCATCCTGTTGATACAGTGTGTTTAGCTCAGAAAACTCAGACTATACATCTGTGATATATACACATTTCTGTATGCATATTATCCTTACATAAAATGCTTTAAAATAATTATAATTCTGGGAACTAAAGAAGTCCAATTTTTGACCATAGGAATAGATAACAGAATTGGAATAGAGGTAAAGTTCATTAGAGCTGAGAATTTCAAGAATATAAGCAGCCAAATGTTGGATACACTGTTTAAATGGACATTGGCTGTCCTCCACATTAAGGCAGAACTTGAGAAAGCCTGTAAGCCAGCTGTAAAAATGAATAGAGTGGAATTAAGAGGTTGGAAGGCAATATTCCTGAGAATATTCATAAGGTAGCTTTTGGCAAAGAGTAAGCTTTGAACAGGACAGTGAAAAGTAAAGATTTGGAATTAGAATTATGGAAAAAAAGAGAGCCCATGACAAATGTGTTGTGGGAAATAAGGATCCCTCACTTTAGAAGAATGCAGGTCAAACAAAAGACTACGGATGGAGCAATAAATGGGCTCCAGAGAGAGTGCTAGAAAGATTTGAGAGAGAGAGAAGAGTAAAAAAGTAGTATGTAGGATTAAAGGAGAGAGACAAAGAACAGAAAAAAAAATGAATATATGAAAGATCCAAAATATTAGATGTTACCAAGGATAATGAGCTTCTGAAGATATCTCAAGTCATGTGAGTGGACTTCTAACCTTGATTATTCAGTTTGTGGCATATACTTTTCAAAGTACTTGGAGATATTGACACATGCTGATGCAGGTATGCATGGGAAATGAGAGGGCAAGGTTGTGCCTTCTCTTCATACTATTGCTCCAACTTTAAAGTTTAAAAGAGGGACACCTGGGTGGTTCATGTGGAGCCTGGGTGTCACCTGTGGATCCTACTACAAACAAAAAAACAACAAAATGAAAACAAACAAACAAAAAAACAACCTTAAAAGACTTCAGTAACTTTGATCTGGTATGGTAGATGCATTGGAGATAACTTATTCCAAGCATGCATACAAAATAAGAACTCTTCTATAACACCCTCGAAAAAGAATCCTCTACTCTCTCCTTTAATACTCCAAGCAATGGAGAATTGACTGCTTCATGCGATTTTTCTCTTCAATTTTAAATAATTCCAATTATTAGAAAGTTGTTTCTGGGGCTCAGTCAGTTCAGGGTCCGACTTTTGTTTTTGGCTCAGGTTATGATTTTAGGGTTGTGGGATTGAGCCCATGTCAGGCTCTGGAGTCTGCTTGTCCCTCTCCCTCTGCTCAACCCCCTGCTCTCTCTCTCTCTCTCTCTCTCTCTCTCTCTCTCTCTTTCTCTTTCTCTCTCTCTCTCTCTCTCTCTCTCTCTCTCTCTCTCTCTGTCTTAAATAAATGAATAAACAAACAAATGAAATCTTTAAAAAAAGAAAACTCTTCCTAATCTTGAGTCCACATCTGCTTCCATGTAATTCCCATATATTATTCTTAGTTCTGCCTACTGGAGCCAAACAGAGCAAGCCTGCTTCCTGTTTCACATGACAGCACATCAAATATTTATTGACAGTTTGCATGTCACCAGTGTTTTCTCCAGGCCAAACTCCCTTAGGTCCTAGCTGTCTTAGAATCAATGGACTATGGCAACACAGATGATGTATCCTTCATTTCCAAACTACTAACACCTGTTTCAGATACTAAATGGTAGCAAAATAAAGAAAATTGTGGTCAGCATTTACACCTGGGGTTCCACTGGCATACTATATATTGAAAATCAAATGATTCGTCTTCAAAGTTATACCATTGTACAGTGGTTTCCAATACCCCCATTGGATGCCTGAAACTGGATAGTACTGAATCCTACATATACATGCTTTTTCTGTACTTGCATACTTATGATAAAGTTTAATTTGTAAGTTAGGCATATTAAGAGATCAGTAACAGCAGCTAATTATAAAATAAAACAATTATAACAATATACTGTGATAAAATTTATGTAAACATGGTCTCTTTCTCAAAATATTTTATGGTACCGTACGTACCCTTCTGATGATGATGATGATGATGATGTGCGATGATAAAATGCCTTATGAGGATATAAAGTAATGTGATGGACATAGGCACTGTAATAAAGCATTAGACTACTACTGACTTCCTGATAGGACAGAGCAAGGATCAGCTGAATCAAGACTGCAGTTGACTAAGGTAACTGAAACTGTGGTAAGCATAGTGTGGCTAAGTGGGGACTCTATTGATAAATACATGCTCCACTTCTACAATTCAAACATAAAATACACTATATATTGGTACTAAAGAATCACAATTATAGTTTCATGGTTGATAAGTACCAGTTATAAAACACTGATTTTATGAGAATTGTGGGTCAAATGAACTGAACCATGAAATAGCAAATGTGTCTAAAGATAATATTCTGTCATAAAGTTAAGTTATATTTGTACTCCAAAATTTTACTTTTGAAAACTTGGGAATAAAGAATTGATTTAGGAGGTTCAAAGATTCCAAATTTCTCCAATTAATTTCTACTTGTTTCAGAAGTAGCCTCTAGACTCACTTGAAGCAAGAAAGGCATGGAAAATTTATTTATTTTTTCTCTCTAGTGAGATGCACTATCCACGTAGTCCTGTGGATATGGCAATTATTGACTGTGGCTCTTTTTTGCTTGCATTTCTAGCATGATTCACCATATACTGTAACTTTTCCACAAACAACCTCCAAACTAAAAGAACCTTCCCTGAGCAAAATGCTTAGATGTTAGAGTGAATTCTGCAGCTGTATATGCCACCATGCCTTCTTTAAAAAGCTTCCAATGTGGTTGAGGAAATAAGACTGAAACTTCAGTGTAATTAGCATAGAGTGATCGATTGTAGCAACAGTGAAGGCATGGATGATGATGATAGATAGATATATCTATATATATATAATATTATATCATATATATCATAACAGAGCTGCATGTGAATCCTGCCTTATTATATATTAGCAGCATGGCCTTTGATCGATCACTAAACGATTAAGCCAATATTGGGAGGATAATAGGGACTTTTATATTATAGTACTAAATAGCATCTTCTCTACTCTTCTAAGCCTCAAAATGACATTACAACTGATTTCTCCCTCACTATTGAAAGTGGTTTTCATCTAGGTGTCCATAACATCATATTCTTCTGGTCTTCTACTCCACTGGCTACCCCACAGTCTATTTTGTTATTTTTTTTTCCCTCTCCTCCAGAATTCTCAAAGTTGAACTGCTTCAAGAGTTGGTCCTATAACACCTTACCTTTCCTGTGTGCTTTTTTCTATTTGTAATCTCATATAGTACCAAAGAATTAAATATCATGTATATGTCAGTGATCTCCAAAATCATATCTCCGGACCTCATCTCCTAAGTTGCAAACTCATAGCATTTATATATGTTAAGAATGTAATTAGATCTAGAGTTTATGTCTAATAAGTATCTTTGACTAAACATGTCCAACTGATAAAACTGGATTTCCCCACCTTAGAAATCTGTTTTTCCCTTACTCTTCCACTCTTAATAAATATAATCCTGTCCACAGAGTTCCTAAAGCCAAAGATAAGGCATAACCCTCAAATAATGTTTTCTTCCTTTGAAGGATATCTACCAGAAGTCCAAACTATCAGAAAGTCAAGTTGACTCAATTTCTAAAACATCTCCTAGATAAGTTAAGTCCTTCCACTTTGAATATAATTGCCCAAGTCCTGGCCCATCTTATCTTACGTTGACTAGATCTTGTAACTAGCCCCTACCCCTACTCTTGCTCCACACACAACAGAAAGGGTAATTTTTAAAAATATTATAGCTACCATCAGTCTCCTCACCTGCCTAAACACATACACACACACACACACACACACACACACACATAGTAAAAGCTGTGGTCCAAGATGTCAATGTAGGAAGACCCTGAAATCACCTCTTCCATTGAACACACCAAATTATACCTATTAATAGAACAATTCCTCCTGAAGAACTAAGGACTGAATGAAAAGCTACTGAATAACCAATGATAGAACACCAAGAGAGACAGAGACACAGTAACAAAGTGATCTCCTACCCTACTCACCAGACACTACCAACAGCAGTGGGGAAAGATACCACTGAGGGACCAGGAACAAATTCTTCTGTTCTTGAGAACATAAAAAATGTGGTTTAAAAGAGCAATTACCATAAAAAAGAGACAACACTAGAACTCTGCAAATCACTGAAGGAGCTGTAGGAATACTGCCCAGGTCAGAGGCACTGGAAAACAGCTCAGTTTACATTCCTCCTCCACCTTAGAAGCCTAGACTGGAGCAGAGTCTGGATACCATAATGGGTCAATCAACTCATTATCAACCAACTCATTACTTAAACTTGTGGCCCCAGTGAGCCCACAATCCATAAGCCCACACCAGCCCACATTGCACTGGGACACAGAAAAACAGCCACGGTTTAAAATGGCTAGAAGCTAAATGGCTGGAACACTCCCCATCCACCAGACCAGACTGGAATGGGGTCTCGCTCACAGTGAACTTGCAACCTCAGTGATCCAGGGGTCCTCAAGCCCATACCAGCTTCTGTGGTGCTGATGCACAGAAAGTAAGCAGTGAGCATTATATGAATTTTGTTTTTGTGTTTTTAATTAAAATTTTATTGTATCTTTTTTATTTTTCTAATTTATCTAGTTTTGGTTTAATTTTTGTTCTCTTTAGTATTGTTCTTTTCTGTTTTCCTTTTTTCTTTGCTCTTTTTAATTTTTTCCTTCTCTTCTCATTTTCTATTTTTATTATTTTCTTCTTTATGTAAAAGGCAACAATTAAAAAGAGTAACTACAATATACAGTCATAATTCCAGGCAACCAACAAAAATCGCCAAGCATACACAATCTACATAAGAGATACTATACACAAGACCACTCCTTCAAGTTTAAGAGAAGTAGCCATCCTACTAATCCAAAGAAACAAACACATAAATTCAAATAAAAGGGGAGAAAAGAATATGTTCCAAAATAAATAACAAGAAAAATAACTCAGAAAAATAATGAAATGTCACAGAGACAAGCAATATGCCTGATAAAGAATTCAAAATAATGATCATAAAGATACCAGGCTGGAGAAAACAGTCAAAGATTTCAGTGAGACTTTCAATAGACAGAAAATATTAAAAAGAACCAGTTAGAGTCGAGGAATTCAATAATTAAAATAAAAAAAAATAGGAGAGGGAATCAATAGCAGACTAGGGGATACAGAATAACATGTCAACAATCTGAAAGACAGGGTAATGGGAAGCACACAAGAGGAATAGCAAAAAGAAAAAGGATTAAAAAATGAGGCTAGATTAAGAGATCTCTTAGATAATATTAAATGAACAAACACATCATAAGAGCAAAATAAATGTATAGAAAGTAAATTTATTTGAAGAAATAAATTCTTCAAATTTATTTGAAGAAATGATAACTGAAAACTTCCCTAATCTAGGGAAGAAAAATCCAAGTCCATGAAGCATAAAGAGTTCAAAAAAAAAAAAAAAAAAAAAGAAAAGAAAAAAGAAAGAGAGAGAGAGAAATCCAAGGAGATCCACAACACAGCAAATAAAAACTAAAATGTCAAAGGTAAAGATAAAGAGAGAATTATTAATCAGCAACAGAAACAAAAAGTTACCTACAAAGGAAAACTTATAAGGCTGTGAGTTGATTTTTCAATAGAAATTTTGCAGGCTGGAAGAAAGTGGCATGATCTATTCAAAGTGCTGAAAGAAAAACCTGCAACTAACAATATGCCACTCAGCAAGAGTATCATTCAGATTTGAAGTGAGATAAGAGTTTCTCAGACAAACAAAAGATAAAGGACTTTATCACCACTAAACAACCCTTATGAGAAATGTCAAAAGAAATGTCCATAATTAGAGATAAGAAAATTATGAATACAAAGATGTAAAATATGACAGCATATACGTAAAATGTGGAGAAAGGAATAAAAAGGAAAGACAAAGGGAAAAATGTGCTTTTTTTTTCTTTTTTAGAATTTGTTTGAATTTAAATGACCATCAAATTAATATAGACTGCTATTTACTTAGAATGTTATAGATGAACCTCATGGTAACCACAAACCCAAAACCTATGATAGACACAAAAAAAAATAAAGAAAAAGAAATCCAAACATAATGCTATAGAAAGTCATCACACACACACACACACACACACACACACACAAGGGCACAAGAAAAAAAAAGAAACAAAAAAGATCAAGAAAAAGCAACTGGAAAATAAATTTTAAAATAGTATATACCTATCAATAATTGTTGTAAATCGAAATGGCCCAGGTGCTCTAATCAAAAGATGTAGGGTGGCAGAATGGTAAAAAAAAAAAAAAAGAGAGAGAGAGAGAGAGAGAGAGAGAGAATTATCTGTATGCTCCCTGTAAGTGATTCACCTCACATCTAAAGACACATACAAGGTAGCCCAGGTGGCTCAGGGGTTTAGTGCCACCTTCAGCCCAGGGCCTGGTCCTAGAGACCTGGGATCGAGTCCCACGGCAGGCTCCCTGCATGGAGCCTGCTTCTCCCTCTGCCTGTGTCTCTGCCTCCCTCTCTTTGTCTCTCATGAATAAATAAATAAAAATTTTTAATAAAAAAAAATAAAGACATACAGACTGAAAGCGAAGGGATGGAAAAACATTTATGATGCAAATGGAAACAAAGAAACAAAAATGTCTAGGTAGCAATATTTATATCAGACAAAATAGACTTTTAAAAAAAGATGGTAACAGGAGACAAACAAGGGCATTACATAATAATAAAGGGATCAATTCAATGAAAGGGATTAATAATTATAAATATCAATGCACCCAACACTGGAGTACCTAAACACATAAATCAAATATTAATGGACATAAAGAGAGAAACTGATGGTAATACAATAATAGAAGGGGCCTTTAATATCCACTTGCATCAATAGATAAATCATCCAGACAGAAAATCAATAAGAATACAATGTCTTTGAATGACACATTGGACCAAATGGATCTAACAGATATACACAGGATATCCCACCCCAAAACAACATTATTTTCAAGTGTACATGGAACATTCTCCAGAATAGATCGATTACATATTAGACCATAAACAAACCTTAATAAATTTAAGAAGACTGAAAGCATACTATGCATATTTTCTGATCAGAATGGTATAAAACTTGGAATAGATCACAAGAAAAAAATAGAAAACCACAATCACATAGAGACTAAACAGTGTGATACTAAACAACTAATGAGGGAGTGAAGCAATCAAAGAAGAAATTTAAAAATACATGGTGAGAAATGAAAATGAAAGTACAAGTCCAGTCTTTGGAACAGAATGAAAGCAGTTCTAGAGGAAGCATATACACTATAGGCCTGCCTAAAGAAATAAGCAAAAGCTCAAATAAACAATCTAACCTTACACCTAAAGGACCTAGAAAGAGAAAAACAAACAAAACCCAAAGTGAGAAGTAAAAAAGGAAATAATAAAATCAAAACAGAAATAAATGACAAAGAAACTAATAAAAATAGAGAAAACCAATGAAACCACAGAACCCCATTGCATTTCAATACACTATTAAAGAGATAAAAATCATATGACCATCTCAGTAGATGGAGAAAAGGCATTTGACAAGATTCAGCATCCTTTCATGATAAAAACTTTCAACACAGTCGAGTTAGAGGGAGCATACTTCAACATAATAAAGGCCATAGGTGGAAAAACTTGCAGGTAACAACATACTCAATGGTGAAAAACAAAACATTTTCTCTATGATCAGGAACAAGACAAGGATGTCCACTCTTGCCACTTTAATACAGTACTCAACATCTAGGCCACAATACTCAGACAAGACAAAGAATAAGAGATATTCATATTGGCAAAGAGGTTAACGTATTAGTAATCACAGACATGATACCATACACAAAACCCTAAAGACTCCATAAAAAAAAAAAAAACTACTAGAAGTAATAAATGAATTCAGTAGAGTGGCAGGATACAAAATTAATACCCAGAATTGGTAATGTTTCTGTAACACTAATAACGAAGTAGCAGAAAAAAATTTATAAAAACACCATTTAATTATGTACCCCAAAGAATAAAATACCTAGGAATAAATTTAACCAAGAGGGTGAAAGACCTGGACTCTGAAAACTATAGAACATTGATGAAAGAAACTGAAGATTGACATGAACAAGTGGAAAGATACTTCATGCTCATGGATTGGGAGAACAAACATTGTTAAAATATTTGATTACCCAATACTATCTACAGATTTAATGTAATCCCTATGAAAATACCAAAAGCTTTTTTAAAAAACTAGAAAAAGAATCTAAAATATGCATTAAACCACAAAAGACCCCAAATAGCCAAAGCAATCTTGAGAAAGAAAAGCAAACTTGGGAGGTATCACAATACAAAATTTCAAGATATACTACAAAGCTGTAGTAATCAAAACAGTATGGTATTGGTACAAAACAGACAGAATAGGAGAAAAAAAAGATGAATATATGGTTAATTAATCTATGACAAAAGAGACAAGAATATAAAATTTGGAAGTCACTTTAGTAAATGAGAAAGTTGGACAGCTACATGTAAAAGAATGAAACTGGGCCACTTCTTACACCATAATACAAAAGTAAGTTCAAAATGAAGTAAGGTCCAGGCAGCCTGGGTGGCTCAGCAGTTTAGCATTGCCTTCAGACCAGGGCGTGATCCTGGAGACCCCGGATCGAGTCCAGCTCCCTGCATGGAGCCTGCTTCTCCCTCTGCTTGTGTCTCTGCCTCTCACTCTGTCTCTCTGTGTCTCTCATGAAAAAAGAAATTAAATATTTTTTAAAAAATGAAATAAGGTCCTAAATGTGAGATGTGAAATCATAAAATCCTAAAAGAGAGCATTGGCAGTGATTGCTCTGATTGGCTGTAGCAACATTTTTCTAGATTCATTTCTTATGAAAAAGGTAACAAAAACAAAAAAAAAATTATTGGGACTACATCAACATAAAAGCTTTTACCCATAAAGGAAACCATCAACAAAACAAAAAGACATCCTCCTGAATGGGACAAAATACTTGCAAATGATTATGTCTGACAAGGGGTTGTTATACAAAATATTTAAAGAAATTACATAACACCAAAAAATCAAACAATCCAAATAAAAAATGGGAAGAGGCCTTCAACTGACACTTTTTCCAAAGAAGAGAAGGGGTACATAAGAAAATTTTTAACATCACTCATCATCAGGGAAATGCAAATCAAACCATAAATGAGGTATCACCTCTAGAATGACAAGAAACAATAAGCATTGGTGAAGATTTGGAGAGAAAGGAATTCTTG
This sequence comes from Nyctereutes procyonoides, assembly GCF_905146905.1. Taxonomy (NCBI): domain Eukaryota; kingdom Metazoa; phylum Chordata; class Mammalia; order Carnivora; family Canidae; genus Nyctereutes; species Nyctereutes procyonoides. The sequence goes on along the minus strand of NW_026575048.1, from coordinate 16,519,735 downwards.
TGCACTGTTGATGGGAATATAATTTAGTATAGCTACTGTGGAATGCAGTAGGGAGATTTCTCAAAAATTTAAAAATAGAAATACCATATGATCCGATAATTCCACTATTGGGTATTTAACTAGGGAAAATGAAAACACTAACTCAGAAAGATATATGCACCCCTATCTTTATTGCAGAATTATTTATAATAGCCAAGTCATGGAAGCACTCTACATGCCAGTCAACAGGATAAGGAAAAAGAGGTATATATACACAATGGAGTATTACACAACCACAAAAATGAGATCATGCCAGTCGAGACAATGTGTACGGACCTGCAGGGTATTACGCTATAATAAATATATCAGACTTAGAAAGCCAAATACTATATGATTCCATTAATAAATGAATATTTAAAAATGAATAAACAAACAAAAAGTAGAATCAGAACTACACTTGCAGTGAACAAACTGATGCTTGTCAGAGGGGACACAGATGGGGGACTGGGAAAAAGAGTTGGAGAGAGGGAGATACAGGCCTCCATTATGGAATGAATAAGTCATGGGTATGAAAAGCAGAGCATAAATAATATAGTCAACGGTATTTTAATAACAATGCAATGGAACAGATGGTAGCTGTACTTGCAGGGAACATAGCATAATACATAAATATGTCAAATCACTAAGTTGTACACCTGAAACTAATGTAATATTATGTGTGAAGTATACTCAAAAAATGAATAGGCAAATAAAAAGCAGAATCAGATCTATAAATATAGGGAACAAACCGATGGTCGTATATAATGTAACACTGTGTATCACCTATACTCAAATAAAAGATTATAATCTTTTAAATGAAAAAAAAAAACACTCTGAGGGTTCAACAGCCTATGCAAAACAATTGAAACTCTTCATACGTATGAGGTCCTACATGATCTGATTTGGCTATTTCTCAGACATCATTGCCTATAACTCTCCCTTCTCTTGCTGTGTTCCAGTCATAGTAGCCTCTTTCAACATGGTGATAGCTCCTTTAGTCTTGGAACCTTTATAATAGCTGTTCCCTCTGCCTACAACTGTGTTCCACATCTCTTCATGCCTGGGTCCTTCTTGTCATCCATGTCTCCCTTTCTAAGAAAACTTCCTTGAGTGTAAAATAAACATGACAGCCTTGAGAATTCTCTCAGACCCTCATCCATAGGGAGCACAGCTAACCCAACTATTGTATTTTGGTATTCATCATGGTCTTTGTGCCAAAGTCATGCCTTCTCCAAATAATGACTGAGTTTGGCAGAGATACTAAGGCACACCCATTGCTAGGAGACATGGGACTCCCCTGATAGCATATTTAGCTTGAAGACTCACAAATGGCTTTACCAAACCTTAGACTGTACAACAATCTATGACGCATTCACCCAAACTTCCTTCCTCCCTCCTTTACTCAGAGTCACACTTGCATCAAGGTAGTCAGTTCTCCCTAGCTTCCCTCATCTCCCTCCATATTTTCCCTGACATAAGCATTTCCACTAGTAAAAATCTTGCATGTTTAAACCCTTCTCTTTGTGCCTGTTTTTCCAAAAACCCCAATTAAAACCCCAATAAAAATATTTGATTCTTAGGCATTAATGAGTTTTAAAATCTGCATATTGTAATTTAAAATTGTTTTATTGTTTCATTATTCAGTCCACATACAACATTGTCCCCAGTTTATGCATTAGGAGCTGAGGCTTGGAAAGAATAAATGACTTATGCTAAGGATCATAATAAGCAAGTGTAAAAATAGAATTTGCCTTCTAACTCTAAACACTTTTCGCCGTATCTATTGTATGCCCTCCTGTGTACCAAGGAGAGCTTCAGAGATGCCTGTAAAGACTGCAATCTCCACCAGATCTGCATCCAAATTATGCTCTGAGGGTTTGTACTTTGGTTGTGACTGACCCTAGGGTTATGCATTTAGTTGGGAGGACAGAATGCTTAGCATTTTTATTATACATGACATTCTTCTTCGGCAGTAACACAGGCACTCTTTACATTATGCAAATGTATTTTCTTCTGGCCTCTCATTATTTTAGTGAATGAAATCTATGAAGGGTCAACGTCTTTGTCAGCAATGGGGTGGATGCTGGAAGTGTGATGGGACAGAAGTTGCAGCCCGTTAGCACTCACTGTCAGCAGTAAGCTGTGATCCTACCTCTATTGCCCTAGCAGAGCCATTTAACTCTCTCTTCACACCAACCTAGAAGAAAGAATTTCTTTTCCTTCTGATATTTGAAAGCCAGATCCACTTACTTGTCCAAATGCCCAGCAGAATGGCTGCTGGCTCTTTGGAAGGGTTACTTTATCAAAACTTTACAGTAAAGACTTTCTATTCCTTCACTCAACTATCATTCCTGCGCTAACGCTCCTGATTCTTGCTTCTCAAGAAGACTTAACAAACCTCAGAGAGGCCAGGGTGTGCAGCCACCAACTTGAAAATCCTGAAATATTCAAAGTAACAGGAATTCTAGTAGTATAGTTCTTCTCTGTGAGATATGGATGGCATGCCATCATCATTTCCTTTGGAAAAGCCCTAATCTGCCAACATAACACTCATAAAATCTGCACCATTTCTTCTAATACAAGTTTTCTTCCGAATTTTATATTTAGGTGTATTTTAATTTGATATATAGGCACAGCAGGAAGCTATTTGTTGAAATAAAAACATGTAAGGAGAGAAAAAGAGGTTTGCTGTCAGAATCATAGGAAAAGTGCTATATATTTAAAGGATGAATACATCATGAGTTTCTAAAATAATGAGACTGATTTTCAAATATAGTTTATATATACCTCCTTAAGACTGATTCACTTTTTTAAAAATTTGCATCAACACTACTAATTTTATTATGTTTATCAAAGTTAGAGGACACACTGTAATTTTTATACAAAATTTGGTTAGAATGAAATGTCATTATTCTATTTTTTTTTAAAAATGGAGTTTTCTGATAGCAATTTTATATGGGAATCCATTCACTCATATAGTATTATCTTTTGCAGAAAAAAATGAAATGCAAAGAGGATAATTAAGTTTTCCAAGGTCATACAACTGGTTAGTGACTGAAAAGGGATTAGAATCCAGATTTGTTATCACATAATTACTCTTATGTCTGTCCTCATCTTGCAAATATCTGAACACCATGGTATAGTGTAATTGGTTCTTAACAATATAGTCCATATATGATACACAAAGGTAAGATGACTTTATCTTGGAAGTGTTGTGGTTTTGTATTACTAGAAGTGTCCAAATAGCAGTTGGGAACCAGATGTCAGAAAGTTTAGGGAGATTTCTAATCCTGGTTTGGAGAAAGTAGGACTTGATCTGAACTTTGAAGAATGGAATGAGATCCAGGACAACCAAGAGAAGACAAGGGATTTAAAGAATAGTCCCAGAAAAGAAGAGTGTGAGAAGTTGGGGGTAGTAGCTATATTGCTATGAATAGAAGATAGGCTGAAACACAGACTGGAAAAATCAGGTGGAGCAAATGTGTGGCTCTTGGAAGCTTACTGGAGAGGAGATGCTAGTTAAGTGTGTTGGACTCAAGTGGGAGCTGGCCTAGATAAATGGCCAAGGCACAAAGTGGTTGGCAATGAGAGAGAGAGATCTTGGAATTTTTCAGAATCTGAATTTCTGTCCAGCCCTGTATTCTGACATAAACTTGCAGTCAAGTTTATATGGTCTTGCTGTACTCAAATGTGGATGCATGTGGATTCTAAATGAAGTTTGTAGTCACATATTACAAGGGAAGGTGGTTTCTCTGAGAGTCAAGTGCACTGAGCAGTAAAACAAAATGCAGACTCAGGAACCACAGACTTGACATCCCCAAACTGCTCTGGAATTGATAGAAGTAGCATAGCATGGACTAGTGCAAGAAGGAAGCTGAGGACCATGAAAATAATCAGGGCAACTCCTAGCAAGGAGAAGAAACAGTGAAAGGTTTACAGAGAGGGAACTTGAGAGGTCCAACGATACAGAGAAGTAAAAAGAAGAGTATGTAAAAAAAAAAAAATCATTTCCTCTTCCTTCTCCCCATGCCTCTACTTCCCACTTCCATGTAAAAGACATCAGCGCGTGCTCAAGTACCATCACTCATTACAAATACCTTTAAAGTGGATGGGGACCCAAATGAAACATGCGTCTCAGAAGCAGATGCAACTTCACAGAAGTTCAAGATCCCACAAATGACAATACAGACTGTTAACAGCATAAAACATGTAGACAAACATCAAAACTGAGAGGGAAAAAAAAAAACCCTGTTTTCATATTTAGCAAAAAAAAAAAAAAAAAAGTAGGCCAATAACTTAGGTATTTAAATTGATGCATGAACCCCACAGGGCAGGAGGAAATCCAATGTACTCCAGAACCAAATTACAAGGTAGAAAAGTTCAATTCACATAAATACATGGATTAACTGATCTGAGAACTGGGTTCAGTTGTCACCTTTGGAAAATAAAATCTGTCATATTAATAACAAGAGTATTAACATGATCCTCCTATTCAAATGCTAATCACAATAAGGGCTTTTCTACGTGTTATCAAGCAAAATAAAACATTTTTCAAATATAAAGATTCTGCAAACTTCATAATACCTCCAGAGCCTTATTAAAAGTGTTCACACATATAAGTAAAATTAAATTCCAGCCTAATCACCTCAGGCAGATATCTTTCCATGTGATGTGTCTTGCCCCCAGAGTCGCATCTGAACAACCATACGCACGGGATTTCACAGTGGTTTATCTCTTGTGGTATTACATATATTGAATTCAGATTATTTATGTTGCAAAACTAGTAGTTTAATGATCTGGAGGCCATGTCCACAATCTCAGTGCCTAATCACTTTGGCCAGGGTGGAAGAGTACTGATATTTAAAAACAAAAAACAAAAAAACAAAAACATAAAAACCCAGAAAACCTCCTAGAATGAGACTTATTTCTGGAAGGTAAGGCTGCCAAGGCTTTATACCTAAGAAGGAATTACAGCTTATATTCAGAGCACCATAGCCCTGATTCTTCAGGTAGTTTGGAAATAAATGACAACCTCATTAGGCTCAGAAGCTTACAATCCTATGCCCTCTGCACTTAAGTAACAAAGTTAAAGCCTCAATCGCAGAAAGCTCTTTACAGATTTCACTCAACTATCTAGTATAGTGATGAGCATCACATGGTATTTAGCAAAGACCTACGGATTTATTCTCATTGTATAAAGTGTATTAGGAGAGTGAACACTCAGCTGCAGAAACTGCAATTTAACACAATAGAAGCATATCCCCACTCATCTCAGTCCCTTTGCTTTTGCCAGGCGAGACGTGGTTCTTTTCAACTTGTGTCACCATCATATTTGAGGACCTTTTCTCACTCCTTCACTGAATTATTTACATTCACTCAGCCAACTAGTAAAAAGACTAAGTACGGAAAATAAGGGACAAGAGAAAACAGATTGATAATACAGTCTCTGCTGCATAAACTGCTTAATTTGCGTTTAAATTCAAAAGGAAGAATTTCAAAGGAGAACATGAGAATGATAGAACAAGTGACAAAATCCTGTAGGTAGGGGTGCCTAGATGGCTCAGTTAATTAAGCACCTACCTTCAGCTCAGGTCATGATCCTGGGGTGCTGGAATCCCTGTTGGGCTCCCTTCTCCGTGGGAAGCCTGTTTCTCCCTCTCCCTCTTCCTCTTCCCTCTTTCTCTTTCTGTCTCTCAAATAAAATAAAGTTAAAAAAATAAAATAAAATAAAATAAAATAAAATAAAATAAAATAAAATAAAAAATAATAAAAAAATCCTCTAGGTAAATTACAGCTTCAAAAAAGAAAATTCAAAGAACAAAAGGTTATGCCCCATGCATCCATTCCTTCAGTCAGCCAGTGACATATACTTTGTCCAGTTGGTCTTTTTCACATCCTCAGAGCTGACTTTGAGCCTCTGCAATCACCCTCATACCCAAGAGTGTGCAGGATACTGGAACAGTGTGTTGGGAAGGGAAAACGATAAGTAGAGGAACACAATGTGGTGGGAGCAAGAATAGAGACATATTAAAAGGTGCTACCTTCTCTGGATTCTTCTTTGTATCTGCTCAGTCTCAAGTTCTTTGTGACAACAACACATTTGCCTTTGAAATGCCATTTCTTGGAAATGGTGTGAGGAACATGTAGTATCTGTGTTAGAGAAAATAAAATAGGAAAAATACTTAAAATACACTGAATAAAAATTAAACATTAATGCCTAGTCTATAACAAAACCATAAAGGTATTTATTCCCTCTAACCTAATCACTGTTTTAATGAGAATTTATCTTAAAGAAATCATTCAACAGAAGCAAATTGTTTTATAAATCAACAGGTCTGTTGAAGAGTAAGTTATAATAGTTTAAAAATAGAAGAAGGAATAGCCAAAACACCTAATATTTAACTTACATTTACTTGATGGGATATGATAGACTCATTAAAATCATACTATTTTGCCACATCAAAATGCTTATGTCCCTGTTTTAATAGAAGCAGACAATGACATGTTTCTTTAACATAGACTATAATACACATAAAAATGAAAGTAATTGCTTTACTGGGATGATGAAATGACAGGTAATTTATTAATTCAAACATTATCTTTAATATTGCTACATCACCTTCTCAGTAATTAAAACATTTATACCATCTGCATGTGGGAGGAGAAACATACAATTTATTATTCATTCTGGAAAAATTGTGTTTTCATAAAATTACTAGGATTTGTCATCTGGTACTTTTTATTTGGGTTGCACGTCCCCCTCTTCCCCAACTATATTGCTTTCTTCTTCGCAGTATCCTCCAAATCCTTTCTCCTACTCTATTCAAGCACATTTTCTCCAGAATTATAACTTTCCTTTTGGCCCCCAGAGGGCTGAATTCTTAAGTAATGGGGATAGCCTGCAGCCACGTCCATTTCCAGCAGTCATGATTTGCCATATCTTTCCTAAAATCCAGAGAATCCCTAAACTCTGGGGTACACAAAATTGTATTTTCTCTGAGTCATACTTGAGGCAGGAGGTAAACAATAGTTTGAAGACACAACAAATGCCCTCTAGGGTTGCAGGGTTGAGATTTAAATAACATAATATATGTAAATTCTCAGATTAGGAAAGATTGGCTCTGTAGTAAATTGTTTCGAGGAAGACATAGACATGGCCAACATGCACATGAGAAAATGCTCTGCATCACTTGCCATCAGGGAAATACAAATCAAAACCACCATGAGATCCCACCTCACACCAGTGAGAATGGGGAAAATTAACAAGGCAGGAAACCACAAATGTTGGAGAAGATGTGGAGAAAAGGGAACCCTCTTACACTGTTGGTGGGAATGTGAACTGGTGCAGCCACTCTGGAAAACTGTGTGGAGGTTCCTCAAAGAGTTAAAAATAGACCTGTCCTACAACTCAGCAATTGCACTGTTGGGGATTTACCCCAAAGATACAGATGCAATGAAACGCCGGGACACCTGCACCCCGATGTTTATAGCAGCAATGTCCACAATAGCCAAACTGTGGAAGAAGCCTCAGTGTCCATCGAAAGATGAATGGATAAAGAAGATGTGGTTTATGTATACAATGGAATATTACTCAGCCATTAGAAATGACAAATACCCACCATTTGCTTCAATGTGGATGGACCTGGAGGGTATTATGCTGAGTGAAATAAGTCAATCAGAGAAGAACAAACATTATATGTTCTCATTCATTTGGGGAATATAAATAATAGTGAAAGGTAATATAAGGGAAGGGAGAAGAAGTGTGTGGGAAATATCAGAAAGAGAGACAGAACATAAAGATTCCTAACTCTGGGAAACGAACTAGGGGTGGTGAAAGGGGAGGAGAGTGGGGGGTGGGGGTGAATGGGTGATGGGCACTGAGGAGGGCACTTGACAGGATGAGCACTGGGTGTTATTCTGTATGTTGGCAAATTGAACACCAATAAAAATAAATTTATTATAAAAATTGTTTCACGTCAAATTCTGATGGTTCATCTTATTTTGATACTGGGCAATTTATTTAAAATTTCTATGCCTCAGTTATTCCATCATGTGAAGGAGGAGAAAAGGAGGAGGAGGGGAGCTGCTATCACAAAGAGGCAGTGTAAGGATTAAATGAGATAATGAATGCACTTGCTTAGAACTGTCTTGGCATATTGTGTATACTCAGATGGGTTAGCTATTTTCTCAGTAGTAGTTATGAAGGTAGAAAGAGATTGGGTTTTCATTTAAATATAGGTGAATTATGTAGATCTGACCAGGTGTAAGATTCCTCAACTTTCTACCCTTCTTTTTGTAAGTGTCATCTGCTTCTCAGATGACAGGTATTCTTTTTCTTACTTCACCTGTGTTCTTGTCCCTATCTCTTCAGATCTTGAATATTACCCATAATTTTTATTTTATCTTTCCTTTATCTTCAACTAGTCCAATTTTGATTATCTTTCTACCCACATTTGGAAATATATTCAAAACTCTTACATTCTCTGAAAAAAAATCTTTCCCAGATCATTTTTAAACCGACTTTTTCTTTCTCCTTTGAATTTTAATCTGAATTTCCAGTTAAAGCCATCTCTTCTGTTATACCTACTTTTAAATCTACCCTAAATGTTTCTGGTCAGACCATTCCATTGAAACTGCTCTAACTAATGTCCTCAGTGAACTTCCCCTCAGCAAAGAATGTATTTCATTACTTATTAGATTTCTCTGGTAAATCTAATATAATTTTATGATTTATATCTGTTGTTTATTTTTTTAGTCTTTTGTTATTATCTGTACCTCCTTGGCTTCTATAGTTTTATTCATATCTTTCTATCTGCATTCACTACTCTACTACCTTTTTTTTTTTCTAGATTCCTGCTCCATCAACCATCAAGACCTCAGCATCCCCCAAATTCTGCCATATGAGTACTGCTCATCTCTCTCACAAGAAATGTTCAGTAGTCAACCTCAAGTGATCCTTGGTTTTACCTATGATGTTGAAATTAATAACTTCCATATCTGTACTTCTATCCTTGACCAGTATCTTGAGCATATCAGACTTAGAGTAAAATAACACCCAGGCTGATATTGATGCTTAATAAATATTTGTGAAAAAATAGATCAACAATGCCTATTGGTCACAGAATTTCAATGTCCCAGGCCTGCTTCAAAAGCTAAAATGAACCTATGTAGAAATTCCACCGATGGAGCAAAACCTCTGTATTACTAATTCTGTGAATGGCTACAACATATAGCCGTTTACTCAAATCAGGGATGTGAAAGTCATCAAAACTTCAATCTATCCTCTTCCCATATCATTATCCTTCAATCTATTACCAAATATTGTTGATTTCACATACTGGTATTTCCCAAATCTATTCTCTCCCTTCTGTTTTACTCTGCTGCTCTAGTTGATTTCATCAATTCCTGCCTAAAGTACTGCAGTAAGGAGGCAACTAATCAGTCTTGCCTGAAACTTTGGACTATCTTAAATCCACTCCACCACCCAAAAAATTTACCTAAAATATAACAAATAACTGTACCACTCATTTTTTTCTTTGCAGAACTTCACTGGCCTTTGATTACTTACAGGATTATATACCAGATTTTCAGCATACCATGCCCCTTCTATCATGTTTGCTCTTGCACTCATCTTACTATGAACTTTGTCATTTTCAAGACTTATTTTCATAGTACAACATACTAGATAATGAAAAATCTCAATATGATAATATTCAGGCACTCACAAAAGCAAACACAAACAAGACTCAGAACTTTCCTTCAACAATAGTCTCAAATAATTAAAAAGATAGTTTTTAGGTTATGACATCATAGGCAAAAGTTACTTAAACACACAAGAAAAGAAGGCTTCTTGAACAAGAGTAGACAGAAACAACAGATCATAGAATAAGATGTCCAAACACTTCAATTGTGGATTTAGGAGACACTGAATATAAAATAACTATGTTAATATATTAAAAGGGAAACTTTAAATGTAAGAAAATATAAAATACCAGACTTATTTGGAAAAAAAGCCAAATGGGTCTTGTGGAAATAGACAGCATAGTGTTAAAAAAAAAAAAAAAAGAAAGCATAGTTTTAGAAGTTTTGAAAATTCTGTAATGGAAGGTTTATAGGTAAGTAGACATGATTGAAGAAGTAACTGATGAATTAGTCTAGAAGGTAGCTTAGAAAGATGGGAAATGTGAGAAAGAAGTTATGACACAAAGTGAGAATATCTTTAATAAATACAATCTGATTCTGGACTGAGAATAGATAAGAAATGAATAGGTTTCATATTTTGGGAGATGATTAATAATTTTTTTCTAGAACTATTAACAGCTATAAATCAATAGCTTCAGGAAAACCACACACCTATTTTACATTTTAGCTAACTATTACATATCAGAAAAGGAGATAACTCTAGAAATAGCCATAGTAAAAATAAATATTACTTACAGAGGAACAATTATTGGAATGGCAACTGCTTTCTGAGCTGCAACAATGAAAACTGGAATACGGTGTAATATTCATTGTCTAATAGCAATAACTGTCAATGTAGAGTTGTGTTCACAGTGAATGTATCTTTCAAGAATGAGGTGTAATAAATAAATATAGTTTTTGGGGTATGTACATACCCTCACACCAAAATTCTACTCCTCCACATGCTCCATAGAAAAAACTGTCCTATATGTGCACCAAGAAAAAAAAATACTATAATGTTCATAGTGGACATAATGTTAATAAGATATTAAAATGGGTAACTATCATTATGATATATTAATATAATATGACAAATGGATAAATCACAAACTGAAGAAAGGCAGAGAATATATGTAGCATGATCCGTTTATATAATTTTTCAAACACATGGAAAGCTAAACAATAATTATTTAGAGTCAGAAATATATGGTTAAAAGAAGAAAAAGTAAGAAGAATAAAGAAAATAAAGAATCTGGTAAGTGCAAAAAAGGACAGTATTAACTGAGTAGGATAGAAAGCAATGAAATGGGAAGGAGTATACCACGGGCTTCAAGAGTCACAATCATTTTTAAATGGAGCAGAGGATGCAAAAGTACTCATTGTATTGTTATCCTTTTTACCTTACCTATATTTTTAATAAATATGAATATATTCATATATATGTATATATTGTTTATATTTATAAGCTACATATTTATATTTATATATTATACTTACATATATTTATATTTACATATAAATACCCAACATTTAATTTGAAAAGTTAAGGTGAAGGAAAGGCATCCACTTCACACTCTGAGTTTTCTTTGATTGCCTGTACACAAGCTTACCCTGCTTGGAATACTGCTCTTTCCTGTTTTTGCCTGGCTAATTAATACTTGTACTAATCTTTACACTCAAAATCTTTTTACCAAACTCATGGTGGAAAACAATTTAAAAAATAAAAATTAAAAAAAACCAAACTCACGTTTAATCTAAGGACTGCTTTCCTCTCCCCCCCCCAAATACATATATACACACCTTCCTTTGTTTTCTGAGTGTAAACCAATCTTTTTCATGCTTTACATAATATGCTGAAGACACTTTACTTCCCTTCCCCTAAAACATTGTGAGATCCTTTATTGGGCATTTTCTCTTATTCTGAATGCCCAAAGTTTAGCTCATAGTAGCTGGTCAATGAAAATTACATGGATTGTCACTTGGAAGCAGAGTTATGTCCCTATATCCAAAGTCATTCTGGAAAAGGTATAAACTGAACAAGGTCTGAAAGAAAAAGAAGAGGAGAATGAGGAATTTAAAGGCTGAAATGACTGGGAATTCCATCAGGATTATAAATTATTCTGGTGTTGCTTCTATAGTTATGGCCAGAAGTTCTTACTACTCCATTAATATGCATGTACATCTCTGCTTCCAAGTCTTGCTTCAATCCTTCTTCTCTTGGTATGTGGAATTCCTCTCTTTGCTCATCAACTCAGGTATTAAAAAACTTTATCCTAGAAAGACAACTTTTCTCATTCATCTCCAGTCCTTATGAATCATTTAATCAAATTATAAATCATTGATAGAGCTGGTGACTAGCTGGTCATTTTATGTTTTCATTATTCCTGTCCTATAACCTTTGAAAGATAAATAGTCCTATGAGATAAGCAAGCCATTTGGGGCCTGGCTTCTGTATGAATTTATTTTTCAAGGAAAATGTTTGTCACTTAAGAAAATACATCAAGAATAACTTTATCTGTGGAAGAGGGACAAACAAATGTCCAAGATTTCTAGAACCAGTTCTCATGGAAACTAATATCCTTGTTTGTTAGTATTAGCAATAGACATTTCCACAATGAGGTTCTCCAATATTCCCTCAGAGCCAAAAAAAGAGGTTTTATTGAGCATCTTATATGCATTCAACTAGAAGAAACTAAGGAACTAGTGCTTTGTCTTAAACTTTATGATGTAAAAATTATTTGATGAAAAAACAGTAAAACATTTATATGGCAGTAAATAATATAAAGAAGCTATTCCATTCAATTACAAATATTACTGAACATCTATGATGTATATATAACATTCTTCTAGGCATGGGACAGAACTAAGAATGAATTATGTTGTGAAACCTATTCTTCCAGATATTTTGAATAGCCATTAAGGCTTCTCTATTCTCACTGCCTCTAAGAACCTATAATGGTGCTTTAAAGAGGTTCCATGCTCAATCAAGATACATTTTTGAGGATCATGGCAACTACGTATATGAAGGAGAAGCTGGTGGATAGTTTGTGGTATTAGAATACTTCAGTGGTCTTGGAACTGCATAGAGGAAACACATGGCTTAATGTATATTTTATGTGTATTTATTTTAAGTGGATTCTGACTATTTCCTCTATGATGGTACTGTCCACTCTCTACGCAACTCAGACTTCTTCCATTAGCCTGAACTTAAGTGTTGCTGAATATGTTACTGGTCTGAATAAGCATGAAGTTGTCTATTAGTCAAAATGGTCCTATGAACATTCATCCACTGTCCACCACCAACCATGTCTGGGATACTATCTAAAGAATCGCCTGAGAACTTAAGGGACAAATGCAGAAAAAACAGAAGGGTGAAGAGTAGGATGACTTTCCTCTGGCTTTCTCAAAACACCGAAGATTTGGAGGAACATAGAAATGGGATCCCTGAGCTCTCCACCATCTTTACTAAGAAAATCCAGGTTCCTATTTCCTTCCTGTCTGAGGACTTATGTAGCCATCTCAGTTTCCCAATACAATGGTCAATTCTCTTTTATAATAACTCTTTCCTTTATTATAAAACTGGTTTATTATATCATCAAAGATCTTGCTTCTCAGAAACTCATTGTCTTCATTTAACGTTTGTATTTTGGCTTCATGCTGTCTTCCATCAGTTATGGAAAAATAAACAAAGGGCCAGGTATCTTTGGATATGTACTACATGGGCCAGGCAAGAGCTAGCAGCTTATAGACATGATCTAATATAATCCTCACAACACTGAATCAGATATTATTATTCTTTTTATTTGCAGACAAGGGATCTACATTTCAAAGAGATTAAGTGAATTTTCCAAACAATTCTGAATTAAACCAACCATTCAAACTTTCAAACAAATTGTATCAAATCCAACTCTGTGTTGTTTACACTAAACCTACCCAAACTCCCTGTTTTTCAAGGAAAGAGAAAATAGTACCAGTCTTAAGTAAGGGAGATTCAATGCTCTTAAAGAAAGCTCACAGAATTTTATTGTGAGAATTTTGCTTGGGAATATTTATATTCCCTATGAATATATAAATATAAATATTTCATAGAAAAAAAGTGTGTTTGTGCATACATGTGCTATATCCAAGTTCACTACAAATCATTGATAGTTTTATACTATAAAGAATTTGAAAATATTTGGGTTTTTTTTTGCAGATTTTAAGATTTTCATTGTTCTTACATTCTTAGGAATTAAGAAAAAAGAGAACAATGTCTGCAGTGTTCATTTCTTTAGTAATCCTCAAAAGAAACATAAAATGTGACCTATACTTCCTTAGCCAAAACTAAATATAAAATCTGCCACCCTGAGCTGAATAGTCCTTATGCTAACTCTTGGAAAGGAATGGCCTGTTTCTTCTCAATTCCATCTGGATCTTTCTATTCAGCTGAGATTAATGGATTCAGCTAATGAGTCACCCTGTCAGTGTCTAGTTGTTTAGCACTGGAGTTAAAAAAAAAATAAAATAAAACTTCCACCTCCCCTGATAGCAATTAAATTTCTTAGCTGAAGAAAACATTTAAGAAAAATATATAAAGTTATGAATAATAGAAGATTTACCTCTTTCCAAATAACAGTAGGTATATTCTATGAGGCATAATTCCAAAATGGCCACATTTGGTTGGGTTCAGATTCAACAGGGTATCTATAAATTGGATTTGGCATTTACTACAGCAGTTGAATGAGATATTATGACCTTTCCTTTATATACTTGGCTGTCCATTGTATTGCATATGATTAATGTGTGTGAGTGTGTATATGCGGATGTTTGAATTTACCAACTCTGCTTATTTCCTTTTGGAACACAATGGATGATGATCACAAAATGATTACTTATAGACTACAAGAAATTAGAACCCCTAAAGTACAGGAATCCCAACTTTATGCCCTTCTTTTTCCTGTAATTAGCTTCTGGAAGAACTAGACTTACAGTGAAAGAAAAGGAGGAACAGAACATTTCTGAGTGCCTCTGACTCACAGGAATATCTTATTTATGTTGGTTGTAATTATGTTATTACAGGTGATGAACCAGAGAGAAATAAGGAAAACAAACAATATCTCAGGATAGTGTAATGGTGAGGACAGGTGATGATCCAGAAATAGGATATCTTGGAGAAAAAGATCACAATGAAGCACTGAGACAAACTGGAGACAAATGTGGCAGAGATAAAAGAAAGTTGTATTTTACAAAACTTCAGGTACCTGGAAATAAAATCCCAGTTTACAGCCTTTGAGAATGCATTGTGTAACAAGATGGGAAGCCCAGGACATTAATCTGAAGCACTTTCAAGAACATTCAAGACTAAAAGTCTCAGCAGTTTTAATAAATGTCACATGTGTTAGGTTAAGATGTTCAGAGTCAGTTTTTGGAAGTACTGAATGTTTAAAATATAATAGCTTGCATATCCTAAAGTAGAATTACAGATGATGAACCTGGGATACACTCAACAGAAGAATGGGGTTATGTCATTAACAGAACACTCATGCCTTAGAGGTGGCCCTGGAAAGACTATTTCCAACAAAAGAAACATATTTCCTAAGAACCGAATCAGCTCCAGGAAGGCTGAACTAACACTGACATGGAAAGAAAGACACCATGACAATTGTTTTCCATAGACTTGAAAGTGCAGAAAAGCCTTGGATGTTTAATACTTCAAGGCGTTCCTCTGGTAGTGGGAATTACAATGTATGACTTTAAAAAAATGATGTTGTTTACAAGTCTTATATCAGGAAAAGTATAATCTTATAGACAAAGGATATTAAAAGTCGATATGATATTTACCTATTCAGACAGTTGAATGACCCATTTGATCATAATGTATTATTCACTTTATATATTGTTGAATCCAGTATGCTAAATTTTTGTTTAGGATATCTGCATCTATATCATAAAGAATATTGAAGGTTTCTTATATTTCTTTTTTATTATTTTATTTTTTCATTATGATAAGTATGCTCTTTAATCCCCATCACCTATTTCACCCATCTCTCCACCAACCTCTCCTCTGATAACCATCAGTGTGTTCTCTATAGTTAAGTGTCTGTTTCTTTTTTGTCTCTCTATTTTTCCTTTGACTATTTGTTTCGTTTTTCAGTTCCACATATAAGTTAAATCGTATGGTATTTGTCTTTCTCTGATTTATTTGCTTAACATTATACTCTGTAGCTCTATCCATGTTGTTGCAAATGGCAAGGTTTCATTCTTTTTATGACTGAATAATATATTCCATTTTATATATGTGTGTGTGTATACACTACATCTTCTTTATCCATTTATCTATCGATGGACACTTGGGCTGTTTCAATAACTTGACTATTGTATAAAATGCTAATATAAACATAGAGGTGCATGTATACCTTTGAGTTACTTTTTTTTTTTTTTTGTATTCTTTAGGTAAATACCTAGTAGTGCAATTGTTGGATCTTGGGGTAGTTCTATTTTTAACTTTTTGAGGAACCTCCATACTGTTTTCCAGAGTGGCGGCACCAGTTTACATTCCCACCAACAGTTAAAGAGGGATCCTTATTCTCCATATTCTCGCCAACACCTGTTGTTTCTTGTAGTGTTGTTGTTAACTATTCTGACAGATGTGAGATGGTATCTCATTGTTGTTTTGATTTGCATTTCCCTGATGATAAATTATTGTTGAGTATCTTTTCATGAGTCTATTGGGCAACTGAATGTCTTCTTTAGAGAAATGTCTGGTCATGTCTTCTGCCTATTTTTAAATTGGATTATTTGTTTTGTTTTTTTTTATGTTTTTATGTTTTTTTTGGGGGGATGTTGAGTTGTATTGGTTCTTTATATATTTTGGATACTGACCATTTATTGGATATGTCATTTGCAAATATCTCCTCTTATTCAGTAGTTTGACTTTTAGTTTTGTTGATTATTTCATTAATCGTGTAGAAGCTTTTTATTTTGACATAGTCCCAATAGTTTGCTTTTGCTTTGATTTCCCTGCCTCAAGAATCATATCTAGAAAAATTTTGCTACAGCCTGAAGGTTTATTTTATTGTAATATCTTTGTCTAGTTTTTTCATAAGTAGATTTCACCAATGAATCCATCTGGGTGTAGAATTTTTGATGTGGGAAGATTTTTCACTAGAAATCACACTACTGTGGTATAATGCTACTACATTTCTTTTTAAATTAGGTTTTCTAGTTTGAATCTTCAAAGAACTTGTCCATTTCTTCTAAGTTGTAGAGATCAGCATAGAGTTGTTCAAAATATTAACATTTTAATATGTGTAGAATGTATACCAATGTCACCTTTGTCAATTCCAACACTGACAGTTTTGTATCTTTGATTCATTTTTCTGATTAGTCAGGTTAAAGATTTGTCAACTTCTTAAAATCTTTTCAAAAACCAAAAAAGATCATTTGGTTTTTAAAGTCTTTTTCTCTATTTTTTCCTGCTTTCTACTATACTTATTTCTGCTCTTATAGTTATTGTTTCTTTTCTTTTACTTATTTTGTACTTAATTTGCTCTTCATTTTCTAGTTTCTTAAGGTGACTTGAGGTCATTGGCCTGATATAATTGTTGTTTCCAATACAGGCATTAACGTGATATTTCCCTCTAGGTATTGTTTTAGCTTTATCCACTGAATTTTGATATATTGTGTTTTCATTTGTATCCAGGACAAAATTTTAATTTCTCTTTTGCTTCTTTTTTGACATGGGTTATACAGAAGCATGGTATTCTGTTTCCAAATATTTGGAAACTTTCCAGAGATGCCTGTTTTTTATTTCTAATTTAGTTCCTTTGTAGTCAAAGATCATATTTAAAAAAATTAGAGATCTATTTCAAGTCCTAATGTGTTTTTTCCTGGTAAATGTCCCATGTGCACTTGAAAAAAAATGTGTATTTTCCTATTGTCAGGTGGAGTGTTCTATTGATATCAAAATTTCAGGTTGGTTCACTTGTGATAGTTAATTTTATGCATCAACTTGATTGGGCTAAAATGATGCCCAGAAAGCTTATAAAACATTATTTCAGGTGTGTCTGTGAGGATATTTCTAGAAGAGGTTAATATTTAAATCAGTAGACTGAGGAAAGATCACCTTCACCAATATAGGTGAGCATCACCCAATCCGTCAAAGGTTTGAATAGAACAAAAATGTGGAGGAGGGACAAATTTGCTCCCTGCTTGAGCACCTAATTCTACCCTTGGACATCAGCACTTGTAGTTCTTGGACCTTTGGACTCAAACTAGAGCTTATATTAGTTCCCTGGTTCTCAGGCCTTTGGGTTGGACTAAAACTGCTCCACCAGCTTTTCTAGGCTTCCATCTTGAAGATGGTAGATCACGGGACTTGTCAGCCTCCAAAATCATGAGCCAACCCCTCATAAGTCTCTTTCTATATATCTCTTCATAGATATTCTACTGGTTCTGTTTCTCTAAAGAATCTAAACTAACACAATTGTGTGTGATTTTCTTTTTACTTCCTCTATCTACTATTGAGGTAGGAATATTGAAGTATCTGAATATAATTGTTACTTGTCTATTTCTTTTTCACTTATATCAAGTTTGCATGTGCATTCTGAAATTCTGTTATTTGGAATGTAAATGTTTGGGTTTGTGATGACCTCTTGATGAATTAACTTTTTTATTCATTTTTTATGAAGTAAGCTAATTTATTTTTTATGAAGTAAGCTTCTGTTTTCCTAATAATATATTGTTTCTCTGTAACCAACTTCATGAGACCTTAATATAGGCACTATAGCTTTATTTACATTAATGTCAGCATTGCTATACCTTTTTCTTTCCTTTTATTTTCAACTTATTTATGTTATTATATTTAAAGTGCATTTCTTTTAGGTCTTGCTTTCTGGTTCAAACTGATAATGTATGCTTTTTATTGAGATTATTTTTTTAAAAAATACTTATTTATTTAGAGAGAGTGAGCATAAGTGGGAGAGACAAAGGGAGAGGAGAAAGAATCTTTAGCAGACTCCACACTGAGCATGGAGCTTAATCTCATGACCCTGACATCACAACCTGAGCCCAAGAGTTGGATGCTTAACCAACTGCTCCACCCAGGCACCCCTTATTGGGATTATTTTTAAACCATTTACATTCAATATGAATTTGAAATGGTGAGGTTTATGTCCAGTGTTTTGAAAACCACTGTTTCAACATTTTATCTGTCTTTTGAATATTTGGAGGATAAATTCAGTTACTCTTGTTCCATGTTGACCAGTTGTGGAAATTGTTATATTGGAATTTAAATACATGTTTACACTTTTATCTTATACTCTATGTTATTAATGCATTAAGAGCAGAAAATGCCTTATTCATCTTTATTGAACTTTTGAAATTATTGGTATTTTACAGCTAGAATCTAACATGTTTGGCTACCTTTGCATCAAATAATGGAATGAATACATCAATTCATTCTTCACTGAGGAGTATCAGTTGCAAATGGGTTCTTTATCTTAAGGTTAATTTCTCACTACAAGACCATAAACACCATCTTGACCTGTCTAAATTAATCGGAATTTTAAAAACACTAACACTAATTTTGAAATCATCTTCAAAGGGACACCTGATGGCTCAGTGGTTGAGTGTCTGCCTTAGGCTCAGGTCATGATCCTGGGGTCCTGGGATCAAGTCACATATCAGGCTCCCCCTGAGGAGCCTACTTCTCCCTCTGCCTATGTCTCTGCCTCTCTCTGTGTGTCTCTCATGAATAAATAAATAAATTAAATATTTTTTAAAAATCATCTTCAAAGATTTAAAGAGCAATTGGCTCAAATTACTATTTTCTGAATTCAGGTATTAAGATTAGCCAAACTTGATCAATATTAATGCTATAAATGTGCTTATTTCTTTTTTAACTTACTTTTTGTGCTCATTGTAGTAGGACAAATATATAAGATACTTGGGTTTACTTATTAAGCCACAAAACAGATGTTTCTGTAAATTTGGACTGATACTAACTAGATATCTTAAGTGGAAGTTAAAAGCAGGCACATCTTATATTTTGAAGAAGTTGAAGAAAATATATCCTTAAAGAATGATTTTTCCAAAAGAAAAAAAGGAATATGACTTTCGCTCCTTACAAAAGTTTGAGAATTTGAGTGAAAGATGAAAAATGATTCTTTCTCTATATAGTGAAACCACAGGCAAAACAGAATAGTTTTGGGATCTTAGGAGCTGTAGAGTGAAAAATTGGTGCCTGGAAGTAGATAATTCTATTCAGGTTGTACAGCTAAAGAAACTTACAGGAAACTTTTTATTTTTTGGAGATATATATATATATATATATATATATATATATATATATACACTTGAAGTAATATAAGCTGGCCAACATATAGTTAAGCTGGTCTAATTCAAAGTATGTGAAAAGCAAAATTATAATTGGACATCTTTTATCACAAATGACTTAAAAATAAGATTGGATTCCATAGAATATGAATCATCTGCATACTTATATATTCTGTTACATCAACTTGGTGAGCTATTGCCACTGCTGCTCTAGCATGTAATTTATTAATAGTAATATTAAGCAATATTCCCTTGATTTCCATAACTGTAGTTTCCCAGGACAGTGTGATGCCACAAATAAGCTAGAATAATGGTTGTTGTTATTTGTATTTATCATTTTGGAAGCTGCTCCCAGAATAGAACTACTAGTAATAGTTATCATGTCTGATTTTATGTTCAAAAGGTTATGATTTTAAAAAATGTTTGCCCTATTATGGGCAAAGTTTGTTGTTCTCCTAACAGCAACACTGAAGTTTACCTAAACCAGGTAGGTCTTTAAGGGACTCTTTCCAAAGCCTTGAAATTACCAATGGTACACTTAATAATTTCCCTGGAGTGAAGTTGCACTGCAAGGCACACTGTCCCAACCAGCCATACAGGCAGGTGAGATAGTTTATATGCATAAGAACTCACAGTCCCAGAGTTTCCTCCTCTAAAGGATGTTTTTCAAGTTTTCCTTTAATCACATCATTCTGTTCTCTTCCATTTAAAGGCCTTGGCCTCCTACCACAAGATAATAGCATGTTGTTGAGTACAGAAATGACATTGGTAGAGCAGCTCTTGTATGAGGAAGACCTGAAGGACTATTGGAAGAAGGGTAGTTTACAAATGTCAAAGATGATTATTCCCCAGGACATAAAATAAAGATAAATAGAGAGCATAAATCTTGTCTTTCTACACTGAAGGTTTTATTGTGTTTCCCCCTAGTTATTGCAAATCCAATTTTCATTGTAATCCCATTGGGAGTGTGACTCATACTAATTTTTGAGCTTGAAGAATTATCAGGGAACAAAATCATTGTATTGCTTTTGGACTCAAATGCAAATCTAGTATAAATATGAAATAGGCATTTCTGTACATTGAGAAAGTGTGTTTCTTTTCAGCTCAAAATAAAAAAAAGAAGCTACAAGAGATATATTTCTCTCCAAACATTAAGAAACAACTGAGCTAAGTTGCAAAATACCTTCTCTTCCTAGGTTGCCAGAACATGAAAAATTGCCGAGTTTCTAGGCCTTGAGCCAACCTTATTCAGGACTCAGGAAAGAAAAAAAAAAAAAAAGTCTGGATAAATTCTCAATGTAAACTGCTATGGGATCATGCTACCACATAAACCTGAAGAGAGGATATACCTGTACCTCTGTCTCGCCTTTCTGTTATTCCATCCTCAGTAAAAGACAAACCAAGTTAAAATGCTACCACCAGCCTTTTCACTCAGCTTATTCAAGTCATCTGTACAGACTGCAACCACACATTGTGTCTACACACATTTCCTAAGTATTTCCAAAGAAAGTAATCAGTTTTATCAATTAAAATAAAAAAATTAGATATTAGTCACATGGCATGATTGAATTGATAAGGTCTAAAACTGACAAATTATTCCACAACAGCCCTGGTTCCAGATATCTTTCATCAGTTGAAATAATCCCCCAAATTTAAAATATTCAAAAAAATCAACCAGAGGGCTCTGGCTGACATGTTCATGGAGATCTCTGAGCCAACCCTCCCCAGCCCAAGTGGTTCCCCTTTCCTGAACAGTTGCTAAGACCCATCAGAACTTCTATGGCTTCACCTGGCTCAATGTACAAACCTCTAGCATAAGATCACTCAACTCCAATTGCAGGCAACTTGTACTTCAAACCAATAACCATCACTAAGATAAGCTATGTGTTGAAGTGGAATAAGATTAATGGAAGAGATATTAAGATTTAAGTATGTGTACAAATCAAAACCACAATGAGATCCCACCTCACACCAGTGAGAATGGGGAAAATCAACAAGGCAGGAAACAACAAATGTTGGAGAGGATGCGGAGAAAAGGGAACCCTCTTACACTGTTGGTGGGAATGTGAACTGGTGCAGCCACTCTGGAAAACTGTGTGGAGGTTCCTCAAAGAGTTAAAAAATAGACCTGCCCTACGACCCAGCAATTGCACTGTTAGGGATTTACCCCAAAGATTCAGATGCAATGAAACGCCGGGACACCTGCACCCCGATGTTTCTAGCAGCAATGTCCACAATAGCCAAACTGTGGAAGGAGCCTCGGTGTCCATCGAAAGATGAATGGATAAAGAAGATGTGGTTTATGGATACAATGGAATATTACTCAGCCATTAGAAATGACAAATACCCACCATTTGCTTCAACGTGGATGGACCTGGAGGGTATTATGCTGAGTGAAGTAAGTCAATCGGAGAAGGACAAACATTGTATGTTCTCATTCATTTGGGGAATATAAATAATAGTGAAGGGGAATATAAGGGAAGGGAGAAGAAGTGTGTGGGAAATATCAGAAAGGGAGACAGAACATAAAGACTCCTAACTCTGGGAAACGAACTAGGGGTGGTGGAAGGGGAGGAGGGCGGGGTTGGGGGTGAATGGGTGACGGGCACTGAGGGGGCACTTGATGGGATGAGCACTGGGTGTTATTCTGTATGTTGGTAAATTGAACACCAATAAAAAATTAATTTATTAAAAAAAAAGATTTAAGTATGTGTTAAAGAGTCTAAAAGAAGCCAAATGAAGCCAACTCTGATATCTTCTCGATGTCTGTCTAATAATGACTAAATAAAATAGAAAACCCCTCCTTATAGTCATGATCATCTCACTTTTCATCAGTTCTTGAGGCTTCTGTACACGACTCTCCTTCTGAACTTCCAAGGAAATGGAACTTCTCACCTCAATATGCCAGAGACCCCCAAATCAAAAGGTTACTGTTTCTTCCCAGACTTACACTTTCTACCTTGTGCTTGAATCTCTGATGATTCTTGAACCCATCTGATTTTCTGCAACCATCTTCCAGCAATCTCTTATCCCAGGTAAATATGAAGCTCAAGAAGGCCCCTGTTAGAATTGAAGCAGACCCTTGTTTGACCCAGGTCATGGGCACATTCTGGTTTGCTCTTCAAGATTAATCTAACTTAGATATTTTAGCTAGAAGAGCTCTGATCCATATTGGCCAGCTACTCAACCCAGCTGAAGTCTCTCCATGAATCACAAGGTCTCCTTATAGCAGAAAACTTTCCCCTGTCTTCCACTCTACATTTCCAGAGGCCAGGAGAGATGCCATGACCCTAGACAAGTGACAACCTCTTTTATAATGGCAAACTTAGAGTGGCCCTAGAATACATATTAGACTCTAGGAATATTGGTTGCTATGTAACACTCATGCCAGTATTTTACAAAATAATCCATCTAACTTATGTAATAGAATATTCAGAGAACAAAAAGAAAGTAAATCTTTTCCCAATAGGGTAGATATTTTGCTATAAAAAGATTTAGGTTTTTAGTTTTCAAAGATAAAAAAGAAATGACTAGAGGCTGTGCACGTGTCTGGGTAGGGAGCATATGGGAAATCTCTGTACCTTCTACTCAATACTGCTCTAAGAAATAAAGTCTATTTAAAAAAAATCGAATTAGTTCTAAAATAAATATAAACTTCTGGAATAAAAGAAATTTTAAAAGTAACTCTTAGCCTTTTTTTCCCTGTCAACACTATTCTGATTTTACATTTTTTCTATTTTTAAAAATTGTGATAAATATATGTAATGTAAAATTTACCATTTTTACCATTTTAAGTGCACAGTTCTGTGGCATTAAGTCAATTTACATTATTGTGCAATCATTATTGTTATTCATCTCTAGAACCTTTAAATATCCCCCCAATAAAACTCTATCTTTATGGATTTGACTAATTTCTAGGTACTTCATATATGTAGACTCATACAATATTTTTTGTGACTTTTTTCATGTAGCATACATAGAACATAGAGGTTCTATGTTGTTATATGTGCCAGAATTTCCTTCCTCTTTAATTAAAGGCTGCATAATATTCTGTTTATGTACATATCACATTTTATTTACCTATTCATTCATTAATGAATGCTTGGAGTATTTTATTCTGTCTTTTAGCCATATAGAATTTTGAAGTCATAAACAATAAAGATGAGAGCCTTATATCATCACCATTTCCTTTAAAAAAAATTTAAGCAAATGACATTCTGAGCCATGAAACACATCTTGACAAGAAAAAAAAATAGAAAGAAAAAAAAAGAAAAATTAAGTGGCCATATTTTATCAGCATGAAAAGGCTTAATTATTTGCTCAAAAATCAAAGTAGAGGACATATGAGTTACAGATTCTAGGCAGTTACTATGTGACTATTGTAAATTTAATGGAACTTTATACAGTGTGTTTATTATAATAATAGGTGATATTATGCCCACATTTTTCACCTTCTCTAACTGTTCTTCTTGTTTTTATTTCTCTGTTTCACTTAGGATGACTGCCCTCTCCTCCATGCATTTTTCAAATACTTCAAATCCTATCTCTTGCAGAAAGTGTGACAGCTACAATTATCCACCCACCCTAATCTTGCCTTGATTCTACACACATATGTTGATTTTTACATGTGACAAATTGTGTCTAGGTAATCAGGGCTAAGAGCTGGAATTTATTTGACTTCCTTTTGCATGTCTAAATACATTGAGAAACATCAATTTACCATACACATATTTGTTAATGGCCTCATGTGTCCTAGTCCCTTTTGGTCTCTGCTATAATGTCTCACATAGAACTGGCCAAAGAATTGGTGTTCATTCTTAATGATGGTTAATGGCATATTTGTTCAGTGTATGTTCATATACCTCCTCTCCACTAAACAAACAGCACATTCTACTGTCAACTGGGTATAAAATCTAGTACAGGGGGTGCTCCACTCAGTTAAGCATCTGCTTTTGGCTCATGATCCCAGGGTCCTGAGATCAAGCCCCACATCAGGCTCCTTTCTCAGCAGAGAGTCTGTTTCTCCCTCTCCCTCTGCCCCTATGTCCACTTGTGCTCTCTCTCTCAAATAAATAAATAAAATCTTTAAAAAATAAACAAAAACCTAGTGGGTTATTCATGTTATAACAACAGAATGGTTGAGCTGAAGAAACTATGTTCATTACATAAGTAACTCAGCACAAACATAGGTATCAGATTCCAAAAATTACTACAAACAATTAGAAAGCATATGGTTAGTGACTCACAGCAGTTTGATATTTGGTCAGAGCTTGAACTACAGAAAAGTACTCTCAAATCTGATTCCTTTTGTGATGGCCATCACAATCTTTATCATCCAGCAGTAAATACACCCAGCTAAGGGTAAATAATACTAGTACTCTTCTTTATAGAAAAGGCTGTTTACACCTGACCCCAAGGTCTATGTATATGGAATGGGATAAAAACCATAAATATCTAAGTTTCCACTCACATTTGACCATACATATGCCTCTCAGAGAAACTCCAGGTTTCTGGCTATTTCTTCCAGGTCCTTCTGCAGACAGGAGAGCAGGATGTACTACTAGAAGTCAGAACATCTGGGTTGACTTTACACCTGCCACACTCAAACCATAAGAATGAATTCAGTTCATTTTCTTCTCCAAGAATTTGTTCCCTTTTGAATATAAGTTCAGTTAATCTTTTTTTGTTAACTTTTGTGAAGAGTTATGGAATATTAAATGTGATAATACATGTGAATCATTTTTGTAACTGTGAATGGCTATATATACCCAAGCAAAATTGATTTACATATGTCTACGAGGCAAAAACTTAAAGCATGGAAATAGTGGAGACAATATTACAGATTTTAAATGTTTTTTTCTTTTCTTTTTTTCCCATTCCACCAAGATTTGATTTCCTATTCTTCCCTAAACAGTCCCAAAGAAAAAACTTTCTAGATCACTAGGGTGGTTAAAGGCACAAATCATGGCAGGAAGCACACAGAAATCCTGGATATTTGAAGTGCAGGTGCATCTTGATAGTAACTTGTGCAGAGTCAGATTTGTCTCTGTGGGTAAGTGTAACCAGTATGCAATGACAGATATTGATTGAACATATACAGATGCTGGGCCCCGTAAGTATAATTATAGTATAAAATATTTAGTATAAATAAATAAAATATAGTATAAAAATATTTAGTAAGCCCTAATTTGTATCAGATACTGCTCTAATAACTTCATGTATACTATCTTATTTAAGAATCGCAGCAATTTTAATAGTGACTATTGCTATCCTGTTTTACATACAAGGATACTGAAGCACAGAGAAGTCAAAAAACTTGTCCAAGGTCCCTAAACCAGTATGTAGCAGAGCCCAAATTCCAAACCAGGCACTTGTTAGAAACCATACTAAGCATTTTTCTGTTCCTAAGATAACAACAAGGCAAAGCAAAAGTCTGGCTAAGTGAGGAATGCATAAAAAATCTTTATGAAACAGCAGCTGCTGAGTATTTCCATCTTTCTTCTAAACCCTAAATATAGGCAGTTACAATCAGGAGAAAGAAATTCTTAGAAAACTTCTAGAGTTTCCAAGGAGAAGGAAAGACTGGTAGTGACACAGCAAATGGGTATGTCAAGGCTATTCAACACTAAATTCACTGGAAGGAGCAAAAGCCTTTATCCCTTGGTAAACATGACTAGCTAAGGTAAACGAGCTTAAAGAGAAACAAAAGAAGCTATTTGAGTACAGCCTTTATTTTTCTTTTAAAGATTTATTTTATTATTATTTATTATTTTTCATGAGAGACACACAGAGAGAGGTAGAGATAAAGGCAGATGGAGAAGCAGGCTCCCTGTAGGGAGCCCAATGCAGGACCCAATCCCAGGATCCCAGGATTAGGACCCTAGCCAAAGGCAGATGCTCAGCCACTGAGCTACCCAGGAGCCCCTGAGTACAGTCTTTGAAATAAGATGTCAGCCCACAGAATAATGTACATCCTGTGATTCAGAATAAATGGAATATAGAGATCAATGTTTAAAAACAAACATTATAAATATCTTAAAAGAGCTAGGAGAGGATATATTGATGATATTGAGCAGCAATACACAATGATCAAGAAGAAGAAAATAGGTTTACTGGATATAAAAATATAAATACATTTTCCAAAATCACAAGCTACAAATTAAATTAGTCAACAGAAAGATCAGAAGGTCCTAGAAAGCCATAAAGTAATGCAAAATATAAAAGAAAAGTTAATAAGCATAGATGATAAAAATACAATGGCCATTTATAGCAGTTTCAAAAAGAAAGAAAACAAATAAAGATGTTAAAATAGATAAAATAATATTCCACCAGGATTTAAAAATATGAACACTTAAGATAAAGGACCTTGGAATGTACAAAATAGTGCAGATTGAAAACTCCCCATGTATATATGTAATTTAAGAAAATTTAACAAAATATTCAGAGAATATTCAAAGAATGAAGTTATTTTAAAGGAAAAAGTTTCAGATTGATACCAATTTTTTCACTGTCAACACTGGGAGCAAGTGCCAGTAGGCTACCATTTTCAAAGTGTTAAAGACCTTTAAAACTATCTATCCATTGTTATATTTATTTATTTATTTTTATTTTAGAGTATATATGATTCCTTAAATAATAAAACCCCTATTTGAAAGAAAGAAAGAAAATGAACTCTAGACAATGATTTGTGAAATTTGGGAAATAAGTGTACTCAAATAACTTAGTAAAGTTTAAGTTTGTCTAAAAGTAAAGAGAATAATGAAAACTTAGGAGAGGTGGTAACTAAACCAGAAGGGAGTTTACAAACACCATGTGGAGATATCCACTGGGTCTCCATTTTTCTTGAACATTTCTGGGTAGTGATTTACAATCTAAAGCAAAAGAATCCTCTCTGCACTTCTTTCCTCCAACTATTTAAAGACAAAAATCTGTCCAGAAGTGTGGCCTGGAGTTGGGAGCCAAAAGGAATACTCAAAAGAAGACCAAGGATATATTGCCTTTCTATTGCTCCACAAACAACCACTACAAATTTAGAGGTTTAAAACAGCACACATTAATTATTTCCCAGTTTCTGTACAAGTGTAGACACAGCTTAATCGGATCCTCTGCTTTCGAGTCTCATCAGGCAGCAAAACAAAGTTAAGTGAGGTTGTAGTCCCATCGATTGCTTGATGGGAAGGGATGCACTCCCAAGTTCTCTCAGGTTGTTAGCACAATTCATCTTCTGAAGTTGTGGGACTGAGGTTCCTATTTTCTTTTTTTTTTTCCTTTGTATTTTTTTTTTGTATTTTTTTTATTGGAGGTCAATTTGCCAACATATAGTATAACACCCAGTGCTCATCCATCAAATGCTTCCCTCAGTGCCCATCACCCAGTCACTGCATCCCCCATCCACTTTCTCTTCCACTACCCCTTGTTTGTTTCCCAGAGTTAGGAGTCTCTCATGTTTTGTCACCCTCTCTGATTTATCCCACTCATTTTCTCTCCTTTCCCCTATAATCCCATTCATTCTTCTTTATATTCCCCATATGAGTGAAACCATATAATGTTTGTCCTTCTCTGATTGACTTACTTCACTCAGCATGATACCCTCCAGTTCCATCCATGTCAAAGCAAATGGTGGGTATTTGTTGTTTCTAATGGCTAAGTAATATTCCCTTGTATATATATGCCACATCTTCTTTACCCATTCATCTTGCAATGGACACTGAGGCTACCACCAAAAAAAGACATATACATGGCCAACAAGCACATAAGAAAATGCTTCAAATCACTTGCCAACAGGGAAATACACATCAAAACCACAATGAGATACCACCTCACACCAGTGAGAATGGTGAAAATCAACAAGACAGGAAACAACAAATGTTGGAGAGGATGTGGAGAAAGGGGAACCCTCTTGCACTGTCAGTAGGAAAATGAACTGGTACAACCACTCTGGAAAACTGTGTGGAGTTTCCTCAAAGAGTTAAAAATAGAGCTATCCTATGACCCAGAAATTGCACCTCTGGGTATTTACTTCAAAGATACAGATGCAGTGAAAAGCCAAGACACCTGCACCCCAATGTTTATAGCAGCAATTTCCACAATAGCCAAACTGAGTTTCCCATTTTCTTGCTGGTTGTCAACAAGTACTAACTTCCATTCCTAGAGCCACCTGTGATTCCCTGTCATGTGACTTTTTCCACAGGCAAGTCACAACATATCCACTTTCTTCTTCAAGGCCAGCAAGAATATGTCTCCCTCCCATCTACAAAGGTGAAGTCATATATAACAAAACAATCATGAGAAAACATTACATCATGTTTACCAAGATCTATTGCTTAGAAGCAAGTCACAGGCACTGCTGGCACTGAAGAGGAGGGGATTATACAAGGACGTGATCTATAGTAGCTAACTTAAAGGTGTGTCTACCACAGGTGCCTAGGGTTTTCCACCTTGTATGTCTTCCTCCTCTTAGACTGCCAAGATAGGCTCAACTTTGAGCCTGTCCATTACCATAAAAGATAAAATTCAGGAAAACATGAACTGGCATGCCAAAATTTCAATTTCTGTACCTACAGAGTGCAATACTGTATAAGAAAGACTACAAACCAAACAGCATACACTACATAAAACAGAATTATTGAAATAGATGGCCTACAAATACAAAATAAGCACACTAAATATTCTCTAAGATAAGAGGGAGTATACTGATAATATAGAGCAGAGGCAAGAAGTCATAAAAATTAGAAATATTAAGTTGGCAGGATATAGAAGCTAAAAGTTTTTAAATGGTCTAATTAGTATGAGTTCAACTGAAGAGTGAATGAGCAAGCTGAAAGATCAAACTGAGGAACCCTCCCAGATGACACCAAAAGAGGAAAAAAAGAAATATAAAATGTAAGGGAAAAGATAGGGAATACAGAGGTTAGAAGCAGGAGTGCCAATAGCTATAATTGTTTTGGAAGAACAAAAAATAAGAAAGAGGAGGAAGAAGATATTTGCAAAAAGTATGAAAATAAATCTCCTAGAATTAAAACCTTAATAAGAAACCTCAGGATGGAAGGGTCCATATTGTGCCAAATGGGATAGGTAAGGAGATATCCATACCTGTACATATTAAAAGCACCCAACAAACATGGACACTATCCAGAAAAAATGTAGGTTCCCTATAATGAAACAGAATGAGACTGACATCAGAGCTTAGAATTCTTTGTTTAGCAAAATTACCATTAAAGTATGAGGGTGAAAAAAATATCTTCAGGCACATTGGTCTCAGAAGATTCAACATACAAAAAATTTCTTTGGAAAACACTCTTGGAAGAAGCATTCAAATAAGAAAAAATATATACCCAGGGAATTCTGCAACCCGTATGAGAAGTAAGGATGATTAACTATTTTAGCACAGATTATAGTTTACCTCTTAAAGATAAAAGAGGAAAGCAGTACTCTGTATTGTTCAGTAAACTTAGAACGGAAATGAAGATGGAGATAAAGCAGGAGAAAAGACCAAAACATACTAAGAATGCCATAATTTCATTTGTTTGGGGGAAAGATGCAGATAATAATTAATTTTACAAATAAATATGGATACAAACATAAGGATTCTTTATTGAAAGATAAGGAATATAAAAACAAAGAAGCACCTTCAATTTCAAAACCAGCAGAAGAAAATCTAACATGACAAATGTTGACCAAAGTAAACAAAAAGAAAGGACATTAAAGGGAAAATATTAAATAAGATCACAGAAACAATTCCCCATATAATTATGAAAATAAGACTAAACTCACCAATAAAAGAGAATAATTCAGACTGAAAACAGAAAAAGTTCCAACAATATATCACCTATAATATTTGGAAATAAAATAAGAGTTGAAAGTAAAAAATAGGTGAGAGATATGTCATACAAATATTAACCAAAAGAAATCGGGGGGAAAAAAAGAAATCGGGGGAAGTATTTTCAATATCTAGCAAAATATAGTTGCAAACAGAGAAAATCACAAGAGATGAAAGGGGATCATTATATTAGCAAAAAGTGCAATTGAACAAGATCATAAAACCATCATAAAGAGCTATCACTACAACAATAAAATCACAAAATATATAAAGCCAAAATGGGAAAAACTAGAGAGAAATAAATAAATTATCAATTGTTGCTAGAGATTTTATTACACTTCTCTCAGAAATGGATACATAAGGCAAAATAAATAGAAACATGGAAAGTATGGATAAATGAACTTCTGTTCATTGAAGGACACCCTTAATACAAATAACACAGAAATATAACAGTAGGGACAAGGCATAAAACAGTACCTATAAAGTCAGGATATCAAAATAAATGTGAGCAAAAATATTAATAGGTAATAGAAGAAAACAAAATTTATTAATAAGTGCAAGAAGAAACTGTCAGACTCACTAGAAAGCAGAGACATGCAAATGAAATTATGATATACTATTATACATCATAAATAAGGGAAAAACATTTTTTTAATGACTAGCACCTATTAGGAAAGATGTGTACACCTGTGTACCAGAGATGGCAATGCAACGTCCAAAAGAAACCCAGGCTCCTTTAGTGCTAACACTAGTATCCAATGAGGGTGCAATCTCAGATGGGAGACACGCTAGCAGAAACACAATAATTGCATAATTCTCAATATCTGTCCATCCTAGGTGATCTCAGCTGGCATTCAGAGTGTGCTTTAATTTAAATCTAGAAATAACAACAAGAGAAAAGACAAAAATCCCATTCCCTACAGAAGGAAGGTAGAGATAGGCCTTACCTAATTCATTCCATGGCTATCCCAGATGCCCAGAATATTTTGAGGACCTCAGAACCCTTCTTCCTGGGACACTTTACTCTCCAGTGCTGCCCAGTAATATCCTAGATATGAGTGGCTTAACCTCATGCTTTATTTCCTGAGAGTAAAGCCTGAATATGGTGGGCTCTCCCTTCCTAAGCCACAAACAGTGGACTCCAGATAAACCAACATACGTCATCTAACTGGATATAACAAATTAACAATAATCTCTTATTGCAAATTAGTTTCCAATTAAACATAATATGATCATTCTGATCTGTTAGCAATTATCAATTTTCGATTACTAAATGCTAATATATCATAATGATCAGTTAAACTTGATTCTTAAAAGAAGTTCAGGAAGTATCTCCTCATCTAATGCCTTTCCAACTCAGTAATAATCACCCAGCAATTTCTGTGGATTAGCACTGCATGGTGATCTTCACCCAGGCATAAATTCTTTTTTGCCATATCCATGATACTTGTGATCAGTTTTGTCGGATAAAATATAAGACATCTAGTTAAGTTTGAATTTGAGATAAAAAACTTCTTTTTTTACTATAAGTATGTCCCAAATATTACATATACTAAATCTGGATACTGCTTCTGATTTCACATTTGCCTGATCTCTAAATGGCAGGGCTGTTGATATTTAGTATCCTCTTGTTTTTATTCACTTTTGTCAGAACGGAGTCTCATTTTTCTGGTAATTTCTCATTGCCAATAAAGCAAAAAAATCTGCTGCCTAAAAAAAGGAAAAAAAACATGCATTTTCCATTTAATTATAATAAAATATGACATAGGTATTATTATCCCCAATGTACAAAGAAGATAACTGAGGTTCATATGTTCAAAACTGCTCTTGGGATCACATAGATATCCAGTGGCGTCAATCCCAGGATGTGGAGTAGTCTGAGTCCAGTCATTTCCTTTTCCACTTAACCATATTATTAGGAAAAATAAAGGAAAAATTCAAAGACTTGGCAGTGCACTGAGGTGGGTGAGTGGAGCAATACTTTTGCACTGATTGAGGAGTTTTGACCAAAGTGGGATAGTATCCAAAATATGTAAAGCACTTATAAAACTCAACATCCAAAAAACACAAATAATCCACTTTCAAAATGGGCAGAAGACTTGAACAGACATTTCTCCAAAGGAGACACAGATGGCTAACAGACACATGAAAAGATGCTCAACATCAGTGATCATCAGGGAAATGCAAATCAAAACTACAATGAGATATCACCTCATATCTGTCAGAATGGCTAAAATTAACAACATAAAAAACAACAAGTGTTGGCAAGGTTGTGGAGAAAGGGGATTCCTCTTCTGCTGTTGGTGGGAATGCAAACTGGTATAGCCATTCTGGAGAACAGTGTGGAGGTTCCTCAAAATGTTAAAAATAGAACTACCCTGAGATCCAGCAGTTGCATTACTAGGAATTTACCTAAAGAATACAAAAATACTAATTTGGAGGGATATATGCATCCTGGTTTTTATAGCACTATCTACAATAGCCAAATCATGGAAAGAGCCCAAATGTCTATCAACTGATGAATGGATTAAGGAGATGTGGTGTAGGGCAGCCCGGGTGGCTCAGCGGTTTAGCGCTGCCTTCAGCCCAGGGCATGATCCTGGAGACCCCAGGATCGAGTCCCATGTCGGGCTCCCTGCGTGGAGCCTGCTTCTCCCTCTGCCTGTGTGTCTGCTTCTCTCTCTCTCTCTCTCTCTCTCTGTATCTCTCATGAATAAATAAATAAAATCTTATAAAAAAGAAGATGTGGTGTATATATACAATGGAATATTGTATCCTCAGCCATAAAAAAATAATAGAATCTTGCCATTTGCAATTATGTGGATGGAGCTACAAAGTAATAGGTTAAGCAAAATGTCATAGAAAGATAAATGCCATATGATTTCACTCACAGGTGGAATTTAAGAAAGAAAATAAACGAGGATAGGGAAAAAAAGAGAGAGAGGCAGATCAAGAAACATACTCTTAACTATGGATAACTGATGGTTACCAGAGGGGAAGAGGGTGCTGGATGGGTTAAATAGATAATGGGGTTAAGTAGTGCACTTATTGTGATGTTACATGTGTTATATTTAATATTGAATCACTCAGTTGTATACCTGAAACTAATATTACACTGTATGTTAACTAACTGGAATGAATGAATGTATTTATTTATTTATTTATTTATTTATTTATTTATTTATTTATTTGTTTTTTTTTGAAGATTTTATTTATTCATTTGACAGAGAGAGATAACACAAGCAGAGTGGCAGGCAGAGGGAGAAGAAGAAGCAGATGTGAGGCTCTATCTCACGACCCTGAGATCATGACCTGAGCTGAAGGCAGTCACTTAACCAACTGAGCCACTCAGGTGCCCCAACTAACTGGAATTTAAGTAAAAACTTTAAAAAATGAGTGGGAAAAATCAGTGAAGGTGACAGAACATGAGAGACTCCTAACTCTGGGAAATGAACAAGGGGTAGTGGAAGGGGAGGTGGGTGGGAGGTTGGGGTGACTGGGTGATGGTCACTGAGGTGGGCACTTGATGGGATGAGCACTGGGTGTTATGCTATATGTTGGCAAATCGAACTCCAATTAAAAAAATATACAAAAAAAAAAAAAAAAAAAGCCTTAAAGAAAGGGGCAGCCCAGGTGGCTCAGTGGTTTAGCGCCACCTTCAGTCTAGAGCCTGATCCTAGAGACCCAGGATCGAGTCCCACGTCAGGCTTCCTGCATGGAACCTGCTTCTCCCTTTGCCTATGTCTCTACCTCTCTCTAAACAAACAAATAATTAAAAAATTAATTAATTAATTAATTAATTTAAAAAAAAAACTTAAAAAAAAAAATAAAAAAAGAGCTCCAGTTATTGATGTTGGGATCTCAGGCTGCCTTAGAGCAATAGTGCCTGGACCTCTGTAAATTTCAGAGCTCAGCTCACTGTGCTGTTTCTTATAAGTCATCCACTGGAAACCCAACAGTGAAGAACCATCTTGGACACGCAGGGAGAAGATAAACCTAAAGCAGTGACTTGAAATCACATTTACTTGTCCCTATCCCAGAGCCCCCACATAAGTCATCTTACATCTTCCTGCTTTAGTCACCATAAATGGAACAAAACAAAGCCCAAATTATAAATCCTAATTCCAGGAACCATTTACAAAACCCAGTGCCCTTTCCTTCACCTGTCCTCCTTCACTGAGAAGACACACTCTCCTACATTTAGGAAAATCATCCAAATTATATGAGCTAATTATCCATGTCGTTTTTCCCTCTGTCTCTCTCTTTTTTCTTTTTTCTAAATTATGGTCATGTTTAAGAGACTCCAATTGCTTTTTTTAAACAGAAGATTGAACCACCTATTGGAATAAAAGAGAATGTGCTAATTAGAGTTCAAATCAAATAATAGGACATGGCTTAAATTTATATTTATAAAACAATTTATCCTCACCTTTGCACCCCTAACTCTATGGACTCAAAACAGAAGAATGACCCAAAGTCACCTTGAATCTGTCCATCCTTACAACATGACAATGATTGCTTTCTTTGTTTTGTTTTGTTTGTCTCTTTCAACCAGAAGTAACTTCTCTTAACTGTGAGATTATGCAGCTCTGTTTGGAAAGCTTTTGTGAGTCCCTGTAGTATAATGACTTTCCTTTAGAGAGCATGTAATTTTAGGTTCTTGCATAACAGCACAGATTTTTATGGTATTACTAAACTTTGTAATTTTATTTCCCTCTGACAATTAAGTGCACATTGATGTTATGGAATTTTTTCTTCCTTCCATCACAGTTGGATGAAATTGGAAAGGCAGGCTGTGCTGTGTTGGGAGTGCTCATGTCTAGAAGTGTAAACGTTTTGTGATTCCCTTGTTGAAGATCCATTTCACACATAGGCAAATCCATCACATCGCTACTGTTTGCTTTCAGTTACAAACAAGCTGTAACCCAAAATACACAATGCACCAACCAAAAACAATCAATGTGCCATTTATGCACTCCCTTTGTTTAGGAAATAGTTTAACAGTTTACAGTACATTAACTCAGATGTTTATAACCTTTCTGCAGAAAGTGAGCATCTTTCAAATAAATGCATTTTTTTTCCCTCTGGAATTCATCATTTCTCATCACTAGCCATATCACTTTCTTGTCTGTTGCACTCAGACCTGGGCAAAAACACCTGTCTTCTATAGAGACCCTCACTGCTTCCCTTTGCTATGTAAATGAGGCACATCACCTGTGCAGATCCAGGCAGCTGAATGCAGATGACTGTGAACTGAGCAACCCCATTTGGACAAGTGTGAGTCACTCCGTCCCTTGGAGGCCAGGTGAAGGTTTCTCTACCACAAAAATGAGTATTCAGTATCCATTAGGCATATGACAATTGTGACCTGGGTCCCTCTAAAGTGAATTTTGTAATTTATCCAAGAATCTCTAAGAATGATAATGCTGTCTCTTAATTTTCATCTGTTGGCTTTAATCCATTCTCTGATGATTAGAGTTTTGCAAGCTTGCTTGGACTTAATGATGCTTCTCCTAGAAAGGTTTATATGATCAATAATAGTATGATCCCAAGACAAGGTGGATAGAAACTCTGAATTCAGTCTGTCTCAGCCTCTAGTCTATGGTCAGGTGCAAGCATTTCCTACCAGAAATCACTTCCTGTAGTTGGCCGATCTCACCTACTTCTACTCTGTCCTCAGATATGTGAAAGGAAGGCACTAGACAAACGTTTATGATCTTCACTTCAAGTAATAGCTTAACCTTAAAATCTGCCAGTGGTGCTTGCTCCTTCCTAACACTTAGATAAACTCTTATGGACTACGTGTTTGCACCTCCCCCGCCCCCAATTCATACGTTGAAACCCTAACCCCTAATTTGTCTGTATTTGGAGATGGAATCTCTAAGGAAGTAGTTATCATTGTGTGTGTGTGTTTGCAGTGAGAGCACCTGAAATCTACTCTCTTAGCAAGTTTCCAATATACAATATGGTATTAAGTATAGTCATCATGCTGTATGTCAAAACATCATATTGTACTCCTTAAATATATATAAATGTTATTTAAATTTTCTTAAAGAAAATCTCTGAAATTTTTTTTGATTGAAAAAAAAAGAATTAAGGTTAAAAGAGGTCACAGGAGTGGCTTGATCCTGTAGGATTGGCATCCTTATAGGTAAATACACCAGAAAGCCCTCTCCCCCAGCACACATGCACAGAGGGAAGGCCATCTGAGGACACAGTGACAAGGCAGCCATATACAAACCAAGAAGAGAGCTCTCACCAGAAACCAACAGGCTGGCACTCTGATCTTTGAATCTGTCTCCAGAACTGTGAGGAAATAAATTTCTGTTGTTTAAGCCCTCTAGTCTATGATATTTGTTATGGCAGCCTGACAGTGTGTGCATAAGTTACCTTAGAAGCTATGTTAATATTCTTGGAGTTTTCACCAAAGAAGTTGTAGGTGAACTCGGACTCATTTTCCATACGCAAAACACCATCTCCAAAATTATACAATTGAGAAATTAGTACATGTAGTTGTACAGTCCTGGATTTAGTAGCCTGGACAAATAACTATGGATTTCTTCACTCTAAACTTTGAAGCTTGTTTCTATGAGCTATCCTGAATAAGCCTAAAATAGTCAAGAAAGGGAAAAAAAAAGAATTATTTCCCCATTAGTGGTCTCTCTACTATGTCCAGAAGCAGTATCTCAGAGCTCATAGATTTTGCTAAGGTAAGGATATGATGGCAGTCTGTTCATCCTTAACTCCTTTAATACTTATTTTTCACATTAGTCAAACCCACCAATCACCCATTACTTTTTCTAATAGAGGTTTTTTCCAGATTCGGGAACCTCACCTGTTAGGCTGATTAGACTGCAAAGTTTAGTGGCTGTGCTTGCCTAAATATGAACACACAGAATAGCGCAGGCCCCACACACTGCCATATGAAGATGACCCTTCTGTGGCCACTCTGTCCACAGTCATTCAAGAAATTCTGCAGCAAAACTGACTCACATAGGCTTAATAAACCATTAGGTCCAAGAAAATAACCAGGAAACTGTGCCTGGTGTATCAATGTAGATGGCAAATCTACAGCTTTCTATGTGTGTGTGTGTGTGTGTGTGTGTGTGTGTGTGTGTGTGTGATGGACTAGGAAGCTTTCATTAAAATTGTTATTTTTAAGCATGCATTAAACACCCTATGTAATGAAAATTGTACAGATTTGAAGATCCAAAATGGATTTAAGTGAGCCATGCACACTTCAGGAGCTCAGTCAGCATTAGATTTCTTCCTTCTCACAGGTGTCTCATTCCAGCTGGTTCCCATTACCCCTCACTCCTCTTTCCTTTCCAGGTTCAGTGCTCTGGGGTACTCCCTGTATAATGAGTATTTTAATTGACAATAGGGATAAATAAATGTGGGGGAGAGGGTGAACTTAGCCTCCTCTTTGACTGAGGTACCTGTTCAGTGAATGTTTATTCAGTAAGAATCCAGTGATCCTGAGCAGAGAAATTTTTTACCCTGTGATATGACTTGCTTTTTCTCCATTTGGTGACTACAGATTATGATTAATGACTCTCTCCCCAGTTATCTGGCCCAAATCCCCTTTAGACTCTCCTCTGGGACTATGTAGTGAGACTAGAAATGCATTTCTCTTCCCCAAACTCCATCTCCCATTCCTGGAGGGACTCTGGAGCTCCCTGTTGAACAGGGCTGACAGGGGAGCCTGCATATACGCTCGCCAAATTCAAAGCAGGATTTATGAATCCTGACCAGGATTTTCATGCTGTCTATACTACCGTGAAATTATCTGCTGATTCTATTTAGTGAACAAGGTAGCAGGTTGAAGCCTGCCATTCCCAAGCCCAGCAGAGAGATTATGTGGTCACAATGCTAATGTGATAATACAGAGTCTAATGAACAGGACTTCTGTTGGGGAGGTGGCTTATCCAACCCATAATCACTTTTCT
The DNA here is from genome assembly GCF_905146905.1 of Nyctereutes procyonoides. NCBI lineage: Eukaryota > Metazoa > Chordata > Mammalia > Carnivora > Canidae > Nyctereutes > Nyctereutes procyonoides. The sequence goes on along the minus strand of NW_026575048.1, from coordinate 16,480,954 downwards.
AGTGCCTAAATAGGAGGCAAATGAAAGAAGGTATGTTTGTGCACTATTTCTCCACTTATTACTTATGCATAGTATATATTATTCAAAATAAACAATTATTCCTAAGAAAACAAAACTATTTGCATTTCCCAGGAGAGAATTTGCCCCTTTGAGGAAGTTAGTGTCAGAGAATAAAAAACCATTGCCTACAACAGAAATAGTACCATATTCTTTCTGCAGCAGAAAATCCAAATGCTTTATCCTGGCAAGCCCAGCCTTCCACATCTTGGCCTTGTCCATTTAAATTTATTTCACTTCACAAAAGCCCAACATGGTCCTTGCTCTTGAGTTGGGCTTACTTCTTGCTCTAAATAGAGACCAATATTGTAAGTACCAATGTTTAAAAAGTTATGGGTGGGAGAACTTCCAATGTTCACCTCCTTTGGTGAAATATATACAGTGAGCATCACACTATGAGGATGATTCTTCTGCATAAATTATTTCATTAGTACTCTACCCACAATGGTTTTTCCTTGATTTATAGAGCAGTGGTTTTCAAATTTTCATAAGCAATCAGAGTTCCTTAAGAGGCTAATTAAAACAGAGATTGCTGGAACCCATTCCCAAAGTTTCTTATCTAGTAGGCCTAGGTTGGAAACCAATAATTTGTATTTATAAAAAATTTCCAGGTGGTTCCTGTGCTGCTAATCCAGGTACCAACTTTGATGACCATTGTCCTAAAGTTGTGCTGTCCAACTCCATATAGTCAAAGGAACCTTGAAAAAGAAGAACAAAAGTGAGAGTATCACAATCTCAGATTTCAAAATATCTAACAAAGCTGTAGTAATCAAAACATTATGGCAATGGCACAAAAACAGACATATATATCAGAGAAACAGAAGAGATAATGCAGAAATGAACCCACAATTACATTGTCAATTCATATTTGACATAGGCAAAAATATGCAATGGGAAAAAGATAATCTCTTCAACAAATAGTGTTAGGAAACTTGACAGTTATATGCAAAAGAAGGAAACCGGACCACTTTCTTAGATTATATACAAAAATAAACTCAAATGGATTAGGGACCTAAATATGAGACCTGAATCCATAAAAATGCTGGAAGAGAAGACAGACAGCAATTTCTCTGACATTTGGCCAGAGCAACATTTTTCCAGATATGTCTCTTGAGGCAAGAGAAATCAAAGAAAAAAATAAACTATTGAGACTACATCAAAATAAAAATCTTATGCATAATAAAGGAAACCATCAACAAAACTAAAAGACAACTACTGAGTGGGAGAAGATATTTGTTAATGACATATCCAATAAGGGTTAGTATCCAAAATATATAAAGAACTGACACAACTCAACACCTGAAATGCAAACAATCCGATTAAAAATGGGCAAAAGACATAAACAGACATTTTTCCAAAGAAGATATACAGTTGTCCAACAAACATGTGAAAAGCTGCTCAACATCACTCATTATCATGGAATTTCAAATCAAACCACATGAGATATTATCTCATATCTTTCAGAATGGCTAAAATAAAAAAACACACACACACAAGAAATAACAAGTGTTGGGGGAGGATGTAGAGAAAAAAGAACCCCTGTGCACTGTTGGGAATGCCACTGGTTCAGCTGCTGTGGAATATAATATGGAGGTTCCTCAAAAAGTTAAAAATAGAATTACCATGTAATACAAAAATTCTATCACTGAGTGTTTAGCCAAGGAATATGAAAACACTAATTCAAAAAGAAAAAAAAAAGATATATATACCCCTATGTTTATTGGCAACATAGCCAAACTACGAAAACAGCTCAGGTTTCCATTAATAGATGAATGGATAAAGAAGTCAGGGTATATTTATATAAAATGGAGTATTATTTGGCCATAAAAAAATGAAATCTTGCCATTTGCAACAATGTGGATGGATCTAGAGAGTACTATGCTAAGTGAAATAAGTCAGTTCAGAGAAAGACAAATACTATAAGATTTCACTCATGTGTGGAATTTAGGAAACAAAACAAACAGGCAGCCTGGGTGGCTCAATCCAACTCTGGATTTTGTCTCAGGTCATGATCTCAGGGTCATGAGATCCAGCCCTGTGTTGGGTTCCACTCTGGGCATGGAGCCTGCTAAAGATTCTCTCTCCCTCTGCACACTCACCCTTAAAAAAATGAACAAAGAAAAAAGGAGACAATTCATGAAACACTCTTAAGCATAGAGAACAGTGATGGTTACCAGAGGGATGGTAACCAGAGTTACCACTGAGTGGCAGGATGGGTGAAACAGGTAAAGGGGATTAAGAGTACACTCATCATGCTGGTCAGTGAGTAATATATGGAATTGCTGAATCATTATACCGTACACCTGAAACGTAACACTGTTGTTAACTATACAGGAGTTAAAATTTTTAAAAAGTTGTGCTCTCCAATAAGACAGCCATTAGCCATGTGTGGCTATTGAGTACCTGAAACGTGGCTGGTCTGAATTGAGATGTGCCATAATTATAAGACACTTTGGATTCTAAGGCTTTGTACATAAATAGAATGTAAAATACCATACTAATAATTTGTACAGAATTATATGATAAAATAATAGTATTTTTATTATTTTAGGTTAAATATAGCAATATTAAAATTAATTTCACTTGTTTTATTTTTTAATATGGCTACTATAAAGTTTAAAATCATATACATGGCTCACATTATATTTCTAGCTAACAGCACTGTTCCAGAGGATCATACATGGGCTAAAGATGGGATACTGTTAATATGAAATCGAATGCTGAATATAGATTCAAAGTGGAAACCAAATTCAATTACCTGAGTATTAACTGACTCTTCCTAGATCTTACGGAAGCCTATATCAGAGCTATGAAGTAGCTAAGATGATCCAATTCAGAGAAAAGGGATCGGTCAAGAAGAGAGAAACTTAAAGAACAATTTAGGTCAAAGTATCGAATAGAATCAAACTTCATAGAGAGTCAAAACATGGTTTTCCATTTGCCCAGTCTTACCGGTGATGAAAGAAACACAGCTCTTATTATCCACTGAATTTGACTTCTGTGTGTACAAATTGATTCTTCAGGGAGATTGCTAGCTTCACAAGGACAAAAGCTAAGTCTTTTATTTTACATTATTTTGAATACTGAGAATTGCATCAATCTATGTTATATAAATAAGTGTAATGACTGAATGAATAAAGATATCTTAAATATAGTACATCCCTAAACCAAGAATAAAATCATGCTCGTATTTTATGGGACTAACGTCAAGTCCAGGGAAACATTTCTCAACTGGTATTGAATAGTTTATAAGTAATCTGTAGTTGTAGCAGTTTAGGAAAGTATATATATCACTCCTTGAATATTTACAGCAACAACAAAATACATTAAATACAAAATTGCACTGAGTTCTGCAATTATTAAACATTTGACTTTATTTTACCTGGCATTTTATATAAACATGAGATTATTTTTGCTCATAATCTCTATTAACTTTTCATGAAGTTGAACTTAAAGCTTTATAGAACTCACTTCTGGAAGTTCTAGTCCAGTGGCAAGAAGTTTCTTACTCACGATTACCCTTATGGGCCAGGAGAAAAGAAGCAGAAAGGCTGCCTCCCTGGTGAACTATGTAGATAAATCCTTCCTAATACTCTCTTTACCTTCGACTCTCCCAGTCTGTAGAGGTAGGAAAGAATTCTATCATTTTATAAATCTCCATCTAATCCTTTCTGGAATCAACAAAACCAAGTACTAGGTGAGATCTCTGCATCGTAAACTCCTCTCTAGATCTTTCCATTTTTGGCCCATTTCACTTTCTGGGGTTTCTCGGCATTGGACTTGTGCCTTACCACGACTGGAAAAGAATGGCCTCAACATGTTATTTTGGAGGGCTGACCACCAAGTACAAGATAGATCTCAGCCAATAGCTGATAGACCCAGGCAGCAGTCAGGCCAGGAGAGGAAGAGAAAGAGAAAAGGAGAAGGAAAGGAGAGCATGGCTATGTTCAGGGGTCAGGGGCCCTGTTTCCAACAACTCCCTCTCAAATATCTTTAAAGGTGCTTGAAAACAAGTCTAATAACATATTATTTTTCATAAAATCCAGATGGTTACCTTTGGACAAAAAGGATATGGGCTTTCATCACAGCAGAAGCTGAAGTAATTTGGAAGGTAAATATTTAAAATAAAAAGATGTTTGCCTTAGCTCCAAATCACATACAACAATCATTCTCTCTTATAAATTGATTTGGGATTCTCTATGACAGCATTTTTACTCTAGCTGGACTTTATCCCCCAAACTCCAATCTGCCCTGTAGATGACAGAGCAGGACTAAATTATTTTCCCCCCGAACACTATCTAAGATTGTGTTGCTTGCTTATGTGTATGCATATGATGCAGCCGCACTCCTTAAGGAGGGGTTATATAAGTAAAAGGCGGTGTTGGAATTTCTTTGTTTTATTATTCTGCATTGTTATTCCCAAGCCTAAGCAAAGAGTTTTCTCTGCTGATGCAGAACCGGAATGCACTGTTCTTACAAAGTCATTTGGCAAAGATATGCTTCAGTAGGAGGGTCAAGAAACTATCCATATCACATTCTTGTGTTGAAGAATCCAGCTAAAGCTAAATCGCTCTTCCTTAATTTCATAAATATTCATTTTATAGGGAGGAATTTATCCAAGTCAAACTATGTTACTCTTGTAAGTGACAAAGGACAGGGGATAAGCAGGGTTGGCTCCCTCAAATCCCAAGGTTCCTACCCTGTCAAGTGATGGCATGACATTTCACTGATGTAGTTTTTCCTTTCTGCTTGGCTGTATGGTAGGTAGCTAAGAGAAACCGATTCATTTAACATAAAATATTAGCAATCATCAGGCTTTTTTTTTTCTCTACGTGATTAAAGCACCGTGGAAATAAATGAGGTTCCTTAAGTGAGGTGTGAGTGTGCTGGCCCCAAGAAAAGCCCTAGGCATGGAAATGGGGAGAAAATTTCAAGTAGACATGGAAAATTTCTCTCATTACTTTACTTATAAGAATCTTAATTAGTCCCAAAGGTTTTTCTCACTCATTTTAAAGCAAACTCAGGTAGATCAGACAATGAAATATGTGTCAATCAATCTCTTCGAGAGTCAGCCACCCTCACACAATCTGACCCTCTATACTAGGATTTGTGAGTTGGGTAGGATTTTGTTCCATTTGAAATAGCAGATACGTCTGTGGAATTGTGCAGATAAATGGGCTTTTCTAATTTAGTTCATCTTGGTAAATTAATAAAAAATTCCTGCCAATCAAGCATGTGCATGTTTGCAGGAATATTATCAGTAGGTAATGGAGATAATTAATACTTCATGACATCAAGGTCTGAAATTAAAATCAAATCTGAGACTTAACTGCGATTATTAAATCTGAGGAAAATTATCTTTCAGATGACAAGTGTCACAACCTTCGGCACCTGAATTAATAACAGGGAGCGAGCCTCCAAAAACACACTGCACACTTCTTTTTTTCTGTGTTGCAATAATTACCACTTTGTGACATCAAGGACCTATATGTCTGGCTCAAGATAATATTGCACATCAGTGAAGTGAATTGAAGTAGAAAACACAAATTTCAGACAATGTATCTAGTAGCAAAATATAACTGAAAGGAGTAAGGGATGGGGAGGTGAGAGACACTGGCTATAGTGTTGACTTTTTGAGACCTGGGTTCCAGCTCAGAATCATGCTGATATTTCTCCCTTTGACTCTAGTTAAGCAAATCATTTCACCTCAGCTGATTCTTGATTCTTTCATCACGTGAAGCTAATTTTTGCTCCATTGAAAAGATGGATCAAATAGGAGCATTTTTGAAATAATTATTTTTTTTTTATCCATTCATCTTCGCAATTTGCACTGAGCACCAGCCAATATGTGAGATATTTGGGAAATTAGAAATTAGAAAAGATAAGACACGGTTCCTGATCTCAAAGGACTTCATGACTTGGTGAGAGAATTATCTATGTGCCATATACCAAGACTGAGAGAGGCTTGGAGTCCTTGAGAGGTGTGTCTCATGGGGCAGCACTGAGGGTGGGTTGCTGGAAGGGAGACCTGGAGCAGGGAGGATGGGCTGAATCCTGGGGGACACGCATCTTTTAACAGAAAGATGAATGTTCAAGGGAACAGGATAACTGTTCATAAATTATTTTTCCCACAATACTATGTTGGAGTGGTCGATTCTCAGGGATTAGTTACATACTAATGTGTGACTCTTATAGGTACATATTGAAAACAAAATGTTTCTCAAATCACATCTGCATTCTGGAAGTGGAGTGTTATGGTTTCTATAAGGAAAAAAAATAATAACTTGCCTGAGGATAGCCAACTAGAAAGGATTGGAGCTAGGATTTGAACCATGTGGCTTAATTTGTATATGTAAGATCTAATTTTGTTGCCATCGTTGAGATCCAGGAATCACTGGGGTAAGGCCAGCGAGGACCTTTTCTTACAGGGGCAGGACCCAAAAGAACAATTGGATTGAGGACCCATCCCAGATCCAGAGAGGAAGCCCAATGCCTGGCAGGGAGTGTAGTCATGGAGAACAAGCTGGTTTGCAGGAGTGAAGAAAAGCTAAAGGTATGAGGAGAGGGATGGGGCTGACCAGGGCTCACTAAACCTCAGAATGAAGGCTGAAGAGTAACTCCTGATGCTTCACTGGGGCCTCTGAGCTGGCTTTGGCCCTGGCTTCCTCTGCCAGGACTGACCCAGGGAAGGCTATAGCTTCTTACAACTGAGAGAGGGAAAGGAGAGGCAGGTCCTAACAACACCCAGGGATGACAGAGGGGGAGTGAGAATCCTGTATTCATCTGGACCTGACAAAACTCTCCCTGCCAAGGGCTAGTTGTAAGATCTACAACTGTCCCTGCTGCACTTTTGAACTATACCTTCTGACATACAGGCGCTTCCCTTCTGTACAAGCTGAGCTGAAACTCAGGGGGTCTGTACCCACGCTGGTGGCTAAGATATGAGGAATCTCCCATCCTGTTGTGTACATGACCACAGTGTAAGCTCCAACCTCCCTGCCACCCTAGCCCCTCCTCCATGATTTTTCAGTGTTCCTCTCAGGAGACCTTCAGGGCCTCTCTCCAACACGAGGGCCACCGTCTGTCCTGTAGCTAGGTCCTGGGCTATACTACACACTTGTAAATATGTTGAATGTTGCCACTAGTCTAAGAACAGTGCCACTCCCCCATACCCTGGGGGAAATGCTCTCCCCCCCCCGCATTTTTGCTGGTCCCACTTATTGCTCAGATGTGAAATCTCCTCTTAGCTCAGATGTGACTGATTAGAAACTGCTGGAAAACACAAGACTCAAACTCAATGATGGCCTAGCATGTGTCCTTCTCCAGTGTACACCACCCAGCGCACACTGCTGTTTCTTATTCTCTTATCTGATTAAAATCCTTTATATATTATTTTGTAGCTGAGACAGGAGATATTCAAATTGTGTTAAGACGAAGGGTCTGCTAACATACAATTTCCTCTTTCCTCTACCCATCAGAACTTGCCATTCGTTATCTCACTTCTTCTGAGCCTGTCAGATGCCGGAAGTCTAATTTGGGACACCAATTATCACTTTGGAAGTGACAGTTGCCGGAGGGGTAGTACAGTCCCATGACTGATCACAAAGGTTAGTCAGAAAGACCAGGGCTGGAGTCCTATGTCAGCTACTTAAAAGATTAATGACTTTGTATAAGTGACTGCATCTTTTCATGTCTCAGTTTTTCAACTTTATATGTAACGGAGACATTACGAGGACCTAACATAGAAGGTTGTTGTGTGGGTTAAATGTGATCAAGGACATTAAATGTTTAGAATGCTTTAGTGTAAAATAAGTGCTTAATAAATGCTGGCTGTTGTTGTTGCCTATTAACACCTTTGCAGTATGCTGTGCTCTGACCCTCAGAGAATAAGTGTGTTCAGTCTTAATGTGAATCCTTAAAACTCAGACATGATGCTTTGGAATATCACAGGAATGTCATAAACCATGGGAGACTGCTGACAGGGATTTGAGGCAGGGATGCTTTCCCTGCTGTCAGCCACCTTCCCGTAGTGAGGATGTGGCTGAGTGTTTCCACAGACATTACAAAAGCACTGAGATCCACTCTCAAACTGGGTCTCATGAGAGCCCTGCAAAATGGGGGTTTGGAATTTACTTGTAAAGAGACAAACATATGCTGCAGTTGAGAGGTAGCTGAATTTCCAGGCCATATCTAGTCTTCTGGGAATTTGGTGTATATTAGCATAACTACAGAAATCATTTTTTAAGCAACCCTTCAATGGCCAGAGTTGCAGTGGACTCCCTGTTAACACAGGAAGCCCTGGTGTGCTGTGAGTCAGCTTTGTGTGATCCAGAGAGAAGGATTTGGAGAAGCTTACCCCCTCCACCCCCACCCCCTGCCTTGGAACAATGTTTATTCCCTGTTTTATCCTCCAAGTGAAGGCATATGTTTCTTCGATTTGTTGTTTGCAGCAAGGTGCAGCTTAGAGGGGAGTGTGGATGCGCTTGTGTTTGCCATGAAATTAAATAAAAGCAATGATACATAGCCAATGTGCACCCATAAATTTCAAGAAGGAAAATTCCAATGTGGCATGAGGATAGAAGTAGCTGATATATTAGAGGAGAATGACACTGAATCTTGTGCAAAACGAGAGAAATATAATTTCCCTGCATTATCTTGTCCCTTTCTTAATTGCCTACCAAGATGCATTCATCAACTAGCTTCCCTAGGCTCGAGCTTACAACTTGCATGCATTTTTATATAAAACCAGCTTGTGTTTTAAGTATAAAACACACTGCTTGTGCTATCACACCAGACACAGCAAATGGATAAAAATCTTCACTTGTCAGTTTCTAGATACAACGCACTTTGCATTTCAAGACTGGGAAATAGGCTGCAAACACCGAGCACTGACAGTAAATATGGGGCTTTGGAGGATCGGCTGGACCATATTTACTGGGGAGGAGGCTCACACCACTACCTGGGGCTTTATACAGCCTTGGAGTTGATAGAGGGAAAGGATGGCTAGCCATCCAACTACTTCCCATCCCAGTGGCAGGCTCAGTACTGCCTTCCACACTTGGAGTTAGTTGCTGAGAGATAGACTCAAGCTCCATCCAACCTTAAAAGTCTGAAAGGAAGGCAAATTTGGCGAATATGGGCTCAACAGCAGGTCAGGACTTGATGTAGAAGGGACCATGAAGACCACACAAAGGGGGCACATTAAAAACCGTAACATCTCTTCCTGACAATAAGGCCCTCTGGTACATATACCCCAAAATTACAGAACATAGAAGCTGATGATGGCCCCAGATAAGAATGCCAATAGGAGGAAGAATGCTATCAACCTTAAGTCCCATGATCCCTGAGGTTGCAGAAGCCGCACTACCATCTGCATGTGCTTTAAAGGGCCCTATTCCATCTCCTGCCAGCCACCTCACCATGCAAATGGTGTACAGTAAGAACTTGGCAGATACAGCTGGAGACATATGGAAGCAATTCCTAGTTCTGACACTAACTGTGTGATTTTTGGCAAATTATATAATCTCTCTTAGCCTCAGTTTCTTAATTTGTAATTTGGGGATAATAATAACACCAACCTCATAGAGTTATTGTGATTTTTAAATTAGATATTGCATGTTAACAGCTTAGCATAGTAAGTGTTTATAGTAGCTATATAATAAGTGCTAAATAAATGTTAAGTATTATTATCGGATTTGACTGATATTACACAAAAGCAGTGTGTTTGCATAGAATTGCAGGGGACTTTGTTTAATAGTTTAGGTTTTTGAGGTTAAGGAAAAGTCTATGATTTTACCCAGAGCCACACAACTAGTCAAAACATATTTTTCATTATTGTTTTGGGTTTTTTTTTTTTTATGATAGTCACAGAGAGAGAGAGAGAGAGAGGCAGAGACATAGGCAGAGGGAGAAGCAGGCTCCATGCACCGGGAGCCCGACGTGGGATTCGATCCCGGGTCTCCAGGATCGCGCCCTGGGCCAAAGGCAGGCGCCAATTGTTTTGGGGTTTTCAGTATATGGATCTCACACATATTTTGTTAGATTTATACCTGCTTCATTTTTTTTTTTTTTTTTGGTGTTGTTGTAAACGACTTTTTTTTTATTTAAATTTCAATGGCTCATTGTTAGTATAGAAAACTACAATTGATTTTTGTGATATTTGTATGCTGTGACCTTGTAAATCTAATGTATTAGTGCTATGAAGGTTTTTTATCAATTTTTTGACATTTTTATGTCCTCTATGAATGGATATAATTTTAAAATTTTGTTTTTCTTAGGTGCATGTTTTTATTTTTCTTTCTTTATTACACTGGCTAGAGCTTCCAGTACAGCGTTGAATGGATTAGTGAAAGAAGAAATTTTTGGCTTGATCCTAATATTAGGAGAAAAACATTCACTCTTTCACACTATATATGATGCTAACTATAGGCTTTTGGTAGATGCCTTTTTATCAAATCAGAAATTCCTCTTCTATTTCTGGCATGTCTGAAGTTTTTTTTTTTTTTTTTTTTATCATTAATAGGGATGTTAAACTTTAAAAAAAAAAAAAAAATGGGCAGCCCGGGTGGCTCAGCAGTTTAGTGCTGCCTTCAGCCCAGGGCCTGATCCTGAAGACCCGGGATTGAGTCCCACGTCGGGATCCCTGCATGGAGACTCTGCCTCTCTCTCTCTCTCATGAATAAATAAATAAAATCTTTAAAAATAAATTAATTAAATTAAATAAATTAAAAAAACATTTTTGGGGTAGGTAGGTGGTCAGTTGGTTGAGCCTCCAACTATTGATTTCAGCTCAGGACATGATCTCAGAGTCCTGGGATCAGGCCCTGCATTGGACTCTATGATCAGTGAGGAGTCTGCTTGAGATTTTTTTCTCTCCTTCTCCCTCTGGCCCTCCTCTTGCTCTTTCTCTCTCTAAAATAAATAAATAAATCTTTAAAAAAAGTTTTTGCATCTATTGAAATGATCACACGATTCTTCTTTATTTTGTTAATATAAATTTTGTTGATTTTTTTCAGAAGTTTTTTAAACAAAATTAGAAGAATCATAACTTTAGTGGAATTATTTTTATTTTTCCAAGGATAGACATTTTGATTTAGGGAACTTTAGTAGAGAAACTGGAAAATAGCTGTTTACATCAGAGTTAAATTTAATTAGTGGATATTTCCTGTAGGTCCAGAGGGTAGGACATCTGTTTCTGAGTTCAGAGAGTGCTTGTGGATTTATCCAGGGTGTTCCATGTGAAGCTGGCTTATGCCATTATTTTTAAAAATAAACTCATTTTAACATGTTATTTTCCCTAAGCTGAAAATCAAGCACTATTTAATTCAGCTCAAAGAGTGAAATGTGCTCTAATAAGCCCTTACCAGAAGATCCATATAGAAACCAGCCAGGTCTGTCATAGCTGAGGGCTGGGGAAGGTGCAGAGGAAGGTCCATGCTGGACAGGCCACAGCAAGTACCATAACACCTTTCCTAAAGGTCCCAAGACAGAGATGATAAAAGATAAACTGAATTAATACCCAGGCATTGCTTCCAGAGCTTTCCAGCCTCCAATTAAAATTTTATGTGTGGGAGTTTGAATGGGTGCTTTAAGAAAATACTGATTCATTTAGGTCCTGATTTTTTTTTTTATAAAGAAATAGGTCTTTTGTCTCCTAAACAGCACCTGCTCCTTTCTAAATAACGTCATGCCAAACTTACAGTTTGCTTTCATCATTCAAATCTGATCCGTCCTAGACTCTAAAGAGTCTTTTGGTACTATTGTTCTTGGTTCCTTTGCCCATTGTCCTTTTCATCTCACATCCCTCTAGCAATAGCTATTCCATGAAATGGAGTAAAAAAATAAAAATAAAAATAAAAAAAGCATTACCTAAACCGTTTTAACAAATAAGTGCAACATCTTTCCCCATTTATTTTTCTCCCTTGCAGTCTGGTGCAGAGAAGAACCCTCACAGCCCTGGACTGTAGCAGACATTCTGGTTCGCATGTTCCATATGAAGGAAGCCATGTATTAAATTGGGATGAGCCCTTGCATTTCATCACAGAAAGTGAGTGTTGGCTTGAAATGGAGGATCAGCTCATGTGGGATGAGATGATGGCTGGGATCATCAACTGCTGCTCCTGGGCAAAGGACCGAATTATTAAAACTGTTGTTTATGGCCCTTATCATTTACAAACAGGTGAACAGAGAAAAAAGACTTTCAATTTCCCTAAATTAATTTGCAGTGGAGGGTTCTCTTGTGTTAAAAAGATAAGAAACTTGTATGGAATTACAGAACAAGAAGTTTACAGCTGTCTAAAGGAACTGCAAAACTAAGGTTATCTAGCAAATGTGGGTAAAATGACATTTGTCAGAATGACTGTTACTCTTTATGACACATTTGAGAAATTGAAATGGCTTTGAGACAAATAATGTCCTAATTCGTGATCCTATCATCCTGGAAAAACTACCTGGATAAGTTCAGTAAAGTTGGCTCCGAGGTAGTTAATTGTGGGCCAAACAGGTAGTCAGGATGTTGATGCACTGGGAAATTAAAATAGTATTTTAATTTCAAGAAGTCCTTCCCCAAAGCCAGTGTCATTGGCTAAGTAAAGGGCTCCTCAGCATTTCAAAGTGAAGAAGTATCAGCTCTTTTTCTCTTCTACTTATTGGTGCTACATCCACATATATTCACTTCCATATTAATGTTTATATACCTTTCTCCAACATTTATATATATATATATATATACACGCACACACACACATATATATAATATACTCACACATATATATATACTCACAAAACCTTTTGTATCTGTATAATAACGATATTACAAAATTTATAATACTAATAACTTGTTACAATGTCCACATAACTTACCAAGCATTGTATATACATTAGGTCATTTCCACCTCACAAAAATCCTACTTGATACAACTATAAGAATCACACCGATCCTACTGATGAGAAAGTTGAATTTTAGGGGTTGGGTAACTTGCTCAAGTTCCCATCAATAGCAAAGAAAGGACCCTAAAGTATAACTTCTATGACTCCAAAACCCATGCATTCAAACAGTCCACGTACTACCTGACACATAACTCATTCAACAACTATTTAGCGTCAAGTATGATGCTATATGCCTTCCTAAGTATCTTGCACTTCCACTCATATACACAGTCCTCTCCGCACTCCCTGCTTTGAAATTTAGTCCCACTCCTGCATTATCAGTAATATTGGAGTATTTTTCTTATAAGAATTCTCCTGGTTTTTGTTTTTCATTATTTAGGATAGTGTCTCTTTTTCCCTCCTCTATGTATTCATCAATTATGCCATGACAAATTATACTGAGACAAATTTAAATTTCATCTCAATGTCAGGTTTTTCCTCACCCTCCCCAATGTATAGAAATTCTTCCCACATTGGAGATTATGCTATTTCACTTCACAATCATCAGTTTGAACCATATATCTCTTTTGTCCATTTTGGTTTTAATACATGTAGAATACATTTTAATGTCTTTCTTGAACACAAAACTGGGCACCTCATGGAAGCCTGGTGAATTTCTATTGAATGATCCGTTGATTAAACAAATACCCCAAAGATTACATGCTCAAAACAGCAATGACAAGAACTGCAAATAAAACACAATAACAATTTTTAAAAGCAAGTCTTGATGCCTTTTGGGAAAATGATACCATATATCAAAGCTAAAGGAATGATTCCTACAAGAAGACAGAGAATCAGAAAAGGTCCAGGGCAGAGTAAAGTCAATAATTCCACTTTTACGTTAGGGAAAGTTCCTCTAACTGGAGGCTATATAGCTTGAGCTTAGAAAAAGGCCACTTAGAGTTTTACAGAAAGTGAAGTGAAACAGCTGTACTTCATGTCAGCCATCTTCTCGGGGCTCAGAAAAGTCTAGAATGTGACCTGAAGATCACAATTCATTCTCTCACGACAGTGTGGGGACAGATCTCTCTGGATGAGATGTTCAAGATTTGTTTGTGCAGGACACAAGATTGATGTTCATTACTTTCCTTCAACCATTTTACTCTCATTATCCACAACAAGGACTTAGGTTACCGAGGATTAAAGAACAAATTATTCCAAAGCAAGAAGCTCTAGCCTCAAGACATACACATAGAGAGAAACTGGTTTAAAAAAATAAACAATGTAGGATTAAATTATGAACTTGTTCACTGAACAGTAACATGGCAATTTGCTAAGGTAATTATTACCATTAATTCGAGAGCCAATAATTATCATAGCAGTTCTACCATTTCATCTCTCATTTATTCTGAAATCCTAGAAGCAGATTTTTGTTTTTGTTTTTATTTTTCAGATACCTGGTTTGCTTGGCTAGTCTAAAAGCCTCCATTCTAATGACTTTTATAATCTTAGGCATTTTTTTTTTTTTTTTTTTGGTGGGAATCGCAAACTTTTCAGAAAGCCGTCTTACGTTAGTGAAGCAATGCACTGAGATTCAAAAGGTAATTAATCTTGGTCACTCTTCCTTCTATAGAGCACTCCAGCCTGGAGGTTAATAGAAAAGAAGGCAGTGGCTGCCATTTTGGATCTCATTCTGTTTCAATTTTCTGGTCACAAACACCATGATTTTTCTATCCAAAAGGGGTGAACAGGAGCATATAACTCTCCCCTTGATGCCTTTCCCTCAGGCCCTTCAGTCTTTGGAGTGCAGGACTTAGTGCTAGTTTAATTGAACTGCTGTGCTTGGCTTCTCCTCTGAAAGAGAGAGATATATAGTCCCTCTGGTGACATGTTGCGACAAATTCCAAACTTAGCTGGCTTTAGCTCTGTGAATTAAAAATACTGCTTGAGATTGGGAGCCACATGAAAAGAGTAACTTCAGATACTGGCATGTAAACAAACATTTTACAAAGGGTGTGCAAAAGTTCTGGCTTCTCTTCCGCTTAACTACCATAAACTTGCATTGCTCAATTTTCTTTTTTACACCATAGTAATGGCTATTTTGGGGTGGGGTGATCACGGTGTACCTTAATAAATCTGTACTCGAGGCAGTAAAATACCAATAACCTTGCCTTAGAGAAGATATTAGCTTCATAGTTTTGAAAGAAGACAATTATCGACACTATTGGATTTGCTCAGAATAGGTAAGAATAGGCTCATTTAAATCCAAATAACCTAATTACACTGATGTTTTGAGAAGAAGAGCTAGAATCAAAGATTTACAGAATCTAGGAACTGTAGAGTATCATCATCAGAATAATCTATGCAGTCAGTTGAATATAAAAATGAAAAAAAAAAAAGAAAAAGAAAAAAACTGAAGCCCAGAGAGTTTGAAGTGACTTTATCTATTGCTCAGCTAGTTGGGGGAAGGATGGAGGCAAATATTCAGAGGCTTTTAGGTCCTCTGTGTCCTCAGACTTTTTCTCTCCTCTACATAACACTGCCTCAAGGCACTTGGGGAAGCCTGAAGCCTATTCCCTAGCTATATTTTACAGGAAAAGGTGAGGTAGATAAGGCTTTAAAAAGCTCTAGGAATATAAGGTGCTTGAGCTGGATGACAAACAGCAGCCAAATAAACATCTACATGTTTCTTCCCATATTTGGTCTCAGAATCTAGCCTTCCCATCTTACCCTTGGGATGGGCTAATAATGGAACCAGGTAGGGCAGGGAATTCTTGATCAGGGTGGGACTTGTAAGTAGCTGGGCCTTAGTAGCAGGTGTTGGGCCTTTAATTCATTATTGCTTTTCCAGACCTAGGACTGAAGTACTAGCAGGGAGGAGACTGCAAGGCAGAACCTTAATCCGATATTTTACCTAGCTAGTTCATAGCAATGAAATCCAACCACTTATTAAATCTCCTAATGTTTGTCATGCCCTGTGCTGGGTGACAGATGCACAGAGATGAATGGGCCACATTCCCCACCCACGAGAAAGAGACAGATATGTGCAGGGAGAACTTCAGAGCAATGTGGTACGTGATAGACGCAGCATGTGTTTCTGGGGCTATCTCATTCCTGACTGTGACTAAACATCCCAGATAAGGGAATGAAGTGATCTCAGAGCCTGTGTGTAGAAAGAACCTGTGTCCAAGGATAAGTGAATATAGCTGAGGAGAAGGGACTGGATTATAGGAGGTCAAATGATCTTTCTTTCAAAAACACAAGGAAAGCAATAGGAGGCAGCTCATGGGCCATGATCATCTTCCAGTATGAGTGTGGTTTATGGCCTAGGAATTAGCTGCCAGGCAAAATGGCTCTGCCATCCCCCCAAATCTACAGCTAATGTAAAACAGCTGAGATGTGGCACAGGATACTAAGGCCCTTCTCCATAGGGAAATGACCAAACCTGAGACAGGATCCCAGTGTGCAGAGAGCAGCAGAGCCATCAGTAAAAATCTGTTGGATATCCAACAGATTTGCTTCATTGTTTACATTTTCAGCTCAAGTTTAAAACAGGCATGATGGCTGCAAAGGAAGAGAGCTCAATTTTATAGACACCTGCTTCTGTTATGAGCTGCTACTACTCTGCTTTTACCTGGGTCCTCTCTTCACCAGTCACACCCTTGTCCTACAGGTACATTCCCTTCATGCTCTGTATGTTAAATCACTATGAGTCAAGACCCTTTAGGGGTAAAGCAGTTGAAGATGGTAAATGAACCTGACTCTGCTTTTTGAACCTGGCCAGACTCTTCCTTGGGGCCTTCGTTCCTTCCTGATATCCCCTGAGGACATGGTAGATAGAGTAAGATCACTTCCAGGCAAGCTGTAAAGAAATATTGATTCAAAGACAGCATCCAACTTTAAGATTATAAAATGTAAGGAAGCAGTCTAACATCAGTGCTGCATGGGAGTGGGAGGGAAGAGAAAAGACACAGTAAACATGCAATGTGTCCTGAAGCTGTTTTGTGTCTTCTGCACAGTCAAGCAGACAAAACAAAGGAGAGGCTGAATCCTTCCTCCTGTGCCTTGGGCTCCACAGAGAGCATAAGTTCATCATCATTATCCTGCTCTACCTCAGTGAAGAGTCCCTGAAACAGAAGGGATAACTGATACTGGAAGCAGTCTCCCCTGTTCAGGGCGTTTTGTGTCTCAGAATGCACCTTGCTGATGAATGTCTGCTGTCTGGAGATTCTGGACCTGTACAATTACTGGCCTGGCACATTGCAGCAAGACTAGCTGCCTGGCTAGGTACAAAATGGCTAAGGGACACAGATAATTCAGGTATTTTTCTCCCGTGAAATCCTTCTGGTGACATCCTGAAGTCATAATACATGCACAAAGATATTGATGTGTCTTTTGCACCTGAATGCTGGCACCTTTCTTTGACACAAAATAGATTTAACCTAAGTCCAGAGACACTCAGTGCACTAACAGGCAAACGTCGGTGGGATGACCTTTGGAAAGCATAATTCTTAGTGCCTCTGCCACTGGTTTATTTAGCATACTTTCCAAGAAATGTTATCTGTGACTTTACTTTTCATGCGGTGCTGTCCATGCACACTCTAATACACAGGGGGTCCATATGTTAAATATCCACTTAGCACTTTCTCCTTGACAGTGTCCTGCCTCCTACCAAACTTATCATGCCCATTTCCTAACATATGCCCTTCCCAATTTTCCTGCCTGATTCCTCTCTGCTCTTTCCCTCACCTCCTATTCCTGCCATTCCAGAATATTCTCTACCCACTTCTAGCTCCATCATTTTGTTCACCCTGCTTCTCTCATGTCTAATGCTTTGCCTACTCTAAATGCCCAGAAAAATTATTTCTTTTTTGAAATATCCCCTACTGCTATCAGATAAATGTCATTTCTCTTAGTCTCAAGCTCTGGACCTCTGGAGTTCTAGAGGTACACACTACAGATCATGCATATCTCTCAATTCCACATTCAGTTAAATTAAGGTTGGAAGCTTGAGAGCAACCTCGGTGGTGGGAATATAGTATTTACGACATAGAAATTGGCAAATACTACATACCACAGCTTTCTGCTACCCTAACACCAGCCCATTTAAGAATAGCAAGTGGTACAGGAAATTACATATAGGTGGAACTCAATAAATTTTTACTAGATTTTCACATGCTAAAGATATTTTTTTATTTCCACCATACAAGATATTTTTGTTTGTTTTTTGAAGAGTACACTATTTAACCATTATAGTCAAAAGAACTTGGTAAAATTATGAAGAGCATATTTGTGAGAATGTTACTTTGCTTACAAATAGAATACATTAATTTAATGGGAACCAAAGCATTATTGTTCTCTGCAAAGCCAGCAGACTTCCTGCTCTCCTCCAGCTGACAGGTTTCTCATGTGAGGATAAAAGTCTCTCCTGCCCAGAACAGACTTCTGAAAACAAATGTTGGAGCCACAAAATAACTGTGGCTTTTTATCTTTCCTTTATTTTTCCCCCAGAGCAAGAATAGCCTTAAAAGAAATTTCTGATCCAAGATACCCATTTTCTTGGACTATAATCTTAGTCCCCATGTCATCTAGATAGGACCTTCTTTTTGATGAGAAAACCCCCAGAGGTGGAAGAAATGGTCTGGATGCAAACTAAAGGCAGAGGATATATGACTCAAATATATCATGACTCTTTAGAGTCTTAATTAAGAAAGTGAAAGAGGTAGACATATGACATTAATTTCTGGTTTTAAATATCCCCCAGTCTCTTATGTTTGAAGAGAGCCCTATTATGAAGTATCCATGCATTCAAGCATACAAAGATCTGTCTCATTTAGGTAACAAAGGATATGAGGCAGCTTACAGATTCAGTAGAATTCTAGTGAACCAGATGCAGAAAACAGGCAGGAATCAAGAAAACAAGGTGACAAAACACAGCCTAGGTCATGCCCCTGACAACTCATGTGTTAGAATCTCAACACATCTATTATCTGTGGATAATTCCTCAACTGCGTTTTGGGGGTTTGAGTTTCTATTCCCTGATTTGAAACCCTGGGCAGGAGTATTAGCTTAGTTGAGCCTAGATTACATGTTCCCGTGTTAGCTTACTGATTGAACTCTTTAGACTCTTATAATGGGAAACAGGCACTGCCTCCCATAAGAATTTCACTCTAAGGGATGGCTTAAAATAAAGAATGTGTGGAGCTAAAACAGAAAATGAGAACTATACATAGAAATGCAAAAAGAAAGAAGATAGGGAGGGACAAAGCAAGACAACTCCTGATCTGCTTGTGTAGCTGTCTTTCCAGGGAAAAAGAAGTCCTGAAAGTCATCTAGTTTCGATATTGCCATTAAGGTATATTTTGAAGATATAAGTATTGAAATACTACATAATTGATTTTATAAGTAATCCCCTTCCCTCACCTATTTATCGAATCAGGTAAAGTGTTTGGGCCAGTATGTATTCACAAAATGGGAAAAGAAAAGCAAACAAACATTTGAAACAAGAGATGACCGATTTAGTCCTGAAAGACCTAAGCTAACTCTTGTTTTACTTATTCAATAAAAAACAATTCATTAACTCTACATTGATTTTTCCATTACATCACCAAAGAGCAGTGATTCCATTTTAAAGTTGTAGAAAGTCAATTTGAGATTCAGAAAGCCACTAGAGTCATCACTGTTGGTTGCCTGCCTAGTACTGTGCATGCTTTTCGTTTCTAAAAGAAAACCCTTTTGCTTCATATAACCATCTTTACTTAATACAGCATGTCTCAACTTCACAATGACCATCCCATTCCCCTTGCCAAGGAATGGCTTACAGGGGGTATATGACCCAACCCTGATCATTGAAATTTGAAGGGGAGCCGATGGAATTTCTCTGAGAAGATAAAAAAGAGACATGTTGCTCCCTTCCCCCCCTGGATGTTATTAGGACCACATGGGATGCCTGAAATTGCTCCAGTCCCCATGCTACTTAAGGGTGAGGCTATTACTTGGGGAAATAACCAAATGAAACACAAAGATTCAGGGCCAAATACGTGACACACCTTGCACAGAACCTGCCTACATCTGAATTTCTTGTTACTTGAGAACATGGTTTTCCTTTTTGTGAAAGCCAATTTAAGTTAGGATTTCTTGTTAATTGCCATCAAATGCGCCCTGATGTTGTTAGGTGGAACAATGTGTCTTATTTTTTTTTTGGAGAAACTGAAGGCTACACTGATCACAGTGTCTATTAAGAGGCAAAGCAAGGCAGGAGCAGAAAGACAATTGTTTTTCTTTTAGAAAGAAGGTAATAGTATACCCTTACAAAAACATCATCCTAATTCTTTAGAATTAACTCAATGTTAAGAGCCAAACTGGATGCTCTTTCCTGCCTTTCACAAAAACATGTCCATATTATGGTCTAATGATCACATGCACTGATGTAACATTTAAAGTGAAGTCATCTCTCAGTACTGTGAAGCTTACTGAATTTGTCATGTATCTAGTAATACAAATAGTAATGCAGGCCTGGGAAATGGCATTCTATTAAGGGTGTATGCTTTAGAGAAAGAATAAATGAAATGGACTCAGTTATTGGTTTCATAGGAAGCAGGTCAACTTAGAAAGGGTTAATGCAATATAGTTACCATCCATTGCCTGCTAACCATATGTCCTATGTGATTCATAATGCACCAGAATTGTGTAATCTTTAAACAACTCCACGACTTAGGTTTTATTAAACCCATTTCTCTAGGAAAGAAACTAGGTTTCAAAGAGGTCAACTAAATTGTCCAAGATCACACAGCCAGTAATTAACATATTAGAATATGAATTCAGCATGCCTGACTTAAAAAGATAAAGATATTTATCTTTTTCTACATCTTGTTTCTGGGTTAATAAGCTTGGATTAAAAAAAATACTGAGAAAGGCTTCATTTAGTCATCTTTTCCTTTTCTTCCTTTTTAAATTTTTTTCTGTTATCATCTTCCTTTTTTTCTTTCAATTTTCTTCTTTCTTCATAACATATTTAGAGCAACCATGAAAGATACAAAGCTAACTCAGGACAGGTCCTACCCTTGCTGTCTTTAAAAAAGCTAATCCATACATACCTATAAGTCAAAGTGGAAATTAATAAACAATGTAAGAAAGATGAAAGAAGGATGCTAGAAGTTGGGAGAAAAATGATTTCATAACAACAAAAAATCTGTACAAGAAGAATGCAGATAAGTGGTTCTCTATAAAGATAAGCAATCTAAATGCATATTATATTCAGGCATCAGTGAGGTCTTGACTTTTGGTAATGATAAAATCTTGAGAGACAATATGCAGAGATAAACACGTTTCAGGTTCTGAAAACAGTCAGTTGTTCTGGCACATATAACAGTATCCTAAATTCTACTTCAATTGCCCCAAGATGTATCGATATGGATTCACATGGGTTGATGGACTAGAGGTGTGGCCTGTCCCTCCATTACACTGGAGGTATCTTCTCACATCAATAATTCAGAATCCTCAGCTGATCGTTCATACATGCTCCTTAGGCCAGATGTAGGTAACAGGATGCCACTGAGTAGATAGAAGGATCTTCAAGTTTCCTTCTATCTGTATTCCTATAGGAGAACATATTTTTCATGGATATTTTCTTCTTTGGGATGAATACACAGTGATTGAGAGAGTGAAATATTTGTCAAGGTTTTAGTATGTTAGGGAGCTTAGAGGGGGTGAGTAATATTATATTCATGTTAATAATTCTTCTACAGGCAGGAAGGTAATTTATTATACTCCATTACTGAGATTGGGAGATAGGGTGAGAAAACTTAAACATTTCAGTCAAGATAACCTTCCCTTACCCCTGAAAAGTAAGTCCTCATTTATCTTCCTTCCACCCAGATAGCTCTGACTAAATACTATTATGTGAAAAAAGAGTGTAGTAGATTTTAAATAGGAGGGGATAATACTATGTTTAATATGGCTATATATCATCTGTGCTTTCACAGAACTCCTGCAACAACTATTTGTTCACTCAAAACTATGTTTGAAAACATCCTTTTGCTGCTTTCCCTATTTCTTATCACGTGATACCAACAGACTTAGGTGACTCATGAGTTTTACAAATATATGGATTCCCTAAAGTGACTGTTTTCATGTTTTCCAGGACTGTCATACAGACATAGGCCAATTGAGATGATTTTATAATCTATACTTAAAACAGAGGAACAGGTTATAAACATTCCAATCCACAAATTTGATAAGCAAATAATGTAAATAATAAGAAAATTGCCAGACTCCCTACTCAATTCAATTCAAAAATTTAGGAACAGGCTTTCCGGGGAAGTAGAGGCAAAGAGTTCTAGAACATAGTTCTTCCAGGAAGTTACAGTTCTATGGAATAGGCCAGACCTGAATGACTATATGAGGCAGAAATAAGGTCAGCTGTGTGACAGGTATGGGTAAGTGCCATGTGAGATAGAAGAGATGGGGCTCATGTGTAACTAGAGAATCAGGAAAGGCTTCAAAAACAGTTGATGTCTCAGCTACACTCTGGAGAAATGGACAGAAAGAACTTCCATATAAAGATGGGGAGGAGTAAATGAGTAAAGGCCATAGATGACCTTAGCCAGTCTATGTGGAAGTAATGTAGTAATGAAAAGATCAAGAACTGGCATCAGACAAAAATAGACTCACATCCTGGCTAACAATCTAACTGAATCCCATCTAACAATCCCATCTAACAATATAACTAAATAAAGCCTACTTAATTTCTTAGGTCTCATTTTTTTTCCCTATGTGAAATTAGAATTTTTACCTTATAAAACTCATCTTAATTGGTTTGTTTTGAATATTATATGATGTATGCAAGTGTGTAGCCCAGGGTCTGGACTATAGGACATATTCTATTATTTCTTCCCCCTAGTCTTATCCACTTTTCTCTACTTAACAAACCCAATCCATCACTTCTAGGAAGACATACAGCCTGTATCCATTCATTCATTCCATAAGTGTTTACTGAGCACTATTTCATTTACCTTCTTCTCCTAATACCTATCACACTTATTTTCAGTGTAACAATTACTTTGAGAGCAAAGAAGCATTCATACTTTCTGTGCTACCCAGTCTGAGAATCTCTGTTTTCCTGAGTCAGGATTAATTGGTGAACTATAGAAGTGGCAAATGTGAGTGACTGCCATGTGTAAATAAGAATCAAGACAGGAAGCTCACTCTGGGATCAGTGGCTACCCTCTGTCCCTCTTTAGCACAGTCGGCCTAAAAGATTCCTGACTTAGCCAGCTCTGTACTTATATAGAAAATAACCCTCACTGTGGGAATTAATTCCCCATTTTTCATTTGTCACTTGAAAATACTGGCCTATTCCATCTCTGGTTCCAGAATGAACATACCTTGGCACAGTGTGAGAGTGTCATCAGGTGCTCACAGCCCAATAAGGCCATTTGGAACAAAAGAAGGAATATAAATAAAAGAAATCAAGTGCATTAACAACTTGCTTTTTTCCATATGTTAACATAATTGCAGCTTCCCTTCTTTCCAGGATGGCCTTCAGACTCTAAAATGCAATATCTTACTGTTGGTGGTTTATTTCTTATTTCTTATTTTGTTTTCTTTTTTGTTGTTGTTGTTTTCAGTATGTGCTACAAAGAAAGGAGAAAGTTGAGTTATTTTCACTACACGAAAATAAGAAAGTAACACAGTTGAAGAGTCAGGGAGTCTGTGAAAGTTTCTGATAAAACCATTGCTGAGGACAGCCCGCGTGGCTCAGCAGTTTAGCGCCACCTTCAATCCAGGGTGTGATCCTGGGGACTGAGGATTGAGTCCCACATCAGGCTCCCTGCATGGAGCCTGCCTCTCCCTCTGCCTGTGTCTCTGCCTCTCTCTCTCTCTCTCTCTCTCTCTCTCTCTCTCTCTCTCTGTGTGTGTGTGTGTGTGTGTGTGTGTGTCTCTCATGAATAAATAAATAAAATCTTTAAAAAAAAAAAAAAAACTGCTGAGAAGTCCCTGGAAGAAATTTTACCCTATGTGCGAAACAAACAGGTCCTGAGCCTATTTACCTGGGTCAAGTTTCTTGGAACCAATCTTGAAAATCATACTTGGAGATCATCATAAATAGTTTTATTTTTGCTGTTTTTTTTTTCTTTTACATTGCTATCCTTTTTTTTCCCCTCCACTCCAATTCTGTATTTGATGGTTTCTCTAAGGCAAGAAAGAGAAAGACAAGAATCCCCACAATTACAGAATCAGGAATGAGAAGACAGACAATATATGCCACTAGGATAGAGCCCACTTAATGGGAAGACCAATGGACCCTTTTCTATTTAGTCATTATGTTTGCTACAGCCTTTAGAGAGGTACATTTAAAAGCAAATGAATACCCACAGTCTTACAGAAATAAACAACTGATAAATATTAAAGGGATTTGATACGTCCAGCAGAGCTATTTTCTTTGTATTATTTTCCCACCCTCCCTGCCTAGTTAAGTCACTTAGAGGATGCATTTAAGAAAAAGAGATCTCAAATATTTTTCTTTGTCTTCCCTTCAGTGTCTCCTAAATTCTTCCATGTGGATTCATAATGTATTATAAAATATTTTTCTTTAAAAGTTCAGATATTCTTGAAGAAGAAAGAAAGTCTGAGTGTAAATTTAAGTCAGCAGATTGTTTTTCTCCTTATTTTACCATGTGGTCAGAAGTTTTGAATGGCTGGAGGAAAGGGTACTATGGTATGTGGGTTATTTTGAGCGCTTTGGACTTAGATGTGACACTGGAGTCTAGGATTTTATCCAAGAAAAAGAGAATGAAAGAAAGGAGAAAGAAAAGAAAGAGAAGGAGAGAGAAAACTCTGCCAGTGATAAACTAGGGCCAGATAGTAAAGAGGGAACATAAAGGAATTCAAGAAGTACCAAAAGCCAACTTCTCAGTCTATCAGACACTGGATATTCAATACAGTAAAAACACTTTCAGAGGGTGGCAACTTTCTAATCACCATGTTTCTTTAGGATAATGTTGTTTATTATTAACAAAGGAAGTGTCTGGAAACAAGTTCTGGCCAAGAAGATTCTTGGCTACAGCAAACCTTTCCAGATTTATCATTTGGTTTGTTGCTGTTGCAGTTTGTTTTTCTAATTATTGTGATGTGCTCAGTTTGAACGCGTTTTTATTTTCACACCGGAGATATATCCAAAGATCTTTGGAGTAGACTTTTCCTCAAAATTCTACTCATCAGCATTGGGTTGTGATATGGGAAGTACTACCATCCACCCAGGTTTGGACACAGTTCTGAGTTACCATGTGTTCCCAGTCTTCAGGTCATAGGGCTCGACTGCACATTTCCCTACTCTGTGTCTGGTTCCTTCTCCTTGCCCCATATGACTTTCACTTCATTTCTGCTTTTGTTTCTGGCATGATGTTACTTAGCATGTCTCCCGTAAATAAAGATTTGGCATGTTACAGGCTTTTTTTTTTTTTTTTTTTCACACTGCTGCACTCAATGAGAACTTTCTGTTGGTTCTTTTTCCAGTCAGAATGTCTTAAAGATTGCAGGTTAATTCTTCCTTGTTAGATGCTTTATTCAAGAGCATCCTGATTCTGGAAGATTCAGCTTTCAGTAGTTATTTTTAGTACTCAATTGATTCAAGCATATTCCAAATTCTGGGGAAAAAAAAATCACTTCAACCAAGAGATCCTATCAATCACAGCGTGGTTTGCATGCTTATTTAGCTGGTTAGTAATTAAAGGCAGCTAAAAATACCAGGCATGCATGAATGGTGTGATTTTTATATCTTAGCTCCTTTCCAGAGAAGACACAAGTTCCATCAATCAAACAGTTGGTAGCTGAAGTCATTATCACTGAAATTAAGGCAATTATATACAAATGAATATTAATGAAGTATCTAGTCAAAATTAGGGTCAGTTCTTAACACGTAAAAAGAAATTGTAGAGAATCTAGGTTCACTGTTAATCCATTATAAAATAACTTAAGGACACACCTTCCATATTAAACTGCCACTACAGTTAAGAGGGGCCCATCACATTTGTGTTATCTCTGGTTTCAGAGACAAATGATTTTACATCCATATCGTAGCCTTTAAGATTTCAAAATGGCCTGTAAATGTACATTTTAATATAATCACACGGCATCTTAATAAGAAAAAGGCACATTGGCTACAGACATTATGATTTTAGAACTTAAAAAAAATCTATATGACATTCATTGCAATTACATCAGTCTTTATTAAATAAGGAGACTATATACCAGATGATCTACCAGGATTTTTCAGTCCTACAATCTATTGTTACAGGATTCCAATGTGGAATGAGAGCATATCACTTTAAGAACTTTGGAAAACTTAATGCTGATAGGCAGTTTACAATTTGATCCTTTAGAATGCTATGAATAGGAAAGAAATTGTGAGAATGTAAGAGGACTGAATTTTCTAGATATTCTTGCAGACATTGAAGGGCCCCCAAATGGGACATTCTTTTTTTTAAACTTTAATTATTTGAGAGAGAGAAAGACAGTGCAACTGTGGGGGGGGGGAGGGGAGGGGCAGAGGGAGAAGGAGAAGCAGATTCTCCACTGAGCAGGGAGCCAAATGATGTGAGGCTTGATCCCAGGACCCAGGGATCATGACCTGGGCTGATGGAACTTAACCGACTGAGCCACCCAGGTGCCCCCTAAATGGGACATTCTTAACTAAAAGCTGGTAGAAGCCCCTCAATAACCAGATATATGCCTCCAAGCATGGCAATTACATCTCATAACTCCAGGGATGCTATATACATGAGGATCTATATAAGCAGTTCTCCTGGGGTAGTGCAGTGCACAAACTGTGCAGCTATAGATGCTAGCCCTGTATAGCAAGTGATTTTGCACCACTTTGTTTTTCTTATCTTCATCCTACCTATTTGAAATACACAAGGAAATGAAAGAAAGAAATAGAACACTGTTCTGGGACTGACTATTGGAAGTGGAAAAATTTGGACTCAACAGGTCTTTGTGTTAGTCATGCCTCAGCCAGAAGAATCCATGATCAGAGCCTTTCAGATGATCCCTAAAAGGAGCCAAGACCTACCTAAAGAACCATTCCAATTTCAAAATATGTAGACCTTGGAAAACCAGAAAATAAGAATAAGAAGGCAGTAGGCTAAATGAGCTAGAAGGATCCTAAAAGGATGGATCTGGAAGACAACAGGGGAAAGCAAAAATGGTTGGTAGAGAGAGAAAAAAGACAGGACAGTTGTATAGGAAGATACAATCATTCTGACTAAATCCCATTGGCTCTACTCTACTCAGTTGCTTAAGAGAGGGGATCACTGTAGAATAGTAAGGCCTCAAATAAAAGTCCATGGCCTGGGGTGTTTGAAAAATTGCCACACAGAAGAGCAGGAATACAAAGTAGATATTCTCTTATTCCTTAGAACCCTGTGCAACACTACAGAATGATTTATCTTTCTGAAGCAGTACTCAATATGGGGTAGAGTACTACAGTTCATCTGGTTAAGAACATGTAGCTTCCTACCAAGATCAGGTGCAACTCACCACTCTGTCTCCTGGAAGTCCTTAGAAGTGCAACAAGGCAGGAAGAGGAAATAGAAGATAAATAGATTGAGAGGGAAGATGTAAATTTTCTTTGTTTGTAGATGACATCATCTACGTAGAAAATCCAAATGAGGGCAGCCCCGGTGGGTGGAGCAGCTGTTTAGCACTGCCTGCAGCCCAGGGCGTGATTCTGGAGACCCTGGATCGAGCCCCATGTCAGGCTCTCTGCATGGAGCCTGCTTCTCCCTCTGCCTGTGTCTCTGCCTCTCTCTCTCTCTCTCTGTCTCTATAAATAAATAAATAAAATCTTTAAAAAAGAAAGAAAGAAAATCCAAATGAATCTGCAAAAGGGTTCCTGGAATTAATAAGCAATATAGCAAGGTTCAGGACACAAGGTTATTATACAAAAGTCAACTGTTTTCCTATATACCAACAAAAAATATTGGAATTTGAAATAAAAATTACAATACCATTTAAATTTGCATCCCCGAAATTAAATACTTAGGTATAAATCTGACAAAATATATACAAAATTTATTTGAAAAAAAAAAAAATACAAGGGCAGCCCCAGTGGCTCAGCAGTTTAGCGCCACCTTCAGCCCAGCGCATGATCCTGGAGACGCTGGATTGAGTCCCATGTCAGGCTCTCTGCATGGAGCCTGCTTCTCCCTCTGCCTGTGTCTCTGCCTCTCTCTTTCTGTGTGTGTGTGTGTGTGTGTGTGTGTGTGTGTGTCATGAATAAATAAATAAAATCTTTAAAAAAATACAAAATTCTGGTGAAATAAATCAAAGAAGAACTTAATAAATGGAGAAGTATCCATGTTCATGGATAGGAAGATGCAATATCATCAAGATGCAGTTATTTCCAACTTGATGTATAGATTCGATGAAATCCTAATCAATATCTCTGAAAGCTAACTTATGGATATCAACAATCTAATTTTATTTATTTTTAAAAGATTTATTTATTTGAGAAAAAGAGAGAGGGAAGAGGGAGAGATCAAAATCTCAAGCACACTCCTCACTGAGCATGGAGACAGACATGGGTCTCGATCTCATGATCCTAAGATCATATCTGAGCCAAAATCAAGTTAGAATCTTAACTGACTGAGTCGTCCAGGCATCCTTCAAGAAATTTACTTTAAAGTTTTTACAGAGAAACAAAAGACCCAGAAAATCGAACACAATATTAAAAGATAAAAACAAAATTGGAGGACTGACACACCTAGCTTCAAGAATTACTATAAAACTACCTAATCAAAAGAGTATATAGTATTGGAGAAAGAATACACAAACAGATCAATGGAATGGAACAGAGAGCCCAGAAGTAGACCCCCATAAGTATAACCTTTGACAAAGGAGCAAATACAATACAATGAAACAAATATAGTATCTTCAACAAATGGTGCTGAAACAACTGGACATTCACATGCAAAAAAAATGCATCTAGACACAGACTTTACTTACTCTGTTCATGAAAATTAACTTAAAAATGGATCACTGACATAAATGTAAAATGCAAAACTATAAAACTCCTTGTAGGTGATATAGGAGAAGAGCTAAGTGACCTTAGGTACAATGATGCTTTTTTAGGTATAACATCAAAGACAAAATCCATGAAAGAAATCATTGATAATCTGCACTGCATTAGAGTTAAAAACTTCAGCTTTGCAAAAGGCAGTATCAAGAGAATCAGAAGATAGGATACAGAGTTGGAGAAAATATTTGCAAAAGACACATCTGATAAAGAAATGTTACTCTCTCTCTCTCTCTACACACACACACACACACACACACACATACATTCTTAAAACTCAACAGTTCTCTTACTTGATTTAAAATAGGCCAAAGACATTAATAGACACATTAGCACAGAAGATATAGAGATGGCAACTAAGCATTTAAAAGGATGCCCCATCATATGTCATCAGGAAATTTCAAATTAAAACAACAATAAGATTCCACCACACACCTATTAGAATTACCAAAATTTGGAACACTGGCAATGTGAAATGTTGGCGAGAATGCAAAGCAGTAGGACTGCCATTTATTGCTGATGTCAATACAAAATGGTACAGCTACTTTGGAAGACAGTGTGGTGGTTTCTTACAAAACTAAATGTACTCTTACCATATGATCCAGCAACTGGGCCCCTTGGTGTTTACCCAAAGGAGTTGAAAACTTATGTCCACACAAAAACCCGCACATGGATATTTATAGCAGTTTTATTCATAATTGTCAAAACTTGGAAGCAACAAAGATGTCCTTTAGTAGGTGAATGGATATATAAACATCTGGACAATGAAATATTATTCAGTGCTAAAAAGAAATGAGCTATCAAGCCATGAAAAGACAGGAAACTTAAATACATATAACTAAGTGAAAGAAGCCAATCTTAAAAGCCTGCATTCTGTATGATTCCAACCATATGACATTCTGGAAAATGCAAAACTATGAAGACAATAAAAAGATACGTGGTTGCAGGTCTGGGGAGGGAGGAAGAGGAGGAGAGGAGACAAATAAATAGAACAGAGAGGATTTTTAGGCAGGGAAAACAGTCTATATGATATTATAATGATAAATACATGCCATTATACATTTCTTCAAACCCACAACGTATACAGCACTGAGAATGAACCCTAAAGTAAATCATGTACTTTAAATGATGATTGGTTCATCATCGGTTAAAAAAAAATCTATCATTCTGGTGAGTGATGTTGATAATGGGGAAGGATATGCAAGTATGACAGCAGGGAGTATATGGAAAATCTTTGCTCTCAACTTTGTGGTAAACCTAAAACTTCCCCCAAAATTAAAGTCTTAAGGGCACCTGGGTGGTTCAGTGGTTGAGCATCTGCCTTTGGCTCAGGACGTGATCCCTGGGTCCCCTGCTGGATCCTGTTTCTCTCTCTGCCTCTGTTTCTGTCTCTCTCTGCATCTCTCATGAGTAAATAAATAATTTTTTTTAAGTCTTAAAAAATCATGTATATAGGTATATTCACAGTGTAATTGAAACCACCCTTTAATAGAAACTGTCAAAAATACTCTATCGAGATAGAAAACATGTATATATACACATATACACACACTTCTCCCCCAAGATTTTTAGTTTGCAGCTAGGATTGAAACTACTGCAGTAAACTGTAGGCTGCCAGTGGGTAATTGTTGTATCCTATTATTTCCCTAACTCACACATTTTGAATTCTAGATAAATGCCTGTTTTTAAATAAAAAGTTTGTTTTCTAAAAAAAAATCAGTGCAGTAAACAATCAATGGAACAATCTCATAAATAAACCACATCCACAGTATTTGTAGTCCGTACTATGATAGAGCTATTTTCAGGGCACTATAAAATTCACAGGAAGGTCACTACAACCACACTAGGTATCATGGTGATCCTAATACAGACCCCATCCACATTTCCTACCTGTGCATTGAGAGCCTAGTCAGGGAGGGTAGATGCCAAAAAAAATTAACAAGTGCATGTACTTGGCTATGGGATCAACACAAACCTCAGAACCTGCATTCTTCTCACTCCTCTTCCAAATAGCTCCCTTAAGAAAGAGTTTGGTTAATTCAGCAGTATACCTCATTCTGAATATTTTAAAATATACTCTTCAGGAACTAAGCCACAAATGAATGCACAAGTGATAGTAAAAGAGATTCGCCCTCAAGTGTCTTAATATCACGTTAAGAATGAATCCCAATTGCACTCAGAAAATCCTGTATGTCTCCAAATTCTAAATTCCAAGAGTAATTTGCTGTTCTGCTGATAGCATCCACAATAAGCTTTCCTAAGTCATTTATTATAGAGACAGTCCTTCTTAGTATGTAGAGTGATACGGCAAAGGAAGTTATCATTAGGCAGTTTTCATTTTAATTACACTATTGTGAAACAACAGGCTAAATATAAAATTTACATGACTCTGAGGATGCTAATTCCTCCCACTTATCTAGCTTTTATTCATTTATTGTATTCTTTCAATTTTAAATAATGAATTATTTCAAAAATGTAGAAAATCATAGGAAATTCTATCATAGCCGTTTGTGCATTCAACACCAAGATGAAAAAGACATTTACATTCTTCTAAATGGCTTTAGCTCTCCTTGTTTTAAAAAAAATCAAGATAACTGTACAGATTCAGCAAAATACCTACCTATCTCTTCCCTTCCCTTCTTTCCTCTCTTGAGATAGTCTCCTACAACTGAGATGTGTATCATTCACTGGTTTGTACTTCTACTATACCCATATTTTCACCATCTGTGAATTGTGTTTCTTGTGGTTCATACAAATATAAGTCATGCATTTTAATGACATTGTTCAACATATGAACAAATCAGTTTATTCATTTATTTTATTGTGAACCAGTTGGGTTGTTTCCATTTTTTTTTTTTTTTTTACTATTGCCAGCATTCTTGCAGTATTGCAACTATTGCAACAAATATGTTGCACATGTTTGAGAATTTCTCTGGAGAATAAATACACTTACGGAGTAGTTGGGACTGCTGGGGTATCAGGTATACACATTTTTACTAGAACTGCCAATTTATTCTCCAAGTGATTGTGTCAATTTATTCCCACATTAACTATGCATAAAGTTGCCTTCTTCTACATATTTTTTCCAAAATTCTGTTTTATCAGATTTGTAAATTTCTACAAATTTGATGCACATATTACTCACGTTGATCTTAGGTAGCATTTGTTGCTCTTGTTCAAATATCTGGTTTATTATATTTACATTTGAACAGGTTATTTTAATATGCAAAATTTATTTTATACATAAACTTATAAGAAGACATATATGTTTGTATATGTGTGCTTTCATGCAGAATCTATTCCATCTTATTTTGTGCTTCTCGTTTACCATGATTTCTCTTTGCTTCAATTTTGCCTGAATTTCTTCTTTCCATTGGATTATATTTTCTTAGTCTCTTTTTATCCATCTATTCATTTAAATATTTATTTATTTATTTAGAGAGTGAGAGGGTGAGTGGGGGAGGGAGACAGAGTAAGACAATCCCTAAGCAGACTCCCCGCTGAGTGCATAGCTGGACAGGGGCTCCATCCCAGGACCCATGAGATCATGACTGAACGCTAAACCAAGAGTCAGATGCTTAACTGACTGAGCCACTCAGGTACCCTTCCCATCCATTAATTAAAGTTATATCTCTTTTCATTTTTTGTTCTATAGCATACATAATTGTCAAAATCTAAAGATTTTTTTTAACTTTATTTATTTATCCATGAGAGACACTCACAGAGAGAGAGGCAGAGACACAGGCAGAGGGAGAAGCATCCTTCATGCCGGAAGCCCAACATGGGACTGGATCCTGGGTCTCCAGGATCAGGCCCTGGGCTGAAGGCAGCGCTAAACCGCTGAGCCACCCAGGCTGCCCATCAAAATCTAAAGTTAATCACATTATTATTCCCCTCCTGTATGATGCAGACCTCAGGGTGGTTTAAGGAGCCAACTTCCTTCTGGCTTCCTTGCAATTATTTTCTGATAATATAATTTATCTGTTTTTATGTCATAAATTCAGTTAATTTTACATTTATTTTTTAATGAATGCATATATATTAATGGAATGTTTACTAATTTATCATTCCCATCTTTTTTTTGCATTCCATTTTATCCATCTCTTTTTCTAAATTATTATTTCTAAAGTGCATTCATTTAGTAATTGTTTCCATAAGACTTTGTGAATAAGAAACTCTCAGACTTTACTTCTCTGGAAATGTATACTTTCCTCCTTCACTTTATCTAATCCCATGTTCTTTTTGTGTTTTTGTTAAAGTTTATTGTACTTTCAAGTATTCAATATCTTCTCTTCTGTCTTTGAGGGCATTAATGATAGTTTCTTTCTCTTTTCTTTTTTTTCTACTCCTTCCATAGTCTGTTTCCTCTAAGTTGCTTGTTTCTGTTTGTTTTGGTAACAATACTCCTTGTGGAGGATCCCCTCAGTGTCTAGCAGTTCTCCATTCTTATAACTAAGAGGATAGATGGTGGAACACTGTACAACTGATCAGCAGCACTGATGTGGGAAGACAGGATGTTGACTTCACTTTTACATAGGATGATCTGGGTGACCACTGTCTAGCCCCCTACTGCTTCCCACAGTTTTTCAGACCTTTCTCCTTGAGTTAACTAGGTGGTCTGTGGGAAATCTCCCAATCTTCCATGGTTCTGGGAGCCTTGTTGGGAGAAAGGGGTGGGGGACTCAGGTGCAGCATTCATTATGCACATCTCCTTTTTATCTCATGGCTAGGCCTTAATTCTCCCATTTCAGAGACCATCCATTTTACCATTCCTAGAGAATAAAACCTCCAGACTTCCTTGGAGGTGGGATGGGTTAGTTCCCAAAGTCATGAAATGAGGGAGGACATCTACATTCTCAAACATATTATCCCAAATTTTTTTTTTTGCCTTCCTCATTCATTTTCAGTTGCAGAAGTTTGTAGTGCTTGTTTGTCCTATTCTTGTGCAGGTTGCTGGGGTTTTTTTTTCCTTTCCACTTTATACAGAGTAAGATCTATAAGGGTCACTGGGTCTATAACGGACTCTTATATACACTACTTATCACAAATCTAAGACTTATCAACCTTCCCATTAAAAGGCTTCAAAAGCCACACTTAACACTTGCTCTCCGCCTCATAGCTGCTCCCTTCCATCCCTTGCCCTGGGTGGCCATAGACGGAATGGGGCTAGGTGGACAAAGCATCAGCTCGTGTGCTCACTGCTCTTAATTTCAGTTTCCTCTTTATTTCTGGATGAAATTCTCAGGCATTTACTTTCCTTAAGAATCCATCTATGTATTTAAAATCTATTAATAGCCTTTTTGTTAAACTTTATCTAACTTAAAAAAAATGTTTATTCTAGTGGTACCCGAGTGCCTCAAACAGTAAGCATCTGACTTTGGTTAAAGTCAGGCTCTCGGAGTCCTAGGATCAAGCCCCACATTGAGCTCCCCACACAGCAGGGACTCTGCTTCTCCCTTGCCCTCTCTCTCTGCCCCTCCCCCTGCTCCTGTGCTTGCCCATTCACTCTCTCAAATAAATAAATCTTTTAAATTTAAAATAAATAAATAAAAATGTTTGCTCTAGGTGAATTCCAGTTAGTTTTATCTTATCATTTTCCAAGAACTACACCTATCCATTTACCTAATACAATTGCAACCACTTATTGAGTATGACTGTTGGAAAGGGACTAATCATTATGCTATTCCTACATATTAGGCACCATTGTCTAAATTTCACAGATGTGGAAACAGAGATGGATGGAGGGCAAATTATTCTCTGAAGAACACCCAATTAATTGGCAGAACTGGGATTTAAAACCAGGTTTGTCCATCTCGTAGGCCCATGAATAGTAAACCAACCAATCCCCCTTGAGCATTAATACAGTCCAGAGAGATGTGCTGGGAGCCTCTAGGGGAAGGGCATGCAAAACCACATTTGTGTGTGTGTGTGCGTGTGTGCATGTGTCCGTGTGTGCATGTGTCTGCTTATGTATAGAGGCACAGGTGTGGGCAGGGAGTATTTATAATACAGAGCTATCATGGTACTTGGTTCAGGCAGTGCCACTTTTCACTGATTTGCCTTCTTTCTCTGTGCTCATTCAATAGCATCTAATAAACACCTTATTTCTCTTCTTACTGATTTTCTATTTATTCTGTACTTTCTGCTGAAAATTCCTATTGTATTCTGGCAGATGAATGTCACAGCATGCATCCTGTTTTGTAACACTAGGGATCATGAATAAGAATTTTACTTTGAAGTAAAAAAAGTAATGGAGACATGGAAGACGAGGAGGCGGTGCAGAGACAACACAGAACATAAATGTGTGTGACTCTGTAAACTTCAAAAGGAAGGCATGATATGTGTAATATTGCACTTTTGTTGAAGAAATTGTTAAAAGTGAAAAGAAAGAAACATCATTATAAATTTGCTCTTCTTTCAAGAACCTATCATAGTAGATGCAGAGTAGTCACTTAATAAATATTTGTTAAGCTGGAAGGGTTATAAATGGGGGAACCTTAAATTCATACTAACATTATATATTTTATCACATTTCCAAGTGAGCTAGTAGTGTGGTCTTGTTTTAGTGTTTATTTTTAATGAATCGTAGAGATTACTTCTCCAAGATATCCTGATTCACTTTTATCCTCAAATGGAATAATCAAAGCTATCTCTTAATATTAGGATCTGTATCCTATGCTTCTGGTGAACTTATCATTGTGTCCAGCTTGGTGATTTGGGCACAGTAGGTCCACAGTATGTACATCACTACAGAGGAAGATTCTTCTCTCTTTGGAAAAATAGAATGCACACTTAGTGGCATTGGGACAGAAGCAGAGCACATAGCTGGTATG
Source organism: Nyctereutes procyonoides (assembly GCF_905146905.1). NCBI lineage: Eukaryota > Metazoa > Chordata > Mammalia > Carnivora > Canidae > Nyctereutes > Nyctereutes procyonoides. Next base: position 16,445,122 of record NW_026575048.1, on the reverse strand, counting down.
AGGACGTGCTAGATGAATCTACAGTATATGGTTCCTCCCCAGGGTCAAAGAAGGATGATTAGAAACACCTAAGAGTAAGGTTCTCTACATAACTGTTTTTGCTCATTTTTCACATTTCAGTTATATGTCACCTCCCATGGTAATTTTAACTAAAATAGGATCCCTTTTCTTCTTTTTTTTTCTCCTAGTAACTTTCTTTACACATGCTTAGAACTTATTGGAATTTGTATATATATTTAGTCTCCTTTTAGTTGATTTCCGTCTTTCCTTCTAGACTTTAAGCAGCATGAAGCCAGGTGCCAAGTCTTTCATTCATCTCCAAAATGAGCAGAGACCCAGTGTTTATTTAATGAATATTGACTTCAGTGAAGTCATTCTCTTTCTCCTTTCTCTTCTTTCATCCAGAAATGAGAACTGTTATTCAGAGCATAGAGTAGCCACTCAACTGCCACTACTTCATTTCCATGCTCAGTACAAGCTTATAAGCTGTACATCCCAAGAATCGTGCTTCAGAGAGTTAGAGTCTCTGCAGTTAAAAATGTTCTTTCCATGTAAAATCCTCCTGTGCTCTCTCTACTGCTCAGCAGCAGTTGAGAAGCAAGTCACTTGTACAAACTCTGAAAGACTATTGATAAAAGCAAAAGGATGACATTTGCTTCTGGCAGTTGTACTCAAAGGTATGTGCCTGAAAGTCAGAGAAAGATATCATGAGCCATAGGAAGTATGAGAGATCTCTGAAGAGAAGGTAGGAAAAGGATGTTCACATGGTAGGGGCACTTTTCTACTGTGCTTGGCAGAAAGAGCAGCTCAGAAACTGAGTGAGTGGGGTTTAATAGGTAAGGCCAGGAGACAGACTGCAGCAAACAGACTCCCATTTCTTATTCATCACGACCTTGAGCCTTATTGGAACTTTTGTGTGAATTACAGTCTTGTAAATAGAACTAAGGCCAGGGTTCACTGCAAACACTTGCCCTGATACAACCCATCATGTAAACCAAGAGGGAGTCAAACAGAAGTGAATGGAGAAACCTGATCAAACATGTACCTAGTTTGACAAGAGACACATAAAAATAGATAAATAAAATATTTCTAGGGAAGATATTGGTTGGAGGAATGGAAGGAGTTTGCCCTAAATTTTGATACATTTTAACTGAGATTTCATGGAAAAATTCACCTGAGCAATCAACTGATTCCCAATCACTGTTTTAATGCAGCCATTTATAGTGCTTCATGCTGCTTCATTGCCCAGGTAATTACTTTTCATCAACCTAAAATTCTCCAGTACTTTCAGCTGGAAAAGGTAGTCCTCATTTCCCCACGTTGAAATCAGTTGCAAATGTTATTGACCCAAGTCTACTGTCATCTTCCATTTAAATACAGGTGTACATGTAAGGGAGTCATTATTTATGGTTGTTTTTGCGGATACTTAAAAATAGTGCTTGGCCATTAGGATGGACAAATGTATATAAAGAATAAATGGATATACATATAGCAGAATGTATTTTAAATGGGTAAGTAAATGAATGAGTGTTGTGTACCAAGAATAACTTCATTTATTATATTCATTCATTAATTCAGCAGACATTGTAAGTAAAACATTCTTCTTTTTATTTTTAACTGCAAATGGGCAAGTTTTCAGCCAGGGTTTAATTAGAGAAGCAGAATCCCTTGCAGTGATTTAGACGAAGGAGTTGATTAAAGGGAGTTGATCACACAATTGTAGCTGTTAAACAATAGGTAAATAGTCTAAGTATGATTTCTGCTTTTGCATGTGGTGCCAGAGGCTAAAGTCTATATGGCAGGAAGTTGGAAAGGAAGGATGGATATGAAGCTCTGGAGAGAAAGGATGAACAGGAACCATGTGATGACCTAGAACCTTTGATGATGAACTGAAACCCTTATCAAATTTTCACTGCCTCCAAGCCTTCACATTTGATGATGCAGGTAATTACAGAAGATGGTGCCCCTCTTCCTCCATCTAAACATACATTTGACTCTTGATCTGTAGAAACTGAAGAAGGTGACTTGTGGTTGCTGGAGGCTGCATGCCTGGCTCTTAACTCTTGTTAGAGTTAAGGAGTTACAGCAGAGTTACAGCAGACCTGTAACGTGTTAACTTCAACAGCACCTGAACCTACACCCATGTTCTGAACGTAAAAAAGGCTTGCAGAAATCTCTCATGTGGTTAGTTCTATCCCAGACCACACACTAAGAATTCTGCTAAATGAAATGATGACACTCAGGGGAGGCCTAATGAGAGGACAGAGAGCTTGGGAATTAACTCTTGGTGAGTACTGAGATCCTGACTTCTATTCATCTCAGCCACAGATGTTCACTTTTTTTTTTTATTTTGTTAGCCAGTAAAGCTATTTGTGTGCTTAAGCCAGATCAACTTGAATTTCTTCTATTTGAAATTTAAAGAGATCTGATCAATGCCTGTATTGCATGATAAGTTGGAGTTACTAGATATGGAATGTAACTGGAGGACTGTAATTCAACTGTGAAAAACAGAGTCTAATATATTTACAAACACAAAACAATGGATTAGTGAATGATGAGAGATTCAAAAATAAGAAACATTACGGTATATATATGTGGAAAGTGCAAGGTGGGAATTAGTATTGACTTTTTCCAAAAAAAAAAATCCTATTCGCATGAAAGAGCTTCCAAATGAGTTTGGCTTCACTCTAGTTCCAAAATAGACTTTATGGCATAATTCTCTTGTCACTTGTTATCATCATGGTGATGTTTTCTTCCAGAAATCATTTTTTTGTTTTTTTTTCTTTTAAATCTGCTTCCCAACAGCTTCTGTTTTTTTTTTTATATATTTTTAATTGGAATTCTACTTGCCAACATATAGTATAACATCCAGTGCTCATCCCATCAAGTGTCCCCTCAGTGCCCATCACTCAGTCACCCCATCCGCCTGCCCAACTCCCCTCCACGACCCCCGTTCATTTCCCAGATTTAGGAGTCTCTCTTTAGGAATGAATTTTTCCCCATTCATTTTCTCTCCTTTCCCTATAATCCCTTTCACTATTTTAAATTTCTAACAGTACAATGACCAAGGCTATCCATGTCCAGTTTCTGCCTTTGTTTTCCTTTAAATGCTCAGCAAAGTACTAGCATCAAAATGGACCGATAATTATAATTAAGATAAAATTAATTAAATAATTCAGCATTTAAAGTTGATTCCTCTTGTGATGTCAGTTCTAAGACGCCAAGATTTCTAGAATGCTAAGGGGAAAAAACGAAGTCCCAGAGATTACTGAGTTCTTACATTTATTTTCCTGAATTTAATTTCTCCCTTCATACATGCTAGTATTATGTCAGAATTCCCAATGTTTCACAATGAAATCGTCTGGAGACACACTTGCTAGCAGTGCTAACCATTTGTGTCTTACTCTGGTAATTCATTAGAGAAAAGAAAGATCTCTCATATACTTCCTTAAAAGTTTTAAAAAGAAAAAAAAATTCTCATCACCCCATAGCAGGTGCTGCACACCCCCGATTCCAGTTTGACTGACTAGGGAACACATTTAATTACTTTGCAATCTTGTCTTTCGAAGAAAAGAAAAAGCAAGTGGCATTGAATAGGGAGATCAGTGAAGAGATTTTAACAGAAAGTGCAAAATAACCGTATGTGGTTGGAAATGCAGGTGCTCAGTAGCCCGGGGCCAGCAGAGCTTTCCTCACTGAGCTTTAGAAACATTGCTCCACATGTGAAGAAGTCCAGGAAAATCACCATTTTTCATCTACACCACATATATGGCTCTTCACTATGACTTTCTTGTGTGATTGTTTAATTTTCTCTAACATATTAGTATATCAGATGCATATACTGGAGACATTATTTACAGTGGTCTAAGCAGGTTGAAGCTTATTTCTTTACATAACAAGTCGTCTCTGGTAAGGGGTCAAGGACATTTGTTTATAAGGACAACATTTTCAGAACTGGCACTCCTGTGATTTTCTTGACATTGTTTTCACTATTGACACATTAAAGTTGCAAGATGGTTGCTACAACCTCAAAACGTATGCTCATGTCAGAACAGAGAGGGGCTGGGGGAAGTCATACTGAATGCATTCATTCACATTGATTCTTAAAAGCAAGCATCTCTGCAAAGCATGTAGCAGATTTCATTTCTATCTCAATGGAAAGATTATGTCACATGCCAGCACATATGGCACAGGAGGCTGGGGTTCTTCTGTCAGTAAGAAAGAAGGCATAAATGGATACTGGACGGGCAACCAATGGCTTTGGTTATATTTGCCAAAGGGTTATGGGTTCTTTGAAAGCAGGAACTAAGGTCTTTACTTCTTTCACACTATCTTTTTGCTTTATAAAGTTTCTCATATTATCATTTCCTTTCCCTGGCCATAATTGTGAAGGAATTGGCCTTAGACACCTGATGACTTATTTAGATAAAAAACGAATCAACATTAGACATAAAGGCACTCATACAAACGACTCCTTAATGTTTAAATTGACAGATTAATATAGACATTGCCCAGTATAAGATTAGTCAAGTAAGCTGGGAAACTGAAAGAAAAACAAATAAAAAATCAACAGCAACAACAACAGAAGGCCCAAATCTAAGCAAAACTTGGAGGAAAAAAAAAAAAGATTTTATCAGCAGCCAGACAGGGAAAACAAATCTTATGAAGAAAAAGAAAAAATCTATTAGTATAGATGATGTTAAAGACAATGGAAAAATATCAAGAAATTTTTGAGGGAATAAGAAAAGTAGAGTTCTACAGATGCTCTTTTTCTTGACACTGATAAAGAAATCTAAGCTTAAGTCTGTGTGTTTAAAATATAAAATATGCTACCGCCATGATCAAAATGTGCTAAACAATTTTCAAGTTAGAAGGAAAAAATAAGGAAGAACAAAAATTTAAACAACAGTAAATAGACAATAAAATAAACTTCTAAAAAAGCAAAGAAACAGACAGCAAAGTGCAGGTTAGGATTGGACTTCTGATTCCCATTAGTTGTTTCTGTCAAGAACATGTAGTAAATTTGGACAAAATAGAAAAAAAAATATTTGAAATACATGAAAGTTATGAAGCTATCAGCACTTGAGGGTGCAGGAGAGAAAAGGAGAGAGAAAGAGGCAACATGCTGTAAGCCACTTTTCTCCTAGGCTTTTTTCTAATTCTTCAGGGCAAGAGGATGGCAAAACAGTCAGAGGGTCACAGCTAAGAGACTCATATTTACCCGATTTACAGAGCAGGGGAGATCATCCCTGGAGGAGCTGGGGCCACCAAAGAAGGCAGGATATAAGAGGCCAAGATTCCAGAGGAAAAGGAAGTGAAGAGAAAGTAGCCCAACCCTGAGGTTCTCCTTCAGGAGGCATTTGCTAAATTTTAAACCTGTGCAGAGTAGAAGGCTTGCCAAGAATAGAGGCACTAACAAACATTCTAGTCTCTCAATTGGGATCCTTCTAGAGCTACATCCTAGCAGCATCCTAGAAGCATGTATGACCCACTTATGACTTGTAAAGTTTGTAAATTTCCTACTTTTTCTTAATGATTTATGAATAATTTACCAAAAAAAGCCCCACAAAAATACACCATATACACTTATCAAAATAAATGAAAACAGGTTGATTCCTTATAATGAAGGCCAAAACTAAGATTGGTTTAAAATAATTCAACTTAACCTAAATAAATAAATAAATAAATAAATAAATAAATAAATAAAATAATTCAACTTACAACTTTTATAAAAGTCACACCCAAATCAAAATAACAAAAAAGGATAATGATTCAGAAAGGAGCAAATAGTGGGGAAATACCTATACATAGGCATTTCTATATAAAACAGAGAGAATCATCTTAATATTGAAAGTAAAATCATGCAAAAGACATTAACTCTGAAAAAAGGAAATTAATATAAGGGACAATTCACTATGAAGATACATTTGTCATGGTTCTGTGTCCCAAATTCATTAATTCCAAAGTATATAAGAAAAAAGCTTAGGAATATAACCAGCAAGAAGAAAAAAATAGGAGACTGACATAAATTGCTATATATATTTTTAAGATTTATTTATTTCAGATAGAGAGTTACAGAGAGAGAGAGCGTGCGTGTGTGCGCAAGCAGGGGGAGGAGCAGAGAGACAAGGAAAAACTGACTTGGAGCTGAGCACAGAGCTGGACATGGGACTACAGCCCACAGTCCTGAAATCATGACCCCAGCTGAAGTCAGATGCTTAACGAACTGAGTTGCTCAGGCGTCCTCTATATTGCTATATATTTTACATCTCAATTAGAACAAAATGATAGCTACAGTATTAGAATAATATAATTAATATATTAAACCTAGTAGATGATGTTGAAATGTGTCCCTAGCATTCTCTAACATTGTTCCAATACATTTATTTACAAAAGATCACAATGAAAATCATAAATCCTCTATTCACAATGTAATAAAACCAGAAATGTATTACAAAATGATAAAGAAAACTAATCTAATCACTTAGAAATAAAAACAAAACCTCTGCTAAATAATCTTTGGATCCGAAGCTTAATCAAAGCTTCTATGACAAGTTATTAAAATTAACTACAATAAGATTTTATGTAGCATGGTAATCTCACTGTAGCTATTTAGTCATTTATAGGCGTGGTTGAGACTTTAAAAAGAACAAAATTCATTTCTTAATTATATTTTTCATTAAATAAGAAATAATGAAACCAAATGAAATAAATATCCCACATCAGAAACTAGAAAACTTGCAACACAACAAATCTTTTTTTTTTTTTTAAGATTTTATTTATTTGTTCATGAGAGACAGAGAGAGAGCGAGAGGCAGAGACACAGGCAGAGGGAGAGCAGGCTCCACGCAAGAAGTTCGACGTGGGACTTGATCCTGGGACCCCAGGATCACACCCTGGGCTGAAGGCAGCACTAAACCGCTGAGCCACCTGGCTGCCCACAACACAACAAATCTAATAAATTATAAGTATTAAATCAGAACACAGAAAAAGTTTTAAACACATATGAGGGCTTTTAAAATTTAAAAAAACACTAATGTGTTTGCAACATATCAAGTCAATTAATGAAAGATGAGAAAAGGAAAATACAACTATGCAACAAGACAAAGGTCAAAAGGCTTAAAAATATGGTTATGTAAGAGACAGACAAATAATGCTGCTTTTTCTCAGAATGCAGACTTGTTAAGAGCTCCTCTTTTTTTCCTTCAATCTGATCAAACTGTGCCATACAGAGTGGACTTTTTTTTTTTTTTTTGACCTTACTAGGAGATCATCCCCTTCTTATTTACACGGCTGTGGTAAGATTTTTCCTATTGTTATTTTAATAATTTCATCAAAGACAGTTTTTTTTTTTTTATTTTGTTCTGTTTGTTGTTATCATTGCAAGGCCTTTTATCCCTTCTCTTTATTCCTTTCCGAAGGAAGATGAAATACAAGGGGGAATGGCAATGTGAAGTCAACATGCTACTTTATTTTTTTTATTTTTATTTTTTTAAATTTTTATTTATTTATGATAGTCACAGAGAGAGAGAGAGGGGCAGAGACATAGGCAGAGGGAGAAGCAGGCTCCATGCACTGGGAGCCCGACGTGGGATTCGGTCCCGGGTCTCCAGGATCGCGCCCTGGGCCAAAGGCAGGCGCCAAACCGCTGCGCCACCCAGGGATCCCAACATGCTACTTTATTAATCAGGGTTATTTTATTATTAGCTAGACATGTGCCTTGTACAATACAGGACTTTCTGAGATATATCTGGAGTATTACTGGCTTCATCCAAGGCCTGGTAAAGGTTTTGCCCAAAGGTTCCTCCCTATCTGATCATTGTCCATGTTCTGGCGAGCAAAAATCCCAACACCTCATGCATGAGGGATAAACAAAAACCACAAGTAAGCAATCTAACCAAATCTTGAAACTTGAGCAGAACCACTTATAGAAGATCCCTTTAACACATGTTGATCTTCCTATTAGCAAATAGAACTTCACCAGCATCCTGAAGTCTCAACAATCTGATGAGCAACTCCAAGTGGAGAGGTAGGATGGTGAGAGAGGAAGAACACTGCTTCCAGTGACCCAGTGATTTCCCCCCAGGTGAGTATTGCCCAGGGCAGAAAGGGTTACAGTAAATAAGCTCAATAATATATGCACATCTTGCCTCAGTGTCAAGGGACTCTAAGAACAGGAACGAAGCACAGGTCCTAGTGTGGTTAAAGATATAGCTTTAGATTTTCACATGCTCCTCCTGATGATTTATAGATATGCATAATCAACCTGCTTTGGCTAACATATGTAAATAGTTCCTAATGATCGCTTAAGTAACAATGACTCTGCTAGGAGAGCACTTTATAAAAGCAAATTTCCTTTGAATAGAAAGTGCCTTGAGAACAATATTTTTCTGAGCCTTGATACAGAGTAGTGAGTTGAGCCCACTGTATTTTTTTATATAATTGTGAAAAACAATTAGTTCTTTTCAGTAAATGAAAAGGCATCCACAAAGGAAATTCTTTAGAAAATAGTTCATCAACCAAAGCCTAAGGGAACTGAAGGGAAAACAACAGTTGTAGAGGATTTAGAAAGATTTTTTTTTTCTGTCTCCAATTAGAAAAACAATATATTTAACCCTTGGTCTTTACTGTTGAGTGAGATCATTGGTTTTCTTCTCTATTCTATTCCCCAAAGATTTTCTGGGACACTGAGTGCTGAAATTATGAAGATGAATGAAAACCCTGAAGTTTGTCAGAGACAGATCTATAAGCATGTGTAATTCATCTTGTGGTTTCTTCTACTGAGACTTTATTGCAGGGATTTAAAAATATCAGTGAGAATTCTGGCATGTGGAGTCATCAACCAGAAATAACTTTGCATCAAATCCCAAAATGGTCTTTCTGATTGGCAGGCATGCACAGGCTGAGAAGTAGCATTTCCTTTTTCTTAGACTTGCTCTGCCCTTTATATAAAGGAGGCAGAAGTTCTAACTAAAACTCTTCAAGTAATAGATCTTAACATGGATTCAATTCCATATCAGTGGCAGATTCCTGCACTATAGATAACAGGTAAGTTATAAACGACTCCCTGGCTGTCTACAGTAGCTAAACTTAGAATATAAAATTTTAGGACTAAATAGAACTTTAGGAATTATCCCACTTATGCTTTAACTCTCTCATTTTGCAAAGAAAGAAAACTAACTTAACTTAGATGTTTTGACAAAGGCCACAAAAATTAAATAGAATTCTTGACTCACAAAAGTTATCTGCCTGGGGGACCAATATTTTTATCAAGTTCAATATGAATCCTTTACTTAGTAAATACATCACAATGCTTTGATTATTGCTAAAAAAAATAAAAAATATTTCATAATCTCTGCAACATGGGAAGAGTACCACAAAACATAATAAAACATCTTGTCTCAATTGTCAGAAGGAGGTGGGAGACTCACTGTGGAAATATCTGACTGGTCAGCCTAGCTTCAAAGTAATGAAGAGCAAGATGGCAGTGATCTTTGGTGAAAAATATGGGAAGAAAACATCAGGTCATACTAAATTTGTCTTTTTGTTATCCAGACAAAGATTGTTAAAGTAGGTATATCTTGCTTTTAGAAAACTATTGAAAAAGTTTCTATTTCCATTATATTTTCTTTTAATAGTATGACAAAATGTAAGCCAGAGCACATATTTATTTGTGAACTGGTTTTATAATTGCTTAAACAACAAGGTGAAGGTGGTTTCACTTACTGGCTTCTTGTCAGCTTGGACAAAACTTCCAGTGGTCCCACTCAGGCTTTCTCCCTTGGGTCTATTTGGTTCAATACTCTCAGTACCTTAACTGATGAAGAAGAAGAAGAAGAAGAAGAAGAAGAAGAAGAAGAAGAAGAAGAAGAAGAAGAAGAAGAAGAACAACAACAACAACAACAACAACAACAACAACAACATATGCTTGTTACATGGAGCCCTTGATAGCTGGAAGGGAGCACTTAGTATTGTTGATGTCAAAATCAGAGTTCAAGATTATCTTGAAAATTTGTAATGTTCTGAGCCAATAAAATGAAATCTGACACATAAATGCATAAAGTTCCATATTTAGGATCAAAAATCCATTTGCATCAGTACAGCATGAAAGAGATCATAGGTTTCTGAGAGTTTTATTTTTAAAATAGGCTCTATATGAGCCTGTGATCTCATGTAGCTAATATATTCTAACACTGAATTTACATGAATTTATAGATGACAGTTTACAGAGTCATAGGGAGTCTGAAGGTTAACCGTGCATTGAGATATGAGAGTTTTTTTCAGTTCAGATAGATGTCACATTTTCAGAGGATGGTTGGTCAGTTTAAGAGGATGGTCAATTAGAGAGGGAAAGAAGTAGACAGATTACACGGAAGCTAATAATGTCAGATACCAGAGACTCACATGAACAAACTGTAGTTGAATGAACTGATCATTCATCAAAAACGCTTTCACACGTTACGTACTGATCAGTGTATAAGATCATGGAGATAGAGAGCCTTATTTCTACCCTTGAAGAACTCACAGTCACATGAGGAAGAAAGACAAGTATTTCTAACATTATGTGTGGAAAGGAACAGTCTATAGAGCACTGGAGTAGCACAGAGAACGGAGTGTTTCTTCATGGAGACGGCAGCAAAGCAGGGTGTCAGGATTGTTTAAAATTGGGACTATTTTCCATTTGAAAAAGAAGGCTAAGGAAAAGAACTAATTGAGTCTAATAGCGCTTGAGGCATCCTGCAAATATGCTATATTCATTTTACTTCTGTATCTTTGTTCATTCTGTTGCCCCTTCTGGAAGATCCGCCTCTCCTAAATTCTACGGACACTTCAAGACTTGGTTACAAACCAGTCTTTCCCATCATGCCACCACAGGATTATATCTGCTGATCCCCAGAGCAAGTATTCCCATTATACTTGTTACGCCATTTGTAACATTATCATACTCTCCTATCATAAGCAATTCACCAGATCCTTAGAGCAGAAAAGAAACATCTTTTCCAGTCCTTGACTGCTTTGTACCAGGTTGGCACACAAAGGCTCAATAAATGCCTTGGAGTTAGACAATTAGCTCACTTTCTTTAATAAAGATCAATTCTAGACCTCTGACCAGTGAGCTAAAGTCCCAAGTTCCTTCCTTTGTGCATTGTTTCTCCCCCTAAGAAAGCAGAATTCGTCTTTCCAACATTAACCCTATGGGGGTGGAGGGAGAATGCATCGTACATCTCTGATGGGTCCAGCCTGGTGAGGTTGCCAGGTGACGTAAAGCTCCCTATTCCAAAAGGTGGTGCTAGATCCAGACCAATTTCTTTCCTAGTTGTAGTGATTTTGTCCATAAAGTCTCAGGCCACAAGGAAAAGTGATATCTTTTTGCCCTGTATCCTAAAACTTGTGAAGGTATCTTGCTTTTTATCTTTCTGATTTTTTTCATCTATTATAAAGCTACTTAACGTCTCAGACATGGGCAGTGTTTCTTTGGGCTCAGTTGCATACATCCCAGTGGCTTCTTCCCTTCTGAAAACCAGTCTTTTCTGTCAAACATGCCTTCATCTTGTTACAAAATAGGGCTCATGAATTCGGTCCTGCTCAGGGAACAATCAGCATGCTGGTGATTGCTTTGAAAGCAGTATTATACTAATACAGGATCTCATTAGAACCCCTTTCCTGGGATCTGGGGGTTTCTTCCAAATCCAGATGGAGATTGTGGTGTTCATTATGTGTTCAGAAGCGCTGCTTCTCTGTGCCATCAAATGGCCTGAGGAGAGAAAATCTTTTGACCTTTGTAATTGCTACAATATTATGTAGGGTTCTTCCTCCATTGAACAGAGCAATAAATATTGCATAGCTGTGCTCCTTTTTCCCTCCTAAATGCAATTATAATGGAGAAAACAAATATCCTGAAGACATGTGGGTGGCGCCATACCATCCAATCCCTGGGAGGGACATTTGTGGGGGGACTGCGCTGCAGGTGGCAAAACTCTGCGCCCATTTCAGATAATTTCCAATAACTGGCTCAGTGCCTAGGGTTGCAGAATTAGCTCATCCAGGGCTTCAGCTCCTGGTTTCAGACTCATTAAGAGTGTCTTGTCAGGGTAGGTATGTGATCAGTTTCTGGACTGCAAACTAAGCCCAATAAATTGCTGAACTCGGCTTAAAAAGTTAATTACCAAATCTGGTGCATGTGGTGCAGAAAAAGGACAGAAACTACAAATTAATGTGCAGACAAGCAGTTTTTTTAAAAAAAAATTAACTTCAGAAATGTAAATATTCCACTGCTACTACTTGGGCCTGAGCATAATCTCAATTCACTTCCAAGTTCTCATTTCTTTTTTACTTGCCAGCCTGTTTCGTTTTTCTGTTTTCACACAGGTTTGTGCAGGAATGCACTCTGAAACTTGTCAAGGTATCCTGACAGATCAAGCACAATGCACAAGGCATGAGCAGCTTCTCCAGACGCATTAAAAATGTCCACAGTCAAGCTAAATATGATGTGGGTTTTTAGTAGAAATGTATATTGGGTGCCAGTTCATAAGTTTTCCTGAAGGGTCACCATTTTTATGAAGGAAATTCCTTGGTGTATTTAAGAATTTTCTTTTTCAAATTAGCCATATAAAAAGTAATTGCTGTAGTGTCCACAACAGGCCAATTCCTGTATCTGTGCCTGGCACTTTGGGAGCTGCCATAGAAGGCAATGGAACCACTGGAAAAGACGTCAACACTGGGGGCAAATCAGGAGAATGGCTAACCCAACCACCCCCCATTCTCTTTCACCATGCCACAGGTTTGATGGAGTAGAGGAAGGAAGTGGGCCTTGATCTTCTCTCTGTTTCTTTCTTCTTCATCCCCTTGAGTTGAACATAAATATGGTTCTTTTAACGAGATATGTTTGAACAACCCTTGCTTTCCTGGACCAGGTTGAAATATACCTAAGGAAGCAAAGTGGAGCCAAAGGTGCTATAGAGTATAAACTCTATAAACTCTGTAAAAGTGGAGACCTATCTTTCCATTCTTGATTCCTATGAGGCTTGAGACAGTGTCTGTCATCCAAAATTAAGACTGGCGGTTAGTCCTTGTTGGAATGAAGGAAAAGTGAAGAAAGGAAACAGAATCCATTCACATGTGTTTATTTTTTTTTAATTTTTATTTATTTATGATAGTCACAGGGAGAGAGAGAGAGAGAGGCAGAGACACAGGCAGAGGGAGAAGCAGGCTCCATGCACCGGGAGCCCGAAGTGGGATTCGATCCCGGGTCTCCAGGATCGCGCCCTGGGCGAAAGGCAGGCGCCAAACCGCTGCGCCACCCAGGGATCCCCATTCACATGTGTTTAAAAGAGAAACAATGCTCAAAGATTTTCATGTGAATGTGGTAATGTCTTCAGAGAAAGACGTCTTGCAAATTGCTTCAGGATCACCAAGGATGGAGCGCCTACAGGACACAGTAACATTCAATAAATATTGAAGCAGTAGTTTGCAGGGTTTTGCATTCTGGAGCTGTTGTTTCACATAGATCATTTTCCAAAAAGTTATGCCTTTCCTCATTTCTCCAACCAAAAAGAAATAGCATTCCCAGAGGTAAGCACTCTGGAGCACTCGGGAACAAGGTGCTATGACTCACGGTGCAATACCTTAAACAGTTCTGTTCCATTAATATATTGCACATAAATATAGTTATACCAATTTATAAGATGCAGAAATTGAGGCTCATGAAATGTAGGTCATTTCCCAAATGCATGTAATTCTAAGTAGAGGAACTAAGGCTTCAAATCTAATTACAACTTAAATACCATGCCCATGATCCATCCACATTGCCATGCCATACAACTGGAGAACAGGAAGAAATAGTGTATACATTTAATCTGCCACCTCCTAAATCTTCAAGTGCTATATTCATTTCTTAGGTGCTCTTTTATTAATACCCCATAATGAATTGTATTTGCTTTATTAAAAATTGGGAAAGAAAAGGAAAGCCTAGAAAATCCAGAGAGCCATTCAACACCACCTCCTCCTGTGCCCTCCAATTTATTCTGCAAAAACTTTGCAGTTGGCTAATGGTTACAACATCAACAAAATAACTTCTTTCACTTTCCTCATTAAACTAAAGGAAAAAAAAAATCAACTGATGCACTGCATCCTTGTTGACTGGTGGCTCATTACAGAGGCTAATAAGAGAAAATACATTCTCATATACTGATCATTGGAGCTCAGAGAATTTGAGGAGAGCCACCTGCTGAGTAAGTATCCATTTTCAGTTCCGACTTTGTATGTATTAGTCTGGTCAATTTCCCCGAGCTGGCCTGATTAGGAAAGTTTTATTTAAACAAATGGAGATGAGACCTGAAGTTAGTGGAGAAAAACGGAGGCTGCGCCTAACCATTCAGCCAGTTTTCGCCCTTGGCCAGATGTGTTGACCACTTGGTAGACTTCTGTGGCAGAGACCATGGTGCATTTATCAAAGCCTAAGGCTTTTTCTTCTTGTACCAGCTAGACCGCATCTCTCAGCCTCCCCTGCAACCAGCTCCCAGCTTCTATTTTCTGTTCAGCTGAGGGGAACGAGATCCCAGCAAGAACACACCTCCAAATGTACCTGCACAGTTTCTCTCCCACCCATCCCACCCTTTGTCTCCCTCCTAAAGGTTTTGGCTCCTGGTGACTTATAAATTACATATCAAATATAGTAGATATTTTTTATACTGGGTTCCTGAATGACTACATGGACATCACTGCTTCACATTGCCAGTCATTGACTTGACTTTAAATGCATAAGAAGTAAGTTTATATGTGATAAGCTCCTCGAATTTTAAGGACTATCTGATACTATATGTTATGAACTAAATGTGTGTCCCCCCAGAGTTCCCATGTTGAAACCCTATCTCTCCCTGACCCACCAAAACACACATAGAAGATGTGCTGGAATTAAAATGAAGAGCCTTTGGGAGGTAATGAGGATTAGTCATGAGGGTGAGCACTCAGGAATGACATTCCCTGAGGGTGGGGCGCTTGCCCAGGAGGGACCAGGGGTGTGCCCATGGCCTGCTCCATTCCTCAGTCTGAACAGTTCAGTTACAGTCAGATTTTGGACAGGGGGTTTCTGTTGAAAACAAAACAAAACAAAAGAGATAAAATAAAAGCGATTTTCATTTGGGAGGTGAAGAGTGAATTACCAACAGGGCCTTGGGCCTATGCCATTTCTGTTGTACTTTGGGGCAGTGCAGGAAACCTGTGTGGGTGTGAACCAAGGCACCACCACCACTCCCCACAATAAAGTATCTGCACTTCACTCAGTGCTACCCAAGCCCTCCTTTCTTCCTTCTACCCAACCTGGGCAGTAGGACAAAGGGCCACAATTGCTGGGTGTTTATATAGAGAGTAGGTTGATTTTATTTTACATGCTTTTGAGTTAATGTTGGAAAACTAATCACAAGCAGTTTCTAAACCAAAAATGACATGTTGTAAAAGGACAATAAACGGGTCAAAATGGAGCCTGAAAAAAACAAACAAAACGAAACAAAACAAAACAAAACAAAACAAAAGGACTTACCTGAGTCACACCAGAACCTGCTTCCCCTCTCCGCTCTCTGCTGTGTAAAACTACAAGAAGTCTGAAATCTTCAATACTGAAGTAGACTCTTGCCAGAACATGACCCATGCAGGCACTTTGATTTCATACTTCAGCCTCCAGAAATGGGAGAAATACATTTTTGCTGTTTATAATCTACCCAGTCTAAGGTATTTTTATTATAGTGGCCCAGCTTACTAAGACCATAGACAGTGCTAATTTAACTAACATATATCTCTTAATATATTTAGCTATACATGAGATGTATAAATTTTTCTTCTTAGAAAAAGACTTTAAAAATCACATGTCACATTTTAACACATTGAAATCCAGAAATGAATATATCAAACTGCACATCTATTTAACTATATAGTTATAGACGTCAATATAGACATGGATACGGTGTAGATATAGAAGTAGGTTCAGGTGTAGATATAAATATAGACATGTCCCCTAACAAAGATAAAGTGATATTTGTATACAAGTTTGGCACAAAGCTCATCACATAAGAGGTTTCAATGAAGATATGTGAACTTGAAACAAACTGAAAGTAATCTAATTGAATACAGTTGTCTGGAAAGTTTACTTGTGAATCATTTAAGAACACATCAATAAGAACTTTGAGACACAGCCTGATTTATAAACAAGAGGAACACACACAAAAAAAGAGACTAAGCAAGATAAATAGGGGAAGAGAAAGAGGGTCACTCCATAGTTACATTTGTAAAATTCTCCAGGAAATATTTATCTTAAAAACCTAAGTATAAAAGTCTTAGGTTCAAGTAGGATGAATCAAGAAGAAAAATTCAGAACTTGATAAGAAGTGTCATAGTAGATTCTAAGTCTTGTAGAAAATAAGCCCCTCAAGAACCAGAATATGTTCAATTTAAGAAAACGTTTTGAGGGATGACCATGAATAAGTCATTCTGCAAAATTAAAATATGAATAATACCTAGAGAGTGACAGGAGAGCTTTACAATCCAATGGAAGGACAGGCTTAAGTAAGAAAATTTCAACATTATTTCTAAATACAACAGAGGTGCACATAGGATAAAATAGAAATTTACGGAGATCATGGAAAGATTATTTTTTAGGATTGTATTTATTTATTTATTCATGAGAGACACAGAGAAAGAGAGAGAGGCAGAGACACAGGCAAAGAGAGAAGCAGGCTTCACACAGAGAGCCTGGCGTGAGACTCGATCCCGGGTCTCCAGGACCAGGCCCTGGGCCAAAGGCAGGTGCCAAACTGCCGAGCCCACCCGGGCTGCCCTCATGGAAAGATTATTAAGCAAAATTACAATGCAGCTATCTCTGGAAAAACAAGAAAGTTCTGGATAATCATAAACCAGAAACAGACAATCATAGGAAAACAATAGACTTGACACATTTCTCTACAGTTTCATCCTGTTCCAAACCCCTTCTATGTCAGGAAAGTTGCATGAATAAATGTTTTTTCATCATTATTTAGAACACATCTATTAAAAGGCTGAAAATATTTAAAAAGCCTTAATTAGATTAAGGATGAGGAATTCTTGGAAGATTTAAAAAAAAGCAGATGATAACAGATCGATAGAGAGATATGATAGAAAATTACAGCCCATAATACATGCAGAAACGCTGCTCCAGGCAAGTTCCTTGGGTCCACTATAGCATCAATGACCTCCAGGCCCTTCCTGTATTCCTTCTCTGCTAAAACCTTCTATGTCAGGGTTGCAGAAAGTTTCTTGCAACTGTCAACACTATTTCTGGATTTAAAATCTCCCAGGTAAGAAAAAAGGGAGCAGTAAAGGAAGGAGCTGCTTCTTGTACATCTCTTTCTTTTATAATGGAACAAGGAGAAAAATCTTTCCCAGAGATCTCAGCACACATGCCAACCTCTTAGTTCTGATTTTCTTTGTAGCCACGTTTGGGCTATGTGATGTTCACCTCTTGACCAACCATAGACAAAGACAACAAAGCCTGCTATGATTAGGTAAACTAATCATTATTCAAACTTTGGGGATGATGCATAATACCTCCCCCAAAGTGGTCCTTTTAGTAAGGAATAAAGGAAACAATCTGATGGGTGAATAACTGCCTTTGCCAGGTAGAGGGAACTCGGAGTAGGGTTCAAGTGACATAAGGAGCTGGAAATGACCCGGTAATAGCTGTTAGGATGATTGTTACTAGAACTATATTGAAAAATAAAACAGGTCTATTTGTCCTTTCTGTCTCTCCAGCTCATGCTTCACAGTGTTTATTGCTTGCCTGGAAACTAAATAAAGCAGTGAGTATGAGCAGTTGGGCTAGTGGAGCCCTGGATGGCTTCCTGATCCAAGAATCAGCACAGGAGAACCCTCACACTGGATTGCAAATTGTCTGCAAATACCACTCACCAGCGTATCCTTCTCCCTATCAAACACAACCAGAGGTAAATTCCCACAGGCAGAGCTTCCATTCACAAGGAGGCCATCAGAGATCTTCAAAAAGTGTAGTTATAAAACCTTGGAAGGGGGACACGTAGGTGGCTCAGTCAGTTAAGCATCTGCTTTCATCTCAGGTCATGATCTTAGGGTCCTGGGATCAAGCCCCACAGCTGACTCCTTGCTCAGTGGTGAGTCTGCTTCTCTCTCTTCCTCTTCCCTTGTGTTCTCTCACTCTTGCTCTCCTCAAATAACTAAATAAAATCTTAAAAAAAAAAAAAAAAGCCCTGGAAGAAAGGCACCAAACTAAACTCAATGAACTAAAAAACATATTGAAAAGTGTAAGCATAGGATAAACACAAAAGAAGGGAATTTGATGTCTTTAGAGAACTTGAAACAATTACCACACTCATAAAAAGAGAACAGGTTGCTAAAAAACAAACAAACAATGAACCTATTAGAGAGCCTGAACAATAAAAGTACAGTCCCAAGTAAGAGCAAGACAAATATAAATGAAGAGGCTTAATTCTCTGTTGAAAATAAAGGCATGGAATTCCCTCCTCCCTTTTCTTACCACATTTTCTTTGGAAAACTTGTAATTCCAAGTCTTTTTTTCTATGTCTTTGGAATGTATGACAATCTTTTTTTAAAGGCTAAATGAGGCTCTTGCCAGCTTTACAACCCAAGATTGTCTTTATCAAGGACCTGAGGGTCATCTCTCTGAAAAGTAACCATCCAGAAAGAAAGTAGCCCTATCTCCTAGCTTCTGGAGGGAAGGGAGGAGCTTAACCTAAGAGGACCAAAGCCCTCCAAATTGTAAAACCACTTCCTGTTATAAAAATATGAAAAATTTCTTTTTCCTCTGGATAAAGTCAATTAGCTAACACAGATGGTCACCCCAGCGAATTTAGGATGATTTATGTGTGACAAGCAGTGCTGCCAGTCTTCCTGCTTCAGGACCAGTGATTGTTTACCCTGAGAAGCTGTGTATAAGGGGTTGTATCTGCTAGGCTACAGAAAAAGCATGACTTCTTTCTGTCTTTGCAAAGTCTTAGCAGATTGCTTGTGATACATACCCCATACTGGTTTAATGTTTTACTTAATAATAAAATTATTCAAAATAATAATAATAATAAAATTATTCTCTTTCTCTTCTATTTTGGTACAGAAGTATTCTGGGGTAATAGGAAGTTTTGTTTTTAATTATATCCCCCCAAATATCTAAGGAACACATTGTAGAATGAGAAGAATGAACCTACAAGTGCCCCTAGAAGGCAGCATATTAAACAATAGATGTCAAAAAAATTAAGTGACATAGGGGATAGATACAGAAATTCTATAATATATTTACTAGGATTTCCAGAAGAAAACTAATATAATTGAGGTGAGATGTAATAGAGCAAAAAGAAGAAAAAAAAGGCTCTTCAATATTGTAGGGAAGATATTTAGGTCTTCAAATTGAAAACAAACAGAACAAAACAAAATGTGTTTCAAGGAAGATAAGTAAAAAAAAAATAAATAAAAGACCATACTTCAACATTCCCAAGTGAACTTTGAGAACTTCAATAAAATGAAAAAGCACAAAATGTGTTCAGAGAAAAAAGTGCATTTGAGTAAAAAGAATAAAACAAATTATTAACATTATAAATACTGGAAGATAACTGAGTCATCTCTGTAAAGATGTAAAATAAAATGATCTCAACCCTGAAGTTTTGTACCTAGGCAAACAGCATTTATGAAAGAACCAAACCTAGAAATTTTCACATGACCTGGTCATACATAGCTCTTACCTACACACAAGCTCTAAAACACTTACCTGGGTATATATTCCATAAAAAATTAAAACATATCCAATAGTGAGAAAATATGGGGTATAAGAGCAAAGACACTAGTAAACAATAAAGCTTGGTGATATATAATATAAAAAATTAATCTTGAAATAAAATATCAAATGATCTCAATATAGAAAGTGATCGAGGAAAGAGAAGAGAGGTGAGTATAAGCATGTTAAGCCTCTTTTCTAACCTAGGGAAAATATAACTAAAAATTAAACCTCTAATAAAAAATGGAAGCTTGAAAATATATGTTAAAATCTATATAGTAACCACTAGAGGGATAATTACCATGGACAACTGTTATGATGCCAATGAGAGAAAATAAAACAAAAAAAAAAAAAAAACAAGTCCATCTGAAAAATACAGAAAAGAGGAAAAAAAGAAATTAACAAAAACAAAACAAAATTGAGTAAACTGAAATAAAGAATTAGATGGTAAACATAAACTGTGTTCACTGTAAGTTTAAATAGATTAAATTCACTATTAGAGACCCTCAAATCAAATAACAAAGTAGTATATTTTAATTACAAGAACAACACTCTAAAACTATATAGCATTGAGCATATAGAAATAAGCAAATGCAGAAAAAAATAGTGAGACAGCTGTATCAGGGAAAGACTAATGGTAAGAAAAATGTAAAGAGATATCACTATAAAAAATAAAATTCAAGTGAAAAGTAATGAACAATAAAAATTTAATTCATTCAAAAAGGATAAAGCTGAATAGACAAATAACTATTTAAAATGTGGGAAACGTCAATAACATGTCTCTCAAAAGTCAGCTAGGCATCCTTTGACTGCTGTGTTCCAAATTTTCAGGAAATAGTTTATTCCTATGTAATACAAATTGTTCCAGATCCTAGTCCTGATCATCCAGTTATTTTACTGTGCAACATATTGATGGAAAGGCTCCTGACTTAATTTAAAAAATTAGAAAAACTATGATTTAACAAGACAAAGGTAGCACCAAATGGTAAAACTATAACATTATAAAAAATACAGATGAAAAAATGTTAAATAAAATAATAGTAGAGTTTAGGGTAAAATAAAAGTATGAAATAATATAACACAAAGAATAATACATTGAGATCAAATGGACTCAACCCAGAAATGTAAGTATTGGTCAACATTACGATAAAAAAAAAAAAAAAAAAAAAAAAAAAAACCTGGGGAAGTAGTCAGTGCACAGAACAGGCTGACAAGAGAAAGAACAGACAACAAAGGAGCAAGCCTAGGAGTTCACAGGATATCCAGAGTCCAAGTGAAGACTTGCCTTTTGAGAAGGGAAGAAAGTTCATCCTCTGAGAGTATAAGGAAAGAAGTGGTTGTCATGGGAGTACAGATAAATTAAAACACAAAGCAGAAAAGCTGAAAGTTGAAGGTGATCAAGCAAAAGCTGCCCAATTCTCCTTCAAAATTAAATAGAGATTTTGCATTGCAAATTCTGGGTTTGTGGTTTGTGTATGGGGGTCTCAAGAAGAATGATAGAAAGTTGTCAGGGCAAGTGGGAAAGGATGCTAATCAACATGAAGTAAAGGGATAGTCAGTATCACTGAGGTTAAAGGTGAAAGTGGAGGAACTTATTAACATGATTATTATTGTTATTAATCAGAAGAGATGCAATAATTGCTATTTTTAAGACTACCTGTAATTCATATGATGAATACTATTGTGAAGTAGGGGCACCTGGGTGGCTCAATTGGTCCAGAGCATCAGACTCTTGACCTTGGCTCAGGTCATGATCTCAGGATTCTGGGATTGAGCCCAGCTTCAGGCTCCCCACTCAATGGGGAGTCTACTTGTCTCCCTCTCTCTCTACTCCTTCTCCCTGTGCATGATACCTCTTTCTTTCTCTCTCTCTGTCTAATAAATAAATAAATATTTTTAAAATATTACTGAAAAGTAGAAGTGAAAGAATTTTTCTTTGGCTTCCTTTCATTTAGGAAAAATATTTTAATACTGCCTTTAAAATTTCCTAAGGCTAAGCCAAAGAAGACAGAAGATGCTCAATAAACCAGTTCCAAAGTGAAAAGCTATGGACTTGGGTTAGTCTAGAGCTGAAGACCCTGGAATTTGGCAAAGAGAGACCAAGAAGGGAGTTGTGGTCTAACGATGGGGCATGTTTAAGGAAATCTCTACTTCTCACATCAGGAATTACAGAAGTCCCTGTGAAGAGGAGTGGATGATGAAATGTAGGGGCTGTCATATCCAAAAGCTATTTTTTTTAAGATTTCCTTTTCTGCATTCTAATTTCATTATTTTATCTTAACACCTTAGAAATTAAACATAACAACCTTTATCAGTAATGCCTTGAAAGGAAATTGTCATACCTCTCTCCAAGTGCTGGGGCAAAGGGGACCTGAAAACGTTCAGAAACCACGAGGGGTGATTAGAAGAGAAGATAGAGCACTGGGCAAGAGGACAAAGTGATAGAAAATACTGTGCACATGTTAGCTCCCCATCAAGGATACATAGAAATCCTAACGAAGGAAAGGATATACAATAATTATATAGTAACTGGTCATGCAGAATGGAGGATTCAATTTTTAAATAGATTTTTAGATAAAACAGTGATTCCAAAATGGAAACCCTGAAAGCTTTTCTGTTGTCTTTATTAGGAATGCTACTAAAACAAGGCATGACCTGAATTCAAAGAACATGTGTATTCTGTGGCTTACCATCCACGGGAACATGCAGATGTGATGTTAGGAAAAGGACAGCAGTTAATGAAGTCTCAACTGAAAGCATGTTTGGGGACACTGAGTTATTTGTGTCACTCCCAGGGAAGAACACAGCAGGAGGGAAGGAGATGCTTCATCTCTACCTGCATAGACCCTTCCTTCAATTCATAACAGATTCTGCCTTATCTGAGAAAAAAACATAATTTATTTTCCCAAATGATGACTTCTTTGAATGCTAGGTCTGTGAACCCAATATATCAATTATAATATAGACTCTTGGACACCTCTGTATATTTTTCTTAGAATAAGACCTGGGTTTCTGGGAAGTCCCAGAGTCTGCAATATAAAAGATTCCATTCTCTGATCCCCAAAAGTATTGATCTAAGGAAGAGAAGGGATCCTGGATAAATTTTTCTAGTGCACTTTCACCCCTGCAAGTCAGCTGGGGTCTACCTGGGTCTACAATTCAAGCAGCAGGGCCCTTAGAGCATTATCTTTTCTTTGATCCTCGCAATGCCATGTGGATTGATTTTAAGGCATGCCTATTCTTCAAAAGGCTTGATCTCTAGCTTAAGAATGTGAGTTAAGTAGGGATTTTATAGGAATTTTTTGGCTTTAGGAAATAAAACTTAAGAGACCCCCTGCCTTTTATAGTCTTCTGTAAATCACCATCTCTAATTGTTTCTCCCCTTCAAAGCAGATTCCCATACACTTCATAATGTATTAATAAAGTCTCCAACAGGCATGTGTCTAATTACCCTCCATCTTCCGGTACAGTTCAGAGTGAAATGAGTCATATTTATTGTCAGTTTGTCTCTGAGAGATGACAGTTTCTATCAAATCACTATGTGTCAAAAATGGAAGGATGTGCCAAGGTGGAAATGCAATTCCACGGTTCCCAAAGGTGGATGGGATCCCTGCTCCACATGTGACTCCAGTGTGTCTGCTGCTTACAGACAGGGATCTGGCCTTCTCAGCCAGCCAGCCTCTTTCTCACATCCTACCTACCAGCTGATGCAGCCTTACTGCATTCGCCCAAAACCGCATGCTGTCATTGTTCAGAGGCCTGTCGGCTTATTCCCTACTTGCCCTCTCTTATCCAGTCCCTGCCAACTCGGAGCTTCCAGATCCACTACTCAATTTTGATATACTCGTGGGCCTTCTGGGCTTTTAGTCCACTTAGCATCTGAGGGATAACTTTCCCTATTGAACTCCAGCTTGAACTTGGCCCAGCCTCTTCTTCCTACCCTACCTTAGCTGTGACATTGTCGGAAATGAAACCCTGGCCCCAGCAGTTTTGTGTACAGCCAGGGCCACATCCTCACACTCCCCTGTGATGGAATTCAGAGTTAGTCTTCAATATGCAAACACAAGGCCAGAAAAAACAACCTGCTAAAAGGGGAATTAGGGAGTTAGTTTCTTCCTGTTCAGTTATACTTCCAATGTTATTTGTCAGTACATCGCTGTGACCCACTCTCAGGAAGCTGAATTACAAACACCTCTTCTACTTTAGAATGCCATTCTCTGTCCTCTGGGATGTCC
Source organism: Nyctereutes procyonoides (assembly GCF_905146905.1). Classification (NCBI taxonomy): domain Eukaryota; kingdom Metazoa; phylum Chordata; class Mammalia; order Carnivora; family Canidae; genus Nyctereutes; species Nyctereutes procyonoides. The sequence continues at coordinate 16,421,104 of NW_026575048.1, read as the reverse complement.
GTTCTAGTCATATATTAAAAAAAAAAAAAATCACTCTACCTGATTGAATCTCCTGTCCAACCTGGATTCCATCTGTCCCCTGTCATTTGGCAGTCCCCTAATTCTGCTTTTCAATACGTACCATCAAAACAGAAAGGGCAGTTGCTAAAAACAGAATGATCTACCAAGATAGGATAAAGAGAGAGCAATGATACCATTTGCACTTGAACTCTCCTGACCTTTTGGAAAATGGGGGAGGGGCTATGAAACATTTGCTCCACTAATCTCTTCCTCTCTCATTCCCTGAATTCACAAGTGTTCCAGTTTATTCCCTCTGTTGGAACCACAACTATCCCCAAGATAGCAAATTTCAAGTAAAAAAAGCATCATAAATGAGATCTATTGTGACTAAGCACTCACCATAGGGACTTCTAGATTGCATTTTAGAGGGCAATACCAGCATTTAGCATATAAGATATGCAATTTGACCAAAGACTCAATGGTTTGAAATTCAGCAAATTGCAGGTTAAATTTTAGTGTGTTCAGGCTGCTGTAACAGAATACCAAAGACTGAGTGGCTAATAAACAGATATTTATTCCTTACAGTTCTGGAGGCTTGGAAGTTTAAGATCAAGGTACCTACAGAGGGAATGTCTAGTGAGGGCTTGCTTCCTTGTCCACAGATGGCCTCCTTTTAGCTCTAATGAAGGAAGGGGCTAGGGACCTCCCTGGAATATCTTTTATAAGGGCACTAATCCTTATACTTTATAAGGGCTCTGCCCTCATGACCCAATAACTCTCAAAGGCCCCACCTTCAAACACTATCACAGCATCACAACAGGGGTTAGGTTTCACCATATGAATTTTGGGGTGAGGAGGGCTGGAAAAATACATTAATTCATTCTTTTGCAGCTGAAGACCTATCCTTGAAGACAGTTAATTCCTTCCTAGTGGAGAGAGGGGATGCTCCTCTATTACACACATTTTAAATCATTCTGTATAATTCATATCAAGACACATAAATTAGGAGTGCTTAATAGATCATTGTTCCTTGCAATGATTGAGATATGTTTCCTGGCTGTTAATGTTTAGTATACTTCTTATTTCCGTTTTTGTTTTTTTTTTTTTTTTTTAAGAGAGAGAGAGCATAAGCGTGAGTGCACACAGCCATGCATGTAAGCAGAAGGAGAGGAAAAGAGAAAACCCCAAACAGGCTCCACGCCCAGAGGTGAGCCCAATGTGGAACTCAATATCACAATCCTGAGATCATGACCTGAACCAAAATCATAAGTCAGACGCTTAATTGACAGAGTGACCCAGGCACTCCAAATTTCTGGATTTTTATTTTTATCACCTTTCTTTCTTCACAAGTTAATTTTCCCAGAACCTTTCAGTCTCAGAAAATAATATCACAATCCATCTGCAAGGTTAGCAGTTATGAATTAACATTCTCTGCTTACCCCACACCTAACTTCCCAGATAGCCCAATTTGGCCAATAGAACTGGAAGCTTGAGGCACTGCCAGTGCCTCATCACTTAGAGAGAGAGTGTGCCGTTCCTGACATTCAGCACAAGATGAGGGGCTATTTCCTTCTGGCCTAAAATTATGGACAGTACTGATGGCACTAAGAAAAAGGTGAAAAAATATCACAGGGTATTTTTATTCTTTGTATTGCACTTGATTTTTCTAAAACGTTACTAGATTGTCCAAATGTGTGGCTCTCGTGTGCTCAGCATTCCGAACTCACGGCTGTGGATTATGGAGCTGAAATGACGTAAGGCAAAATACAGTTTAAACGTCAAACTTTTGCCATGTGCCTTTGAGCCAGCCAGGTGCCATTTGAATCCTTTATAGAACATCTTATTGTCTGCTGCCTAAATCCGGTCATATAAAAGTAATAGGGTATTGTTTTTTGCCCTTTGTGTTGTGAGGTTATCTAATTTCCATTCCCAGATGCGCATCAAGCCTGCTCTTTTTTTGTCTTTAAAATAAATCTCTTGCCTAAAGCTAAATATACAATACTTTGAACATGACAATGAAGCTATTTTTAATTTGTCCTTTCGTTTTAATTATGCTCTTGGTATTATTTAGTAAGTGCAATTTGCAACATTCTTGCTGCCACCTACAGGCAACCCTGTGCACCATCTAGGCTGTTGGGGGTAGGTGTAGCATTACCTGCTTATCTCAAATTAGAGATCTTGCTGTATTGCTAACCATTATTTGTCAGCATGGATAAGAGTGTGTTCAAAATGTTTTTTAAACAATACCTACATCTTTATTTATTTCATGGAAATAAGAGTATCTGCAAGATCCTCATAAAATCAGTAAATAGGACAATCTCTGCAAACATAAAGAATTCACTTGGGACAATACAGGAGAAATTCTACACAAATGTGTTCTTAATCGTTTCCATAAGTAATAAAATCAGCATGTTTATGAAAAACCTAAATACATAATTGATCAAAGCAATTTTCACAGTTTAAAATTTATTAGCAATGGAAATAGCTGATGTGAAAAGGAAGGTTAAGAGGAAAGAAAAGCTAAGTCTATTAAAAAGTCATTCTCTCTCATCTTGACAACTATTGCTAAGTGCACTAAGCTGACTCTGAAATAAGTGCAGAGAAGAAGAGTTAAAACAGAGAAAGAGCAGCTCTTAAGAGGCCATTAAACACACACAGAAAGGAAAGAATGATAAAGTTTGTGATAGAATCCTGGAACCTCTTATGAATCTTCGTCCTCTGTGAGGCAGGAAGACCCAGGCACTTGTGGGACTGAAAGAATATTCTCTCTTTGGGAAGCTGGGCTCAAAGGGGAGAGGTGGTTATGCCTGCCTGTGGTCTTTAAGTAATTCTTTGGGGATCACTCATCAATCCCCGTAAACTTTCTCTTACTTATTGCAATATACATGTCTGTTAGAGTAAAAGTCATTATTCATAATGTGATATGGAGTTGCATGCCACTTTCTCAGTCTTTAAGAATTGCATCCCCCGGCCCTTAAAACCCCAGAACTTTTAAACTCCTTCACAGTGTATATACTGACGTTTGAGAGTAGGAGAGGGAACCTGTATTTCTGTGGATAATCCATTTAACCTCTCTGTGTAATCTTTGATTTATTTATTGAAGAAACTTTCCTTTCATTCATGAAGTACCTACTATATTCCAGGCTATGTGTTTGATACTAAGGATTTGGATTTAGCCTTTGCTTCAAGAATGCTTCCTCAGAAGGGTGATAGAAGCAAGTGTTCAGCAAAAGGCAAGTTGCCCCAATATGTGCCACTTTGGCATGCAGATTATTTCAAGATGAAAACAATCAGGACCCAGAGACTCAGCAAGCACTTTGACCTTTCCCTAACTGCCTAAACAGAATTTCAATAGAAAACCTGCTCCAGGAAGAGAGCTATCTCCATAAATAACCACATTATAATAGGAACTAGGGGTAGTAGGCAGGGAAGAATTTAGCAAAATATGTGTGTTAAAATTCCTCTCTATGCCCCATTGTTTCTGTATGGCCTAGCAGACATGTGTTTATCAAACATTCTTTCTTATTTTTTTTTTAATCTTCCCTCGAATCGTTTTCCTTCCCTTTGAATCCTTAGATCCCTACCCTCTTCTCCTTTGTTCATGATGACATATATAACTCATTTTGCCTGATTGTGTGGATCCCTTGTATATAGGAAAGTAGATCTGATTTTTTTTTCTGTTGATCTCATATCAATTTAACTCTTATATTAGCTAGAATAAGCTTGAAGATAAAGTTTTTTGTTTTGTTATTTTTTTCCCTCCCTAGCAATGACACAAGGAAATGCAATTGAGTATGAGGACTATTATACAGGCAGGCACTGGTGCAATGACAGTGCAAAAGAAGGTCACCCCTCTGCAGGGAAAAGTCCTAGAAGGCAAAAGGATATGGAAAAAGGATAAATATTTGAGGAAGAAAAGACAGCATAGCTTTGGCCATTCCCTTTCAGTTCTTCCTTTCCACTCCTTTTATTTCTTGCCAAGAGAAGGCTTTTTAAAATATAGTAAAAATCTCAGTAGTATTGAAAAAATCTTAGCAATAGTCTTGACAGGATCAAGTAGAATCCCAGGTCAGCACTGTGTTTGCCACAAAGATTCCCATTAATAATTCATTCTCAATGCTCTCCCCAGTCCCATCACCTAAAATGCAAATAATCCAGAAATGTATAGCACACTAACCTTCTCCATCACACTTTCCTGCATAAGAGCAAGAAGGAAAAAGGCAACTTGATCAGCCTCATAGATTTGTGAAGTGAACTTTATGTGACTGGACATCACCATTATATGATCCCTCTCATTCTTGCTTGAATACTAGACCCTTTTGGATTTTCTTTGTTTTCCAACTTTTCCCCACTGGCATTTAAATAAAAAATTATCAATGTTGAAATTAAGTATAAACTACTATTATATCATTTCAGTTTTGGAAAACTAAAATTCTTTCACATAATAAAATAAGAGAAATAATGAAAAGCATTTTATTCCAATCATCTTCTTAGAAATTTCTGTATACCTAAAACTAAATGAGATACTGTAATAAGTATAATCTTTGGACACATTTCTTCTCCATAAGGAGTGTTCAAGTTTATAGAGAGAAGGAATATATATACATATATATATATATATATATATATATATATATATATCACTACATATAAAAGCAGATAGGTTTCGCACTGGGAAATTCTGAAATCCTTGAAGCCTATCATTAATATCTTTAAATTCTTTTTTTGTATTATTTCCTAATTTTCTCAAGTTATTTTCTCTCTCTTCACCAGGCATGATAATCTCCAGACCACCAAATAACAATGCTGCTCAAACTCCCAGTCTCTCTTAGTGTGAAGGAGGACATGAATCAATTTGATGGAAGCTTTAATATGCTATATTCCCTAGCATTATATGAGTTTCAATAATGAACCAACCAGAGAAAACACTGTTTACACCAATGGAATAATCGCTCCTAGTGGAATTTCAGACACCATACGCAAACACATGCACAGAAGAAGACCTTTAGCAATCCTAAAATCACTAGGGCAATGTCCCACTGGCTGATCCATATGTGCATAATGCCTGCTCTGAAATCACAGAATAAAATGGTAGAATTTACAATGTAGATTACAAAGCAAAGAAGACGAGGGAATAATTATATCAGTGTATCAGTCTGGAAAAACTTCCTGAAAAAGAGAGATTTGAATAGTTCTTTAAGAAGGGAGATGAGGGGCACCTGGCTCAGTGGTTGAATGTCTATCTTTGGCTCAGGTTGTGATCCCAGGGTCCTGCGATGGAGTCCTGAATCAGGCTCCCTGTAGGGAGCCTGCTTCTCCCTCTGCCTGTGTCTCTGCCTCTCTCTGTGTATCTCTCATGAATAAATAAATAAAATCTTTATAAAAAAAAAAGAAGGAAATATTCTAGAAAAAAAAAAAGAAGAAGGGAGATGACTTTGACAATCAGAAAGGAAGGAGCTGGGAAGGGAAAGGACATCCAGGTAGAGGAACAGCAGACACAAAGAATAAGCATGGCAGGTATGGGAGACAATTTGCTTTTAAAGACCCATTTTAAAAACCATTAAAACATTCTAAGCTCATCAGTAACTTTTGTTAGATCTAAATGACTGAGATAACCTCATGTCTATTGACTACTTTTCTGATAGAAGTGAAAAACAACTCATTTTCCCATGTTAAAAATCCATATAATGTACAAAATAGAAATGCTTCTGATATTTGACCATTTTCCTAATTGTCTTCAAATACAGTATTTGATGTACTGTAATAAATTTTAAAGATGGGACTTATTTTTGGATTATTAAAGTCTAATCCCAAAGCAGTATTTTAATTAAGAACAAGAACTGGAGAGTGTTTGAAATGAATTCTGGTGAGTTCTTCCACAGACAAGAGAAAACAGATATGCAATATTTTGACCTTTTCCTAAAATTCCCCAGATCTCTGACTTAGATCAGTCTATTCTTGATTAGATTCTGAGAATTCTCAACCAAGCATATTTCTTCAGAAATGATATTTACAGTTGACAGAAAGGATAGATAATATTAAAGATGCAAAAGTTCTGCTGTTCTTTTTCTAAAATTCTAGACAGATGGTTAGTTTCTTTTCATACTTTCTTTTGTATGAAGTATGTAGGCTATGAATTTTCCTCTGAGCTCTGATTTAACTCTGTCCCATTGGTTCTATATTGCTGCTTTCTGGAAATTCTGAAATGTAGGGGTTTTGTTTCATCTTTAACGCAAGAGTATCTGAGAAAGATTTTAATTCTAAGTACTTTTTAAATACCTTGTTATCATATCTACTTTATTGTACAAGAATATCTTTTAGATGTAGAAAGCCTTTCTTTACAGTCTAGAATATAGTTTTAAATTGTCATGCAGGCATGTGCTTTATTTTCTTTCTTTTGTTCTTTCTTTCTTTTGTTCTTTCTTTCTTTCTTTTTCTTTCTTTCTTTCTGAGAGCTTTTGAGCAGCAGGTGTGGGGGGACAGAGGAAAACAGAGAATCTTAAGCAGGCTCCACAACCAGCAAGCAGAGCCTGATGCTGGGCTTCATCTAATGACCCTGAGATCATGACTTGAGCTAAAATCAAGAACCAGATGCTTAGCCAACTGAGCTACCCAGGCACCCCAGGCATGTGCTTAATTTTTAAAGTAATGAGTACCATATACATTTTCTTGATAACATTGTTAAGGAGTACCATACTCTTAGTGTGTTTTGTCCTTTTGCTGTATCTAATATTGAAATTAGAGGCTAGAAGTCTTTGATTATTCTTAAGCCTATTTTATTATCTCCCATAATTTCTGATTTATGAAAATTACTGCTGTGCTATTTGGTACATGGGGATTTATAACTTATTTTTATTGTGAATTATACTACTTAGTATTATAAACTGTTTTTCTTTGGGACGCCTGGGTGGCTCAGTGGTTGAGCATCTGCCTTTGGCTCAGGTCATGATCTCTGGGTCCTGGGATTGAGTCCCACACTGGGCTCCCCACAGGGAGTATGCTTCTCCTTCTGCCTCTATCTCTACCTCTCTGTGTCGCTCTGAATAAATAAATCTAAAATAATAATAATAATAAATAAATAAATAAATAAATAAATAAACTATTCTTCTTTGTGTCAGATCATGTGTTTTGACCTAAATTGTGCTTTATCCGAAGTTAACACCAAGACTTCCACTTTCTCTGTATTTATGCTAATGTGAAATAGCTTTACTCTACTTACCTTTTTTGGGGGTGGTGTTCTTCTAAGTCATCTTGTTTTAAGTGTGTCACATACAAATTAGAGTAGGGTTTTGCTTTGTAATTCTATATACAAACCCTTTACCTTTAAATAAGTGAGTTAAATTCATTTATACTTATTGATATAACAGGCATGGTTCTTTTAAATATATATTCTTTTGTTATGTTAGCTTTTGTTTATGTTTATTTATGAAGCTTTTATTGTATTTTATGTCATTATGATATTTGTAAAGTTTACTATTTTAAATTATAGTGCTTATATTTTGCTTGCATCTTTATGTAATACTTTTTGCCCTTCTTTTTAAACAGCATCATCTCTTAAAATATTAAGAGATATCACCTCTTAATTAAAATATTCCCTGAATAAAATTTATTGTAATATTTAAATTTGAAGAAAAAATGATTGTGTTTAAATATTTTGGCTCACTCTCCTGGAATATATTAATAAGTGTTGCTTCATTGTTTCCTATCAGTGAATATTACTGTCAAGAAGTCTGTTAAAAATCTTATTTTCTTTCCCTTAAAACAATAGTGGCATACATTTTTGTCTGACCACATTTTGAGGTGAAAGAGGCCATTATTTATAAAGATTTATGTTTATGGAACAATAAGCAAAAATTCGGATTATTCAAGGGTAACTGGGGCATATGATTTTGCCATCTATACATGGCTCGATTTTTTTTTTTGGTTTGGGACCCTAAAATAGCCTTTATTTTTTTTCGTCATCTTATCTATAATATTCTTTTCCTTACCTATATTATATTGATCTTTCCTCTAAGTAAAGATATTTTTCTTTCATTCACCTAAATCATGTTTCAGTGTTGACAATTCTTTTTTTAATTCAGGTATAGTTAACAGTGTTATATCAGTTTCAGATGTATAATATAATGATTAAACAATTCTATGCATTACTCAGTGCAGTGATGACAATTTTTAAACAATCTTCTCTCAGTGACTTGTCAATATGGATAATTTTTCACATATTTCAGAAAAATTTTCTTGACTTATACTTTTAAGTATGTTTCTTGCTTTTCTTAATTCTCCTTTGCTTATATTTTGTATAGATTACTTGGCCCTCTAATTTCTCTATTTTTCATTCACTTTGTTCCATTTTTAAAATTTCTATCTTTAGTGTTTCTGTGATATATCGACATTTAATGATTCCTGATTGGTCATGCTTCCTGACATCCATACCCTTTTGTAATCCTCTCCTATACTGACTCTTGACTTAAGCTATGTGTGTTGCTCTGGCCAGCACATCAGCAAATGTAACAAATGAGGAAGTTTGATAAATATTTGCACATGGGGACTTCCCCTCTTCACTATGTGAAGAAGCCTAGTTTAAACTTCTTGAGAATGAAAAACCACGTATACACAAAGGCTTAGCCATTCCAGATTAACATAGCTTTCAGTCAACTCAATAGTGAAATTCAGACATGTGAATAAAGGCAAAACTAACACAAGCATGTTGTGTTATTGGATACATCTGACTCACAGAATCATGAGAAACATGAACTCATTGTTTTAAGTTACAAAATTGTGCAGGGTTTATGTATGATTGGATAACTGATAGAGAAATTGTGGCCTAGAAGTGTGATGTGGATATAATAAAACCCCAAATATGTGGCACTGGCTTTAGAATGGAGCAGCAGATGGAGGCTTGAGAAGTATAAGGAGTCTGCTGGCAAGGCCTGAAGGAATGGCAATGAAATGTTGGCAGAGACTTGAAATGAGGTGAGAAAATCATTAGTGGCAGTAAAAAATGGTCACCCATCTTCTATAATAGCAAAATATTTGACAAACCTGTTAAATGCTGGTACACAGAAGATAGAATCATACCTGATGAACTAGTGGTTCTGGCTAAGGAGGCCTCTTAGCAGAATGAGGAAAAAGCCAGTTGGCTTCTCTTAGGTGCATATGGTATGACAGTGGAAGAGAGAGATAAGTTAAGGAGAGAACTATTTAGTTTCCAAGAAGAAACTAGACATGAAGAAAGGACAGAACTTCCTAGTTTGGAAAATAAAACAGCTTAACATTTTCAGACTTTTCAGGTGGCAACTCTCAGTATAATAAATGGCCTCAGGATAAAGACCAAATCAAGGATATGGATGTAAAACCCTTTTCTTAGACCTCAGAAAGATTGAAAGTGATTTTTAGTAGATGCTCTCAGCTGAAGAGGAGGGCTTTTCTACAAACATTATCCCACAGCATTCTATTGTGGTTATACTGTTCCTGTCTCATGATTTGATGTTGGGTCTGTGGAGAAAAGTAGGGCAGGTAAGATGTCTTGTTCTTGATTCTCTCTGGAATAACAGGAGCTATATCCAAGGAGCTACATCTGAGGAAGCCTTTCTCATATCCAGAACTAATACACAAAAGCATGGCATTTGGGCATCGATATATTTGAACATGAATCATCACGGCCAGGTAGTTGAATGCTTTATGTTGTTACATCAGTAGCCCTCAGTGAATCACAGTTCCCTCTATTCTCCTGTGTAGGCTTCTCCTACCTTGACTCTGAGCTTGGCATGTGACTTCCATTTATGCTTTTGTTTTGTCTAGTTTTGCCACTGGGATACCAGAAAATATATGGCATAACTACGTAATTAATAAGTACTTGGCATATTTGGACTTTCTCTTATTGAATGTTACATAACATTTACCATTCTAAGAGGCCTAGTCTAGACTCACTGAAGGTGAAAACTACACTGAAGGTGAAAACTTCTAATTGTAGCCCAACTGAACTAGCCATCCCAGTTGATTCCTGACCCCCAAGAGAGCCTGCAAGCTGATTGTCACTATAGGAATAGCCCATGCAAGACCAGCAGAACTGCTCAGCCAGCCCACAGCATTGTAACAGATAGTCATTATTTTGGATCCTTAAGATTTGAGATGATTTACTATACAATAATAAATAACAGAATTTCTTTCAATTTTCCATTGACTCTCTTTGACTCCTTGAAATTTAGTCTTCATTTCTTGAAATTTGTCTTTTCTTCTGTTTTTAGTATTAATTTCATCTCTCTTGGTATTCTTTTATCTTAGGACTTCCTTCTTTTCTCCGAGTTCTTTATTTCATTTTTTTCAATTTTTTATTTAAATACAATTTAGTTAGCATAGAGTGCATTATTAGTTTCAGCGACAGAATTTAGTGATTCATCAGTTGCATATAACAGCCATTCCTAATTATATCAAGTGTCCTCCTTAATTCCCATCACCAAATTACCCCATTTCCCCACTCACCTCCCCCCCCAGTAACTCTGTTTCCTATGGTTAAGAGTCTCATATGGTTAAGAGTCTCCATCTCCTATGGAGTCTCATATGCCTCCCTCTTTGTATTTATCTTAGTTTAGTTTTCTTTCCTTTCCTCTAGGTTCACTTATTTTGTTTCTTAGATTCCACATAGGAGTGAAATCAGATGGAAATTGTCTTTCTCTGACTGACATATCATATTTGTCTTTGACTGACTTATATCACTTAGCATAATATCCTCTAGTTCCATCCATGTCATTGCAAATGGCAAGATTACATTCTTTTTGATGGCTGAATAATATTCCATTGTGTGTGTGTGTGTGTGTTATCATATCATCTCTATCCATTCATCTGGTAAGGGCAACTGGACTATTTTCATGTTTTGACTATTGTGGACATTGCTGCTATAAACATCGTGGTGCATGTGACCATTTGAATCACTATGTTTGTATCCTTTAGATAAGTACCTAGTAGTGCAAATGCTGGGTCATAGGGTAGTTCTATTTTTAACTTTTTGAAGAACCTCTGTACTGTTTCCCAGAGTGGCTGCCCCTCATGAGTTCTTTAATTCTGATGAATAACTTCCTTCATAGAAGCCATGGCTTCATTGGCTTCATTGGATACGTTTAAACTTCTAATTGGAATATTGAATAACAAATTTCTTTCTGCTTTCTGGATACATTTTACTCTTTTTATTTGTTTTGTTTTGTTTTGCTTTTAAGTAGGCTCCATGCCTAGTGTGGAGCCCAATGCAGGGCTTAAACTCACAACTCAGAGATCAAGACCTGATCTGAGATTGAGAGTCAGACATATAAGCTACTGAGCCACCCAGATGCCCCAGCTACATTCTACTCTTGCCTTTTGTTTTCTTTTTGAAGCTTGTAATGATATTTTGCACATTTATTCCTGTAACATATTTGTATAACTGTTAAATTGGTGCCTTTAGTTTGAAACACCAAGTAGGATTTTCACTGAACTAGCTATTTTTAATAGATGAAGGATAATTCAGAGAAGGGAAAGGTCATCAGTATTGGCTGCTATGACAATAACATATTTTTAATGAAAAAAAATGAATGTATAGTTACCTCTTATTTGCAGCTTAAAATATAACTTTCTTAGGACTTCTACCATCCATCCTATGATTCACTCATTCTTGTTGGTTCTGACATCATTTTCAGTCACTAAAGGGCAAGTGATCCACTCATTCATTGTACTTGATATGGTATGAGACCTTCCCCTTTCTGTAGCAGTTAAATCTGGTTTATTTGATCTCAGCCTTTCTCAGAGTAGATTCTGCTTAGGATGGGCACTCTTTCTAGAAATGAGTAATACTGGAGCTTTCTGAAACCTACCCTCAAAATATCTTCTCTATTCTTTCTGTTCTTCAAGTGCTTCAGCATCTCCCCTTTGTTCAAGATTTGTATGCTTTGGTTCTTTGGGTCTCAGTGCACTTAAAACTATCTAACAATAACTAGGAATTGACTATTTTTAAAAACATTTATTTATTTATTTATTTTAGACAGAGAACATGTGCACAAGCTTTTTTTTTTTTTCAAGATAACAAATTATTTTATTTGCCACTGAAGAGCAATGCAGGTATCCAGAGATAGGATATTATTCTCTAATCTGACCTCCTTGCTGGGGTAATGCCACAAAGGCTTCATTGTTCAGTGGCTGTAGGCACAGTAGCCTCTCAAAGAAAAATAGAGTTTTTCTACAAAAGACTTATGTGAGGTTGACTGGGGAAAAGACAACTGGAATAGAAACAGAAGATGGCAATAAATACATAATTACTAATGATTACTTTGAAAGTAAATGGATTAAATGCTCCAATCAAAAGAAATAGGATGACAGAATGGACATAAAAACCAAGACCCATCTACATTCTTCCTACAAGAAACTCATTTAAGACCTAAAGACACCTGAAGATTGAAAGTGAGGGGATGGAGAAACATCTATTATCAAAAGGATGTCAAGAGAAAGCTAAAATACCAATACTTCTATCAGACAAAATTGGCTTTAAAACAAAGACTGTGGGCACCTGGGTGGCCCAGTGGTTGAACCTCTGCCCTTGGCTCAGGTTGTTATCCCAGGGTCCTGGGATCAAGTCCCACATAAGGTTCCCCATAGGGAGCCTGCTTCTCCCTCTGCCTCTCTCTGTGTGTCTCTCATGAATAAATAAATAAAATCTTTAAAAAAATAAAAAATAAACAAAGACTGTATCAAGAGAGAAAGGACACTATATAATAATAAAGGGGACAATCCTACAAGAAGCTATAATAATTGTAAATACTTATGCACCTAACATGGGAACACCCAAATCATAAAACAGTTAGTAACAAACATAAGGGAACAAATAAATAAAAACACAATAATAGTAGCAGACTCTAATAACCCATTTACATAAATGGACAGATTATCTAAACAAAAATTTAACAAGGGAACCACTTTGAATCACAGTGGATGAATGGATTTAACAGCTCTTTTTAGAGAGCTTTTCCAATCTAAAAGAGAAGAATACATATTCTTTTCAAGGGCACATGGAACATTCTCTAAAACAGATCATATATTAGACCACAAGATAAGCCTCGATAATTTAAAAATATTGAAGTAATACCATGCTTCTTTTCTGACCAAAATTCTATGAAAATACAACCCAACCACAAGAAAAAAATCTGGAAACACTATAACTACATGGAGGTTAAGTAACATGCTACTAAATAATAAATGGGTCAACCATGAAATCATAGAAAAATTTAAAAAGTGGGGATCCCTGGGTGGCTCAGCAGTTTGGCGCCTGCCTTTGGCCCAGTGCATGATCCTGGAGTCCTGGAATTGAGTCCCACGTCCGGCTCCCAGCATGGAGCCTGCTTCTCCCTCTGCCTGTGTCTCTGCCTCTCTTTCTCTCTCTCTCAAATAAATAAATAAATAAATAAATCTTTAAAGAAAAGAAATTTTAAAAGTACATGGAAACAACTGTAAATGAAAACATAATGGTTCAAAACCTTTGGGATAGAACAAAAGAAGTTCCCAGAGGAAAGTTTATTGCAATACAGGCCTACCTCAAGAAACAAGAAAAATCTCAAAAAATCAACCTGACCTTATGCCTAAAGGAGCTGGAAAAAGAACAATAAGCAAAACTAGAACCAGCAGAAGAAAGGAAATAATAAATATTACAGCAGAAATAAATGATATAGAAACTGAAAATACAATAGAACAGATCAATGAAGTCAGGAGCTGATTCCTTGAAAAAGATCAGTAAAATTGATAAACTTCTAGCCAGACTTACAAAGAAAAAAAGAGAAAAGACTTAAATAAATAATATTGCAAATAAGAGAGAAGAAATAATAATAAACAGCACAGAAATAAAATTTTGAGATAATATTATGAAAAACTATATGCCAACACATGCTACAACTTGGAAGACATGCATAAATTTCTAGAAACACATAAGCTACCAAAACTAAAACAGGAAGAAATAGGAAAGTTGAACATACTGATAACCAGCAAAGAAAACCCTGAATCAGTCATTAAAAATGAAAACAAAAAACAAAACAAATGACTAGACACACACAGAGACACACAAAATCCCCCAAATCCAAAATCCAAGACCTGATGGCTTTACAGGTGAATTCCAGAAAGCATTAAAGAAGAGTTAATACCTATTCTTCTCAAACTAGTACAAAAAGTAGAAAACTTAGGAAAACTTCCAAATTCATTCTTTGAGACATTACTCTGATACCAAAACCAGATAAAGATATCAAAGAGAGAGAGAGAGAGAGAGAGAGAGAGAGAGAGAGAGAGAGAGAGAGAAAGAACTACAGGCAAATATCCCTGATTAACATAGCTGCAAAAAATCCTCAACAAAATACTGGCAAACAAATCTGGCAATATATTTAAAACCATCATTCAACACAATCAAATGGGATTTATACCTGGGTTGCAAAGGTGGTTCCAATTGATGTGATACATCACATCAATAAGAGAAAGGTTAGCAACCGTGTGATCATTTCAACAGACAAAGAAAAAGCATTTGACAACATACAATACCCATCCATTATAAAACCCCTTAACAAAGTAGGTTTGGAGGGAACATACCTCAACATAATAAATATCTTACATGAAAAACCCACAGTGAACATCCTACTCAATTGGGAAAAACTGAGAGCCTTTCCTCTAATGACAGGGACATGACAAGGATATCCACTTTCTACTTTAATTCAACATAGTACTGGAAGTTCTAACCACAGCAATCAGACAACAAAAAGAAATAAAACACATCCAAATCCATAAGGAAGAAGTAAAACTTTCACTACCTGATGATAACATGATACTACACACAGAAAAAATGAAGGATTCTACCAAAAAAAAAAAAATGCCAATAACAAACAAACGAACAAAAGCCCTGCTAGAACTGATAAACACATTCAGTGAGGTCACAGGACATAAAATCAATCAACCAAAATCTGTTGCATTTCTATACACCAACAGTGAAGGGGCAGAAAGAGAAATTAGGAAAACAATTCCATTTACAATTTGCACCAAAAATAAGATACCTAAAAATAAACCTAACCAAAAAGATGAAAGATGTATACTCTGAAAATTAAAAATACTGATGAAAGAAACTGAAGGCAACACAAAGAAATGGAAACACATTCCATGCTTATGGATTAGAAGAACATATACTGCTAAAATGTCTATACTATTCAAACCAATCTACACATTTAATACACTGCCTATCAAAATACCAAAAGCACTCTACACAGGCCTAGAACAAATAATCCTAAAATTTGGACAGAACCACAAAAGACCCTGAACAGCTAAAGCAACCTTGAAAAGGAAAATCAAAGCTTGGAGGCATCACAATTCTGGACTTCGAGTTACATTACAAAGCTGTAGTGATCAAAACAATATAGTACTGGTGAAAAAATAGACACATAGATCAATGAAATTGAATAGAAAACCCAGAAATAAAACCACAATTATATGGTCAATTAATCCTTGACAAAGCAGGAAAGAGTATCCAATGGGAAAAAGACAATTTATTTTTAACAAATGATGTTGGGGAAACTGGACAGCAACATGAAAAAGAGTGAAGTCAGACCCTATACCACACACAAAAGTAAATGCAAAATGGATGAAAGCCCTAAATGTGAGACCTGAAACCATAAACATCCTAGAAGAGAGCACAGGCAGAAATTTCTCAGATATCATCAACTCTTTTCTAGATTACGTCTCCCAAGGAAAGGGAGACAAAAGCAAAAATAAACTACTGGGAATTCATGAAAATAAAAGGCTTCTGCTCAGCAAAGGAATCTAGCAACAAAATTAAAAGGTAACCTATGGAATTGGAAAAGGTATTTGCACATGAATATCTAATAAAGGGCTAGAACCCAAAATATATAAAGAACTTCTAAACTCCAACACCCAAAAAAACAAATAGCCCAACTAAAAATGAGCAGAAGGCATAAAGCAGTTGGCCAACAGACACAAGAAAAGATGCTTCTCAGAGAAATGTAAATCAAAGAAAGCTACAAAGAGATATCACCTCACACCTGTCAGAATGGCTAAATTAAAAAACACAAGAACCAAGTTTGGCAAAAATGTGAAAAGGAACTTCAAGCATTGTTGGTGGGAATGCAAGTTGATGCAGCCACTCTGGAAAACAGTATGGAGTTTCTTCAAAATGTTAAAACTAGATCTACCCAATGATCCAGCAACTACACTACTGGGTATTTACCCAAAGAATACAAAAACACTAATTCAAAGGGATACATGCATTGCTGTGTTTATCGCAGCATTGTTTACAATAGCCAAACTATGGAAATAGCCTGAGAGTTCATCAATTGACGAATGGATAAAGAAGATATGATGTGTGTGTGTGTGTCTGTGTGTGTAATTATAATGGTCTATTATTCAGCCTTAAAAAAAGGAATGAAATCTTCCCATTTGCAAGAACATGGATAGAGCTAGAGTGAAAAGAGTCAGTCAGGGAAAGATAAATATCATGATTTTGCTCATATGTGGAATTTGAGAAACAAAACAAGCAAACAGAGGTGATGAGAGTGAGAGAGACAAACCAAGAAACAGACTCTTAACTATAGAGAACAAACTGATGGGTGTGGGTGTAGGAAGGGTGATTGAAGTATGAGATGGGTGATAGGGATTGAGGAGTGCACTTGCCATGATGAACACCAGGTGATTAAAAAAAAAAAAAAAACTAAAAAAGTGAGGCTTTCTTGAAAACTGCATAGGTTATTGAGACCTTTGAAGTATGGAAAATATAACCTGCCAACCAAAGTTCTACTGGCAGAAAAGCTGCACTGCATTGGGCATATAAAGAACAACTTTAATTTTTGATAGCAGTACAGTACTATTGCACTGGTGAAGTAAGGAGCTACATAAATCACCTTTGTGCATTGCTTCCTAAATCGGTAATCAGGGTCTGAAAAATCTCTTCCATATCCTGGAAGAATTAGCACCTAAGGCCATGAAGGTTGATTAACTTTATTAGAGCCAGGGCCTTAAATTACTGCCAGAAAGCTTTTGTGGAAAAAAAAAAAAAAGTCAAAACCTAATTTTAAGTTAGTCTTTTTTACATAGAATTTTATTGTTTTTTTTTTTGTTTGTTTGTTTTTTTTTTTTAGAAAAGATATTTAGAGTACCTCACTGAATTTTAGGAAAATTTTTTCACTTTTTTTGAGAGTAAAGTAAAAGCCCATTCTCAGAACATTTATCAGAGAAAGATTTATTCATAGAATCCTTGGAAGATATTTTTGGCTATATGAATGAAGCAAATCTTCTGAATCAAGGCCTTGGATTAACTATTTAAAACAGCACTAAAACTCTGTGAGCAATTTTGGATAAACTGCCATTTTAGAAGAGGAGTTTGGATGCAAACATCTTTGCAAACTTTCAAATATCGGAGGAAGAACTTCAGAAGACTGGAGTCTCAAGTAACTGAGGATGCCAACTTTTCTGCAGTCAAAAACCTGCATAAATATTTCATAATTGATAATGTCAACTCTGCTCAGAAAACTTTAATTCCCTTTTATGATCAGGTATGGCAAGATTTTACACTATTAATATTTTTAAAATATTTAACTCTTTTGCATTTAACACTTTAGAACTTTAGGAAATTATTTTGTTCTATTACATGAGAACATCTCATTTTCTTCACAGAGTGCATGTTCTCATTTCTTGAACACTCTCCTTTCTCTTTGTTTTCAGATGCTTATTTTAAACATCATACCAAATCACTACAAGGTAAGACGTGTCTATTAAATATTTTTTTATGTGAAAGAACAGAAGGAAAGAAAAAAGGATGAAAAGAGAGAAGAGAGAAAGGAAGGATGAAGATGAACTCTAAGCACTGTGCTTAAAGTAATTTCACATAAACTATATATGAGTTATCTTTAACTCAATGTCATATAAATTTTAATGAATACATTTTACATATTAGGAAAATAATGTTCATAAAAATTAGTAGCCAATAACTTTTGGCAGAGATATGGGGAGAGACTGGCACAATAATTGATTATGAATAACTAAACCAAGTGGTGGGAAATTGGGTATAATCTAGCCTATAGATATATGTACTTCCTGAGTTTTAAAATGCACCTTGAAAATTTATAGAAATGAGGATTTAATTAATGTGAGCTTTTGTTAACTCAAGTATGTACATAGTGGCAAGTCCATTGTTAACATTATATTAAACTATTCCAACTTAGTCATTACTCATCCTGGCCCTTGTTACCACCAGTGTTTTATTGGTTGTACTCTTACAAAGACCCCAGGTCCACACATGCTCATTGCATCTATATACCTTTTATTAAAGATGTGTAACATTCTGAGGATTAGATTGAAGAATGATCATTTTTTGATGCTATGATATTATCCCAATCTTTCAAATAAATATAGTCATGCTGATGGCATATATTTAAAGCTAGTCAAAGTGATATTTTAGAAGTTGTATTTTATTTGAAATAAAGTAAAATCTGTTGTTGAAAAGTTATAGCTGTAAAACTTTTGAATTGAATTTTCCATATTTCTCCAATGGCTCCTCATTTAATGTCAGCTATAATCTTTCCTCAATCTGCTATATTCCTCAAAGATAGATTCAAATAGTCCTCTAGTAAAAGTGTTTCCCGGATTTGTCCAGCAGAGTTTGGCAATCCCTGAGCTCTCTCACAGCACTTTGTTCATTCCATTATTATCACTTAGTACAGTGAAGAATGACTATTTATTACCACCTGTGTCTTCACCAGTAGACTGTGGGTACCTTGATTCAGTAGCTATGGGTTAAATCTCCACCTCTCAGTCTAAAAGCAGTGTCTAATCCAGTATAAGGCTTATCATTATAAGAAAAATGTTTTTTAAAAAATAATAAAACTAAACAAAAACTATTACTAACATTTTAATATATAGCATTTTATATTTAGTCTTTCATATATATTAAGATATGAAATATTAATGTTATTTAATTTATGTTTAATATAAATTTTAATATTTAATTTAATTTTACATTTTAATATTTAGTCTTTCATATATATTCAGTCTGTATATATATATATATATATATACATATATATATATACACTTGATCTTAGCAAAAGGCCAAGAAGCGATATATATATATATATATATGTGTGTGTGTGTGTAAAATATCAAAATAGTGTTTTGAAATATATAGTCTAATATATTTTTTAAACAACAGTATACTGTGAAAATATTTCACATGAATTATTCAACAACACAATTATTTTTACTTGTCATTATGGACATTTCAAACACATACTAAAATATGAATAATAGTGAAGGGGAATATAAGGGAAGGGAGAAGAAATGTGTGGGAGATATCAGAAAGGGACACAGAACATAAAGACTTCTAACTCTGGGAAATGAACTAGGGGTGGTGGAAGGGGAGGAGGGCGGGGGGTGGGGGTGAATGGGTGACGGGCACGGAGGGGGACACTTGACGGGATGAGCACTGGGTGTTATTCTGTATGTTGGTAAATTGAACACCAATAAAAATTAATTTATAAAAAAAATAAAATAAAAAATAAAATAAAATAAACACATAATCAGTCTCTATATAACTACCACCTAACTCAATAATTATCAATATTTGGTGATTTTTAAAAATATATATCTCCATCCACTTTCCTACTCCTACTCTGGGGTATTTTAAAGCAAAGCCCAGATATCCTATTATTTCATTAGCAAGTACTTCAAGATATACATCTGAAAGATGAACATTTAAAAAAAACCACAATGCTATTATCACCCCAAGTTGTTTTAAAGATTTATTTATTTATTTTGGAGAGAGAGAGCATGAGCAGGAGAGGCAGAGAGAGAGAGGGAGAGAGAATCTCAAACAGACTCCACGCTGTGCATGGAGCCCCTTGAAGCCCACACAGGGCTCAATCCCATATCCCTGAGATCATGACCTGAGCTGAAACCAAGAGTCAGATGCTCAACCAACTACGCCACCCAGGTGACCCAGTCTCAAGTTATTTTAAATAACTTATTTTAAATTCTTAATATAATCAAGTATCCAATCTGTGTACACATTTTCCTGATTGTCTCATAAGTGGTTGTTTTATACTTGGTTTACTACATCAGTGTCCAAAGTCTTCATATTGAAATTGGTTGATTTGTTTCTTAAGTCTCTTATAATCATCCTATCTCCTTTTATTTTCTCCTTGTCATTATTTTATAGCAACATTTCAAAGCCTTCATCCTATTCCACACTATGGCTACAACACAATTGATTCAAAAGTTTTATATTATTGAGCATTTAGCTTATTTCTATTTTTTTCTCCTATTAAACAATGTTCCAATGAATATGCATATAGATAAATCTTCAAGCACACCTAGAATTATCCTATTAGGATTAATTCTTAGAAGTGGAATGCCTCATGGGTTTTTTTTTTAAGCTTTTGATACAGCTTGTCAAATTACTCTTCAAAATGATTGAGCTAATTTACACTCTTACCAGCAGTATAAGCATATCTGTGCCCCCACACCCTCATCAACACTGCATAATATCTTAATTTAAAATATTTGCCGATTTGATAGACCAGAAAGATCTTGCTGTTTCAATTTGCATTTTTTGAGTTAATAGTAAGAGAAAGTGCCCCAAATCCTTGAATCCTTATTCAGTGCTTACTGTGGCCACAAAGCCCCTTTCTGGCAAGGCCACAAAGGAGATATATGTGTTTAAGGTGCAAAGTCAAGAAAATGCAGATTTTTATTGCTAGACTTATGCAGAAATTCTGGCCCTGGTGAGTATGAACTGCAAGAATTTTTTTTTTTCCTAGTCTTGAGGTAAGTTTAAGTGCTTAAAAAAATGTAGTATTTCCCTTCTTTGCCTTCACTAGAAGGATGATACTTCCCAGTTGGGATGCAGCTCCAGACCCACTCTACTATGTCAGGCACACAATTCCAAAAGTGCGTGGTCCCTACCGTTCTTTTAGCTTCTTAATCACACACATACATAATAACTCCTTATATCATGGCTAAGCTATATTACTGTCCAGCATCAATGCTCCTTCTTTTCTTGAGAGGTAAGGGGTAAAGGAGGGTGGTACACATGGAGTAGCAATGAACTAGCTCCCCTTAGAATATGGGATGTAGTACAGCCAAAGTAAAGTCAAACTTTTTTCTCTAACATTTTTGGTCATTAAAGTATGTCTTTTGTGAATCATGTATTCATTTTCCCTGCCAATCAATGAGTGATGAACAAATGAAAAAAATGAATAATCACATTTTAGGTATAACCATTCAACTAGTTACAAATCAACCAAATTGCACTGTCTTTTAGTTCATATTTCATTTTCTTGACAATTTTCATTGCAGGAACTATCTAGTCTGGTAGACATCTATTTTAAAGCAGAGTGTTATGTTTGACTTCTTTCTCAGAATTCTTCAAAGTAACTTAAATAGTTAAGGTCTTATCTCTATATAGCCTTTAAATGAGGTCAGTCAAGATCCCACTGGTATAAAAACCAATGGATCAAAGATCACAGAATTACTGATCATGAGTTTGCTTTCTTCACTGTAGTGTCAAGAGGAGGATCCCTCCTTTCTGAGAATAATCTAACCTGTGCTCTGCATTTTTATTCCATTTCTTTCTCATCATCAAGCCCTTTCCCCACCAATCTTCCCTCTCTTAAGTCACCAACTCTACTCTGAGAACTATGGTAACAAATCCCTTTACCCTATCTTTTCACAACAGATTTAATATGAAATTGTTTTTTGGTTCTTACAGTGCTTAGCTTCTGCATAGAGGATCAGTGCCCTTGAGAAAATATAAATTTGGAAATCAACTGGCAATTGATGTCTTTATAAATTCATATTGTATACTGTAAACAGAAGACAGAGAGACAGAGAGAGAGAGAGAGAGAGATGATTCTCCATGGCCTGTAGAAGACATTTCCTTTTTTTTTTAGAAGACATTTCCTAAATGGTGCTTCATGAAATCGCAAAACCCTTAAATTGTTAGTATGCTCAGAATTTTTTTTTTGCAGATACATTTTAGAAATGTATTTTGCATTTATTTAAGATTCATAATGCACATAAATAGTAGCATATTAAATGCTCTGAGGAATTTTGCATTAAAGAAACCTTACTTATCTCTTTTAATCAAAAGTGTATTTGACCATAGAAGCAGAGTTTTGTTTAGTTTATTTTTTAGTGAAGCATCCATTAATATTTTTTTCAGAATTGTTTGGGATGCACACAAAAACACAAATGATAACACACAGGTGAAAGCATTTGGGATAGCATATCAGAGAATGCTAGACTCTCCGTAACTTTTTGGTCCCCTTTCTTTACCTTCCTATTGCTCTCTCCCAATCTCTCCACTTTCAATGCAGATATATCAGCTTCCTTAATATCAAAAGTCCTATGCCTCCTTGAACACAAAATGTTTTAAAATATTACCAAGTCTTTTCACATGCTATTGTTTGCTATCTCTAAAACATTCTTTTGCAATTTTACCTGCAAATTCCCACACATTCCTTAACACACAGTTTATATGATAGCTATAGAGCAAGATGAGTCAAGATTCCAAGTTTTATACTCCATTCTTTTTGGCTACTCCAGAGTTTTTTTCCTTTTATAATATTCCATCCATACTATACTACCTATATATTTGTCTGTTTCCCTCTTTAGACCATTTTCTCCTTTAGGTCAGGTACCATATCTTAGTCATTATTTTATATTTACTGACCAACACAGTGTCTAACACATAAAAGTTATTTCATGTCTATTTTAGAAGTTAACCAATTTTGCTTATCCAACAAAGTTCTTTTGAGTTCTAAGTAGCATAAATATCATGTATCCTGTTCTGACTGTGCATCTCCTGCAATATATTAAGACTGCATTGTGCTGCCCTAACAGAAAACAGACAAAAAGTATTCGATTGTTCCTTATCAAAATGATTAAAAAAAAAATCTGTTTGCCCAAATGCCTGGGTCATTGTTAATTTGGCTGTGATGGAACCATGGAAACATGAACTCTCAGAATTAGAAGAACCATTCAAGTCATCTAGTTCTGCAACCCTTGTCTCTTCATTTACTGTGGAGCTTGTCTGGAGTTTTCTATTTTTTAAAGAAAATATTTTAAAATGGAAATTTTATTGTGAATTTCTTACACTCATTGAAGAACATAAAAAGAAAAAGAAACTATCCATCTGGAATAAATTCATGAGCCTCAAGGTCTCTTAAGGAGAGACTTCATTCATACTTTCTAGAAATTGTTCTCTATCCTCATGGAGAACAGAGGTGAGCTCCCTCATGGGCAGTAAGTACAGGCTTATGTGGAGGATACTATCAGATACTACCAGCATCTACACTAGTTTATACTTCTTCTGTCCTTAAATTGTTTCTTAAAGATTCCACAAGTATCATTCACCTGGCATCATGATTTCACATAGAAGACACAAATAGATACTACACACCCATGAACAAAGAAGGAAATTATTCAATATGCTAACTTTTAGTCACCTTGTTATTAAGGGCTAGTATATCTGACAAGTCACAAGAAAATCAGCAGTCTTTGTTAAACCGTTTGAAAAATGTACTCCTCAACAATCACTGTCAACTAAGACTTTCAGAAACCTGAATCCCACTCAAAAAACTTCATTTTTAATACTCCTATATCATCTCTTGTGTGAATCATTTGTATTATGTCTGGCTGGAATCAGCAACAAGAATTTCAGGAAGTTAGAGCCAGTGACAATCACTCTGTAAAATTATTGGGCATCTTACAGTTATATAATTTCAATTTAATTGTTTCATTTAGGACAATTCTAGCAGCCAATCCCCACTGTTGATTTGTTTTTTTTTTAATTTTTTAAGTTTTTTTTTATTTATTTATGATAGTCACAGAGAGAGAGAGGCAGAGACATAGGCAGAGGGAGAAGCAGGCTCCATGCACCGGGAGCCCGATGTGGGACTCGATCCTGGGTCTCCAGGATCGCGCCCTGGGCCAAAGGCAGGCTCCAAACCGCTGCGCCACCCAGGGATCCCCCCACTGTTGATTTGTATCCATTCATTCACTTATCTAGTACTTCATTCAATCAATTATGTAATAAATACAGGTATTGAATACTGTTATGGACATCAAGGTGTATAAAGTACATGCAGCTTATCAATCTTCAGGAGCTTGAGGTTTTGCACAGATTGAGTGCACACCTGAGAAAGAAAATGCTTTATAGACATTTTCAAAGACAGAAACAACATTATGGGGATGTCTGGGTGGCTCAGCGGTTGACTATCTGCTTTCCACCCAGGGTGTGATCCTAGAGTCCTGGGATCGAGTCCCACATCAGGCTCCCTGTGTGGAGCCTGCTTCTCTCTCTGCCTATGTCTTTGCCTCTCTCCCTCTCTCTGTGTGTTTCTCATGAATAAATAAATAAAATCTTAAAAAAAAATAAAAAGCATTAGGCTTAGAGGAATTTAGTGGAATTACTCCACTGAGTATACATGTAAAGTACAAACATTGGGTTAACTGTATGTATATCTTTTCTGTCCACTATGGTAACCATTAGCCATAGGTGGCTATTAAATATGTGAAATGTGATTATTCTTCATGGAGATATGTTGCCTATATACAATACTCACTGATATTTGAAGACTTCGTGTGAAAAATAATGTAAAATTTCATTTATAAATATATCTTGATTACTTGTGGAAATTATAAGATTTAGCATATATTGGATTAAATAACAAATTGCTAAAATTAATTTCATTTGCTTCTCTTTAGTTTTTTCATGTATGTGGCTACCAGGAAACTTAAAATTATACACACATCTTACATTATATTTTTATTGGCTGCTAGTGGTAGAGATGATTTGTAGGCATATACACTGCAGGTTGGCACATGGGCACCTATTCTTACTACTTCCTTATACCGAGAGGGCTAAAATTAACAATCATTTTTTCCCAAATCCCTTGCAGCTATGGTTTTAGAGACAATTTATTCTCATTAATTACAAATATGGCATAAGGCTTGACCTAGGGGCTAAGAAGAGATACAGATCATTTTGCTGGTTCAGACCAGGAGAGAAGTGGCAGGATTCTGAAAGAACAGCTGCATCAGTGGATTTCCAATTCAACAGGGAGATTTCCTGATTGTGGCAGAAAAATCAACTCCCCTTGATTTGTACCGTATAACTTCAGAAGTCAATCCTGGGATGTCCTTTTTAGCTTTGTCAACAAGTATACAGGCTACTTAAGAATCTATATTAACTCTACTTCTTCTTTAATTAGCTAATGTTGATTCCGTTCTGCATTCAAACACTTCTCAATTCGGGGTTGGTGGAATAGGTATTACTGACTTAGCATAAGTTAGAGCACATATACATACAAGTCTCTTGTTAATATATTTTTCTCTGTTGTCTTCTAAAAGTATATATGCAGAGTAGGAGAGCACTTAATAACTATTGAATGCATTTATATAAAATAAATATAATGAAACAAATGACAAGTCATATAATTTTAATACAATCTGTTTATCATCTAATGTTTAAGTAATGTTATAAGGCCCAAAGAATTTCAAAAATCACACTATTTTCTATAATGTGTATGCCAAGATTTTGTTCTCTGTAAGTCGGTCATCAGCTGGGCTTTGAGTGTTCTTCCTTATGTCAGAATGTGTCTTTTTTTGTTTCCATCCCAAGGACTACACACACTGCTTTTGATACGACAGAACTAATTCAAACATTTTAGAAATTGCAGCAGATAAGGACATGCCCCTGATTTGTCCACCTAAGAGCTTAGGATCTTGGTTTAGCATTAAATTCATGGCTTGGCATTTTACCAAGAAAATCAAGAAATCATCTGTGAAAGCTCCAAAAAGTTCACATCAAGGTCAGAGAAAGCTAAGTTTGGCCATGATCAAGCATCTGTAAGGTGGAACAAAGGTCAAGTGCATTGAGGATTGGGCTGACCTTGCTGTCCCCACTAGCCAAAGTCCCCAGAAGTCACAACTGTCTTGGGACCCCTAGTGCTGCAGGTCAGAGGAAGCACCAGAGCATGCCACAGTTTTAAAAAACAATTAAAAGATTTTTCTGGTTTAATTTTCCCAGATAATTAACTCTAGAGGATGCCTTTGAATTTTCTATCCTTTACCAGTATGCAAATTTTTAGCTTTCTAAATCTGTGGTGATCATATTAATAACTACTGTGCAAACAGAAGAGATGCTTCTAGAACCATTTGCAGTCTCTGTCTGGCCACTCATTTGCATAACTCTTCCATTTTTAGCTATTATTCTCATTTTAGTGTCACTGCCCAACTCTCCACATGCACACCACCTATTATCACTGAAGCAGAAAGAGTGAGCTGAAGAAATTAAAAAAAAAATCAATGTGTAGAATTTTTTTGCTTCTAAGTAATAAGACCTTATAAAGTGGAAGCGAAACAGAGAGAAGACCCAGAAGGATGCAGTATTAAGTGAGAGACTCTTGGTATAAGTGTCTATGTGTGCTCATGCGTGTTTGTGTTTTAGGATCAGAGATAAAAGAGCAAGTGAGACAAATAAGAATAATGCAAAATAGAGAATAAAGAAGGCCCTGAGGAATAGAGATTGACCACACTAGTTCATGTCCTCACCATGCTATTACAAGATTCTGCTTTAATTCAGAGAAATAGAACTTTATAAAATGGACTTTCAAAAAAAAAAAAAAAAAGCCACTTCTATCATCAGATACCTAACACAGCCCTCAGGCATGATTAATGCTCCAGTGGACCTGATCCAAAGTGAAATCATTACAGCCTATGCAGTTCATGCCTTCGAATGATTCATTCCTACAGGAAATTGAAGAATAAAGAGAATTGTATAAGTACAATGATCAACCCAAAAGAGAAATTGGAAATTTTTAAATTCATTTTTGGCTCCCAGGTGGAAAACATCCATAGACCTCTGTGCTAGGTTTAATGAATCTGAGTCTTGTTAATGCAGAGCAATACTTCTTTCTGATCCCGTGGATCTAGTCCCTACGTGGATTCAATGATGCCATGGGAAAGCACTTCAGTATTACCAACAACCTGCAGAGGCACAATAGCTATGCCAGTAAAATCCTCAAAGACCTCTTACCTTACTGCCGTTAATCACCCTGAAGAGCTGAAAAGTATTTTCCTTTTTCAGGGCACGTTTTGAGAATATAACATTTTTCCTTTGCTTCCTCTTGGCCCTCCAATCACACTTCGTGTCCCTCTTTCATGTATCCTGGAATTTCCTCCTTCAAGCTCCAAAAAGTCAGTATACCAGGAAAAATATCCAGATCATTTTCAAATATCTACCAATTAGGATGATCCCATCCAGTCCCTAACAACTGAATCTTTTCACCCCTTTGCAAACCAAGACTCCATTTATCATTGCAGTGCCTTAAGACTGATACTATAAGGAAAGCAATGTTCTGAAATCTCCTTAGAATAGGGCTGATTTTTAAGGAAATTGGCTCTGTCACTGGAAGTTCTCAGAGACTTGAACATTTTCTATTACGAATGCTATAAAAGGGATTCTTATCCTTGGTGGGAGGTTAGACCAGACCCCTAAGGTCCTTTCAATCTCTGAAATTGGAAGTTATGAGTAACCTGTGGACCACTCAACTCTCCTTGTGTAATACATGTTTTTAAAGAGAAGGTTGAGGTGATGAATATAGAGTTAGGTTCCAGGGGCCCATTCCTAGCTCAGAAACTGTTGGAGGCAAGACAGATCCTGTTTCCATTGCTATTTCCACACCTGACTTAACACAAGCCCCAGGAAGACAATAATATATCATCTTTTTTCTCAGTCAGGGTCAGATAAAGTCTATAAAGTTCAACAAAAAGCGACTGTGACCCTTATTTTTCTCTTCTCAATGTACTACCAAAGTCTCTGGGATATTGACTCAATTACAATGTAATTTAGGGTCAGCAGAATAAGACTGTTGTTGGTTCTGAAATTGGAATAGAGTTGTTTTCTAAGACATTAGCAATTGTAGACAGTTAGGCCATTTTGGTTTTAACATCTCTACCTCCCCAGCTTCACTTGTAAGTTGAATTTGCTCTATTGTGGGATCAACAGTTGTGGCAGCTGTGGGCAAATCACAGCTGCTAAACATCCAACTGGATGAATCAGGGACTGAGTGTGGCATAATGAAGTCAGTGCTTAACAGCTGTGGGCACAGCAGATGTTCTTAAGGTGGACTTGAAGGAGGGAGAAGAGATATGGTAGAGAAGTTACTGAAAAATGAATATGCCTTTACATAATTAAGCCAGCAAGATTACCTTTTTCAGAAAACATGTAACTTGCTCTCCTCTTCCAGCCAAGGTACTTGAGGCCTCATATCCATTATTATCCAAGCCCACTTCTTTAACAAGATGAGAAGTGACATATCTCGCAGTTTGGCTCACGATCACTCAACCCTGTACTGCAGACAATTCTTTGCGTTTTCCGAGCATAATTATTTCCTGCGGAGGGACAAAGAAAAGCACCTTTCAAAAAAAACAAAAAACAAACAAACAAAAAAACCTCAGTCAGAGCTCAAGCTTGGATAGGGTATGCTCTGGAGTGGGTGTTACTAGTGTTCTCCAATGTGATCTGACATAAAAATAATCTCACATGGGCCTGACTTTCTATACCTACCTCAATGATGCATTTTAGTTCACATGGTTTGAGATGTGGAAACTTGAGTCAAGAGAACAGAAGGCCCAACAGATATTGATTCCCATGTTCTGTCTTTATCAGCAAAATTCTCCATAGAAAGATATGTGTAAAGATACAGAATATTTGGGATCCCTGGGTGGCGCAGCGGTTTGGCGCCTGCCTTTGGCCCAGGGCACGATCCTGGAGACCCGGGATCAAATCCCACGTCGGGCTCCCAGTGCATGGAGCCTGCTTCTCCCTCTGCCTGTGTCTCTGCCTCTCTCTCTCTCTCTCTCTCTCTCTCTCTGTGTGTGTGACTATCATAAATAAATAAAAATTAAAAAAAAAAGATACAGAATATTTAAAGGTGTGTTAGGTGCTCCCAGAAAGTGACCAGGGAAGCCAGAGAAGGAGATGTAGTAGAACACTAAGTATGATGTTAACAAATTGAATAAACATGTGAAGACTTGTAAATGTTTTTTACAGAATTTGTCTGAAGATCTCTAGTGGAAACCTCCTACCTGAGGAAAATCAATTGGTGTCAAATGCATAATGATATCAGTGTTTATCAATTATCACCAAATGATTAGTAAAAACTATTCTACTGGGGGAATGTAAGGGGAAACAAAGTCAACCTATTTCTTTGGGAATAGAACCCCATTTATGTGCCCACTAGGCTAATGCATCTATAATGCTGGCTTTCCCTTTGGCTTACACCTGCAGGATGTCTCCACATGGTCTACATCATTACCTCATTTCTCCTCTCTTCCATCTCCAACATGATCAGCATGCTTTACTCATCTAACCATGTACCAAGGAACAGGGCAAGGGCAAATGTAGAGGCCACCACCTCTGGAAGGTAGGACTGGCAAGAGGTGGTACATTTGCATATAGACAAAGGAATGCTAAATTTTTAAATATGTGTACCTTGTAGAACTACTTCTTCCTATATGAGGAAGCGAGAATCATAAAAAGTAGAGGAATTTTCAGAATCACAAATAATACATTAAGTTGCTTAAAGTTTGGATAAGAAACTCAAACAGAATGGAAATAGTCTGGTGGATTAACAGTGTGTAAAATGGCCAATTTCACACCTTCCAGTGATCCCAGTAAGTCCGTACTCTATCCCTGCAGTGTATACCTTACTGGGATCTAAGACATTGTCTCTAACAGTTTAACAAATGGTACTATAGTAAACACTAAAAGAAAAAAGATTACCTACTTAAAATAAATGTAAAGACAGTGCTCTGTTGTCATCTATACTCCAAAACAAAAGTTGGCATTAAGCCTTTTTCTTCTTTTATATATAAGGACATTTAGGATTAAATTCAGAGTCACTTTCAGAAAACACAGACTCTATTTCAAAGATACCGTACTGCCAGTAATTCTACTAAATGTGACCTTGTAAATATCTGCAAACTTCTGCAAAATTACTATACCTAAAATCCCCGAAATCCAGTATGCTTTTTCAGAGATTAAAAACACTTGAAGTACTATAGTCCTAGCAAAACACATCAGAGTGGAAGAGCATCACCCAAAGCTACTCTGGTCATGGTCGGATTGTCACCCAAATTAGTATTCACGAGGGTCTCTCTGACAAATGGAGTTATTATCCACAGATGCTGTAAACATAAATCAGGAGGATATCATCAATAATGTTGTATTCTCTTTGTCCTCATCGTGTTTACAGATCTCGCTTTGAACAGCACATAAATACTTAGAGCATATTGTGGGAAACATGCCACTCATCTTATTAGCTTTCTCTGGCTCCAAGCTCTGATGCTGATCATCCCCTGACAGTGTTTGCCAACAACAAAAGAAGCCTATTGATCACATTGCTTCTCCCTTTGGCAGCCTTTCTGCCCACGATTACCTTGCATCACTTGCCTTAAGTCAAATGTCACAGAACAACTTACAAGGGATGTATCTATCTGGTCGAGCAAAATGTATTACTATGAGTTTAATTGGAGGAAAATCCTTTGGTATTATGAACTATTTACAATTTAAAATTTTACTTCTTGGCATTAATGAACAGTCAAAATCAAAGCTTACTTTGTGAGATCCAGATCCATAAAATTGCACTCATTTGCAATTTATTTTCTGAACAGTTTGTGGAGTCCCAAATATCTTGGAAGCTGACCCATCAATCATTCTGAGTCACTCCATGTGTGAACGGTTTACTCTGTTGGCATTTTCTTTCTATAACAGAGGATCTCTATTGAAATTTCCTCGTAATTTTTCATCTGTAGCATAGTCTTCATTTGTCTTTTTACTTTGGTTCCAGGTAGATATTATGAAAGGATACATTATTTTTTGTTTAAATTGAAAAGAAAGCCTCACAGATTGAGAATTTAGGGATATAACTAGGATATACATGCTCTGTGTGAAAAATAGAAAGATTTTTGTGGGATTATTTGCCAGGGGAAAAATAATAGTTGTGCTGAAATGCCATAGAGAACAGGTGCTCACATGTAAAGACAGTCATTTCTGATCATAACTGGCCTTCTTGACATTTGGAGTCTCTACCCTATTACCTATAATTTCTCAGGTTTGTGTTAGATTCTCCAGAGAGACTAGACATCTGTCTCATCAAATCGGGAGCAATTTTACCTCACTGAAGTATATCCTGTGCTTTGGCCGGTGTATCTTCAAGCCCATGTCCACTAACATGTACCCTGAAGGATGCAAGAAGTCAGCCCCCTTTATGCAATTATCTGATCCTTGTTTCTGTCCCTGGGTAAATCTTGAAACTTCAACTTTGCTGTTTTCTACCTTTGCTGACTTGACTCTACTACCTAGCACAATGTTTAAACCAATTATCTGCTACTTGAATTTCCTGATTTCTCTGCCTTTCCTTCCAGCTCTTGACCTGTCAGATTCATAACCTTTTTTTCTTTTTTCTTTTTTTTTTAAGATTTTATTTATTTATCCATGAGAGACAGAGAGAGGGAGAGAGAGAGAGAGAGAGAGGCAGAGACATGCAGAGGGAGAAGCAGGCTCCATGCAGGGAGCTGGACGTGGGACTCAATCCCGGGACTCCAGTATTAGGCCCTGGGCTGAAGGAGCCCTAAACCGCTGAGCCGCCCGGGCTGCCCCTCACAACCTCTTCTTAATTGTATCTGCAGGACTAGGAAATTATGTATGTTTAACCAACTGATGGTGTCCACTGCCACCTACTCACCTCCATGTAATGGTGTCTCTGAAAAAAATGGGTTTCAGAGTATGAAACCAAGAGAATTCTTCACGCAAGCATGGATTTTGGTTGAGAAGAGGAATAGAAGAGTTTATATTCCTATGTGCCATGTTTCATGAAAAAGCCTAAGTCACCTCAGAGTTATAAATGTGGCTGAAATGGAAAGCATTAAAAGAAATTTCTGCATAAACTGCCAAGCACAAACTAAAGGAAACATTTCATTTAAATAAGGATGCCTTCATCTGTCCTGCAAGCTACTGAAATTCTATGCTTTACACATTAAAAAGTGCACTGGTGCCAGTCAAGAAAAGACATTTTTTTCTAAGTCTTTATGTCATTCACTAAGTGATTATCATATGCCTATTTCCTTCATATTTTCATACTCATGGCTCATATTTTTTTCCTTTGTAGTTTTAAATAACTTTCCACTCATTTCTCATGGAACTGTGTTCTTTAGTCTCCTTCTCTTCCAAGAAGTCCTTTCTAAACTACCCACATGTCAGCCAGTTAAAACATCAATCATTTTTCAACTGGTTTCTCCTCGGCATGTCTGGACTGGATTCTTGAACCACTACATTTATATTGGCTTTGCCTGTCAAGATCTAGGTCTATATGATTCATTGATTGAATCATTCGTTAATTTATTCATTCATTCAGAAAATAATTGAAAGATAAGCATGAGCTGGACTATATACCTAGAATCTTTTAGTCAGCAACAAAAAATAATCAAGGCTAGCATAATCCCTAGAATTATCATGGATTTTTTTTTCTTTTTCTTTTATAAACATTAATGAGCTAAACGACCCCAGGGCTTTAGACCTTGAGGGTGAAAGAGGATCAAGATTCTAGCATCAACCGTAAAAATAATGTATGCTATACTGGCTCCTGCAACACTCAGCTTCTTCATCTACCTCTTTTCCTTTCCTGAGGATATTTGGTGAATAATTGAAATAATTGCAAAGAAACATATTGAAAGGCTCTTTGTAAATTCAGGGTATTATTGTCCCTATAATTAGGCCATGCACACTATATGGAAATCTTGATTAGAGTACTGCTTTTTCAAAAGCTAATTAGCTAGCACAACAATATGTTTCCTAGATGTGTTTTCAGAGAACTGTTTTATATTTTCTTTTCACTCTTGTCCCCAGAGCAAAAGAACTCAAGTGTCATCCAAGGAAGACTCAAGACCTGAAGGGTAAAATATGCTGACCGAGACCGATGAGGAGACCTTTCCCCATAATAACTTGCAGAGGCAAACAGCTGACAAGGCTTTGGGAAGCTGTTCTCTATCCTGGGATTATGTCAGAGGCAGACAACCACAAAACTCTACAGTTTCATCAGTAGAGTGACTTTTGAAATCTTCCCTAAGATACCTCTCTCATTCTGCTCAAATGCCTTCAGCTTTCCCTGATCTTGTAAAAAGCATGTGCCCACATAGCACTTATTTGACTTATGCTGTTATTTGTTTAGTATGCCTATCTCTCCCACACTAGATCAGAATCTCACCTTCTAATCTCGCTGAAAGAAAGGATGGGAATACATCTTCCTTTGTCCTTAAGTACTAGTCCATAAACTATCTTGATCTCAGACTACCATGAGTCTATGACTTTCTCCTAAGTGAAATGCATATATACATGAATTTTTCATAAAATTTCAGGAAATGTATGAACTCTTTCCATTCTTCAAAACACATATACTTGTTCCACAAGAATCCTTGCATTTTTTCTGTCCCTTTCCCCAAAAATGGTCTTGAGATTCTAACATGAGCTGACCAATCAAAGGCAACCATGGTCCTACATCTGAGTTTTGACCAGGTAAAACGAAATCTAGTCATTTTTGAATCTCTTGGGGAAATGATCAGCACTGTCTTTAAGTTGCATGTATTTACTCCTGAAATTCACAAGGAAGAAAACATGAGTAGCTCTAGCAACACAGGGGGCCACGTGAACCTCACAGATGTATGGAGAGAAATTCTAGGAGGGAAAAAATTTTGGACTCTTGCCTCAGGTGAAATAATTTCTACAGGAAGTTCTCCCTGGTGGTTTGAATTAATCTTTTGCTATTGCCACCAAAAATGCACTTGTCATAGGCATCTTCACCATAAATGTGAAATGGCTCTCAACTGATATTAAAAGTGGGGAATGATATCAAAATCACTCAAGAGGTTCTTACACAATTACACATACCCCACTCCCCTCCCCCACCAGAAAGGCACATTCAAGGAATGGGGTTGCTGTGTTGAAAGAAGTAACTTCTGGAACATCTGTGCCACTTCTCCAGATGAATGGGTGCTTATAACTAAAATAATGTCACAAACTTATAAAAACATGTATTGAGAACTTAATACATATGAAAGATATTATTCTAAGCTCTTTATTATCATGCTTAATATTTATGCTAATCCTGTAATATAGACATAACTATTTCTGTAGATTGCAAAAAAGGAAATGGAAGTACAGAGTTCACAAAGTTGCAAACGCGGAATTCCTCTACTATCTGCTTCCCTGGACTATGATATCCCTATCCCCATTCTCAATCAAGTGAGAACTGCTATGATAGAATCTTAGCAGCAAAGGCAGGATAGTATCCATTTGTCCCGAAGAAGCAGCCCCATCTTCTGAATCCCCCAATTATTTTTCACCCTCCCTCCCTGCTCTGCCACTTCCTCTAACTTTGCCCATGATTAGAAAACACAGATCCTCATTAAAGTCCATCTCTCCATCCTATTGGCACAAATTAAAACTAGCAGTGGCCCGTGCAGTGAACTCAGTGGGTTCCCAGCTAATCATTTTTACAAATTGAAAAATAGACTTTTTCTTCATAAGCACCATCTGTACCTTCAGGACATCCTTATTAACACTTTCTCTCCTGGGCCATGCTTTCCACTGAAAATAACTGAAAGCAAAGGTCACAGAGCTTCTCATTTTTCTATCCTCTGTGATTTTTCTAAAGGGCTCCAGGCAGTCAGTAGCTTATCTGGCCATTATAGCAAAGTGGAGAAGTCTTTAAAACATCTGCTACTGTTTCCATATTATAGATGGGACTACAAAGGCTCAGAAACTTGAAAATGATATGCCCATTCACTGACAAAAGTTTTGGGCGGCTTACTATATAACAGGTATTTTCCTAAGTTCTTCAGATACAGCAGTGAGCAAAAGAGTGAAGACACCCCAATATCATGGAGAATACATTATAGTAAAAAAAAAGGCAAACAATACATCATATTTAATGTACACCAAGCACTGTTCTGAGATTTTGCACAATATGTACATGCATGTTCGCTCAATAGCTTTATCAGGTGGTTATTGCTATCATCTCTGGCAGTGGAAGAATCTAAGCAAAAAAGTTAAGTACCTCTTCCGGATCATATGGCTAATAAGAAGCAAAGCCAGTCTTCAAGCCCAAGAGCCTGGTACCAGAGTTTATGCTCTGACCTACCGTTTCATCCTTTTATCATGTGGCTAGCTAGTGGAGAGATATCCAGGACACATCATGTGACTTTGGGTCTAGCCTTCCAGTACAGGACTAACTTTCTGGAAAAAAAGACTTATCGAACTTCATGAATAGCCTCTAAAGGGGATTTGTCTACTTTCCATTTTCCCATTTGGGTAGTGGCCAACTGTACTGGGATTCTGCACACATTCAGACTTGGCTCAAATCCAGTCTCCCCAATGCAGCAGCTGTGTGGCCTGTGCAAGCCCAAACCCTCCAAGCCATCAAAAATGAAGTACCTGCATCATAAGTTTGTAGGTATTTTCATAATTATCATATTAAGTTGATAGGTCTTTAATCTTCTCTTATGACTTCTTATCTGCCTCTCCTTTTGTTTGAGAGAGGCGGGAACCACAAGGAAACAGTTGGATCTTATAACCTCATAGGGATTCAGCCTCTAGACAGTACACCAGGGAATTCCAAAAGTGGTCCTGAGGGCACACATGGATCATCTGGAAGTCTGAAATCCCTTCCGAGCAGCTTTGCCACTGCTGAGAGTTTTAACTGCTCCCTCAGCAACTTTTACCACGTCTTTAAACCATGAGCAAAATCAGTTGGTTAGAGTTTGATTAAATTAGTTGATACAGTAAAACTTTTTCTGAGACATCGTGTTAAAGACATAAAGTTGAAAAATGATGGTGATGAAAAAAATTGATGGTGATGAAGATGGTGATGATAGCCATGATTTTTGGAGCACTTACTGCATACCAGGGGCACAATAGGCACTTTACATTCACTATGTCATTAAATGACAATATATTCTTGCAATATTGTCATCATAATTTTACGAAAGAGGAAAATGAAGCTTAAGAGTGAAAAATCCTATGTCCAAGATCACATAGTAAGAAGTAGAACAAATAGGGTCAAAGCCCAGGGTTGTTAAACTATAGAGCCTCTTTGGGTTTTTCTTAGTTGGGACTTGGTTCCCGATCCTCCAGAGCTCCTCACAGAGATGGACTTGGGGATATTCCCCTGCCTCTTGAAGCCAGTGCAGTTATCACTGGTGCCCAGAGTGTGTTCAAGAGCTATCGGCTCCAAACATGCAGGTCCTCTGTCTGCTGCCTGGAGTGCTAGGGAATTCACCACTCCAGAAGCAATCCTTAGTCACTGAGGGATGGGAATCAATAGATGTGCACCTCGGTCCCCCTGCTCTTTGGTAAGAGGATCTTCCGAGAGATGAAACCCTCACTGGTAACTGCGCCTTTTCCTGGAGAGTTACCCTTCCCTGTCACCTTTACCCCTCCCTCATCTATGTTTCCTAAGATCACCTCCTAAATAAATTACCTGTACCCAAGTCTTTGTCTCAGTATCTGCTTTTGAGGGAACACAACCTACGACAGGGTGAGTAAGAGCTCTAATTAAAGACGGCACCCTTTCTTCTGGAAAAATTAGTAGAAGAGTCCTTGCAACTAGCACATATTAACTTACTTTTTTTTTTTAAACTTATGTCCTTATTACATATTGACTCTGGCTGATTAAACAGCCAAATGTCAATCTAGTTGCTGGTGGCACCAAGCTTAGTGCTGTCAGCAGGCAGTGAAAGAAATGTCAGACCCAGGGCCTGTCCGGGGGAGGTTTATAGTCCACAGGGAGGAAAGGGTGACTCTTATGCTGCAATTAGAGAATAAAATAAGACAGTGCATAATCAGGTGCAAGTCTGAGAGACAGCTGCTTTGTGTGCTTTAAAACCGTGGAGGCAGTGGGGAGGGTAGAAGTACTAAATAATGCAGATCTCTCCAGCTGTGCCATGGGGGGGGGGGGGATTCCAGTGCTCTGTGGTTTACAAGATGTAAATTGCCTCTGCTCTTTGGTTTCCATCAACTCCAGTCACAGCAAGTTAAGCTCAGCATATAGAAGAATGGGACACCAGGAGAAGATTAATGAAGCACACCAAGTAAGAGTTTCAAATACACTCGAACTCACCTTCCACAGGAGGTGGCTGGAGTTCTGGAACAGGCAAGTGGCATTTCCCCCAAGGCAGCCTTAAGGGGCGGGCCATAAGCCACATACCACACACGGAGCTGTGTGCATAGCTAAAACTGGGTAAATCCTACACTTTGCTCATCCCAGATTTCACAGTTGATTTACACAGGATGTGAATTTTGTCTTTGACAAATTTCTGTAAATGGGATTTATATTGAAAGCACAGCAATGAACAATGGAGAAATTGATATTTGATTTAAGTTACATGAGCCATAGATTGGTCGTGATTCTGGCTCTGTGGTCAAAAGGACTGGGCAGTGCCAGCTATGTAAGCCTGAGTCTGATGTGTGAAGTTTTTAGGTTAGCTTTGATCCAGAGCTCTTCAAGCAAATTCTAGTAAGATTCAGATACCAAGCGAAATTCTTCATGTTATTATTCCCTTCTAACCTTCATGACAGATTGATCAAATAATACTCTATCCATTTCTTAAATGAGGAAACTAGTGCTCAGAATGGTTATTTGGCTCAGAAGAGCTAGCCAAGATTTCAAGTAGATCTGACTCCAAAGCCTTGTTCCTAACCAACTTCTATTCATATTCAGCAAGTAAAGAACATTGGGCATTTGTGTACATGTAGGTTTGTGCAGGTGTAGGTAGGTGCATTGCATGTAAAATGCATTCCACATGCACGTATATCCATGTGCTTATCATAATTAATACATTTGGCTGATAAAAGAAAAAGTTAGCTTTCCAACAGGCAAACCCGCACACTTGCTTTTCAAATGTCTTTTCTTGTTCAAAGCATGAGACACACTTATCCTGTTTCATGTTTGAGAAGTGAATGAATGAAGGATTCAGAGTTATGCTATCCTATTCTTTCTAAGGCCTTTTCATTTTTATTAACCAAAATGCCATACTTTTTTCAAAGCAATACTATCCATGAGCAAATGTGTTTGAGATTCTCCTGTTGTGTGTATGTGGGCTTGTTGGTCTGTTTGTTTTGGCAACTGCAACATTTCCATGTAGCTACTGAATAAGAAAAGGGGATAATATTTCATAAAATTAATGAAGCTTTATTTGTGGATTCACTAAGTTCTCTTTCCTGCTACAGACATCATCTCTTATAAGAATGTTCATTTATTTTGGATTGCCATTTTTAAAGCAATTTTACATAGATTTTTCTAGAATAGTTATGTAAAGTTGGCAGGGCACTTTAATGCCCATATATGGCTTAGCAAAATGAGAGTTAAAAGATGTACCATTCTTCTGAATGCTGTTTAGCCAGTAATGGAGTAGGTCTTTGCTTGAAAATATGGGCACGTGCGTATGCTCAGTCAGATACACATTTACTGAGCACTCACAATGTACCAGACGATGTGAAGAGATGTGTGATTTACGGACTCTGCACTGAAATTAAGGAGAAACATATGTAAACAGTCAGTTTTTTTCAGTCACAGGTATTATCATAGAGATGTAAATAAATATGATAAGACCATGGGCAGGAGGAGAATAAAGTGTCCATATGTGAGAAATCAGATCAATCTTCTCAGGGCTATTTTAGTTAGGCTTGGAAGAAGAAAAAAAAATGGACAGGTAGAGAAATTGTGAAGAAAGGAATCAATGCAAAGGATATCACTTGAGGACAGTGAAGATGTTAGGGAAGTGGTGTGTTAGGAAGGCTATAGGATGGATGGAGTCCAGAGTGCCAGAAGGACATAGTGAGGAGAGAGATGGAGACCAAAGTGGCAGCAAGGTCACCTAGCACCCTTCAGAAGCATGTCGAAGAGTGTGGGCTTTATTTAATGGGAATTGGAGAGGCTTTACACTTTGCAAGTGAAGGGGAAAGAATGATTTCTGTGAGAGAAGTAGGGAAGGAATTGGAATAAGTTGATGGA
This sequence comes from Nyctereutes procyonoides, assembly GCF_905146905.1. Classification (NCBI taxonomy): domain Eukaryota; kingdom Metazoa; phylum Chordata; class Mammalia; order Carnivora; family Canidae; genus Nyctereutes; species Nyctereutes procyonoides. Next base: position 16,381,979 of record NW_026575048.1, on the reverse strand, counting down.
GCTGTCAGGTGACTGAGAAAGCATAGTCTCCTCTGTGAATCATTCCCCGACACCCTGAGGGAGGGTAGTTGCCTTTTCCCTATGCTCAATAGTACCTTCCCATGTGCCTATAACCGCACTTGGTATACCATGTTTTACTTTACCTATAACTGTATTTGTCTCTATTTGTCTCCCCTCTTCCTTTATCCCACACAAATCAGGCTATGCACAACTGGAAACTGTAACTGCCATTTTGTACGTAGTTAATCTTTATATCCTAAGCACTCAGCATATTGATGGCTCACAGTAGGTACACAAATAAGGCCTATTGGATTTCATTGAATGGAATCCATAGGAAAGGAGACAAGGACAGATGAAAATATTGATGGCTTTTAGGTAGAATGAAAGTAGTTAAGAAATTTCATGTCTGAAGATCATTATTTTCTCAGTGTGATAGGAAGAAAAGCCATTTATTGTCAAGGAAGAGAACATAAGTTATGCTGACTTCCTAAGGAAATCAGTAAAGGTCTTGCTCTGGAGGATGAAAGAAAAAAATCTAAAGTAGAAATGTGTGTGCACGGGGGAAACACTTAAAACTGTACTGTGTGTCCAGATGAGAATAGAAACATTGTTGTAGAATAGAGCATTTAAGTTTGGTTCCAGAGAAGGAAGATGGTTTTATGACCTCAAGTTAGGATCTACCACCTGGTTCTTTGATTTAAGTGGTCAAAGGAGCTGGGGATGTCAAAAAAAGTAAAATATCACAGATGGGCAGGGTAGAAAAGCAAGAGAATATGTCACTGACAAATTTTAAGGGATTGACTCTGAAAAATGAAGAAGGTAAAAACCAAGTTCAGTGGACAAAGTAGAAAGACTTTTAAGACTATTGAGAAGGGAAATACATGGTAGCGAGGGAGCACTCAGTTTTAATTTAAACTCCACCATCATATATTACCTGTGACCTGACCTGAATCTACTGACCACTCAAAAACTTGATTTCCACACTAGAACACAGGTATCATCACATGGTTTGGAAACTGAGATGTTCCCTGTGCTTCAAGGCCATAACTGAGAACCACAATATCCCACAAGTTAAGTTCAGAGAAATACCAGAAGTTGGGATTATCCGTCTCCAGGCCAGGAGTACCATTTCTAGAACTAGCAGATACCAACAACCCCATAATTAAGTAATCCTGAAGGAAGGATATCCCAGTATTCAGGAAGAGAGATGTAGGAGTGTTAACAGTACTGACTCCATCTCTGTCCCTCCATCTTGCTCATATTTGCTCAGTGACAAACACATAGTTGGGGCTATGTGTTCTGGGTCCCACAGAGATTAATATATATAACCTTAGAAATTCCTGCAAGGGCCAGGATGTAAGGAGGCTTCTTTTTGACTCCCATGAATCTGTTAAAGGTAACAAAATCTTTCCTCTTCCTGATGCACAGGGGGTAGGTACCATGAGATATGATTATAGGTTAGCTGCCAATTAGGTGCATGCAAGCCCTCTGAGGTGTGTGTGAACCCTTTGATCTCATTACAATGTTCTTCTGCATGTCCTCTTGCTCTATAAAATCTGTGGACTATCTGGACAAAATCCAGATTTTGTGGAGAATAACTATGCACCTGCAGTGGATCTTCATTGCCTGATCCCCCATCAATAAGTTACCCTGAATAAATCTCTGTGTAGACCATATGGAGTGGCCTCCTTCATTTTCCAGTCTCAAAGTCCCTTCTCAGTTTTGGGGATGCTTTACTGTGTCTCCCCCATCTTCTAACAAGAGACTATCATTTCCTCCCATAGATATTCTCTGCTTGCACATTACGCTGTCTCCCCACCCTTCTCAATCCTGATCTAGGCCCTATAAGGGTGACCTTTGTGAACTGGAACTCCAAGATCTCTAGCCCTCTGGCAGCTTCTGGTTGGCCTCAGCTATTGGTAGACACCAATGGGAAAATGAAGGGCAAAGAGATATTTTACAGGGTATTTATCCCCTTAGCTGACTTCCTGTCAGAAAGCAAGTTGCTCATGGCAATGTTTCTAAGACCAGAACCCTGGCAGTCAAAACCTCTCATAGTTACAACTCTCTTTATTCACATCCCTGCTGGGTAAGGAGACTCTAATGAACAATATTTAATATTTATTTTTTGATCAGTTGGCTATCTTGCACATTCTTAAAAGGCATCATTTTGAATTTCTCACTGCTCAAGGCACAAAGGCCAAAGAAGATTTCATACAACTTTAATGGATGTATTCTCCATCAGTTGTTTCAATGTGTATGGTATGTGTGTGTGTGTGTGTGTGTGTGTGTGTGTGTGTGCGTGCCTGCATGCACTGATGTATTGTATTTTGTTAAACTAAATCATGGATTTTTTCCAAGACTTTTTCTTCTCTTAAGATGGAAATATAGCTAAAAACAAAAGTCAAACCACTGAACTTGAACATCTGTTTCCTTGAATTCTGGTTAATTGAAATTGACAAAAATACACATGCTGAGAGAGCAAAATAAAACATTTCCCACGGAAATTCTGCCTAACAGAAAAGCAGCCTTGCAGGACCTGGAGAATATCAAGCATTGAGTTTTCCTTGATTCTAAGGCACATTTTAGAGAAGAAAAATCCCCATGCTTCTGAGCCACTGTTGATGCAATTAGGAGGGCCTTTCTCCCGATCAGCACTGCAACTGCAGCTAGCTTTGTCTGATGTCACCTTTGTTCAAAGTGCAGCTGGGGAAAGTAGGCCCAGTGTGTCCTTTACAGCTAATATCACAGTGGCCATAATTCGTGGTGCTGGAAAACACACAGAAAGCGTAAACAAAATTTGTCACCTCCAAATGTCTTTTTCTTATTCACATTCACTCAGGTTAGCTTCTCACAGTTCTCTACTTGCTCAGGATGACAATGGCAGGGCAGCCATTAATTAGTTATTAATAAAAAGCATTTTTAAACCTTCACCATAAATATCAAATATTCTACAATTCTATACAGAGAGCCAGGTTCCTCCCTGAAAACAGGCAGTGGATAAGTTAGACTTTGCTCAACTTTTGTTTTTGAAGAAGTGAATAATAATTATCATTATTTTTATTCTAATCATCTTTTGATAAGGCTATTTTTCTAATTATATAACTCACAATACACTTGTGTAGAAAAGATTGGCTTAGATGATCTCTAAGCATTCAATATAATCCTATCCCAACCTTACACAAACCACATGAAACAGTGGTAAATGTACCTCTAAAATAAAGGACTAAATCACTGCAATTAATAAACTGGAAGGTTTCAGAACTTCCTAGGAAACAGATGATAAGTAGAACTGGATCAATGTAAAAGCAAGCCAAGAAGAAAATATGTCCAAAACACACAGATGAAGACTGCTGCAGAGCCGAGGCAGCTCTAGGAGAACTTCAAAGCCCAGACTTAACAAAATCAAGGAGGGGGAGAAAGAGCTGGGCCTTTAACAAGTGGTCTGTGGGAGAATGCCACAGAAGAGCTAAATGGTTCTTTCTGGAGTGAGACCAGCAGAGGGATGAGGAGGGATTTTCATCTTCACCAGGGCAAGAAGAATGATACTTCAGGAATAGGACATTTCCTCTGGCACCTCCTAATCTCTAGGAGGGATGTTGGGATACCCAGTAGTTAGGTATCCTATCCACTACCTCTGGCAAGTTCTTCCTTTCCATGGAATTACTGAAGGCAGACCATATTGAACAAAGTTATCGCCCATTCAAACATATAAGCAAAGGTGAAAAAACAACCAATATTGCCAAATACATGATGAACAATATTACCCAACCTCACTAGCAATTATAAACCTAAAGAAATTAATAGAACAAAGAGAAGGTCTTTTCCACCTTATGAGAGTAATTATTGTATTAAAAAAATATTTTGGGATGCCTGGGTGGCTTAGCAGTTTAGCACCTACCTTTGGCCCAGGGTGTAGTCCTGGAGTCCCAAGATTGAGTCCCATATCAGGCTTCCCACATGGAGCCTGCTTCTCCCTCTGCCTCTCTCTGTCTTTGTGCCTCTCATGAATAAATAAATAAAATCTTTAAAAAAATAAAAATAAATATTTTAAGGGGCATCTGCTGGCTTGGTCAATTAGGCATCCAACTCTTGATCTCAGTTCAGGTCTTGGTTTCAGAGACCTGAATTCAAGCCCTGAATTGGGCTCCACACTGGGCATGGAGCCAAAAAAAAAAAAAAAAAAAGGAAGAAAGGAAGAAAGAAAAAAAGAAATCGCTTTTTTTTTTAATTTTTTTTTATTTATTTATGAAAGTCACACACACAGAGAGAGAGAGAGAGAGAGGCAGAGACACAGGCAGAGGGAGAAGCAGGCTCCATGCACCAGGAGCCCGACGTGGGATTCAATCTTGGGTCTCCAGGATCACGCCCTGGGCCAAAGGCAGGCGCCAAACCGCTGCGCCACCCAGGGATCCCAAGAAATCGCTTTTGTTTCAATAGTAAAAAACAAAACTATGCATTCCTAAAAAAAAAAAAAAAAAAAAAAAAAAAAAAAAAAAAAAAAAAACCTATGCATTCCTGAGCCTCCAACTTGATATACCTTTATACTAAAATAAATCAAAACCCATTTAAATGGAAAGAATTACTTTAATAGTTCGTATTAATTATTGTTTTGCAATACCACAATATATTTCTTTGTAACAAGTTTTGCTTTATAATTTGGCTGATTACTTATTCTCATAAACTCTTGTAGATACTACTAGAAAATGTACACATAAGAAATGCTCATAAACAGCACTGGACCAAAGATCAAGGAAGTTGGTCTGCAATTTAAAGAATGGATTGATTTTAAAAGGACAGAATGAGTCAATGGACATAATGTAAATGAAACAACACTTTCAAGCATGTTTTTTCTTATAATGGTCATATGGCATGAAATTTTTACTGCTACAGATTGTGCAACTTTGAGTATTCAAAGTTTTCAAGAACACAATATAACACACAACAACTATAAAACTGGGACTTTTTAAAGTGATCTGTTTATAAAGTATCTAAAATTCAAATTTAGAATAATTTATATTGGCTGAGTTTTGAGAATTCCTTATACTCAAATGGACTCCTGTTGGGGTACACTGTATATGACTGCCATAATCAGAGTCATAGCACCTAGCCTGGGAAGCAGAATATATACAGATACGAAGACAATTAGTGACAGGGAAGATAGAGTCAAGGTATTCTCTGAGACTCTCCAGTTCTGCATAAAAGGGAGAACAGAAAGTCTGGCAATAAAATTAACAGACAGAGAGAAGAGCTCCAGAAACTCATCTAGAGAGAACAAGGTGGAAAACAGGAAAATATCAGCAAATAAGTGGAAAAAATACACAAATCTTCTGATTCAAAGGCCAAACACAAATTTTGGATAGATCATAGGCAGACAATCCAATGTCTGAAAATAATGGCTTAGAGAAAGAAAGGCCAAGCAAAGGATGAGGGGGCAAAAGGATGATGAGACAGAGTTAAAATAAAGTTAAAATAAAGTTAAAATAAAATGGCTCTAAACTAGACAAAGTGAAACATACAAATTGATCCATTCAAAAACCTATAATATTTTAAAATACTTTTCACCTTAGTACATTGCTTTGAAATATTTAAAACAAGTCTCATAAAAAATACAAGAAAAAATTGAAAAATCCATAACTGTTGTAGGAATTTAATGAAATCTTTCTGTATTGATAAAACAAACAGATAAGTAAAAGTAAATAAGGGTATCAAAGATTAAATAAAATAGTCCTGCAAAGAAAAAGTCCTACCATATGAAACAAAACACCATACCCTACAAATGAAAGAAAATAAACCTTTCTTAAGAGCTCAATAAATTACAACCATATTCTCAAACTGCAAAACAGTAAAAAAAAAAAAAAAAAACAGAAACTAGACACGAATTAGACAAACTATAGAACCTGGATAGCTTGGAAAGTTTTATATTGTTGTTTAAATAACTATTGGGTTGAAAAGACAATCTAATCAGCAATCTGGTTTGTAAGGAAGAGCTTGGAAACTATATTTGCAAAGTACTTTACATAAGAAGAAAGAAAAATCTTTGTCCATATTATTTTTTTTTTTTTTTGAGAGAGAGAGAGAGCAAATACATGCCCACATGAGCGCGGAAGGGGCAGAGGGAGAGAGAGAATCTTAAACAGGCTCCAAACCCACCACAGCGGAGTTCAATGCAGGGCTTAATCTCATGACCCTGAAATCATGACCTGAGCCAAAACCAAGAGTCAGATGTTTAACTGACTGAGCCACCCAGGCATCCTGCTGTCCATATTAAAGAATAAATTTAGAGAAACTGATGGGGCCTATAGAAATCTAAATTTCTTCCCCTCTCACACTTTTCTTCATACTTCCCTTCAAAGAAAAAAAGCAAAACATAAAAAAAAACTTATGGTAATGAGGTAATCTAACTGACTCACTATGGAGAAAGAAATATGGTCAAGTACTGTAGATGGGACTTTACACTGGTAGATCTTTTTGAAGAGCAACTTTTCAGTATCTGTAGTGATTTGAAATGTGCATACTTTTTGATCTAACAGCCATCTTAGACTAACCCAAAGCAATTCTCACACGTGTAAAATATTATGCTGTTAAGAATGTTTTTCCTAGCAGCACTTGTATTATCAAATGATAGGAAGCAAAATAACTGTAAATTAAGAGAGTTAAATAGATGACATTTCACCCGTTATATGGGATATGAGGCGGATTTTACTCTCTTTTGGTTATTTTAATTTTTGTTTAGTTAATAATGAAGTATAACTATATATACCAACATGGAAATAAATCCAAGACATATTATCAAGCAAAAAAAGAAATACAAGTTATCTAATAATACATATGAGCTCACTTAAATGTGCATTTGTATATGTGTATAGAAACATTCACAGATATGAAGAAAAACCTAAGGTAAAGATATGATAAACTTATTGAAGGTATAGAAAAAACTACGACAATGTATAGTGAATTATTAAAATTTGTACTTCTAGGCATGTGCACCTTTAGGGAAGTCTTAGGGAATACTTTCATCTCTTAATTCTAAATATGTAAGTAGTGCCTAGATCTTAAGCAGTGAAAATAAATTAACATATTTTTGAATAAAAACAATAAAACTACTGCATTACTTAGAACGTTTAGAAAAAAACAAAATAGTAAAAAAAAATCAGAAAAAAATCACTCAAAATTTGACAAAATTCACCCATATAAACCATAGTATACATTACACAGATTCCGGTATTTGGAAATATCTGTTTGTATAGATTCTCCTTCATCTTCCATGGGTAATGTAAGAGTCCTAAATAGTGACAACTGATACTCAGAGTAAGGATGATAATAACCCACAGGAGCACTAGGCAGAAAAGAAATACTCAATTTTTTCATTACACTCTACTGAATAAAGCACAGAAGTAGATTAAGACATTTTAAAAGTTTTTTTCTATGAAAGTTGATATGTACAGATTATAATATTAGTACCCTTCTAGTCTCAAAAAAACCCACAAAAAATCCCCCCAAACCCTCAAAATCCCATTAATTCTTTCCACTTCTGCAGCAAACTTTTTCTAAGTTTTATACTTAATAAATGGCTCAACCAATTCAGTATTGATTCTCATTCATTCAATAATGAATATACTTTCTTTCACATTCTATTTCCAATACAGATTCCCTGGTTCTCATTTGAAAATACATCCTGAATTTTTTTTTTAAGATTTTATTTATTTATTTGAAAGAGAGAGAGAGCAAGAGAGAGAGAGCACAGGGTGGGGGAAGAAGGAGGGGGAGAGGCACAGGGAGAAGTAGACTCCCCGCCACCAAGTAGAGAGCAGGATGTGAGGCTCAATCCCAGGACTCCAGGATCATGATCTGAACCAAAGGCAGATGCTTAACCAACTGAGCCATCCCGCTGCCCCATCCTGGGTTGATTCTTTTTCACTACCTCCACCACACCACACCACCCCACCCCCAGCTTCAGATGTCTCTGTAAGATTTCAGCCATAGTCTTTCCACTCCCATTTTTCCCACCAGTCTTCTCCACAAAAGACCCAGTGTTATCTTCTAAAATTTAAATGCTTAAAATATAATTTGTATAATTTACTCCCTGGTCAAAAATAAATATGCTCAATGATATGAAGAAGAAAGGTAAAAGAAATGTAAAAATAAATGAATAAATAAACTTCCTTACTACTTACAGTCCATTGACAAGTATTTGAGACAGGCAGATTGACCTTCCTCCAGGACCTCAACTGCCTCAGTGTGAATACTTTGCTAAAAGCAAAAGGCAACTTTAGCCTGACACAACCCTGATCTCTAGGATCCTGTAACTCTTCTTTAACATATAAAAAAACCCTTTATGAGGTAACTGGGTGATAGGAATTAATGGCACTTGATGAATGAGCACTGGGTGTTATATGCAACTGATAAACTAATAATACACTATGAAACTGATAATACACTATGTATTAATGAACTGAATTACATTTTTAAAAAGCCCCTTGGAGGGGAGCCTGGATGATGCAGTCGAATAAGTCTGCTTTTTGCTCAGGTCATGATCCTGGGGTCCTAGGATCAAGCCCACATCAGGCTCCCTGCTCATCAGGCCTGCTTTTCCCTCTCCCTCTACTTATATCTCTCTCTCTCTCTCTCTCTCTCTCTCTCTCTCTCTCTCTCTCAAATAAATAGAATTTAAAATATATATATTTTAAAAATCCCTTTGGAAACTTCCTTTACCTCTACCCTCCCGAGACCCAAGATATATGTTAGCAATCATCCACCAAGCACATGGTCCATTTATATATATCTAAAGGGTCTCATGAGTAATGGTTTACTAGGCAGTAGTAAATGACCTTATCCTAACTAACAATAGGTAATCCCCCAAGGTCCTAGAAACTCGCTTACAAATTCCTTAGAGATTTAGACTATCCCTAACCCCTCACAACTTAAAAATATCTAATCAGTCACACATCATAACCCCAGTGCAGCTCTTTCTGCTCATGAATCCTATCCCTCTGCTTTAATAAAACCACCTCTTTTGCACCAAAGACATCTCAAGAATTCTTTCTTGACCATTTGCTCCTGAACCCCAAAACTTCACATCACTCAGAAAAATAAAAAACCAAATCCATACTCCTTACCATGACCTGCATGATTGAGTCCCTGCCTTGCTCTCCCTTGCTTACACAGTTCTGCCTTAACAGGTCATCCTGCTGCTCCTGCACACAGCAGGCTTCCTCCCCGCTGAGGGTCTTGGGTCTTACTATTCCACCTGGGAAGATCAATTCCATTTCTAAATAAGGTCATTGGGTCATTCTGTTCAAATGTCACTTCCTTAGAGACTCACTCTGTCTGTCCTGTCTAAAATGGCACCCACGATAGTGCCTGTCCTTAACCTACTTAGTTATCCTTGGAGCATATCACTACCTGATAGTAAGTGAAGTAAGTATGTGCTGTTTGTCAATCTCCCTGACTAAAAGGTAGGCTCCGTCACACTAGGATTTCACCTCGTCCACTTCAGCAGCTCTTGTGTCAAAAAGACTGACAGGCACATACAACATAATCCTGGTGTTCAATGAAAATTATGCAGATGGAAGAGAAAGATGCAGAGAGTGGATATTAGAGAATTGCCTGGAAGTTACCAGGTGAGCCTGGATTATGGTGATGGTGCTGAAGATAGAAAGAAGCACTCAAACTTGGGATCCCTGGGTGGCGCAGCGGTGTGGCGCCTGCCTTTGGCCCAGGGCGCGATCCTGGAGACCCGGGATCGAATCCCACGTCGGGCTCCCGGTGCATGGAGCCTGCTTCTCCCTCTGCCTGTGTCTCTGCCTCTCTCTCTCTCTTTCTCTGTATGACTATCATAAATAAATAAATAAATAAATAAATAAATAAATAAATAAATAAATAAAGCACTCAAACTTGAAAGATATCTCGGGGGTGAAATCATCAGATCAGGTGACACTGCATAGGGAGTAGGGAGTGTGAGCAAAGGGATGGTATCAAGAATGGGGTGTAACTGGATACTGTGCCATTGACGGAGATGGAGAACATTGACAGGTGCCCAGAACAGGCATGTGGGAGACACACAGAGATGCATGGTTCCTGATGTGTTCAACTTGGCACGTGTTGTTTGGAGGCGACTCTGGCAAGTGATTTCTGGTCTAGAGAGAACGGTGTGCTCACTTCAGGCTTGTGTTTCTGCGGTCATCTCATCAAACGTCCTGCTAGCAGGCGTAGTATTGGAATCTGAATGCGGGCCTCTCTTTTCATCAATCAGCTGTGCTGCTGTCAGATTTTATCTCGAGTTGAACACTTTGGAGTCTTTAACTGAAATTGGATGAAAGGTAAGTCAGGCATGACCTGCTGCTGCCATAATAACCGAAGTCATATTTTGTTGACCCAATTTGAAAGCTTTTTTTCTTTCATAGAAGTGTTTAAAGTTTTGTATTTATTTTCAGAACTCTGCCTATGTTTATTTGTGTCACCCTGTTTTATGTTTTCCAGGTGGGTCTCTTCTAGTCTGGTTTTACAACGTTTCTCTTTCCTTTGGCTGTCTTTTGCCACATTGACTATTTTTGGTTACTTTTTAAAACCATCAATGGAGACTTGGGGTGCAGACAAACTTGTAGTTTTCCTAGTGACTAGTTTCAGATTTTTTAAAAAACTAAATTGATCTCATATATATTATTCTTCAACTCAAGGATTAAACAATAACTTGTAACTCCCTCTAAGGAGGATTAGAAATTTAGAGTATGACATTTGATTTCTCCACTCAGCAAGTTCCGTCCTCATGACCCAATCACTCAGGCTGCGAATATGGAAGGCATCACTGGGCCCTCCTCCCTCTCTCTTCTCCATCAGAATTTTCAAATTACCCAATTCTACCTATTTTTCTTTCTAAATATCCCTGGCATTCATCCTGATTTCCCTTGTAACTACTTTCTTCTCATTCTTCCAGGTGTTTCTTCTCACATCCTCTTAACTCTCACTTCCCACTTTCCTGGCCCTGAACTTCTCCTGCCCATACTCTGGACTTGTTTAATGTAGAAACAAGAAGTGTATATTTTCCCATATGAATTTTACATATTTCTATTTTATTTGCCCATATTGTCCTTTTGAAACCCTGAATAAATATCCTTCCCATTTCCTTGTATCTGGTGCTTGAACATAGTTAATATTTTATATTTTATGCTCTCTTAGAAGTTGGCTCCAATAGAACAACCATGGACACTACCAACCAACCATTTGTCTTGCTTTGATGCTACAATGATCTGCATCATTATTGTCTATTGATAAATTTGCCATACTTTAAATAACTATTTTTTTTGTTTTTTTTTTTCCTATGGATATTTACCCCCGAGAGAGAGAGAGAGAGACTATATTTTGCCATCTCTTTTATCAAAGTGGTAAATAACATAGCCACCAAAACTAGGTGCCCAATACATATTCCTGAATGTAATTCCTGTTTGCTTCAAAATATGACCAGAGCTTTTTATCTGACAACATCAAATGTGTTGTTGTTGCTATTGTTACATCTTAGGAAAGTGTTCTGTTATTTTTGTGGTGGTTTTGTTTTGTTTTGTTTCGTTTCAGCTTCATTTGCTCTGATTTCCTCTCTAGAAAACCCCACTCTTTATCAGTTAGCTATCTGCTCTCTGCATATTCATTCCTGTGACCTTTACATTCTGATTTTTATTATTCAAAACTAATTTAATCTTGTGCAGTGGAAGTTCTTCATTTATGTCTCCTGTGAGGATTTTAATTTGGCTTTTTTTTTTAATTGTATCTCTATAGCATACAATGGTTAAGAACACTTGCTCTGAAGATAGTCTAGTTTGATGGCAGAGAGATCAGGTGTATGTGACCTCCTGCAAGTAATTTCTTCTCAGCTTCAGTTATCTGTAAAATCATACTTACAGCAGGACCTACCTCACGCAGTTGTTGTAGCAGTTAAATGTAACAGCATATAGAAAGCACTTGGAGCTGGGCACATTAAAATATGCAGAAGGGGGGACATGCTTTCCCCACCACTGATGTTTCCTTCTCACTAGAAGAGCATCCAACAGGGGAATATTCCCATCTCTCTCTTCCCCATCTTGTTTCCTCCCTTCAAGTTACCTGAAGATTTGGTGAGGAAGAAATCACCAGCCTCCCTTTCTCTCTTCCTTTGGGAATCTTCCTGTTTACTTGAAGAGAGAAGCCTGTGTTCTTGATGGCTATCAGCTAAACTTTAAGTTTTTAATAATTGTGTGTAGTTCCCTTACTGTTCTTAAGCTGTTTATTTTTTCTTTTAAATCAGTGGCTCAGTCTCAGGTGGAAAAGAGGAGTGTTATTTCTTGGGCTATCTTAAATCCCCAGTATTTGGTTCATTAGGCTGGGGATCTTGAGGGGGAAAAAGACTTAGAATAAATTCAGGAGGATCAGAGTAATACCTGGAGCTTGAGCTGTATGGTACCAAAGGGTGTGGCTGCCAGCCTGGAAAGCACTGTACTAGATGATGCCCACCTGAGATTTTCCCTTTGTTTGCTATGAAAACTTTGTATTTAATGATTCTACCGGGAAACCATGAGTGTTTCTCTAAAAGAGAGTTTAATGTTTTAAGAGTAAACTAAGAGTTCCAAGTTGGGAAGAAACCATTTATTGTTTTATGTGAACATAACCCTACTTTCCATTTTGTGTTCAAATATTTGTTATCTTTATTGTGATGCTTATAGTTCTTGCTAACATTTGAATAACAATAACTAAAGATTACATCTCTTATAGCATACATTGCTTTCTTATTCTTCAGGCCTGCCTAACTTACAGTGGAGAGAATATCTCTGAGTTTGAGCTAATCATTGATGCCTTATGCCTTCCCAACTTGCTGGGGAATAGCTTAACCCATGGAGAATGTCAGATGCTCGATGGAAAAGCCTCTGTAGACTTGGTTTTCATGTAGCTCATCAATTTAAGAAGATTTGTTTGTTTGTTTGTTTGTTTGTTTGTTTTAAGCAGTATGATGTGGTTTTAAGACTTTTTTCCCTCTTTTTGTTGATGCAACTCACATAACATAAAATTTACTGTGTTCGACTAAACATTTTTCAGCATATTCACAAAGTTGTACAGCCAGTACAACTATGAGTCTAGAACATCTCCAATGCCCTCCAAATAAGCCTCATATCCATCCACAGCTACTGTTTCCTTCTGCTCCTAGCCCTGGCAACCACTTTCTATCCCTGTGCAGTTCCGTGTTTTGGACATTTAGGGGTGGTGGAAGGGGAGGAGGGCGGGGGGTGGGGGTGAATGGGTGACGGGCACGGAGGGGGACACTTGACGGGATGAGCACTGGGTGTTATTCTGTATGTTGGTAAATTGAACACCAATAAAAATTAATTTATTAAAAAAAAATAATAATAATAAAAAAAAAATAAATAAATGGAATCATGATATGCTATATGTTGGCAAATTGAACTCCAATAAAAAAATAAAATAAAATGGGGCAGTCCTGGTGGCCCAGCAGTTTAGCACCGCCGTCAGCCCTGGGCCTGGTCCTGGAGACCCGGGATCGAGTCCCATGTCAGGCTCCCTGTGTGGAGCTTGCTTCTCCCTCTGCCTGTGTCTCTGTATTATCTCTGTGTGTGTGTGTGTGTGTGTGTGTGTGTCTCATGAATAAATAAATAAAATCTTTAAAAATAATAAAAATAAAATAAAATAAAATAAAAATAAATAAAATAAATGGAATCACACAATATGTGGCTTCTGTGTCTGGCTTCTTTCATTTAGCATAGTATTTTTAAGGCTCATCCATGTGGCATCATAAATTGGTATTTCATCCCTTTTTGAGGCTGAATAATATTGAAGTTTGAGATATACCACATTTTGTCTCTCCGTTCATCAACTGATGGACAAGCTGCCTACTTGAAGAGACTACCTATTTTTGATTGCTCCCTGCCATGCAGTAATCTCAGTGTTTACAGGTCTTCCTGGATCCTGCACTGCACTGTTGGTTAGGTGAGTCTCTCTAATTCTGAAACTCAGTGTTAGTAAGAGCATGTCCTTGCCTCTAAATGAAAGCTACAGTCTCTGTTATCACGTTTATTTGTAAGAACAGTGATATTTTGACCTCCCAGCTGTATTAACATATGTATTTTTTTAAGTTAACAATTGGTTCCAAACCTAGTGGAGAGGAAGGGTGTTATATATTGGCTCATCCTGAGCTCCTGATAGTAATCAATTTAAGCAGTGAGCATGATCCTCAGTGTCATTATGTTATTCTTATCATTGCTGAGGCTGTCATTGTCATCATCTCAGCTGGACACTTGCATTTCAGCCTGTTTGGTTCTTACAAAGTCACACTTGGGTTTCAGAATGTTCTTATGTTTCTCAGATATTCCCATACATTAGTTTCAAGAATAATGGTTTTCTCTTTTTACAGTAATCCATATGGTACCCTTTTATCTTCTGCATTCTCATGTTATTTTCAATTTCAATTAGATATTCTCTCTCTCTCTCTCTCTCTATATATATATATATATATATATATATATATATATCCATTCATCAACTGATGGACAAGCTGCATACCTGAAGATATATATATATATACATATATATATATAGAGAGAGAGAGAGAGAAAGAGAATGTATACATATATACATATGTATATATACATGTGTGTGTATATATATATATATATATATATATCTGTGCAACCATTATTACCCATCTCCAGAACTCTATTCATCTTGTAAAACAGATACTCTGTCCTTATTAAACAGTAACCTCCATAAATAATAACCTCCCAGCTCAGTAACCACTATTTTACTTTCTATGTACTTTCTTTTTCATTAATTTCCTCTTCTTCTCCCTACCCCAGCCTCTTTCTGGTAACCACCATTCTTCTCTGTTACTATGGGTTTTTTTTTGTTTTGTTTTGTTTTTTTGTTTTGTTTTTTAAGATTCCACATATAAATGAGATCATACAGTATTTCTTGTTCTGTGTTTGGCTTATTTCGCTCAGCATTACAACCTCCAGGTTCATCTATATTGCTGAAAATGGCAGGATTTCCTTTTTTTTTAAGGCTGATATCTATTTTACATTTTTTTATATTTGTTGATGAACACAGACTGTTTCCACATCTTGGCTATTGTGAATAATACTGCAATAAAAATGAACTATAGGTATCTCTTTGAGACATTAATTTTATTTCCTTTGGATATATATCCACAAGTAAGACTGCTGGATTATATGGTAGTTCTCTTTTAAATCTTTTGAGGAGCCTCCATATTATTTTCCACAATGGCTGTACATTACCACAATGTACAAACATTCTCTTTGCTCCATTTCCTTGCCAACACCTGTTATCTTTCGACTCTTTAATAATAGCCATTCTAATGGGTGTGAAGTGATATCTTATTGTGGTTTTGATTTGCATTTCCCTGATGGTTAATGATATTAAGCATCTTTTTAGTGCTTTGTTTTTTAATTGATTTTTTGTTATTAATTTTAAGAGTTCCTGTATATATTCCGACATATGGCTTGCAAATATTTTCTACCACATTTTCTTTTCGCTTTATTGTGTCCTTTCTTCTGTAGAAACTTTTTAGTTTGATACAGTCCACTTCTTTATTTTTGCTTCTGTAGCCTTTGCTTTCAGTGTCAAATCCAAAAAAATCACTGCCAAGAGCAACTTCTAGGAGCTTTTCCCCCTATGTTTTCTTCTAGGAATTTAGATTTTAGGTGGTACCCTTCAGTTTTTAATCAATTTGGAGTTGATTTAAGGTGTGATGCAAGATAAGGGTCCAATTTCATTATCTTTCATATGGATGTCCAGTCTAAAATTAGTGTGGAACCATAAAAGATCCCAAGTAGCTAAAGCAATCTTGAAAAAGAACAAAACTGGAAGTATCATACTTCCTGATTTCACACTATATTACAAAGCTAAAGTACTCAGAACAACATGGTACTGACATAAAAAAACAAATATATAGATGATTGGAACAGAATAGAGAGCCCAGAAATAAACCCACGCACATACAATGCAGTCAGTGAGATATCGCCTCTGTTTTCTTTTAAGAGTTTTACAGTTCAGGTCTTATGTTTAAGTCTTTAATCCATTTTGAATCAATTTTTGTGCATGCTGAAAGATAAGGATCCAATTCCACTATTTTGCATATATATATATTTATTTATTTTTAATAATCTGAAGAAAATATGAAACATGCTAAAATATTAGTTAATTCTGGCAAGTGCATATGTGGATGTTGTCATATATTACTCACTGAATCTTTTTTATATACAAAAAGACATTACTTTTTAACCTTGTATAAATTCAAGATAATTCCCATTATATAAAACATCTTTTTATATAATTAGAACAGGATGATCAAATTAAGGCCAGAAAAGAGGATGGCATAGAGACGAGAAATATATGTAGGAGATTAAGTAGAAAGGAGACAGAATATTGTATATTACCCTTGATTATATGTGAAGGGATGGATCCGAGAAATTGCAGATACTGGAGATCCACTGTAATGATTAGAACTGAAGAGAAAAAAATGTAACAGATGCAGGCAGACATATAGATGTGGCTTATTTATGATGCAAAGATTCCCATCCAATGGTTTTTAATTTTTTATTATCAACATGAAGCATAGATTGACTACTGAGATTGAGAAGAGTAACAGAATGTGGAGTTTGAGGTATTTAGAGATTTTGTGTAGGAAATGGGAGTGGGGCCTCAAGGGGCATATATAGCAAATGGTCGTACTGTATTTTTTATGTAAATACAATTAGCCAACATATAATACATCATTAGTTTCAGATGTGGAGTTCAGTAATTCATCAGTTACAGTATAACACCCAGTGCTCATTACATCACATGTTCTCCTTAATGTTCATCACCCAGTTACTCTGTCCCCTCAGTCCCCTCCCCTACAGCAACCTTCAGTTTCTTTCCCATAGTTAAGAGTCTCTCCTGATTTGTCTCCCTCTCTGATTTCTTCCCATTGTGTTTCCCCTCACTTCTCCTATAATCTTCCTTCTTATATTCCTTATATGAGTGAAACCATATAATAATTGTCTTTCTCTGATTGGCTTATTTTGCTCAGCATAATACCCTCCAGTTCCATCAACATCAATGTAAATGATAAGATTACTAGGGGAAAATAGTATAAATATAGGAAAGATTGGGTTTTACAGTATTAATGGGGGTGACTGTCTATTGTTAGAGGTTCTAATAGGGGTGCAATTGGTCAAGCTCTTACTAGCAGTTCAGGTATAGATGGAGAACCACACAATCCCATAGTTAGTTAGATTCAACCACAATGAGATTCTATTAAGTGTATATGATAAAGATAATCACAACTTAGTTTAGCATATTGTCAAGAGAGTGGTAAAGTAAAAGAGCAGAGATGCTAGTCTGGAAAGAGAGGAAAATAAGATAAAGGAGAATCCAGGAAAACAAAAGTAAAAATTCGAATAAAACAAGAAATAATTAAAAATATATAAATAAATATAAAACATATTCTCACAGTCCTTCTACCCGAGAATAACTACCATTGACATTTTGGTGTATTTCCTCTGAGCCTTTAAAAAATATACAGATGTAGGGGAGCCTGAGTGGCTCAAGAGGTTAAGCATCCAACTCTTGATTTCAACCGAGATCATGATCTAATGGTCATGGGATCCAGCCCCCCATCAGGTTCCATTCTCAGCAGGGAGTCTGCTTTGGATTCTCTCCTCTCCTTCTCCTTCTGCCCCTTCCACCTGTCTCTATCTCTCTCTCCCCAAAATAAAGAAATAAATCTTTCTTTAAATGGATACAGATATAAATAGACATATATATATGTGTGTGTATATAATGTATACATGTTTATATAGTGTATACAATATATATATACAAACATATAGATACACACATACATACCATATACATGTTCATTTTGTAGGAAAAAATCTATTACACTCTGGTAAGGGTTTTATGCTTCTTTAAATGTATGTGACCATCTTTCTGAGTCAACAAATATTAATCTAGCGTTCATTTAGTGGATAAATAATATTTCTTTTTTTGGAAAATAATTTAACTTATTTTCAAGTGTATGGCATTGATATTGTTAAACAATTATTTGCTATCATAAATACTATTGTAATAATCAAGACTGAGATTTTTTTCATATATCTTAATTACATTCTCAGAATAAGTCCCTGAATATAGAATTGTATCAAAGAGCTAGTAAATTTTAGCTATGAATTATACTCTAGGAAATTTTCACTAATATGTTTTCATACAGTATACAACATGAGAAAGTCTATTTCTTTGCACCCATATCTATACCTATCAATCTACATACATATAACTATTTTCCTCTCTATGTCTATATATTTGATAAATGATCTTTAAAACTTCCCTAGGACTCTCTAGGAGAGAAGATTTTATAACACCACCAAGTACAGGAGATGGGATCCAGAAGTGACTTTTTTATAATTCTTCAGGGACTGTTAAGGGCAGATACACACAGATACAATGAACCCTAAACTCACACTTAATTCAGTTTCATAAATTCCAGTTTATTAAACATTCTGAGATAGGACACAGAAAAGAACAATCAGCTCAAATTCTCTCTCTTGGTTCAATTCTTTATCTTTTAGACCGTTGAAATATTTTTTCTGCTACACAAGTCAATCATTTTGTAGTTATTCTTCCTCCTGGCTGTCAATATCCAACCAACTTTCCTGAGTATACAAGCCATTCATGTCACAAAAATCTATTGGGCTGACCATGTAACAAACACTTTGCATGTCTAGGGAAATAAAGAGATACTCAATTATACAAAAATGGAGAGATTTCTCTCTTTTAGATATTCCTATAGTATTTATTATCCTCACCACTATGAACCTTAAAACACACAAGCTGTAATAGGTAGATTAGGTTTCTCAGGAAACAAACTCTGAGTTGGAGATTTGTATATAAATGGCTTATTGGGAAGGGCTCTGAGGAACAACAAATGCAATAATGCAATCAAATGATGAAAGCAGAATTGGGTACAGAAAAATGTAGACTGGTGATGTATTGCAACATAAATTGAGGCAGTCCCATGGCAAGCTCTTCAATTAGGATGGTCCTTCAGAGACATCCCTCATTTAGACAAGGGAGCTGGGATTTTGTACTTCCTGCCCCATCAACCAGTCATTGGATGTGTACTGCCTGTGGGGAAGGGGAGTTACCATAGGTGAAGCAACTACTTCTGGCCGAGGAAAGTTCTTGGGGAATACTAATTTGTGAACAACCAGAGGAACAACAGATTCCTAAGAGGAATCAGTAATAAAGATGCAGAATCTAAGAGGCATGCTACAACATTCACTACACAGCCCAAGCTAACTTGTACTACTGAGCCGAGTTCAACTTCCTGTATTCACATCAAGAACTTGCTTATATATGAGTCTTACATCTCCAAATAACTTGCAAACTCCTGGAGATCAGAAAGGGTATATGAAATGCTTTCTGTTTACACATAGATCTAGCATAATGCTTTGTAAGTATTATGCTCACTAATACCTGTTGTTTAAGTTTATAAAAATCCTACCTCTTACTCCTACAAAACACTGCCTGTCCCTGTCCCTGTATTTGCTTTCTCCCCTATAGCCATCACCTTAGTCTAATAGCCATTCATAATCTGTTGCCTGCCTTGTTGTTTAAATTTTTATAAGCAGTTCTTACAGTTTACCTCTTCAATAAAATTTCTTACATTTAGCAGGAAGATGGGGGCTTATGTCCTTAAAGTTAACTGGGCAGGGTGGTGAACTTTGAGCACAGTATCTTAGAGTGGAGTCATGTATTAATTATCCATTTCTTCTTTTGTATAACCTGCATATTTATTAGGCTTGGCTTTATGCATCTAATGGCAGAAGTTATGTCTGCCTAACCTAAGTCCAAGTATGTGGACTTCTGGATGAGTAGTTTGTATAATGCTTCAGATGAAGTCTCAAGTAAAAGCTGAGAGATACTGGGCGAAGTTGCAGCAGCAGGCATTTGAGGCAACAGCCATACAAGGATTCTGGTCCAACTCTGATTCAAGAGATATGGCCCTAGGGATCAGCCCTACTGCTTTTCTAAAGTTCTTTTCTCAGTGGAAATCTAGCTCTTCTTCACCAATGTAATCTCAGCTTCTACTTCTTGGTTCATCTTTATTCTCCAAAGACAAGAAGGCGAAATAAGAAAATAGGAATCCATCAATAGGAAAGACAAATCGTAGAAGAGAGGTATATGCATGGCCATTCAGAGAGGTACACAAGTCAGAGGACATGTGGAATCTAATTCATACCTTGGCTTGAATCTACATGTAGAAATTCAAATTGGACCCATTTCTCCCTGCTCCAAGTACTTTTACTTTTGGAGACACAATATATGAATTTACCATCCTCAGTTTCATCAAATAGAATATGGTTAAATTCATTTTCTTTTGTTGCTTCTGTCTTTATCTTTCTCTTACTGGATCTCTTCCCCTTCTTTCCCTCTAATCTACATGGTCAGATACCATCTTGTGATGCCTGTTATAAGCCAGATATCATGACAATTATTTTACATTCAACACTGTATCAACTACTGTACAGTAATTGAGACTTAGAGATTTTTCATATCTTGCCAAAGGTTATACTGCTAGCAAGTGAAAAAAAAACTAAAAGTATGGAATAGTTCCTACTTTTCCAAAATACTCCATGCTATCTATCCACAAATACTTGGAAGGAAAATTCCTGATTATTGGGCTCAAAAGTAAATAAATAAAACCTTTGCCAAGTCTACTTTGGTGTACTAGACAGCTCCTCTAAATTTCTGGCAACTGCTTGCTCTACCAGAGCAGAAGCCAGCCAAGAGCATCTCCTTAGGTTGGCAGGTGAGGAAAGGGAAATTCAGTCAAGAAAAAAGCAATGTAACAATGCAGGACTCAAATTATACCTTACAGACATGATCCATTATTAGTATCTGACCCAGACAATGTTGACTTTTACAACATATAACAAGGTTGTGATCGCTAATACACAAAGCTCCATGAAATGGGATGACTAATCAATAAACATAAGCATGAGATGGAATGAAATATATGTTAAGAAATATATACTGTATTAATTTAGCATAGACAGTAACATATTCTGTAGACCTTCTTGCACAATGTAGTGACACACCACTGCGTTATTAATGCTTTGGAAAAATTTATTTATTCTATTCCATTAGTGTATTTTAACAAACATTGCTTTGGGACAGTATGCCTGCCAATTTATGTTTATGAGACTGTCAACATAATTTACATGCAGACAAAAATATGATACAATATTGCCAATGCAGAATTGGCTTGTCAAATGATATTGTCACGAAAAAATGAAACAGTACCCCAGCTGAGGAACTAAGCATATTCATCACTGTTGGCTGCACAGAATTTGAGGTGACATGCTGAAATACATTTAATGCCTTTTTTTCATGCATCAAATGAATAAAAAGTGAATGAATGAGGTACTTCTGACTGCCATATACCATGCAAAAGCAAATAGATTTCTTGTTTCCCAAGGGAAAAAAAAAGAATAAAAAGAATACATGGGTTTTCTGAAAATTTTGAAGGATTATATTTATTATTCATCTAGAAAACTGAGGATGCTACAAAAATCATGAACAGTCTAGGTGTTCAACCACAGTGATGTAGTGATTGAAATTGTAATGGCAGCAGATTCTGTCAATTTAGAGTTCCTGGCTCACCCAGGATGAAGAGCTGAGGCAGTATGGAACGACAGTAATATGGCCCAGGAAATGATGATAAAAAATTCAAGAGGCTTTAATAAGACTACTTCCTTTAGAAGTGAAGGACTAGAATTGTGGGTTTGCCTTTTCTGCACTTGAAAAACTCTAGCCCCAAAGCCATCTTTTCAGGACCCTGGTAGTTTCCAGTCCTGGTTTTATCTGAACATATCTGAGCTTCAGTGGTATGTATGTAAATATTTCAGTCAATATTTTCTAATTCTGTATGCTAATGGTTTGCAAGTTCAAAGGATTTCATTGGTCAAAGAATACACAGCTTGCCCTCAGAAAGGACAGCAGGGATAATCACAGACCTTTGCAAGTCTGGAAGGAATTGCTCTCTAGGAGTTGTCTTCACCTGCTGATGAAAGCTCCTCCAGGTTGGAGGCTTTAGTTGTTCTAGTCCTCGAATGTGATACTAATATACCCGTGGCTTGTCTACTGTTGCCGGCGTGGTATAAGAGGAGTGAGTCTCTCTACTCATAGGAATTCCTAAAGTAAGTGAACATGGCTCCAGTAAATGTCTCTGGTTATAACTTTCATGCTTAGACCTTGTATTTTCAAGGGGAGAAGAAAAAATGTCTTGTTCAGGAACTAGTGAAAATAGCTCATGTTCACGATCTACAGGCAGTTGGGTCAACAGCACAATTAGGACATTGAGTTATCCTCTGAAACTTTTTGTTAACCAAAATGAAACGGAAATCACAAAATGAGATTCCGGTGGACTTTGTGTAGCAGTAGGGAAAATGCACACTCCAGTCTGAAGCCCTGACTCTCCATATACTCTCTGATCTTGTCCTCGGTGTCTTTATATAGGAAACAAGAATAATATTTACCTCACAGCTTCATTGTGAGAATTAAATGGAAAACTGTTGAACCACATGAACTGCCTGATAGCCATTTTTGATGTACCAAAAAATATATGGTTCACCAGCCACAATCCCAGACATGCAATAAGTGCATATGAGATGTTCGTTGACCTAAATATATTAAAAGTTGAAGACATTATGCAACTAAAAAGATAGTAAATTACTATTTTTATTACTAGTAGTACTAGTACTACTGCTATTATTACTATTCCTCTCTTTAGCTGCTGTTCTCCATCAATGATACCTGAAATGGAATCTGTGAAATGTAATATGCTAAATATGTTAGTACCACAATAAAGTATGTGATTAAACATAAGATAGTCTATCTTAAAATGTATTTAAATTGATGTAACATGTATATAGAACTTTAGCTATTTATCTTTATGGGCTATGGAAACATCAATCCTATTAGAAAATGTTTTCCCTGAAATTGGCCTTTAATCCAAGACCCTGAAAACTCTGTTTAAGCTAGTGTCTCCTGTTAGATAGCATAGAACCTGCCATTTTCCATTTTATACCCTCAAGGGCAGCACTGTCAAAGCAGCAGCTGACTCCTGCAATTCAAACCAGAATGTCAGTGAACATCCTAATTAATGGCTGGGCAGAAGAAATGATGACAAGAGGGTGTAGATGGCCAGCACACCAAGAGGGGTTAAGGGACAGATACAGCTTCTGATAGCTCCTAGGCCCAGATGCATATACTATTCACTAGTAAAGAGGGAGAGAAAGGGGTAGGGATATGAAGAAGAAAATTAATACAGGAAAGAGACACTGAGACAGAATTAGGTCGAGGAACGGACAATATGTAATGAGAAAAGGCTGTAGAAAAATAGGATGACGCATCATGAGGGGTAGCTCACACCTGCTGGGTCTGAGAGAAGGAAGTGTTTGCATTAAGCACCAATTGGAATGAATTACAGGACACCTTTCACTGGTCAGAAAAATTTCTTCCTGACCCCAGCTGGTGATCAGATGGTGTCCTGGAGAATGAGGATGAATTGCTCTTGTCAATTTGATCTTCACATTAGAAATTACCATTGCTATCCTATGAAATCATTAAATATATCGTAAAGAAATTGTATTAAAGAAATTTACCTTAATAATAACTTATTGCCAAATGAAGATAAGAGAGTTTGTGGGGAAAGAGAATTTAAACAAACAAATCTCTTCCTTCTAAGTCCTTGACAACATAAAGGATTAAAACATATTTTATCCTTATTTAATTACATGGACTGATGTACATATTGGTCAAAGCCACTAATAAATTTGACAAATTATTGAATCTGGATTTTTTTAGCTAAAATCCAAAAAAATTCTGATGATATATGCCAAATATATTTGCACCTGAATCAGAATATTTATAGGCTCTGAAAAGGCTGTTGGAAAGTGAAATCATACATAAGTTGGGTTGGGATAATTTTAGAGTCAGAGACTAATGAAAGAGCCAAATCAACTACCTAAAATAATCTGAACTTTTTAAAAGCCAAGCAAATATGTCAAGACTGAAAAATGCCTCTGAGTGAAAGGACCTTTATACAGCCTTCACTGTATCAGTCAATGTGCTCAGATTATGGCTTCCTACATCATCCAGAACTGTGGCCTTTGGCTCTACCACAGAAAGTGGCATCACAGATGAGACAAACATTTGATCACAAAAGTACCCAGCACTCCACAAATGACAGGAATAAATACCATCCTTTCCAAAGGGTACTATTGGTAGGTGGCTCACATGAGAGTTTTATTTGGTACATAAACCAAAGCTGGTTGATGTATGTAGGTATCTTGTACTTCAAACTCATGCTACAAAATTCTTTAAAAATAAATTTATATAGGAAAAAAGTGAAAATATTAAAGAAGGAAAAATATTAAATTTATAAGATTCATGTGAATATTCAAAATGTGTCAAAACTGTGACATTGGTCCTCAAATGATTAGTTTGCAAAACACTAGCTTACTTGAAGGCATAGGTGGCCGTTGGCCAAATCCCCAGATGGTGCAAGGCTAAGATGGATGGAGCCAAAGTTTAATGAGAGAACCTTGATAGAAGTGGGGGATACTGAGCCTAAACTAATATAAATAAATTAAAATAGAAGAAATGTACATTCTTATATTTTAGGTGAAAAACATCAGAACGAGCCTAGGAGATGTGGGACATCACCTCACTGCTGATTATGTGGGAATAACTTGTTTTATTAATAATATAAAAGTTCTGTGCTTGTGTTTGGCCTCATAGTATATGAATTGCATTCACATATCTTTTTCTCTTTCAGCCTAGATAAGCACAGCTGCAAATGAGTCAAGAATTTCCTAAAAGTCTAATTTAATTTGAGATGTAAATAGAAGAATATAGTAGAAGTGGAGGGCAGTGTTAATCACATTCCAGAAAGGGAGGGGAATAGAAAAATAAAATCCTATCACTTTAAATCATGTTTTTCATATTACAGTTAAGATGAAATGAATATGAATATGAATATCTTCCGCCCTTTTACACCATAATTTTGTGCTTTCTTACACTCCTATTCCCCTTTGTCAATAATCTGGGAATTTACAACTTTATTCTTAATGTAATTAATATGAGAATAGTCATTTTTTAAAAAAATTACATTGTTTTAAAACTAGAGTGAGAGAATATTTATTTTGACTTTTTAGATGGGCTCTTCTCTACCTCTTTATGTCATAACAACTATATTATTGACCTTTTGATTTTTCCCCCCTTCTTCCTTTATCTCCCTATCAGAAGACTATAACTTCAGGAGTTTGAGGGTGTGTGTGTGTGTGTGTGTGTGTGTGTGTGTGTGTATGTTGAGTATACTTAGCTGGTAAAGGATCTGAGCCTTTGCAAAGTTGAAAATGTTTTTCTATTTTTTACATTAAAAAAAACACAGGTAAGCTGCATAAAATATTCTTACATCACAAAAAAAATCTCTCCAAAATCCTATAAATTTTCATCTATTATCTTCTGACAGTTGGTGTTGTAGGGTAAAAAAATGGAAGGTACTTGAAACTGGTTTATCTTTAAAACACCATATTCTACTTTTACTTTTTTCCCCTTATTGAATGCTTGCAACATACAACATCTATTTATATTTATTGCAATTCAGATTTTTGTTATTATCTGTGAGGGTATTTTCCTTATACCCTCATGATATAGATATATCATGACTGACATAGGGTGAGATGTTTCCTTTCACATATTTCTTCAGGTGAAAGGAAAATATTTCCGTTTGATTTTTTCCTTCTGTTATATTTTTGGATGTTGATTAGTTGTCTCTTGTGTTGTTTATTCTCTGTCTACTATATTTATATGTTTTTATTATTCTTACATTTATTTACTTATCCTATTGTTCCACATGTGGAGAGATCTTCTCAAATTTGTTATATCTACCACAGTAAAATTATTGTAGAATCATACCTACTTCTTATGATCTCATCACCCCTTGTACTCTTAACCCTCTTACAATTCTTCATCTCATCTTTCTCTTTTCACCTACCTTGCTATTTCTCCAATAAAATCATCTTATTCTTTATCATTTTTGTTTCCATTTTATAATGTAAAATCTTTCTTTCACTCTAAGGAGAATGCAAACTTTGCCTTTAAATTTTCTCCTGGAAGTTTAGAACACATTATTTCTAGAAATCTTCCTCTAGTCTCCCATCAGTCTGTAGTATTTCTTCAATGCCCACAAGACCACACGAAGAATCTCCCTCCCCACCATTCCTTTAATTCTCATCCTTGAACTAGGCGTGATTATTTCAATCATTATTTGTCAACAGACAGTGTGTGCAGTTTGTTTCCTTTCTCCAAAGTTTATTCTCTATACCCATCCTATTCTCTATCAAGGAACTACCATCCTTGCAGTGGTATTTTAAAAAACAAATAGACAAACAAAACTAAGGAGTCAAATTTGGTACTTCCTTCTCTCATAGTTGCTCTGTTCTAGTGCATTAACAAGTGCTATGGGTTTGACATTGTAACCAGATCACAAATATGTTCACCTCTCCACTTCTGTGCTGTCATATTCCTAGCCCAAGACACCATGATCTCTGGCTTGGACAGTATAGATGGTCTCCTAACTGGTTTTCCCACAACTACTTTTCTCTTGCCCAGAGTGATCTTTTAAATGCAAGTGAACCTGTGACTTCTCAGGTGAAAATTCTTCAGTGACTTCCCATTGCTCTTAGTATGGAAAATCAATGAACTTCACATTACCTACAAGATTCTACATATCCTGGCACTTGCTCAGCTCACCAGACTTGTCTGCTACTCTTTCTGACTGATATTTCCTTTCAGGTTCCTAAACAGAGCCTTTTCCCTTTGTCATGGGATCTTTGCATTTGTTGTTTCTTTTACCAGAAAGGCTCCCGCTCTGTCCCCATCCCACAGGAAATATCCAGTTAATACTTAACACAAATTTTAATCTTTAGCTCAAATTATATCATTTGGTAAAACATTCCTTGACATTTAAGATAAAAATTAGTCCTCTGCTACATATCCTGAGGTTAGACTCTCATTTTCCTTTATGGTACATTTAACAATGTATAAACTAAATTCTACCATTATTTGAATATAGATTTCTTGCATCTAATGGAAATCTACATCACATGGTAACTGTGTCTGTTTTTATCAACATTTGTTGAATTAATAATTGAATCTGTGTCCTCTTCTCAGCTCTATAGTTGAAAAGCAGGTTGAGCTGCATAACTCTGACCCAATCCAACATTTCAAGCAGGCTTTTGGTTAATTCTCTCATGCTGTACTGTAAAAGCATCTGGTCTATGAAAAACTACAATTCCAAGCATGCACCAGAAATAAGGTTTTTGGCCTTACCCATAACAGTTTATGTCAAAGGGCTCTACAGTTTACTGCCCCAAACCCCCCAATTTACTCAAGATCCAGATAGGCTCTGGTTATTCTAGACTCATCAAAAGCTACCTTCTTGAAATGGATAAACTAGTTTCTTCAATGCTGTATATCATCATCTCCTTGTTTTACTTTCTTCTTAATTAACACAATTTTCTGAATTCCTTATTATGTGGTTGAGTCTCCACAAGAGTCTTGAACACGGAAACCCTACCCTGTCTTATTTCCAATCACAAAAGACAACTGGATAAGATCACATTAAAATGAGAGGTAAAGTATAGAGCCATCTCATCATTATCAGCAAAGACTGTCTTAATTCAGAACTGCTTAGCCCCTTCTTTGTTCTTGGGCACTAATCACCAAAGAAAAGTGCTTTTCCAATGTAATCATAACCACCTTCCACAGACCACAGGTCCTACTTAAAACGCTCCTGAGGTTGTGTCCTCAGTGTAAGTGAAGTAGTCAGAGGGAAAGTTGCTTTGATCTGTTCATATTTTCTTCCTTGCTAGGCCCCAGGGAAGCCAGCAGAGCAGAAGGCTAGGTGATAACAGGTCAGGGAGAGCTTGTGGCTGTAGTTTAGGCAGCACGTTGTGGAAAGGAACTGCAGCCACAGGTACCATAGCTCTCCAGAGGTTCTCTCATAAACATCCCTGGGAAAGAAGTTATGGAATGAAGGAAGGAAGATATTGTAGATAAGAGCCTTTAGGGAAGCAATAGGATCAGCCTCTGCTCAGAAAACAGCACTTCAGTGGACATTATCCCTTCCTTCTCCTACCACAACTGCCTATCCCATGTTCCGAGCCTTGAAGCCTTGCGTCCATGTCTCATGTGACCAAGAATGAGTGGCACCTCTATAGGCACTGGCCTTGCCTTTCATATTGGAACTGTTCTAAGGCCAGCTGCTTCCACAGAAAGCCTGAGCCGTAAATACACTCAGAGAGCAGCAATGATCTGGCAGACATGAAACATATGCTCAAAACCATTGAGTGGGGGCCTGGTCAAATACCTCTTCTTGCTCAAATGAATTAGGAATCTTGATTATGAATCACATTTTTCCTGCTTCATTTATCCCAGGTGATGGTTTGGTCTGAGAACCTAATCTATGAAAAATTCTATTTTGAGACTGTTGCAAAAGTGTGGTTTCTCTCCATTGTTTTAGAACAAAAATTGGCAGTCTTTCTTCTTCCCTCTATTTTTCCCCCTTTCCTTACCTCTTGTTACTTTTGGTACCCTAGAAAGATTATTTTGTCCAAAGAGACATGTAATATTCCAGATGTATTGCACTGAGTGTGTGTGCAGCACAAATCAACTTGCCTTGAGCTTCTCTGAAATATAGCTAGTGTTTTAATGTTCCCATTTATACCGATCTGTAATACATCTTCATAGTGTTGGCTTAATCACAAATGACAAGGGTGGAAAATGTAATAAAGACAGGGGCACATTAATCCACTTTGTATGAAAATGTGGAAAGGTAATCCAATTTTGAACTGCTTGCTCTTAAAAAATATAAAAGTTTGTAAGATTTCTGTATCTTAGTTGGGGAGAAGGCAGTCAATCCTAACGAGCAGTATTTCAGGGTAATGAGGCCTAGGTGCCTCGAGTGTGTGCACAGCGGTGGTGGGCCCAAACTGAGAAAGGACCCCCGGGTGAAAGAGAAAGGAGGCTCTGGGGACCAAGCTGCTTGATGATCTGGAAGCCTGTCTGTCAGGAGATCAACATGCAGACAGCATCCAGGTAAGTTTATTCTGTGTGGGCCTCAGAGATTTCAGGGCTAGGAATGCTATTGTTCCTCTCCACTGCATAATCCCTAAGGCTAGTTCATTTGAAAGGTAATTCTGACTCTGCTCCCTAAAGACAAGCCAGAGTTAATTTTGAAAAAAAAAATCCATTGAAGAGAGCTGAAGTGCATGTTTCCAAGCAGGGGAGATGGTGTGAGGGATAGAGTGGTCACAAAGATATCAGATTTGTCCTAAACCACAATTGATGTCATTCTGATAATTGTGCATGTCTGTACTTGGGGTGTGGCGGTGTTCAGCAAATGCATGGACATAGCCACATGTTTAGTGCTCACATGTGCCAGAAGTATAGTGGAAGAAACATGAACTGTGGACTTGGAGGGCATAGAGTTTTAATCTAATCTTCTATTTGCTCTATGATATATTGAGCAAGTGGTTTAACTCTCTTAAATCTCAATTTTCTTATCAGTACATAGATCATAGATTGAGCTATTTACCTCACAGGACTGTTAGATAAGACCCAGTAATTCTACTCCCATGTATTTACTCAAGATAAATGAAAACAAAACTCATACAAAAGATGCATAAAGAATATGACTCAACCATCAAAAAGAATGAAATCTTGCCATTTGCAGTGATGTGGGATGGAACTAGAGAGTATGGGCTAAGCAAAATAAGTCAAGCAGAGAAAGACAAATACTATATGATTTCACTCCTAAGTAGCATTTAAGAAACAAAACAGATGAACATAGGGGAAGGGAAGGAAAAATAAGACAAGATGAAAATAGGAATAAGCTATAAGAGACTCTTAATAATAAGAAACAAACTGAGGGCTGCTGGAGGGGAATAGGGTGATGGGATGGGGCAACTGGGTGATGGACATTAAGGAGAGCACTCTATGTCATGAGCACTGGGTGTTATATGCAACTGAGAATCACTAAATTCTACCTCTTAAACTAATAATACACCATATGTTAATTAAATTGAATTTAAAGTTAAAGATTTTTTGAAGTTGCGTAAAAACCTATAAATGAATATTCACAGCAGCATTGTATATAGTAAGCAAAAGGTGGAAACAACCCAGATGTCCATGGATAAACAAAGTGTGGTATATCCATACAATGGAATATTAATCTGCCATAAAGAGTAATGAAGCACTGATGTGACAATGTGAGTGAACCTTAAAAACTTTATATTAAATAAGTCAGTCACAAAAGAAAACATATAATTCCTTTCATATGAAATGTCAAGAAAGGATAATATAAAGAGACAGATGGTAAATTGGTGGTTGCTTCGGGCTGGTGAAAAGGGGAACAGAGAGGTGATTGCTAAAGAGGACAGAATTCCTTTCTGAGGAGATAAAAATGTTCTACAATTGACTGTGGTGATGGTTGCACTTATCTGTTAATATACTTAAACCACTGAATTGAGGATCCCCGAGTGGCTCAGTGGTTTAACGCTGCCTTCAGCCCAGGGCGTGATCCTGGAATCCCAGGACTGAGTCCCATGTTGGGCTCCCTGCAAGGAGCCTGCTTCTCCCTCTGCCTGTGTCTCTGCCTCTCTCTCTCTTTCTCTCTCTCTCTCTCTCTCTGTCTCTTTGAATAAATGAATAAAATCTTAAAAAAAAACACTGAATTATATACCTTAAATAGGTAAAGTATATGGGATATGAATTATATCTTAATAAAGCTATTTTTAAAAAGAAATAAAAGAGGTAATATATGAAAAAAACTATTCCTAAAGTAGGCATGTGATAAGAACTAAATAAATAATAACTGATATTATTACTGACCATTATGTTTACCCCAATATATACACAGTTACATAGTGTTAAATATATAGAAAGTTCAGAGTACATTATGCTTGCTTTGCATTTACGGTTTGCAGACCTGACCAAAAGGAGTATACTCTGGAAATCAATACAGAATTGGTAATAACTTTCATAGCCTTAAAAACACAACACAAGTTCACTCAGCCTTCCCTCCATGACCAACTGGCCTCATTCCAGAGGTAGCACCTTTCTTCCCAAGCCCACATCTCTGTCCCTGGGGCAGTGGGGCCCAGTGGCTGACTCCGTGCCTTTAACTGGGGTGGCCCAGCATCCTATGAAAGAGACCAACTAAGTAAATCAAATCAGCTCTGATCCTGAAGAACCTAGGCAGGTGGTAAAGAGCCTCCTTTACAGAACGTAACACCAGGGAGTAGATCTTATCACTTCTGAGAAACGACTACATCTGAACAGACACATGGCCCAAGTATTACCAAAATGACTAGAGCAGAGGACTTAACCTCTATTGTCATATTACATGCACAACATCATGAGATCGACTTGTAGTCAGTCATCAGTGTCCCACTGTGGTGGAATGGGATTGTGTCAACTTAGCTAAGTGAAAACTATGGTCCCCTGCAGAGTTCTGGGTTAGTGTGGGCCACATACAACACTTCAGAAGATTCAGAGAGCTAATGTGAAACAGCAGCCATATTTTTAATAATGATGACTTCTTGAATTGATTCTAGGTTGTTTGGAATTGATTCTCTGACCTGTATTGAAAGTGAAGGGTGTTTCTGAGCATCTTACCATACAATGGTAAGAGAGACTCTCTAATAGTTCATGTCATGCATTAATCCAACAATTATTTAGTCATCTGCATACACATTTAATTAAAAGCCCATAGAAGGTGACCAAGTATTTGCTATCATAGAATACTGTAGGAAAAATAAGTTGTATAATATGGTTGGTTGGTTATGTCTAAGTGCACCAGAGAAACTGGAGAAATAAAATTTGGTGGGGAACTTTAAATTTCCAACTAAAGTTCTGTGTCTTACACATCTGCCTTACAGTAATCCCAAGTGAGCTGCACCCCTGTATAATATCCTTCCTTTGACTGCTGGTAGAACCTGTGACTTACTTCTAGCCAATAGAACATGGCAAATGTATAGATCCTACTGTAAAGCAATTATGTTAATAGCAATTATGTTATGTCCCTCATAACAGACAATAGAGAAATCCTTTTGCTGATTTGAATAAACAAGCCATTATGAGTTCTGCAGTTCTGTGGAAGAAACATCTTCTGCCAACAAACTCATGAGCTTGGAGAAGGACCTAGGCCTTAGCTGAGCCTACAGTTCCAACCAGTATGTTGACTACAGCTCTGTGCAACTCTGAACAAAGGACTCAGCTAAGCTGTATCTGAAATCCTGGCACATGGAATCTGTGAAATATAATAAAACGGAGGTTGTTTTAAGCTGCTAAATTTGTGGTAGTTTGTTATGCAGCAATAGAAAACCAATAAGCAAAGGACTTAGAAGTTTCTATGACTGCTTTAAAGAAAACCTTTATATCTTAGAGCCACAAGCTCAAGATTTTTGAAAACCAAACCCAAAGTCTAATCCTGCAGATGGTTGAGTTATAATTAAAACTGAATGCTCAATTTTGTAAGCTCTTACAATAAAGTTAAGATATTGACTAGAAATAAAGGAAACTCTGAAAATTGGGGTGGGGATAGATGAAGTGATTTCAGTGAAACTGGTGACCATTTGTCAAACAGTCTGAGGTGGTTTGCACTGATAGTGGTCTCTCCTGTAATACAGTTGCCCTACAAAGGGCTGATGATTGTCCTAAGGATATATCCTCACCATAATTTGGTACTGCTTCAGCTATAACCAGATTTAAATCCTAGGAGGTGACTCATAGTGAAGTATAAAGTATGATCTGTGAAGAGTGAAATACACACCCAAATAATTGCCTGATTTTTACAACTTATCAACCAAATCCACATGTGATGGAATGAGTCTTAAGACTGTGGGGTAATAATGGGAGGAATACTATTTTGGGTTGAGCCAAATTTATTGATATGGGCTTCTGGATTCAGTATGTTAGCTTAGGTGTCTGGAATGACTCTACTAGCTTGCTTGGTTGGTTGACTAAAATTTGAACCTAAAGGTGACCTATATTAAATGAATTTGAAGTGCCAAAAATTGTCTGGCATCATATTTTAGAGGAAAATATTAATTTGCTTGAGGAAATTAAAACTCTAGAGTAGTCTTTCATGTAACACCCTACCCTGTTACTATGTCTCCCGGGAGATACAGCCTTCACCTAGGCTATGAGAAATACACTGGCAAGGAGAGTCCCAGCATCCTTTTATAACTCTCTGGTACATGCTTACTCTCTGTATACTGGGATTGGCAGTAGGAATTACTGCCAGTGAACTAGGCTCCCTGAATCATTGGGAGTAATGTATTTGAGAATTCCAAGAGTCAAGTGATAGCATTTAGTCACCAAAATCAAAATGAGAGAGATTACCAGAATAAGCTGCACAGCTAAAGCAGTGACCAGTCTTTAGTGTTGGTTGCTTGATAATGGTGTCCCCAGAACTGAAATAGATGGCAAGACTCTTAAAGTCTGACTTGAGTCACTACAAAAGATAGTCATGACCTGTCAGTCAATTCCCAGTTTTGAGCCAATTCACAGACACAGAGACTCTTAAATGAAGAGGAGGCTGAGACCTCTTAAGGAATAATACTGCCATATTTCCAACACTTATACATATATTTTTCTCCTGCCCTTCCTCAAAAAAACAAAAACAAAAACAAAAACCTGTAGCCTAGCAATTTACCAGAATAATACATTGGGAAAGGGAAACTAATCACATATTTCAGGAATTATTGGGATTGATTAAACTGACTTTAAATCCCAGAGATCCATAATATCATTTTGGTCTACTAGTCTGAAAAAGGGATTGTGCAGGTAGATTCATGGGATTTTACTGGGTTCTGACTCACAGTGGACTCAAGTTATCAAAATCACATTCTGTATTTATTTTTCCTATTTCAATGTACATAATTAATATAGATTAATTATGCATCTTGTAGAATATCCACATCAGTTCCCTGACTTTTGTATGGGATATTATTATAGAAAAGGCCAAAGGTAAAATACTGTAATTAACTGCTTCTCTTTATCAAAATAGTAAACCCAAAGTAATACTGCATTCCTAGAGAGACTGCAGAGATTAGTATTACCATCAAGGACTGAAAAATGCAGGAGTGTTGGGATACCTGGGTGACTCAGCAGTTGAGTGTCTGCCTTCCGCCCAGGGTATGATCCTGGAATCCCAGGATCTAGTCCCACATCGGGCTCCCTGCATGGAGCCTGCTTCTCCCTCTGCTTATGTCTGCCTCTCTCTCTCTCTTTCTCTGTGTCTCTCATGAATGAATGAATGAATGAATGAATGAATAAATAAATAAATAAATAAATAAATAAATAAATAAATAAATAAATAAAAATGCAGGGGTGTTGATTCCTTCCCCTATGCAAAAGACTAATGGACCTTGGAGAATGACTGTGGATTATTAAAATTTTATTCATGTGATGACTTCAACTGTTTATCTAAATTCATCATTGGGGCAAATTGAGTAAGCATCAATTCATCTGATGAATGCTTTTTCTTTACGCTTGTTAGTAGAGACGATCAAAAAGAGTTTCCTTTCAGCCTGGCAAGGCCACCAATAGATTTCCACTACTCCACCCAGGACTGACTTTCCAGAACTATGCCATAATCTAGACCATAGTGTCTTTAATAGCCTTTCCTTTCTACAGTATGTCATGCAGATCTGTAATATTATTACACAGAGCAGATAGTGGGGTGGGAATGAGTGGTAGTCGTTTCTGACCTCAGATGAGGCAGCTCTTTTAGTTTCTGTCATTAAAGTTGTGTTACCAACTTACAAAGAATTAGTAGCTTCAACACTTTGGGCCAAGTTGCAACTTTAATGAGATATTTTCCTTATAAAGAAAAATAAAGATATTGATAGTCTTTCCCCAGAATAGTAGAGAAAATGAGATAGTGAATATAAATATAGTGTTCATTACATAGTAATTGCTAAATAAATGTTAATTATATTGAAGAATGACATAAAAGATGTTCACAATGAGTTCAATGAAAAAATACTGCAAAATGTGACCCCAAAAAAGCCTAGAGCAAGAAAAGGCTCTGAAACAAGTTAAGAGAGCCATGCAAGATGCTCTGCCACTTGGACCGTGAGATTTGGATCTAGTACTTGAAGTGCCTGGGGCAGACAAGAATGTTGTGAAGGAGCCTTAGATAGATCTCTGTATGCAAATCTTAGCATATACACAGTGAAATAGTTTACTTCCCTAGAACTTTATACCAGAGGTCTGGATGTAGATACTTCCTTCCAAAAAAATTTGTTTAAAATTCTTTATTGAAATATAATTTTTAAAGATAGATTTATTTATTTATTTATTTATTTATTTATTTATTTATTCATTTATGATAGACATAGAGAGAGAGAGAGAGACAGAGACACAGGCAGAGGGAGAAGCAGGCTCCATGCCGGTAGCCCAATGCAGGACTCAATCCCGGGACTCCAGGATCGCGCCCTGGGCCAAAGGCAGGCGCCAAACTGCTGAGCCACCCAGGGATCCCCCTGAAATATAATTTTCATAAAGAGAAGTGCCATTACTAAGTTGACATGTACACAAATTATAAGTGTTCAGTTTATGAAATATTAAATACTGGTTCAAGAAAAAAAATCACTTGCACCCCGAAGCTCCTATTAGGGTCCTTCCTATACCGACTCCACAAGTAGAACTATCATTATTTCAATAGTGTACAGTGTACCATATTTTAATTTTATACAAATAGAAGTGTATATTGTATACTCTTTTTGTGGCTGGCTTCTTTTGTTCAACATTATTTCTTGAGATTCATTGACACTGTTGAATGCAGTTGTAGTTCATTCATTCTCATTGCTGTTTAATCCATTGTGTGAATTCCCAGCCAATTGTTAAACCAACCTGTTCTTTGACAGACCAGTGACTGACATGGGTTTAAATGCAAAGACCTCAGATTCTAATGACTCAGTTTATTGAGAGAGGTATAAGGAAATGTGGGAAAAGGAGATAGTATTAAAAATTCACTCTGGAACATCCTCGACACAAAACCACAATGATTTTTCACTAACATGGGGAAGTAATCATTTCAACAGAGATTTCCACTGTCTATGGAATATAAACCATTTAATACACTAGACCGAAAATTAATTTCAATTCAATCTGGTCAAATTTACAATACCTTGGGTCCTTGTACTGGCCTTGACAAAGCAGCTGGGATACTGAGGTTTACTACCAAGAATTCAAACAAGAAACCACTGGATCTAGGGAGTGACTAGTAAAGAAAATGGAGACCAAAACCATAGACTCCAACATCTAGAATGTGGAAAGCTGAGAAGTCATTCTTACAAATGGAGACATATCACCTATTGCTTTAAGCAATATATTTCCACATCTTTCAACCAAAGAAACTTTTCATCCTTCCCTGCTATCTCTTAAGATCTTTATGCCTGTCATTTCACTTTCTGGTAATGAAGAATGTGCAAGTCTCTAAGCCTTAGTTTCCTGGTCTTTAAAATAAGTATAATACCTATTTCCATAGTACTGTTGAGAGGATTAAGTAAGTCAACATGTACACAATGACTCATGTTATCACTATCAAAGAAAAGCCATTTCAATCTTTAAACACTGTTTCTAGCAGTCATTGTCCATTTAACATGTGAATACTAGGTTGACAAATATCAATGAGATCAAAAGCTACTGATTTTCAACTTGATGATTAATTTGTGCTCAGACTTCAACACTGATAGCCTTGTATGTGACAGGAACTAGGAGAGATGTTGAAATGTCATCTGTGCTGTTGTCTGTGTCCTAAAGGACCTGCCCAGGGCCCCTCTCACTCCCAGTTACAGAGTATTTGGTCCACTGAGCTGGGTGAGGTCACCACAGTCCTGGCTTTTTTATGAAATTTCAAAACCAGAGGCTGTAAGGGACCTTACAAGACATGTGACCCAGGGTCCCTCCAAGCTAGTATGTATGGCATCCTTGACAGGGGGCTTTCACCTTCTGTTTGAACACCTCAGTGCAGGAAGTCCTGTGCCTTATAATGCAGACTGCTATTTGTTGGACTGCCTGGATTGTCACCTGCCTCCTTTTCATATTACACTGAAATAGTCTTCCTGTAACTTCCACCCAGTGGTTCCATTTCTACTTTCTAGACATTCACAAACAGCCTGTACTCTCTTCTACCTGACACCCTACAGAAAGATTTCCTTTCCCTTTGGAGATACATCACTTACCAAAAGATGGTTGGGAAGTGATCTTTAATCCAGGAGAATTACTGAGTAAATTTAGTAAAATAAGTGTGTGTGTGTGCGTGTGTGTGTGTGTGTGTGTGTGTGTTGAATTTTTTAAAGACTTATTTATTTGAGAGAGAGAGAGAAAGAGAGAGAGAGCACAAGAGGGAGGAACAGAGGGAAAGGGAGAGAGAATCTCAAGCAGACTCCTTGCCAAGCACAGAGACCAAAGTGGAGGCTTGATCCTGCAACCCCAAGATCATGACCTAAGCCAAAATAAAAAATTGGGCCTTCAACCAACTGAGCCACCCCAGTACCCCTGCATTGAATTTTAAATGTATGTGAGATAGAGTGTTTACTAATGAG
Source organism: Nyctereutes procyonoides (assembly GCF_905146905.1). Taxonomy (NCBI): domain Eukaryota; kingdom Metazoa; phylum Chordata; class Mammalia; order Carnivora; family Canidae; genus Nyctereutes; species Nyctereutes procyonoides. Next base: position 16,344,249 of record NW_026575048.1, on the reverse strand, counting down.
GTACACCAAAACTTCCATTTATGTGAATATAGCTTGATAAGGAAATAGGCCAAACTTCAAATTCATATGTATGTTGAATCTGTACTGCTAGAGGGTCTGGATTTGGTGACAGTTTTAGAGAAGTGGGTATAGAGGGTTTAAGAATATGAGCTATGGAATTAGACTGAATGACAAATTTTGCTTTTCTCTACCCTTTAATAACTGTTCCACCTTGAACAAATTTCTTAATTCTCTGAGCTTCAGCTTCCTTATCCATGTTTTGTGTTTTAACAAATTAAATGAGAAATTATGAGACTTAAATGAGAAATTATGAAAATTTTACCTCAGTTTAGCACATAGTAGATACCTAATCAATAAAAATAAATTATATGATAACAGTTAGTTTGATTATTGCAATTCTTGAGTGCCCATGACCTTATTTTAGCACAAAAATCCAGTTTTTTTCCCAAAACTCAGTCACTTATCCAAGACCACTTAAGTAGCAAGTGTCAGGGGTGCCTGCGTGGCTCAATCAGCTAAGCATCTGCCTTCAGCTCAAGTCATGATCCCAGGGTCCTGGGATGAAGCCCTGCCTCCTGCTCCCTGCTCAGCAGGGAGTCTGTTTCTCCCTCTCCTCCTCCTTTGTGCTCTCATTGTCTCTGTGGCTAACTCTGCCTCTCTCTCTCTCTCTCTTAAAAAATTAAATCTTAAAAAATAGCAAGTGTCAGGGTAAGAAATCAAGCCTAAACCATATATGACTGTAACTTTCACACCTTTTGTTACTAGACCCAAGGTGTCTTTATGTCACAGGACTAATTAGCAAGATAGGCCATCGGCAAAAATCGAAACCCATTCTTCTAAACAGCCTCCACAGGAGATAATATATATATTTCAAAGATGTTGACTTTGATCAGAATATGTCTAGACTCTTCTTTAGAATGGACTTCAGAGCCAGTAGATTTTTTTTTTTAATTCTCAATGGCAGCAAATTATGTCTTTTATTGCCAAAAAAATAAAATTCACCCTCATTTAGAAGTCATTCAGAGTTAAAGTCTGATGAGTAAGCTGGGTGATAAAGCTGGGAGTTAGTTTTATGCCACACACAGCAATGTGCTATTGAAGCTGAGCCCAATTTCCTTATGTGATTTGTAAGCAGGCTCTAAAGCAGTCCCCAAAGAGGAGTTTCCATAAGGTTTTGAATTTTTCTCACCGGATTAAGCCTATACCTCCAAGAAAATTCTTTCAGGAAAGACAATGTTTATTTAAAGACATAAATTCCCACTTATTTTTTGAATGTTTAAGTCAACTTCATTAATTCACCTAAAGACATTAATTCGGCACAAGATGTGCTAAAGATATTATGCTAAATCCTAAGGCTTCAAAGACAGAATCACTTCCAACAAGACATTTAAAATGCAGCCAAGGGAAAAGAAAGAGTAGTGATATCATGGAGATTGACTTAGGATTGTTTTATATATAAGGTTTTATGAGAACATCAAGGAAGGAGCTTAATTAGATTCAGGAACCAATCTTGGTAGACTTGGAGATGGTGACAATTTACTGACTTTGGATGGACCTGCAGGAGTAAGCCAGGCAGACAGTCAGGAGAAAAGAATTGTAGGCAGATGGGATAGAATAATAGAAGTCTATGAAACAGAATGGGGCATTCAAGTAACTACAAGATTGTAGATATGGTTAAAGTGGGGAGCAGTTACAGGGTTGTGTTGCAAAACAGATTTATAGAACAAGGAAGGAGCAGCATCACAAAAGGATATATTTGAAATATTAAGTTTAGCTTTAACCTTAAAAGTAAGTAGGAGCAAAAAATGCTTAGTTTTACAGGTTTTAAAAAAAAATACTCTGGCAGCAGCAAGGAGGGACTCTGGTGAGACAAAACCAATAAAGCTATAGACAAGATTCAGTCAAGATATCATGAAGATCTGGATGGAGATGGTGGGAATGAGGATTGATGAAAGGGTATGGGGTTTAGGTAGGACTACAACAAAGGATCAATTAAGAAGACTTGGTAACCAATGGAAAGTGGCAAGTAAAGATAAAGAGGGAGATAAGGCATTTTTATTACATCATGGCTCACTCAGGGCCCCTGTATTTCTTCAGAGACTTAAACTATCAAAGAGGATATCTAGGCACTAATGTCTAGAACAGTCTCTCTCTTTCTCTCTCTCTGTCTCTGTCTCTCTCTCTCTGTCTCTCGCTCTCCCTCTCTCACACACACACATACACACACTCTGCACAAAGAATACATTTCATTATTTTTAGTCAATCGCAGGGCCATCACATAGAATATAAGTGATGCATGAGGCCAGAAATAATTTTAGACCTCTGTGTTTGGCATTTATTTAAGGTTATTATCAAGAGATAATAGACTATGTGCTCCTTATAATAGAGCTGTAGTTTTTTTTAGAAATTAAAGTAGCAAGTAGTGAAATGCCTCATGCATGGCAATGATATTTAGCTTCTTCTTTTAGTTTCTTTCTGAGATATGGGGTCCAAGGTGATTTTAAAAAGAGTCCTTGGAGACTGCTGTGAGTTTTCCATTGATTTCATATGCACAGAGGCTTCAGGTGTGCTCCAAATGGTGCCTATTGTTAACCAGTTTTAAAGGGGAAAGCATTTACTTTAAAAAAAAAAAAAAAAAAAAAACTGAGATGAATTTCAGGCCAAGAGAAAAACAGCAACCATCAAAGACCTATGCTTTGCCACTTCTACAACTACCATATTGCAGATGGACGTAGGAAGGTAGACAAAGACTCCTATTTTTAAAAAAATCTTTCTGGAATGCTCAAGCTGCTCCCTCAAATCTCCATGGTGAAAAAAAGATTTTTTTTTCCTTCCCCATGAAAGATTATTCATAGACAGAAGAGTCCAAAGAGGTTTGGGCAGGGATCTGGGAGCACATTTGGTTAGGATAGGAGGTAAGATCAGTAGCACAACAAAGGGAAGAAGGACCATTACAGAAGAGTCGCCTCTCTCCTACACTCAAAGTTCGGCCTCACAGAACAGCCCTGGAACTAAGAGCCCAGAGAGAGCACCCATGCAAGCAGCTTTTCTCTCTAAATAAGTCAAATTTAGCCATTCCTTGCCTGGAATAAACTCATAATCTGATGGTGAATCCTGTCTTAACTCTAACTCATTATAGCACAAGATAGACATGGTATCACAGAATCAATACAAGTAATATGCTGAAGGAGCAAGGAGGAGACATTAGCCCAGGCCTCCTGTATGAGAAAACATTTGCACAGGAATTTGAAGGACATACATGATTTTCATAGCAGAGATAGTGCTGTGTTTCCTTCAAATGGACGTTCTTAGGAGAGAGGTGTAAACAACACATGCTTCTATCTTCAATGAAGATAATCATTCTCTGCCTTCAGTAATCAAGTGGCCTCCCCATGTGTCGTAACTAAGTAGGTGACACCATGACCTCCCTAAAATATCTCTCCATCTGCTAAAAGGACGTCACTGAATCTAGCCTTAGAGAATTAAATGGACACTTACAGATTCATACCAGTCTGAGATATGCCAGAGAATAAGATTGTCGAAGGGCATGAGAGGGAGAAGTATTTTAGGAACCCAGAGAACTTATATTTAGAGCAGACATGGATTGAGAAGCAAATATGCCAAATGCCAACTAGAGGTAATTTACAACACTCTGGGTTAAATCTCAGCACTTCTTAATCCCTTCTTTAACCCCCCATTTTCCTATTTTCCTTATTTCTCATTGCAACATAAAGGTACCAAGATTTTGTCTACAACTTAATCTGCTTCAGGCTCCCCTGATAATCATAGAAAAGACTGTAGAACAATTTGGAGATAGGATGAACATAAGGAATCAGTCCATAAGGAATGATGAAGAAAAAAAAGCCAGGTGTATCTTGGGACAGAAATGTTTCTTCTTTATTATGCACCCTCCAGAAATCCTAAAACAAAAGCCAGATCCAGGCATGTGGGATATAAGAGCTTTATTATATGAAACTCTTTCAAAGTATACAAATCATCCAAATTCACATGATTTGGATAAAGAGTGGAAAAGGCTTGTGTGCTGTGATGGCCATGCTAAGACTTCAACGGTGTAGGAGTGGGGTATCAGCTCCTGTGAGGTGGGTCAAGGCTCAGATTGTTGGACCTTGGCTTTCTAAGCAGGATCACACCATAGCTGCCCACCTAACTCCTAAGTCTGTTGTGTGATGTGGATCCACTGTGTGACTCTGTCTTGACTCTCTGACCACAGGACAGATATGGCATATATTTCTGGAGCATTAATTTAACTTGGCTATCACAGGAAAAAATAATCCAAATAATATTTATTAAAATATAACTAATATTTGTTGAATACTTAATAATTGCTTAGCACTATGTTAAGTGATTTATATAAGTTAACTAATTTATCTGCTTATCTCAATAATAAGATAGGAATAACTGTAATCTTTGTCTTAAAAGTGAGAAAACCAATGTACAAAGAAGGTAAATAATTGACCCAGGGCTGTACAATATTAAGTGGCGGAGTCAAATTTTGGATTCACACAGGTATGCTGTGATCCACAATGCAAAATTTTAAAAATAAAATAAAATTACATAAACAGCTTCAAGGAAATTGCAAACTTCTTAAGTGTGTCTCTTAGAATGAAGTCTTTCCTCTTCTTTGCTCAAGGATTTTTTTTTTCCTCAAGGATATTTTTGTAGAAAACTTTAAAACATAACAGTTTATGTATGCCAAGTCATGTGCTCAACACATCGATGAGTTTGAGAGAAATGTTAGAATCCCTGCCCCTCAAACACTTGAGGAAGAAAATACACATGCAGGCAAATGGCACACATGTGAGTTTAAGGCAGCTAGCTCCATGTCTTGTTAATGTTTGCAGAAAGACAGAGGCTGCATAGCCTGGATAGTCAGGGCTAGTTTCTATGAGCATTTAGAACTAAAGTAGATCCTTAAGGAAATACAGATTTAGGGGGAAGAGGAAAAGCCTATTGATGCATCAAGCTTAAACACAGGCATAGAAGTAGAATGGAGATTCACCCTGGGAACAAGTGGGAGGAGGGGGGAGAGATCATGACAGGCAGAGAAGTTTCATGTTATTCAGTTAGAGAAAAATGTTGTTAGGCAAAGTGAAAAGCTCTGATAGAGATTTGTGAATGTCATTCTGCTCCTCCCTTCATTTACTGAATGCTTTCTGTCTTTAGGCACTGACATTCAGGCTAAATTTGATCAAAACAGAAGGGAGAAATATATATATATATGCATATATGCTAGAAGGCATCATGGTGACAGTGGTCTTCAGGAAGGTTTGAGTAGAATGGAAATGGAGAATGGGGGAGATGAGAACTTGTCAATTGGTTGTTTTGCAATAATCATGTTGAGAGGTAATGAGAGCCTGAACTAGTAAGAAATAAATGGTTAGAGACAGAGAGGGCACATTTAACAGATGTCATGAAGAAAAAAAAAATCAATATGCATTACTAATAGATTGAACTGAAGGACAAATTGGCAATGTAATAGAAATCTGGAAAACGGTGGTATCCATGGCTACATGGGGTAGGCCTGAAAGAAGCACTGAGCTACAGGGAGTATTCTGGTGTTTTCCAGTTGAGTTTTAGCTATAACCCATCAAAATATTTAGGTAAAGCAGTCCTGTAGGAAAGTGACCATTTGAATGTAAACCTTCAGTGAGCTAGTATATTTAGAAACTTTGATCTTCCTATAAACAACAAGAAAATAAAGACAATTGAACTCTAAAAGTTGTTGAGAACTTTCAGTTAAAGACAGCAGGTTCATCACACAAATTGGATTTGGCCACAACCCAAAAGAAACAAGACAGAAAATGCTGTAAAGCAATTGTAAAAGGACATACACACAATGGCAAAAAGAACAGCAGTAGAGACAAGAGAAATAACATTTTGAAGCTGGAAAGCAGCAGTGTTAATGGCAGTTAACACTGGCCATTCTCTACTGGCTAGAGAATGTTGAATCTAATTTAATTCCTAATCTGAGGAAAGATAAGAAATGGACTCGTTTACATCATAAAATCTCCAAAGGCTCTAGAATTGGAAGAACTAGGTATTCAGGAAATATGGTTTGTATTGGAGGGTGGGAATATAGAGTTAAAAACAGGATGACTCATAGATAGTCTTTTGATGAAGCAGTTAGACTCCCAGGTCCTCCTCCTGTTCCATGTAATGTCTTCCCCACTGCAGAAGCCTTAATGGATTTTTCTCTGGAGAGAATAAAACAGAATGTCTCTGGACTGAAAGGATACTGAGCACTAAGGAGAAGAGAGATAATGAACACACTGTAAACACGGAGACTGATGAAACTCAAAATTGTCAACTCTGTGTTTAGACCAAAATTCTGAGAGAAAATAATATCCAACAAAAATTCAGAACAAAACTCTCAGTTAAGTTGGAGGGTAGGAAAATATGACTTTTTTTTATGAATGAATATATATAAAATATTTACCTCCCTTACATTCTTTATAAAGAAGCTTCTGAAGAATGTATTCACCTGAAATGATGGTGAGGATCCTACATGATATGAAGTAAAGGATTCTTCAAGATGCAGCTACAGGGAGCTTCCCACAGTGCAGTTGGGTAACATGCTTAGAAACCAACAAGTCCAGATTGAACAGAAAATTCTGGGAGAAAGTTCTTCAATGACATGAAACTTATAATTTGATTGGAAATACTGAGAGGAGATTTATACAACTGGGAGAGAGTAGAGGAAACTAAGAGATAAGTACATAGGAAATTTAATAAACAAAAAAGTCTTTTCGGGAAAAAAATGATTCTATAATACATAATTCAGCTATGAATGGTGTTTGTATAATGATAGTAATGTAAAAACTGTATTTGATCTTATTTTAATTTCACCATATAAGGAAGATGAAATGGACATATTTTATAGGTTGTTGAGAATGGAAGGTAGCTAAATCCTCATCTTCTATAACTGGAAGTCAATACATAATTACAAAAACTGAAAAAAAAATCAAGAAATTCTAATTTAGGAATTCTATTCAGAGAAGCTAGAGTAATTACCAAATAATTATCTAAAAGAGCTGAATGTGAATATCCCTGGTATAGTAGGCAGAATAATGCTCCTATTCCAAAAGATGTCTAAGTCTTAATTTCCGGATGTGTGAATGTTACTTTATATGGCAAAAGGGATTTAAGATATAATTATGTTTAAGACCTTGAAATGGGAGAGATTATTCTAGATTCTTAGGGTAGGCCCAATCTAATCATGAGTCTTTAAAAGTAGAAAAGAAAGGCAGATGAGGTGAGAGAAATGGCAGGGTAAGAATGACCCAAAGTCCTGCGCTGGTTCTAGATGGAGGGAGTTATGTGCAGGGATCAGGGCTCTAGGCAGATGAGGGTCCCAGCCAGAAACTATCCCCAGATTGCATGGAACTGAAGTCTTCGGACATGTGAGTGAATGAGGAACCAGATTCTCCTTTACAGCCTCCAGAAAGAACTACAACCTTAATGACATTTTCTTTTTATTCCAGGGAAATCTATGTCAGACTTCTGACCTCCAGGAACTATAAGATAATAAATCTGTATTGTTTTTGGCCAGTAAGTTTGTGGTAATTTGTTATGCCAATAAAAAACTCACACACATGAGAAGTGGGAAACATTAGCAAAGAAGCAGGTAAATTTTTCATAAGAAACTCTGAAGAAATATCGGACTCTTTAAATCATATTTATGTGTAACAGTAATAAAACTTTTTAAATGCTATACAAAGTAAATGTAAGATATTAGTACCTATTAGACCTACCACCAGAAATTTATAATTCAAATTTTTAAAATTTAGGATAAATTGAAAAAAAATGTGAAATATGACAGGAAAGCTAGGATTACATTGATTGAAGGATGTATAAGTGGGTAGAAATCATACTCAGTGTAATTAGATTTGTATTTCAGTTTTTTCAAAATTGTGATATTTATATTTATTTTACATGTTTTGTTAGTACATATGTTATTTTAGTTTATGTCTTGCTATTTTTAAATAAGCTTTTGGGAAGCCCTATTTCTAGGAAATTATACTCAAGGAAGATGTACCTAGGAGGAGCCAAGGAAAATCTTGAGTTCTGGCTTTCTGATGGCAACCATTGCTTTTCTGTCTTTTGGTGATCTACAAGTTGCCTTGAAATGAACTATTTCACTTTCTAAAACAAACAAACAAGAATGGAAGAAAAAGGAAAATGGAGTGGAAAGGGGGAAAACCATAAAGCGAGATGAGGGAAAGACTTAAGAGAATACCCTTGAAGACCCCCGTGGTTTGGAGCCAGAGTATGTAAGGAAGAGACCCAGATAAATCAACTGAGGAGGAACAGTTGGAGGCAGTGGTTGGCATAGTGGATTCAAAAATGGAGGCAGGTGAGCGTGTGAAGATTCATTCACTTGGCAAATCTTTACTGGGTTGGCAATGAGCTAAGCACTCTGCCAGGCACTGAAGATGCAGAGGAGATAACAAGGTGTCAAAACAAACATGAGTGGGAAGTGGAAGAGAAGGAATATTTTAGAACAAAATTTCATTTGTACCTACTCACAACCATGAGGCACAGCTAATAAATGACATCAGAAAAAAACATTAGTATCTTCCTTGGTTTGGTAACTGGGAAGAAAGAGGTGGTTGGGGACACTGAATCCTTCAGTCCAATTATTCATGTAACTATTTGCTCAGCAGCTGTATCTAGAGACAGAATCCATGTAAGGATTACTCAGTAGTACCAGAAATTAGGAGGCAGGAGCCAGAAAGGATTGGCTCAAAACATTCTCCTGGCCCTAAAGGAAGCTGAGAATCAACACAGAAGCTTAGAGAAGACCGAGGCCATGGGCCCTTCTGCTCCCAATGGAGGGTTTTAACATCTACAGCGTTGGTGCCTCCACTCAAAGAGGTCACCTCCATAAATGAGGGCACATGGCCCAGAGATACAGAAGAGCATAGAATGAAACACGCACTGATGAAGCATGTGTGACTTTGAAGAATTTGCTTTGCAATTTGAATCATTTTCATGTTTTTTTAAAGTATTTTTCGTAATATTTCATGTAAAGGCAGATTAGTAGTGAAAGGCACATGTTTCTCTTGGTTCTTTTATGTTGTCTTGTAAATGTTGGGTCTTCAGAAGTTGTATTATTTTTGTCTCTGCTGTGGAGGCCTGCTGTTTCCTTAATTGATGTGGTAGCATTTGACTGGCTTTATTCCCATCATCACATAATCATTATTTCCCATATCTCGGTTGTTGCTCCATTTCATTAACTTTTTCAGAAAATTGCTCCCTATTTATCTATTTATAGGTTTTGAATGCGTGTAGTCTTTGTCCAAAACCAGTATGATTTCCTTTATCTTCTTGCTTTTGATCTTTAATTTTTCTTTGTCTAGAATCAATCATTTTTCCTCCCGATACTTCCTTTGATACTCCCTTTTCTAGCTGCTGCCACAGTAATTGGAATTTTCTTGAATTTGTACTTTATTTAAAATCTTTTGTGTATGGGTGGTCAATTTGGAGGACAGCAGTAGTTCACCAGCCTCAGCTCCTAATTGTGTGCCCCAGACTCTTGGTCCTCATTTTTATCCCCATCCTTCACCAAAGTCAATTCCTTGAAAGGCTTCCTGAGCTCCTTCTTTCCACCAAATAGTTTTCCTTCCCTCTATGTTTTTGTTTTGTTTTTGTTTTGGAATTTTTCTCCCTTTGTTTGTCTATCATTTTCTTTTAACCATAGAATTATCATTACTTATAATCCTGGTCCTTTCACTACATGTCAACTTATTCATTTTAATTCATTTTCTGGTTTTACATTAACTATCAATACCACTATTTACTTATGGATCTAAACTTTTTAGGTTTCCTTTTTATTTTCTATTAGCTAGTATGTAAAAATAGCCTCTTATTAGCTCCATGTACTCATTGGTTTGATGTCATCTTTATTGTGTAATATCATTAAATTCATTTTAGCTGATTGATTCTTTTGGCATCTCTTATCCTCAGACTGAAGCCAAGAGGAAACTGTGTAGTAGAATTCAATATTTTTCTGTAGACTGAATGAATGAATTGAAACCTGTTTGTATAGGCTCAGGGGAGCAGTGCCAAGTATCTCACCATCTCATTCCGTGTTCCTTTCTGTGATGTACATTTAGATCCAGTCAAGCAAGGTAAGGCTGTGAATCTCTGGGTTCTCTGATTTCAAGATTTCACTAACTGTTTATGAAACCTTTTATCTAGTTAACTCAGCTGCTTGCTATTAAGATGCGTTATCTTCTTGGCTCAGAAATAAAAGTCCCAGGGTAAAGAAATAAAGATGCCTGGTGTTCCCTGTTACTGAAGCCCTGCTTGACTGTCCCTGGCTTAAGCTTCCTGGGGCTATATTATCTATAACAGATCTTGTTTTATCATTGTGAAATGTAAATTCCAAGGTATGAGAGGAGCTTCCTGTGCCCAAGAAGGCTGCGGTTCTGGGAGATGGTAAGTGGAAGGAACAAGTAAAACATTTTCTCACTCTCTTTACCACTGAAGAGAATTTTCCCCAAGGCTCTAAGGGTTCCAACAGTCTTTGCCAGCATTCACTGCATACTAGTGGCAAACAGGTCCTTCGATTTAATTTGGAATCAGGGAATGCTGCTGGAGCTACACTGGCCGGTGGCTTATTGTACTTTCCTATTGTAAGCAAAATAGACACTCAGTTCTAGGTTTTGTGTCATCTGTGCTTTGATTCTCACTAACACGTGCACCATAACAAGTAATCTCTCTCAGGTTGCTATAATTGATACTTCTGGTGTTTTCCCATTGGTTCATGAAAACTTTTATAGCTACCACCCCACTATACCAATCCTCTTAAGATGAATCCTCCTACTCCTCCGTCCCTGTCAATTACGGCATCACAGCTACACAATAGCAAGCCCACAATGCAATAGTGTCCCTCATTCAGGGACATCATCATTACTGCCTGCTACTTTCAAGTAGGATGCAATGATGTCCAGAGCAAGGCCATTAGCTCTCATTTTTTCCCAGATTCAGGGCACACTTCAGCCTCCATATTTGTGGGGAACTCCTGCCACAACAGGTGTTGGGCATCCCTGTTGCAAATGGGGTGTGTTCCCTCTGTGGATACCACCACTGTCATGAATCCTGCTGTGTACATTGAAGGCCTTTGTGTGCCCAGATCAGACTGTGTCTTCTGAAACTCTCACTATATCCCAGCTCATTTTGTATCCCATGCTGAGGCAGAAAAAGGGCCTCCACTGCCTCTTGGAGTTACACTTTGCTGTGTGGGAACTAGAACAGGGCTTCCTCACCACAGTCTCACAGAGATTTTACTGGAAATTTTTTGCTTTATTTCATTTTTTTTATTCCTTGTTTTTGTTATAATTTCTACTTCCAAGGGTTCTGCTAAAGAGTTCTGGGGTTTGGGAGTTAAGAATAGGTGGAAGCCAAGAGCTGGATAAGTCACATGCTCACAATTGCCCTTCCCCCTTGGACCTTTATCCACCATCCTTTCAAAATCCTCATGTGCTCATTCTCTTATCATAAATTATGTTCTCTTTCCAGGGAACTCCTGAATAATTTATACACCTAGACGTCTTTGGTCCTACCTCTTAGGCTTGCCAGTCTTGGTCAGCTATGTTTGAATCCTAGAGTGAACACAGAGTAGGTTCACTATGAAACGTCTCCTTCCCTTGATTTATTGGTATAAAGGTACATTAGCACTTCTAACCCTTATCATCTTTACTTCCCATAATCCCTTTTATTTACACACAGCTCTGCAGGTTATAGGTATTTTCACACCAAACACTTCCTTAGTGTCATTATAACCCTGTGAGTATATAGCATGGGTGTTATTGTAACTGTTTTAATCCTGAACCAACTGAGACCACGAAATTACCCCTTGTCCAAAGTACATGATGAATGAGTTGCACAATTTGAGCTCAGCTCAGCTCTCTATTAACTCTTGCGACTTCACTACATGACACCAATCCTCAAAATCCCTGAGTTATGGTTAGTGATGATGTTTGGATAAGGATACTCCATTTTTAATCACATATATAATTCATTGAGAAGTTTGAATGGTTAGCAAAGTTTGGAAAATTAAAAAAAAAACTTCTTTGTAAACTAACTTGAAAGTTTGGTAAGAGAGTGTTTTCCTAGATTTCCCTCATAGCTAATAAACATGGTATGACTGAGACAACAGAAGGGGGAAAAAAGTAATAAATTGACTAATTTAATTCCTGCATAGAATTTTATCCAGAGGGATGGCCCTGCTTGCCAGGAATAAAGGAAGTGCTTTAATTCTGTTCAGCAAGCAGACTCAAGCCACCTCTTTGCCAGGCACTGTGCTAAGGTACAAGGAGGGACTGAAAGGGTGATTACAAACTGGACCTTAATATCAAGGAGTTCATGGTCTGCTGAGGAAAATAAACCCCAGACATAAGTAACTGAGAGCAGATTGAATGTAATAAGAAACAGATAAAAAGCCATGGTAATCCAGGAAAGTAAGAAATAGGAGTGACAAAAAACATACTTCAAAATGTGCACAGCTTTCCTTTACTAAGGAGCAGGAACAAGGACCAAATCCAGTTTATAAATCAAATACAGAAGAGATATACAATAGCCCCAAATGCCCCACCCCAGACACATGGTCTTTTGTCAGGACAGTTGGTAACTTACTCCTACTAGGTCCTACCAGGGTTCAGAAGGGATTGCACGCTATTGTTCTTACTCAGGGATAGAATTTGGGATCCGAGCTGCTAACCTCTGAAAATCAGGCCATTTGGCTATGTGGTTTATCTGACTCAGCCCAGTCTCAATTGTCACAATTGTGTTTTTTCCAGTTTCATTAAAGACACTAAATTTCCATGGGGCAGAGTCCCATTTCAACAAGGTGCACACAACTTGCTAAGGATGATCTCAAATAAGAAAGCTGTGTGCATCCATACAAATTGAGATCACACCTTCATTCCTGGAATATAGTTGTAATTACATTAAGGACACATTACAAGTCTGTCGCCTCTCATTTCATGTATTGTGTGTGTGAGCTGTGTTGGATCACTTTATCTCCTATTAAATTGCTAGCATTTCCTTTGGACTCTGATATGCCTTCTCTAGTACAAAACAGCAGCACACCCAACAGTTCCAGTTAGGAAGTGAAAGGGAAAGCCATGTCCACTCAGGCAAGTTTGTATATGGTCTAAGAAGCACAAATATGCCTTCCTCATTTCCAAAATGAAAATTATGAGCATTATGCCTAGGACTTGCCTTCAATTTTCTTTTAAAGAGACAGAACCTACTGTATCTCATATTCACTGTTTTCTAAAGTAGCCAGGCACACCTTCTCTTCCACTTCACACACAAGAGTGGCAAAGGTAACCATGAGCTCTCAGTGCTTCGAGGGTACCTGGATTGCGGTTAAACAAAGGCTACAGAGTGCCACTCTGTAAGAGCCTTCAAAGCTTTTTTTCCTGAGAATAGAACTCATTATATTTTTGTATATATTTATTTTTAAATATTGAACACTTCTTTTTTTCCTAAACATTACCCCACTCTTTACATTTATCATTATAACTCGTGAGTAGATACGGCCAATCTTACTGCCCTCACTTTACAGAAAAGAAATAAATATCCAGACATGGTTTTAAAGTGGGGAGAGGGGCCACATTACACAGTTGCTCAGTGAAAGAACTACAGTCCAGGTTGCCCATTGGTAGTTCTGAGCTCTCTCCTCTATTTCTATAAGCACAGGGGGCCCTGACCACATACCAGGCATTGTGCTAGGTGATGATAATACCCAGGTAGTAAGACATGGGCTCTGCCCTGGAGACCTCAGTCTGTAAATGGCATTGCCCTTTATATGTCAGGAAAAGCATTGACCGGGGAATTGGGAGTCTGAGTTTTACCCTAGGTTTTGCCCCTGACAACCATGATCACCATGAGCAAGTACTTTAATATCTCTGAGCAATAATAGCCCAGGCTCTGCCTCTCCCTTGGCAATTGTGAGATTCAAAGGAGAAAATTCATACAATGGAGCTTGGAAAGTAGAAATTGCACTAAAAGTATATATCTACAATGACAGTAGGGATATTTAGAGCTGTCTGAGATACAAATGTGGGTGGAACACAAAATATATAGGCTTGGAAAGGACTCCACTAATACATACAACTTGAAAGTGAATTAGTCTATCACACATGGTGGGTTCTAAAACCTTTGTGTGAGTTGATGTTTGGGGTGAATAGGGAGTTAAATAATTCATCATCCAAATGCAAACAGACATAAATTGGAAATGTCTTGGGCAAACTGGATATGGACTCATACTATCAGTTGAGCTCTAGAGTTCTCAGATTCAGGCTACAAAATCTGTTCTGTCAGGTTGTTCTGATGATCAATATACTTTCTACCTAAGGCGTCACCTCTGTCACATCTTCCATGGACCACTTCCACCCCTCTGTGATAACCTCTGCCCACCCCCTTTCCCTTCCTGCCTGAGGAGATTATAGAGACTTGAATCATCCTTAAGGTTTGTGTGTCAATCCCTTTGGTAAAGAATAATCATCATGAGTGTTTGGCAAATGCTGAACTCCTGGGCACCACCCTATCTTCCTGCAAGTTGTAGTAATTCTTTTAAAATAAGTCTGTTTGGGGGCTCCTGGGTGGCTCAGTCAGTTAAGCATCTGCCTTTGGCTCAGATCATGATCCCGGGCTCCTGGGATAGAGGCCCAGGACTAAGGCTCCCTGCTCAGTGGAGAGTCTGCTCCTCCTTCTCCCTTTGCCCCTCCTCCAGCTTGTGCTCTGCTCTCTCTCACTCCCTCTCTCAAATAAATAATTAAAATCTTAAAAAAACAAAAAGTCTGCTGGAGCAGCTAGCTTGCTCAGTCAGTAGAACATGCAACACTTGATCTCAGGGTTGTGAGTTTGAGCCCCACATTGAAGGTAGAGTTTACTTTAAAAAAAAATGTGTTTCATGTTTTAAATCTTAAGTTCTGCATTTCAAAATGCTTTATAAAGAGCCAAATACTTTTTGAGCTTTATTTGCCATTGATCGGAAAAGCTGTAGATATAATATGATTTCTACTTTCTGCCTAACAATAACCTGCTTTTCTGAGCCAGACTGCACCATCCATAGTACCAAGTACCAAGTTACCAGTCTGCCTATCAGACTTAGTATTAAAATACTAAGGTCATGAGCAATGGAATCTGTCAAGTTCACTGTAGTATTCCTTAGGCCTGCAAGTGAGAGACCCACATGAAGCCCTAATGGAAATAAAAAAATATAAAACTTTAAATTTCAATCCTCTGCTTCGCTCTTAAGACCATCATAACTTGTCATTGGTTAGTTCTGGAAAATAGAACCTAAAATATTTAAAGTAATTGATTTTTTCCCTGGGTAAACAACTTCAGAGATAAGCTAAGGGTTAGCATATTATCCTTACATTTCCCTTCACATACACTGGGGAGAGAAGGGAGGGCTGTTTGGGAAGATGCAGTTATAATCTTTCCCAGCAGAAATACCTAATTACACTCAGGTCTTGAATCTCCAAGATAGCATATTTTGCCCATTCATTGCTCAATAAATATTAATTGGTGGAGATGGGTTATAATTTAGCATGTGTATAATATATAATTTACCTGTAACCTATAATTATCTTAAATGCTCAAATAAGGGAATTGATTGGACTGAAAAGAAAATAACTTATTTAAGTTTTAAAATGTTGTTATGATCTAACACTTAATAAAATCACCCACCTTCAGACATCATTTCACTTACATAGGCAAACTACCATTTGCCATGCTCTGTCTCAAGAAAGACAAGATCGAAGTCAATACTGAGCTCAGCTTTATGTATGCTCTAAAGTTCTCTGGTGTATTAGAAATGTTCTGTGCTATTTGCCCAGCTCAAAATGGCCAGTTTCCATGACTGCTTCCTCCACCCAGAGGAACAAGCCCCCATTTGTGCATATTTGTTAATTCATAAATGGCTGGACCAGAGAGAGGCAGATCTTTGTTTTTAATTTAAAAAATTATTTATTATTACTGTTTACCAATGGAGGATGTACTTTATTTACACTAGCAGTCAAAGGAGCAAGGTGAATACACCAAGGTAGTTAACCATTGAGAGAAAATTCTTAAGCCAAATCCGTCAGATGATCATTCCTAGGACTATGGAACTGGGATTCAATTCAGCCAGCCTGGCTGGAATTAAGAGATCATAACTGAGAGATTAGTGGGCAGCCATCTTCTGCCCAATATACATCGAGAGAAACAGAGAACAGTCTCTGAGAAAGGACAGATGAAGAAGAAAAGAGAAGCAGAAAAGTAGAGACAAAGAACAAAGAGGTCCCCTTAATGGGTTTTCTGATGGCTTTCCATCCCCTCCTTCCATGCCTTTGAATGGCCTTGCTGCTCTGGGTCCCACAAGGTACATCAGCAACCTGACAATAAATCCGCCTTCATCCCACCCAGTTCTTTTTTTCTTAAATTAGTTCTAACTAGTTTCTGTTGCTGACAATCAAAAGAATCCCTTCCTAGACCCTGAAGAATATTTAACTCATTCAGCTAAAAGGTAAGTGATTCCTCTATCCTTTGCCATGTTTTTCCCAAGAAGACTGCAGTCTTTGTCCACTGCTACCCTCTAAATTCCATTTTTCAGTGAATAAGAATAAATCATTATGTCTAACTTTTTTCATCTCTATTGGTGGAAATGAGAAGTAAACACGGTCTTTGTTTTTAGAGACCAATACTATTCTAGCCCAGAGAGTAGGGGTAACTGAGTGGTAGCTGCCTCAAGACACCCATCCCTGATTTGGTGGTGGGAAGAGTGCAATCAAGGGGCAGAGAGAATGTTCCCACTCTAGCTCACTCACACATGTATCTGCCCAGATATCTATGTGCCCATGAGCACATATATACACATATGAGAATAATGGAAAAGAGAGGAAAGTTCAGAGTCCAAACTCATGCCCTCTGTGTCTTTTTTATTCTCCATATCCCCAGAGTCTCTCACAATCCACTGGGAGCATTCAACCCAACCAGCCCTCCCATGGAGCTTGTAATCAAAATTACCATTCAGATCCATCTTTCAGGGCTCCTTGCTTTGCAGTTCTATTATTGTTTCATGAAACTTTAAAACTTTCCACCCTTCTTTCATTGTAGTCAACTTTAAATAAATTCAGAGTGTCACTTGTTAAAATAAATGACATTTAAACAACCTCAGCATGGTAACTCATTGCTCATTATCATAGAGAGCTCTTCTGAAAGGTCTATAGTACATTATCTCTACGAAATGGATTTTACCTTCAATATTAACCTCATTGCTCAGAGAGGACAGGTGCTAAGCACTCTGGTGAGAGGTGGCATAGAAATGCATAGGTAGATTGATAGAACCGAGCAAGTGATGATGAACTAAAACAAAAGAAGGGAAAAGGTTTAGGTTAAATATTAGGTAGCAAAGCTGAGCCGGGAGAGAGCTGTGATGATTGAGCAAGCTGCCATGGAAGACTGAAGAACATTTTTTTATTATTTTAGCTACTCAAAGCTCTGGTAAAAGAAGCCACCTGTGGGGTGTGACTGATAACTACCGTGCACCTCAGACAAGCCCTAGGTATCTGATAGCCCAGTGTTTGCATTGCACAATTTGAGAAACTGAGGCCCAAAGCAAATATTGCCTTATTTTCGAGTACAGAATAAGTAACATAACTCAGCTGGTCGGCAACCATGCAGCTCCACATAGTTCTCATGGTTCTTTTGCCTCACTCTCTGCCTCTCCAGGCTTTTCTTTCTTTCCTTAGAGAGAAATACTCCTTAGAGTATTGAGCCAACTGATCTGACAGCCAGTACCTGTCTGCCAAGGTGTTTTCTGTGCCTCCATATTCCCAGCAATATACACATCCATTTTTTTTTTAATGTTGTTTTGTTCTTAATAACAAAAGGCACTAAGAGGCCCTTTGCTCTCTTAGCAGGCTCCAATGTCATGATCCAGAATAAGGTTATAGCCACCATATGAGCACATCCATTCCCAGGAAAGGCTGGTGATCATCTGAATTCAGAGTCTCACAAGGATAGCTGCTTCCTATCCATAACCTCTCTTTGAATCCAAGATGTTAACTGTGATGTTGTGACTTATAAGAGGAAATAGATATATTTGCTTTTAGTTCCTGCTTTTAGTATAGAGCTCCTAAATTCCTTAGAGTTTCCTATAACCATGGTGTCTTTTTTTATGTTAATAAAAAAGGTGCATGGGATGCATCTAATGATGGAGGTTGTTGCCCAGAGAACCAACAAAGTCATTAGAGGCTTGGAACTTTTGGTCCCACCCCTGACCTCCATGAAGGAGAGAAGGCCTGCTAGTTGAATCAATTGCCAAAAACCAATAATTTTTCATGCCTATGTAATGAAGCCTTCATGAAAAAAGGATGGGGTTTAGAGAGGTTCTGGGATGGTGAGCACAAGGAGATTTGGGGAGAGTGGCAGGCCCCAGGAGGGCATGGGAGCTCTGTTTCCCTTCTCCATACCTTGCCCTCTGCTTCTCTTCCACTTGGCTGGTCCTAAATTATATCATTTTGGGATAAACAAGTAATCTAGTAAGTAAAATATTTCTCTGAGTTCTGAGAGCCACTCGAGCAACTTAATATAACCCAAAAAAGGGGGTGGGGAGGAATTTCTGATTCATAGACAGTCGGCCAGAAGTATAGGCAACAACCTGGACTTGTAACAAACTTTGAAAGTCTGAGGAGGGTCCTTGGAACCTCTGATCTATAGCCAGTTCGTCAGAAGCACAGGTGACAACCTGGGTTTGTGACTGGTGTCTGAAGTGGAGGGGGTGGATGGAGGAAGTCTTGTAGGACCAAACTTTGAACCTGTGGAATCTGATGCTATCTCTGAGTAGATAGTGTCAGAACTGAGTCGAATTACAGGACACCCACCTGGTGTCCAGAGCATTGCTTGTTGCTATGGGGAAATTTGCCTCCCAAAAGTGAAACAGCTGACCAGAATCCCTTTATTAGCCTATAGGAATCTCGAGAGGAATAGAGTCTCTTGTACTCTGATCAGGTTCTGTGAGCTTGGGAATCTTCTAAGTAAATCTTCATAGTTAAAAAAAAAAATCTTCATAGTCCTTATGCTATGTGCTTAGCCCTGAATATGGGCTGGTGAAGGCAGAGGACTGAGAAGGAACTTAGCCTTTGATTTATCTACAGCCTAGTAGTAGTAGAAGGGTAAAGAGGCAAGTTTTACATGCATGAGGCAAAGCAAGATGACATGCCTATGGGCTTTTAATTTACTGCAAAAATGAAATAAAGAAGTCAGTGTGGACTTGGGTCAGACGGCAGTAGGGAAAAAAAGCACTGGATGTGCATAAGTTTTACTTTCATAACCTAAGAAAGTAAGACCACATGGATGAGTGTCCAGGGATAAGAATTATGACCCCAGCCCGTAATTTACCATGTGACCTAGGAATCACTCTCCCTTTCTGGATTCCCTCACCTGCTCAGCGAGGGCACCCGGGTCTTTTTCAGCTGAGGGAACACTACTGTGTCTCTGCAGCCCCTCCCTGGTGGTACCATGTCAAACAACAAGTGCATTCCCCAAACTTTGCCATCTGCTTCCTCAGAACTTCCCTGGGGCCACAGTGACTGATGAGTCTTATACATTTTCTCTCAGACTAAAAATATTTCCATGAGATCCAAAAACAGTCCAGAGTTTATCTTTGAACTCATACCAGTAAGTGTTTAAAATAACTATTTACTGGTAATAATGAAAATATTTGAGGTGCTCTTCCAAAGTTCTAGTTGTGAGATATCAATAAAATAATTGCCTAATTCCAAACCGTGTACTGTTCTAATTAATTCTGCATGAGACATTTTTCCAGCTTCAAAGATTGCTTTACTTGTATTGCATAACAAAATAATGGTATAATTAGGAATAAATTTGTCACTTTTATAAGTAATTCATTTTTATTATGTGTTTGGAAGCAAAGCACAAGCATGATTAAAGCCCCTTTAAAAGGTTTTATTAATTATTATGATTATTATGGATAATAAGCGTCCACAAGCTGCAGAATGTATCCCAGGCAAGATGCACAAAGCCACAAAACATGGCAGGAACAGGGATGGATGCCAGATTCAGGTTTCTTTATTCTCTATGGTTCAAGTCTCACTGTCTATCCTGTCCCTTCTGTGAGGCAGGAATTTCACTTTTAGTCTCCTTCAACATCTGCTAAGGCACCCTCTCCACTGGGCAATCCAGGAAGCACGCACCTTTTTCTTCACTATTCTCTTGCCTTTATTTACCTCCCCTCCAACATCCTATTCTGGAAAAGTACAGTTGGTCCTCAAAAGTCAGCTCAGAGAGTCTCCTGCCAGGGACACTCCTCTGGCCTGCCACTGTGGACTGGGGGCCCCTCCTGTGTTATTGCTTCCGCCCTGTGCATTGGGCATTGAGCAACTTGAGGCAAGGAAAGTATCTTATTTTTGTTTTATTTTTTCTTCTATCCCCCACAGAGCCAGTTGTAGAAGGCATTCAAGAACACTTACTGAATATGGGGCACCGGGGCAGCTTGGTCAGTTAAGTGTCTGCCTTTGGCTCAGGTCATGATCCCGGGTCTATCCCTGGGATAGAGCCTGGCATCAGGCTCCCTGCTCAGTGTCTGTGTGTGTGTATTAGAGGAGGGTGTTGCTTCTCCTTCTCCCTCTACGTGCCACTCCCCCTGCTTGTGCTTTCTCTCTTTCTCTATCAAATAAATAAATAAAAAATCTTTAAATATATAAAAAGAACATTTACTGAATCGATGGGTCGCCTAATGACAATAAATTAAAAATAAGATCTATCTTCCCATTAATATGAATTGCCTAAAACCCACAGATTGGATTCTATTAGTGAACACAGGTGTGCCAGGAATCTGTTCTGACAAGTAACTGGGGTAGCTACTACCTAGAACTCTCTCTATATGTAATATGTGAACTATCTTGCTTTTGAGAATCCATACTTTAGCCGAAAATATGCCTCACCAGCATTCTTTCCTCAGATGACTTAATGTGAAGCTGCAGATTCATAGATCATAGCTGCAAGGGCCCTCAAGGGCCATTTTCTTTAAGTTTCTAATTTTACACATGAGAAAAAGACTCAAATAAAGGAAGAGCCTACTGAACATCACACTAAGTTAGGTTGATATGGGACTCAGGGTTCCTGACTTCTAGACAGGAATTCTTTATTGTGAATTGCCAGTCATCTCCTTCTTCTAAAGAAAGAAAAGGCCACTGCACCCACAACTCCCTGTGGGATGAGGAAGGAAGCACATCTCTATGGTTTTTTCCTTTTCCAGGCTATTCCATCTGTTTGCTGTTTCACAGGTGTTACTGGGATCATAAGACTATTAAGGCCATCAGTCCATTCATTTATCAAAGCTACTCCTCTGCCTCCTTCTCGTTCCTCCCAACTCCCATGGTCCTACCCTCATTCCAACCTTCAGCTTAAAGGCAACTTTATCTACTGAAGATGATGACATCATCCTACAGATAACAATCCCCATGGAAACCATGTAAACATGAAATGAAGCAGAAGCCATATGTCTTATTTTAGGTCCACAGCCTGGCTTTCTAAACTTGCTCTGACTTCCTTTAATTGAGCCCTATTTCTCTAAGTGCCTGTCCAGGGGCACCTGCATGAGAAAGAACAGAGAAGGAAGCAGAGAAAGCCCTCTTGTTCAGTTGGTCAGATGGGGCAGTCCAGCCATAGGTCATTGACCAAAGCATAGGATGGCATATACAGGAATACAGTAGTCCTGGCTCTGAGTGGACACCCAGAGAGGATATTTAAAATACTAGTTTGAGCAGCACCCCATGAGGGAAGAGAAAGTAGTAGAGGAAGCTATGGAGGGAGAAGCTTATTCTGGTCTCCAGTAAAATTAGGTACTACCTGCCACATTTTCCATTTCCCATTTTGTTCTGTTTCCACCTTCAAGGTTTCCACATGCTCTGGGTTATGGCTTGTGTTTAGCTAGAAGCACCCTGAACATCTCCTTAGCCCAACGAGGTGCAAAGGGAGAAGAACAGGAGGTTTGAGGAAGGGACCAGTGTCAGGTAATGTCTGAGGACATTTATAGGGGCACAGAGGCTCTCTAAATTTAGCAGATGAGGTATAGCTTTCCCTAATAGACAGCTTTCCCTAATAGTTTCATTCTTTCATTAACCTTTTCCTGGGAGACTATATGCCATTAAAAAGAAAATCACAAACTTTCATTTCACATTAGACCAAACCTAATGTGAGGCTCTGTATTTTACACATTAGAGAAAACTGTAGCCTCTGGAGGAATGACTGGTAGGTTGGTTGGGATGGACATCCTCATCGTCTCCTTGGAATTCCAAGCCATCATTTTCAATTTCCAAACCTAATTCACATCCCACCACTCTGTGCACCTTGCCTGGTTTCTCTGTAGTCCATCCTAATTACCCCATCTAAACACTTGCAATACATATTACATGAATCTATTTAGTAATTCACTGTCTGCTGTGTTTATTCTCTTTTTGACCCACATCCAGCCTGTGAGCTCTTTAAGGGGTAGAGGATGTGGCTTCCATTTTTCTTATGTCTCGGGAGGGGGAAACTATGCATTCATCCATTCATTTATCCCTCAAGCATTTTTTGAGCACCCACTCTATGCTGGGACTTAATCTAGGCACTAGACTTACAGAGATGAATAAAGTATGGTCCCTAACTTTAAGAGCTCTCAGTCTGGTGAGTGAATCAGCTATGTGGGCATGTAATGATCATATAGTGTGGCAAATGTGCTATAAAAGTACAAGAAAAGTAAGCTCTGTGAAAGCACAGAGGGAAGAAGGGCAGATTCAGAAGGAATGGCAGTAGGATTGTGTGCCAAAGCTGTTCAATAAATATTTGTTGATTAATTAGGGGAGGGGTATACTTCTTTAGGGATTATAAGGACAAAATGTCCTCATTAGCTGATGATGAAAGAAACATTTTTCCTTACAGTTAGGAAGCTCATGGGAGCTGGCAAGTGATAATCTGTGTATTAATGATAACAAAAGGAAGAAACACTGGCAGAAGCAAAAAGCTCTCAGGCATGTTAAGCATCAGATAAGCCCATTACATTTCTGGACGTGCAGTGCCCTGTCTTGTTCATGGGAGACTTCGTGTCTATCCTTCTCCCCCATCCAGGGAGATTCGCACACTCAGAGAGCCACATTCCAAAAATTCAGCTCCAGGAAGCTCTGTGGGCTCAGACCAGCAGCTGACAGGCCGACAGATGTGCAGGTCTTTCTTCAAGACCCTGGCCTGGCAAGGGGTGGGAGCCTCTCTGTGTGGCCTGGGCTTTGCCTGCACAGTTTATTTATTCTGCAGCATATGCTGGCTCAGCACATTAAGGCAGCTCCAATTTTCCATGTGCATTTTAGTCGTCCCTTAACTCTCATAAGTTGCCTTTTGTAGCAATCTCGTCCTTATGGTTTACAAAGGAAGCAGCTGTGATTTTTCATCCTTTGAACTCTTGAGCCAAATGGCTTAACACTACCCCGTAGTTACCCTCTCCCCTGGATCAGATGACCGACAATGTGGTGGTCAGTAACAAGCATCTTTGGCAAAGCTGGTAATGCGCTTATTCTTACACCCTGCTTCACACCATGATGGTGCTTGTATGTCCTCAATCTGTCCATAAATCACTGTCAAGGTGTACAGAAACACTAACTAGTAAGAAAGTGAAACTCTTTTGCTCAGCGGGGAGGAGAGGTCTAATCATATATGTAATGCAAGGAGTACTTACACTCTTTTTCAGGTCATTCTATCACTTCCAGTGGGCTTCTAGATCAGCTTCACAATTTATATGACTATCCCTCTTTTTCTATGTTGACAATTGTAACACAGGCTTTGCAGTTATCCACATCAAACTATAAAAGACAGTAATAGGTCTGATTGATCAATTAATCAGAAGAAAATTTGTACACATTTAATTCTATTTATGTTAAAAGAGCAGCAATGGTAAAAGGAATTTTTACATTAAAACTCATGATATTAAAGCAATTAATTTCCATATGGATCAATGGTCTATGTCTGAAGTAAGAAATGCTTAAAAATCAATATTTAAAGCTAAAAATGAGGTCAATATAGTGTCAGTAATCCTTCAATCTTTGGGAATTCAAGGTTCAAGAGCAACATATCCAGTGCTTCAAAGTTCATACTTAGTTTGTACACTGGAACTCTTTATTTTATTGTAATATTCGTCATTTTAAAGTTTGCCCTCTAGAGGTCTAAGTACCCTGTGAAAATGTGTCTCTTAGGATTTAAGTTCATCTCTAGAATGTCATCTGGGTGGGGAAGCCAAAGAGAAGGAAATCAATTCAAAGAACTTAGGATATCAGGAAATGGCAAGGCTGGAGCAGAGTAAAGACAGAGTTGCAGAACTTTTATTTCATCTGTAGTTTCTGTTGGGTTTGACATTTATTCTTGAGTAGAAATTGTGATCATTGCCTAAGATGCTGAACTTAAGAGGACAGCAAAGTAGACTGGAAGGTTGTAAACATGAAGAAAAACAGGCTTTATTGAAAAAAGAGAAAAACATGAATTAAGAGCAATTCACAAAGGATCATCTCAGCCCCATAAAATGAGGGCGGTTTAGCCTCTGTTTCTGTGTCTGTTCTTCTAGTTATAGTCCAGGCTAATGGGCATCTTGAGAGGTGGTAACTTGTGCTGCTGCCAGTGGCTCTGAGGCACAGTCACACTTTATCAACAGACAGCTGGCCCTGGCACTCTTTAGGAGAAGCAAATGGAACAACCTAGGAATGCCTATCTCCCCAGATTATTAACACTCCCCAGATTAGGGCAATGGTTCTCAACTGGGATGACTTTCCACCCCCAAGTAATATTCGGAGATTTTTGTGTGTGGCTATAATTTGAGAGGTTCCTACTAATAGCTAGTGGATAGAGGACAGGGATGCTGCTCAACATCTTACAATGCATGAAAGAGTTCCTTGCTACCAGAGACTCATCCAACCTAAAATGTCAATACTGTCAAAATTGAGGAGCCTTGCCCTAAGCTCACTAGAGTATTTTCTAGCTAAAAAGATTTTCTAGCTGTGCTCGGGACACATGACACTCCACTAGCCAAAGTGGGAAGCTTCTATATTCTTCTCAGGTCTCTCCCTCACTGACACATCATCCTCAAGACAACTGGTCCTTATTCTATCCTGTAATATGTGCTCATACTACATATTCATTCCATGCATGTTCAACTTCCCATAATATTCTCAAGGGGGCAGAAGGGCCTATTACATGGAAGAACAGAACTCAGAGCTTACCTTTAAAATATTTAAGTTGCTGCTTTGAACTTGGTACATAATTCAGCTTTGGCCCTCCTCTCTGAATCCTTCAGATAATTTATGAACAGATTCCGTTGGTAATATCCTCTCTGGCCTCCTTCTGATTAGTTCAGATGTCTTATCCTTAGGATTAAGTGTGCTTCATCCATGAAGTACTTTCTGTCAACTTGGCACAAATCATTAGTCCTTTACATTCCAAGAAGTTCCATGTCATAGCCTGCCTTTGTGCCCTGCTTCACATTCTATCTCTTCAGGGAAGCCTTTCCTACCTGCTCTAGCTCACATTTATCTTTTTTTTTTTTTTTTTTCTGAGAAACAGAGAACTGAGTGTGGAATGTCCTCATACTTTGACCTTGTGTTAGTTAAGTGGTTACTGATTACATAAATCTCATCTCAGCAATGAATGGTCATTAGGGGCGCTAGGAATATAATAAGATAAAAAGATATTGTCCTGCATGTTGATGATGATGATGATCATCATCATCAATAGCTTCAGTACTTATCATGAGCCAGGAACTATGCTAAGCATTTTAGATGTACCACTCAACTTTACAAGAACCATGTTATTACTCCCACTTTTCATGAGTAAACTGAGCTCAGAGAATTTAAATAAATTGCTCGGAATTACCAACTTTTAAATTCCAGATGTTTATTTTGAATTTAGATGTGCATGAATCTAATCTAACAAGTCCACTGCACAGTCTCCCTCAAGGTGCTCACAGTCTAGTGGAGGGACAAGTATATTCATTTGGGGGGAAAGCCTCCACAAGCCAAGTCAATCTAATGAGCTTGTTGGTGACTAAGCATCAACAGGCTCCGGGCAGACATCCCACTGATGACTTTAATGTACCTTTTCTGAAACCAGCCTTGAGGACCCTGCAAACACGTGGCTCAGTGCTACATAGTCTTATGAATAATAATGAAACCCAATCAGGAACAGAGGCCTTAGATTTTAATTGAGCTATCTTTTAAAGGACTGCTTTTCTCAGTGTCAAGGTCATGTTCTCCTAGCTAAAGCAGTTATTTTATGTGTGTAACAGAGATAATAGGCACTGGAGACACATTGAGGACATGTGGCATACGGCATGAAAGAAAGGAGGAAATATACGAAAAGCAATCATTGAAGTATACACTATAGACCTTCCCATTGATAATTGGTTTAAATTATTAAAGCACATAAGAGGTTATTAACTAGAGAGAGTATAAATTACTTTTTTTTTTTTTTGCTGAGCATGACTTTTCAAAGTCTCCCAAACTTCCACTTAAAAAAAAAAAAGCTTTAAATTTAAAGCCATTAGAAAAAATATCTTTTAAAAATTATCTCCAGAGTGGATGGATGAGGAGAGAGCAGATGCTTCCTGAATTTGAGATCATGTTACCTGTCATGAGAATATAAAATGAGAATTATTATTTAAATAATGGTAATGTTGCTCAAGAGGTGGCATTGGGCTAGGTCCAAAAAGTCAGGGTTGTAGGTCCCTGGGATTGAAAACACCCTGAGGCACTGGGACAGATAGCTGAAAACATACTCTCAGAACTTTCGAAAAGCTCTGGAATGAATAGCTCTCAGAGCACAGCTACATAAGGATGTAAGCACACATCTGCAGTGGACATGAGGAGTAGGAACCTGAGACCTGATCTTGTCACCTACACCAATGTGCAGAAACAGTAGAGGGAAGTAGTTGAACCCAGGAGGTTTTATGAAGAGGCCCAGCCAGAGCAAAATGAGTGACATACATCTTCCTTCTCACTCTGATGTATATCCCTGTTCTCCAAGCCCTTCTGGACTTTTCTGCAAATAGGTCTGATGAGCCTGTTCTTATCTAAGGCTGCTCCAATCTTCTGGGGCTCTGAATTAGCATTTTTAGGATGTACTGTTCTGGCAAGAGACCCTATATCTAGTAAGGCCAATTATCTTCTTGGATTTTTAGTTCTATCTTTATTCATTAACTCCCATTTCCTCTCTCAGAAATGAGCTCATTTGGGCTGCTTGCCTTTTCTTTGAATGACTTTTCCTCCTTGTGGCCTAAATCCAAGATCCCTTTGCTCAAACTGACTGCTTCTAGGCCTCCTACTTTGCCCTGTGGTTTCCTCGCTTCCATATTTTGTTCATCAGTGATGCCTTCACTGAAAGAATGAAAATGAGGAGCAAAACTGTTCTCCCCTGCCATCCAGCCCAGGCCAAGCTCTGTTTTGTCTGGCCCTCCAGGATGACAGATCTGCTGCAACCAAAGAGCCATCATTTTTAAAGATGGTCATGATTTTTCATTACATGAGATAAAAGGATACAAAGCAGCATGCCACATAAATGCACGTACATGTGCACACATGCATGCACGTACATGTGCACATGCATACACACACACACACACACACACACACACACACACTGCAGTAGATACCTCCCACCAACCTTCACCAGAACTTCTTACCTTTTTGTAACTGTTTGTCCCTCAAGTCCAACCATATTCCTATAGATGCTAATTCCCTTGTTCAGGATCAGACTCAAGCCAACATGATCAATGAGAAATTTTCCTTAGAATAAGAATTCTTAAATAGATCTGTCCTATGACCCAGCAATTGCACTGCTGGGGATTTACCCCAAAGATACAGATGCAATGAAACGCTGGCACACCTGCACCCCGATGTTTCTAGCAGCAATGTCCACAATAGCCAAACTGTGGAAGGAGCCTCGGTGTCCATCGAAAGATGAATGGATAAAGAAGATGTGGTTTATCTATACAATGGAATATTTCTCAGCCATTAGAAATGACAAATACCCACCATTTGCTTCGACCTGGATGGAACTGGAGGGTATTATGCTGAGTGAAGTGAGTCAATCTGAGAAGGACAAACATTGTATGTTCTCATTCATTTGGGGAATATAAAAAGTAGTGAAAGTGAATAAAGGGGAAAGGAGAAAAAATGAGTGGGAAATATCAGAGAGGGAGACAGAACATGAGAGACTCCTAACTCTGGGAAACAAACTAGGGGTGGTGGAAGGGGAGGTGTGGGGGGCAGTGAGTGGGTGACGGGCACTGAGGGGGGCACTTGATGGGATGAGCACTGGGTGTTATTCTATATGTTGGCAAATTGAACATCAATAAAAAATAAATTTATAAAAAAAGTATAAGAATTCTTCTCAGATTAGAAATAGTAAATTTATGAAAATTTCCAGAGTCAGAATTTCCTCAATATGCAAGAAGCATGTATTAGAGAAAGCATGTATTAGAGAAAGACATAATGATGCTAGCAACCCTGGAAATGGGACAGTGAGATGGGGGACAGAGAGCAAAAGTGCTAAAGGAATTCGAGACCTAAGTTCCAGTTATTCTCCTGGCCTTCCTAAACTGGAATATTGGCCTTTTCTTTGACATGTAATCTTACCAGATATCCTTCCAGTAAATACACTTCTTATTCAAGCTCACTTAAGTTCACTTAATATTGTTTCTACCTAAAGGACTCCTGGATAACACAGAAATATATTCTTGAATAATATATTCTGACATATTAAAGTATTTATCTCGATTTTTTCTTTTACTTCTCTGCATTTACCACTGCATTATAATGAACCTAAAACCTCACATATTTTGGTCATAATGATTTTGTCAGATGGTTTATCTGGTTAAGAGAGAAGTACTTGCCAAAAGAATAACAAATGTAATTGTGAGAAGTCATTTAGATAAGAGGTGACCCCCCACAACTGCATTAGGATCCTATATTTGTCCAGAAAATATGTACTGAGTGCCCAGGACTACTAAAAACTGGAGGTACAGAGCAAGAAAATCTGGATATGATTGTGTCGTGTGTGAGCTGGTGGGAAATATACATACATCAGTAATCACCTAAATACATATAAAGTTGTAACTACAATGAGTCCTATGAAGAGAGCAACTTGGAAATAAAAGGATATGACCAACTTTGAAAAATCAAGAAAACTTCCTGGAGAAAAACAACCCTTAAGCTGAGATCTGAGCAATAAACAGGAATTCAATGAGGAAGAGAGAAAAAGAAAGAATGGAAACTGCACAGAAAAGTCTCCATCCAGGAGGAGGTATGGGGCATCAGAGACACTGAGAGTTCAGTTCTCCTGATATGGAAGGAGTGAGGGAACCAGAGTAATAGAGGAGACCACAGAAGCAGGTGGTAATCATACTATATGATTTCCCAGGAGTCAAAGAAAGGAGTTTTGTCTTTTTTTTTTTTTCTCAGACAATGGAAGGGCTGTAAGTGTATATGGATATAGTATCTATATGTATATGTGTTTGGAACATAGGGGATGAAGCATGATCAGAATTGCATTGTTTGGACATAATCCTAACCATGGTGTGGAGAGCAGATTTAAGAAGATCCAAAGAGGACACAGGTAAATTAATTACAAGTCTCCAGAATGGGCATGAGCTAGGTTGGGGGAGTCGGGGGATGATAGTAGCTTATCCTAGGTTGGTGAGGATGGATGAAATAGGGGAGAGTCTGAGGGGCATTTAGGTGTATAGCTACAGTTCTGTTTTCAGGAAATTTAATTTCTGTCAGAGACAGGAATTCTTCTGTCACAGGCAAAGGAACTTAAATACATATAAAAAAATGTGACATGGGCAAACATAATTGAGCTAAAATTTGTTAAGCCACATTTCTATCATAAGTAATTAGAGAAACCTTAACAGCAGAGGGAGGACCTAAGCAATATACTAAAGAATAGGTCAGGTTTTATGAAGAAGGGAAAGATTCCTATGGGATTTAGCAGGAAACAGGAGTCACCTCCAAACTGGGTAATTTGAGGAGGGTTTAAGTAAGGAAGTATTTATAAGGATGTGAGCAATGGATATAAAAATTATAAGGAATGGTGAAGTACCATAGATCTAGTGACTACCCTTAGGATTGATGGACTGAAGTGAAGAAATAGCTGCTGAAATTTAGAAAGAGAGTGATGTATAGATAAAAGCAATGTGAGTGGAGGGAAGCACTTCAGCAAAAGGTAAAGAGTCTATAATGATTCTGCAGAATGAGGAGGGACCAGGGAATGTAACCTCTTCCCTTACTCTCCCTTCTTTCTCCAGATATCTGACCTGTGATCCTTATTGGCTCATCTTAGTCAAAGCCAGAAAGAATGAGGGCTGTTTAATAAAGTACATTCATGTCAGTCTCCTAGAGCACAAAGGAAGGGAAAGAAGGATGGAAAGTCTACCTGCAGAGAAAAGCAAAAGAAGATCCAGCTCATGGATGGGCAAAACCCATAAAACAAATCTAAGAAATAGATATTTACTAAATATGTACTGTGTTCATGGAATGGCACTGAGACTCTTAGTGAACACTGAAGTAGGTACACGTCTGTTTTGGGCCTATAGGAGCTCAGGATCAAAAAGGGAAGAGGGGAGAGACCATATGGGCCTTAGAAACACTAAATAAGGGATGCCTGGGTGGCTCAGCCGTTAAGCGTCTGCCTTCGGCTCAGGTCGTGATCCTGGAGTCCCGAGATGGAGTCCCACATTGGGCTCCCTGCATGGAGCCTGCTTCTCCCTCTGACTATATACCCGCCTCTCTCTCTCTATGTGTCTCTCATGAATAAATAAATAAAAATCTTTTAAAAAAAGAAACACTAAATAAAAATAGAAGTGATAAATCACAGGACAAGAGAACAACATAGGATGTTCCTTGGCAATATATGAACAATTACCAGGGATGTATGTGGTTAAAATCCACTTGTGGGCATCAGAGGTGAGGAACTCTATAGTCTCCCATGACCCTAAAACACTTCTTAATAGAAGTCCATGAGTTGAGACCTGCTGGGTAAAAATATCCTGATAGATGAAGAGCAAAAGGACAGGTACAGCATTGTAAGTTAGGAAGTGAGTGATTTCAGAATGGCAGAACAGAAGAACAAGTTGTGCTTGAAAAAAAACTGACTACCTAGTTATTACAAAAACTATAAACAAGCAGAGATCAGTTGTGCTGGAAATGTTATTTTATTCATAGATTTGTTTTTCAAATTGAGCATCTAGTGTGTGTTAGGCTCTACTCTTAATGATGGGAATGCACCAGTAAATATAAGACAAAAAACCTTGCAATTGTAGAGATTATATTCTAGTGAGGGAAATGGAATATAAATAAATATATACATCAGGTAAACATCATATATATATTCAAGTCTCATGGAGAGAATTAATATCAGTATGAGTATGTACTAGAGAATGACTAAATGGTAACACATGGGATATTCAAGGAAAACCTCAGTGAGGAGTTCCTTGGGCTCAGGTAAGACCTGAATTAGAATATAATTACCAGAATTATTCTTATTCTATATCATGATCAAGTAGAAGAAGATTTCAGGAAGACAGAGAAATGATACCTAAAGGAGGTAATGTGTTGGAGGAAATAAATGGCTGGAATGGCTCAAGTACTGGGATGATGATTTATACGACATGGTGGGGCTAGCTTGTACTGGCTACTGAGAGACAGTTTCCACATTTCCAGGAAATTTCTGAACCAGCTGACATCGTTTTGGCAGCTTGTAACTGGCCATGGTGGAAGAATTTAGGAGAGAAGCTGGAAAACACTGTAAATCAAGTTTCCTTACGGTTCCCAGCCTCCTCCTCCACCCCTACCCTCTATTTTAGAGAGCTTGTTCTTAAACATTTACCAGTATACCACAGGGTGGATATGAGAGGAAACTGGAAAAGTAACCAGGGACCTAACATTGAAGGGTTTATAAGCCAGGGTAAAGGAGTTTTTGATTTTATTTTAAGTGTGATGAGAAGCCATTAGAGGGTCTTAAGTAGGACAAAGTTGTGATCTGATTTGCATTTTAAAAGACAGTTCAGGCTATATTGCAGAAAACTGAAAGTAGGTAAAAAGGGAAAATAGGCAAATCAGTTGACTCAGATGAGAAGCAACAGTGACTTTGACTAGAGTGTAGCAATGAAAATGAGGAAAATTAAAAATTTGAGACCTATTGATATAGAAGTAGTAGAGTGTATATTTCTTACTCACGGATTTGATGTAGGAACGGAGGGAATGAAAGGAACTACGGATAATTTTTCAGTTTTGACTTGAGAAACTAAGTATATGATGATGCCACAAATTAAGAGGTAGAAAATGTATGTCAGAGTAGTGGTGGAGTGGGAAATTAAGAAAAGTAAACTTACTCTGTTAAGTTTGAGATATATATGTGATATCCATCTGGAAATGTCAAATAGAGAGTAGGATATTTATGCTTGGATTTTAGGGGACAGATAAGAACCATAGAAAAAGTTGGAGAGTTACTGGCATATAGGTAGTATTTAAAACCAGCATTTGGGTTAGATCACCCAAGGAGAGTGCAAAGAGAGAAATTGGGAGGTAAAATGGAAGTAGAGCAAAAGGGGAAGAGCCAACAAACATCAGCTTAGGGGAAAACCAAGGGAATCTGGTGTCATGATGCCAGGAGAAAACACCTCCAAGAAATTAGAGTCCATTTTGTTGAATGCTACTGGAGCTCAAGTAAGGTAAGAAGAGAGAAGTCACTTGGACTGGTGAAAATGGGATAGAGAATGCTCCTTACAGTAGCAGTATTAATGAAGGAGTGAGGACTATATGAAGTCCCCTTAGAATAAATTTGAGAAAGGATGTGCAGTGAAGAAGCAGAAATGGTCATAAAATTTGGGGGGTGGGGTGACAATAGCTGATGGAGGATAGGAGGTCAAAAGAGGTGTTTGTTTATGTCACTTTTTAGGTAGGAATAATCCAAATGTGTTTATATGCTAACAAACTGATCTTATGGAAAGGGGAACTTCAGTGTACTGGCAGGAGGGGAGGGAAATACAGAAGCAAAGTCCTTGAAAAGGCAAGAATGAAGGGGTCTAGAGCACAAGCGGAGGGGTTTTAATTCCACAGACATTTATTAAATGCTATGTGCCATGTTCCGTTGCACAGATTTCTGATATCATATCTGAAATATTTTCCAACATTTATTTGTCCTATTAGATTCAAACTGCTTAATGACTAAGACCCTATTTTGTTCTTGTTTCAAACGCCAAGTCCCAACCCAATTTCAGGTACACAGTAAGACTTAATAAATATTTGTTGAATATCTGTTGAATGAGACTAAAAAGTTTTAACCTAAACTATCACTATTAGCAGCTATTTGAACATTTGATTAAATCATAGGCATTACTGAAAAGACAGATATAACTAGTAAAAAATAGACAACTTCAATTACAGGATTTTTTTTTTCTTACTTTAAATTTGTCTTGGAGATACAGAGAAAAAGGTTGGGGCCAGATGGATGTGGGAGTTGGGGAAGAGATAGCTCCCTCTATGTTACCAATCAAAGAGAAGATAGCTCTTTTACATATAATCTAGTTTAATTTTTTTTTTTTACAGATTTAAAGCAATCTTTATCAAAACTCCAATGGTATTTTTCATGGAATTAGAAAAAAACACTCCTAAAATTTACATGGAACTACAAAAAAGACCCCAGATGACTAAAGCGGTCTTGATCAAGAAGAACAAAACTAGAGGCATCACACTTCC
Organism: Nyctereutes procyonoides; assembly: GCF_905146905.1. Lineage (NCBI taxonomy): Eukaryota > Metazoa > Chordata > Mammalia > Carnivora > Canidae > Nyctereutes > Nyctereutes procyonoides. The sequence continues at coordinate 16,310,434 of NW_026575048.1, read as the reverse complement.
TGATTTCAAATAACGTTACAAAACTATAGCAATCAGGAGTCCCTGAGCGAGTGGAGAGTCTCAGAGGCAGAAGCAGAAGCAACAAAGTTCCCGGAGCTTCTCCAAGGCTGCCGTCTGGGTTCCCTGTTCGGTCACCCCTTCCCTGCCTGGCAAAGGCAATGGCTTTGGTAGCTGATTTCTGACAGTCATCAGAAAAGACCCCGAATAGCCAGGGGAATTTTAAAAAAGAAAACCATAGCTGGGGGCATCACAATGCCAGATTTCAGGTTGTACTACAAAGCTGTGGTCATCAAGACAGTGTGGTACTGGCACAAAAACAGACACATAGACCAATGGAACAGAATAGAGAACCCAGAAATGGACCCTGAACTTTATGGTCAACTAATATTCGACAAAGGAGGAAAGACGATCCACTGGAAGAAAGACAGTCTCTTCAATAAATGGTGCTGGAAAATTGGTCATCCACATGCAGAAGAATGAAACTAGACCACTCTCTTGCACCATACACAAAGATAAACTCAAAATGGATGAAAGATCTGAATGTGAGACAAGACTCCATCAAAATCCTAGAGGAGAACACAGGCAACACCCTTTTTGTACTCAGCCACAGTAACTTCTTGCAAGATACATCCACGAAGGCAAAAGAAACAAAAGCAAAAATGAACTATTGGGACTTCATCAAGATAAGAAGCTTTTGCACAGCAAAGGATACAGTCAACAAAACTCAAAGACAACCTACAGAATGGGAGAAGATATTTGCAAATAACATATCAGATAAAGGGCTAGTTTCCAAAATCTAGTTTAATTCTTGACAAAAAATATATCATTGTTCCTACATATAGTATATAGTGTCAACTTTATAGTGTGTTGTCTTAGTGTGTCTTCTCAATAACTTTAATCTCCTGGGCCTCCCTGAAAGCATATTTTATTTCTGCTAATATACATGTCCCTGTAGCCAGCGGGTCCAATGTCAACTGTTTTACCTAATCCCAGCCACACCCCATCACCAATTCATCATGTTCTGCCCTATATCTCTGTTTATTATCCAAATTCTCAGCTTTCAACATCCAATTTAAGTCCCACTAACTTCAAGAATGCTTTTCCAAGGGAAAAAAAATCTATCAATTTGCTTAAATTCTATAGTATTTAGGGAATTAATTATTTAGCAATTGCCAAATAACACTTGATTGATTGAATTTCACACAACTGTGAATGTATGCAAGTGAGTGAGCAAGAGAAAGAGAGAGATTTAAAGAGAGAGAAAAGAGAGAGAGAGAGAGAGAGAGAGAGATTTCTATCTCTCTGTGAGAGTTTGACCTGACAGGAGATGACAGGTGTCCATCGGACAAGAATTTCATTCTAGCATGTCTTCTACTCTTCCATGCTCAGCAGCCCAAGGTTGAGGACTGAGTGTCTTGAGAAACTCAGCTATAAGTACTGATGGAACATTTTTAATTGTCTGTACCACATAAGTGCTATATCAACCACATTCTCATGGTAGTCGATTATTGATTCTGTTATTTTTCTTCAAAAATATATAAAAGGTGGTATCTCATTGTGGCTTTGATTTGTATTTCCCTGATGGCAAGTGATGTGGAGCATTTTCTCATGTGCTTGTTGGCCATGTCTATGTCTTCCTCTGTGAGATTTCTGTTCATGTCTTTTGCCCATTTCATGACTGGATTGTTTGTTTCTTTGGTGTTGAGTTTAATAAATTCTTTATAGATCTTGGATACTAGCCTTTATCTGATAGGTCATTTGCAAATATCTTCTCCCATTCTGTAGGTTGTCTTTGAGTTTTGTTGACTGTATCCTTTGCTGTGCAAAAGCTTCTTATCTTGATGAAGTCCCAATAGTTCATTTTTGCTTTTGTTTCTTTTGCCTTCGTGGATGTATCTTGCAAGAAGTTACTGTGGCTGAGTACAAAAAGGGTGTTGCCTGTGTTCTCCTCTAGGATTTTGATGGAATCTTGTCTCACATTTAGATCTTTCATCCATTTTGAGTTTATCTTTGTGTATGGTGCAAGCTGCGGATTTACCCCAAAGATGCAGATGCAATGAAACGCCGGGACACCTGCACCCCGATGTTTCTAGCAGCAATGTCCACAATAGCCAAACTGTGGAAGGAGCCTCGGTGTCCATCGAAAGATGAATGGATAAAGAAGATGTGGTCTATGTATACAATGGGATATTACTCAGCCATGAGAAACGACAAATACCCACCATTTGCTTCAACGTGTATGGAACTGGAGGGTATTATGCTGAGTGAAATAAGTCAATCAGAGAAGGACAAACATTATATGGTCTCATTCATTTGGAGAATATAAATAATAGTGAAAAGGAATAGAGGGGAAGGGAGAAGAAATGGGTAGGAAATATCAGAGAGGGAGACAGAACATGGAAGACTCCTAACTCTGGGAAACGAACTAGGGGTGGTGGAAGGGGAGGAGGGCGAGGAGTGGGGGTGACTGGGTGGCTGGCACTGAGGGGGGCACTTGATGGGATGAGCACTGGGTGTTATTCTGTATGTTGGCAAATTGAACACCAATAAAAAATAAATTATATATATATAATGTATATATATATATATATATATATATATTATACGTTTCCAGTTATAAAAAAAATAAGTCATGGAGATATAATGTGTAGCATGTGACTACAGTTAATAATACTGCAAATTGCTAAGAGAGTAAACCTTAAAAGTTTTTATCACAAAAATATATGTATTTTAGCACATTTTCTATTTTTGAAACCAGTGTAATCATGACATTATATCTAGAAATGAGCCAAAGCCATGTTGAAAGGAAAAAGCAGAGCAATGAGGTTAAGTGGAGAGTTCACAAAACAGCTTCAGAAGACCTGGAACATTTCAAAATCTCTGTAATAGTTGTGTGATCTTGGGAGAGTCACCTCCCTTCTCCAGGCCTTGAGTTTCTAAAGTGAAAGCTTTTGAATAAATGATCCCTAAGGTCCCTCCAGCTCTGTCAGCCCATGGCTCTAGGGTTGTGAATGAGATCTAAGCTTTACTGCCATTCTTTGATCAATACTGCAGACCATACTCTCCTGACATGCTATGCTTCCTGGAACATAACTGAAATAATGTGGGTGTCATATCTCTTTTGATTCCACAAACATGAACCAGAGTCATCAACTCTCCTCATTTAATCTTTCAACAAATAGCTCTGTTTGTTTCAGCTGGGGGCAGTATAAATAATTATAATAGACTGCCTTAATATACAGAGGAACAGATAACATTTAAGCAAATAAATTAGAAAATATCCATGTGCCCATATGGCACCCAGAAATTATTCTCCCATTAGCTACTTGCTTTTAGTTAGTAAGAATGGAAATCAATTTACCAAACCCCACAGCCATGCTGGAAGCAGGCTGCCCTAATATCCCCTTCAGTGCTGTCTTCCTTGATGGGGCTGGTGCTGGTTAGTAGCAAGCAGTACCCCCAGATTGCAGACAGCAATGGGCTTTGTTGTTAGCCAGGGCGGATGCCCTCTGGCAATCCTCCCTGGTGCCTGGTGCCTGCCTTGGCAGCAGAATTGGCTGCCTCTTCCTATTTGTCTCCTTGCTCCTATCGGCCTAATGTGGGTATTTGTTCTACTAAAGGGTTTGCTTCACTCACTTGGTATTAGACTTAGGGATCAGACATTAAATAATTATTCAGCCTAGAGCAGCGTTTTTTCTGGTGCTGCCATTTCTAAGCAAGCAGCTAGTTCCTGCAGGGCTCTGTGTTACAGGAGAAAAAGCATTCACAGCCTGACTAGAGTTCTGTATAGATGAGGGGAGGCCTATTAAACCCTTTACCTACTATTAGCTTGGAAAAAGGAGATTCTCCAGCTTTTCTCTGAATCGTGGAATTCCAGGAACTAAGCACATGGCTCTGCCATTAATATCTGTCAAATTCAATTTGTATCTTGCACCTCTGTGGTGGTGACCTTCACCTGTGGCCCACAAACTCCACAGACTGTCTTAATCACATCTATGTATTGAATAAGTCAAGATCTATACTTCAAGAAGGCTCAGTCCACTGCATTTGGAGGGCTTAAATGTCAGTGTCATATGTAGGATTTCTGGCTCCTATTCTCTAATTGCTACTTATAAGAACTAATCCGAAGGATGCGCATTAAAAATTCCTCCACACAGAATTAAATTTATGTTGTTGTTGTTGTTGTTGTTGTTGTTGTTGTTGTGAATACCATACGTTCCAACAACTTCTAAAGTTTTTGTGTGCTTGCCAACCCCAGATCTCAGGATTGTGCTGTAGTTCATCTGATCCAAATAACTCATACTTAGTATTTAGCATCTGAAGATGTGGATAACCACAGATAAGCACTTTCAATCATTCCTCAAATATTTAATGAGCAATCATGTGCTGAGTTCTGTGGATAAATGGTATTTGCCTTTCTAGAGATCATAGTCCAGCAAGAAAGACAGAAAAGTGAATAGACACAATTATTATAAAATATACCAGGTGCTGCAAAAGGCATAGTACAGAGTGAAATGAAAGCATATGGCAGATCACTCATTCTGAGAAACTTGGCCCCAGCGTGGTTTTCTGTGACACATTCCAAGCCATGCTTTAGCCATTAAGTCAATGTCATCTCTGAATATAATGATGTATATGTATATATTCACCTACACTCACACACTGTAAGGTCATCCCTGTTCGAAAGACTCAATTGGGGATCCCTGGGTGGCGCAGCGGTTTAGCGCCTGCCTTTGGCCCAGGGCACGATCCTGGAGACCCGGGATCGAATCCCACGTTGGGCTCCCGGTGCATGGAGCCTGCTTCTCCCTCTGCCTGTGTCTCTGCCTCTCTCTGTGTGTGTGTGTGACTATCATAAATAAAAAAAAAATCAAAAGACTCAATTGATACATGAAGCAAAAGACAGAATCTCTATTCCTCAGGAACTTATAGTCTCATCTAATACCGTTATACAGAAAACACAAATATGGTATGAAGTCTAGCTAAGCAGAGTCAAAGGAGTAGAATGCATTCTAAAAACTATTTCATCTGGAAGTATACATCAAATCAGGGAAGAGTTCCTTGAGAAGGGCCATGAAATCCAATCTGTCGACCCCATTCAGTATTTCCTGTGCACCTACTATGTTTCAGGTTTCTAGGATGTAAAGGAAGCCTGATGATGTGGGGGCTATACTACAGGACAAAATTAAAGCCCCAAGGAGACACAGAGAGAGGCATAACTGTTTTTTAGTGCAGCCCTTTTAGTCATATTTGACAGATTCAAATCTTTGTTCTTCTTCTTAGCAACATGACTTTAGGCTAGTAAGATGGAGACAATTAACACTACTTACCTCATAAGATTTTTCTTTCTTTCTTTCTTTCTTTCTTTCTTTCTTTCTTTCTTTCTTTCTTCTTTCTTTCTTTCTCTTTCTTTCCTCCTACCTTCCTTCCTCCTTCCTTCCTTCTTCCCTTTCTATGAGATAATATGATTAAAACTCTTGTATAGTTATTGACTTTTATTGAGTCTCAATAAATGATATTACTCCTTTATTAAAATGAAGCACAGTCTAATGGAGACCCTTTCATCACCTTCCCAGGCAGGATAACCACAGTCACCAGCAAGACAGTGGAATCTAATAGAACAAATGAATTCTTCTAGCCAGTAGATATTGCTACCAAGATATATGGGGCCTTATAACTGGACCCCTATAGTGACTGAGGAAGCAAATGCATCTTAGATATAGATTTGATTGACTTAAATGGTTAATTTTCTCTCTTACGTCAATGCATAGAAGTATGAATTAAGACTGCCCTGAATCCAAATACACAGAATAAGGAAGGTGGGTAGTGTGTTTATGACCTAGCCATTTGCCCTAATGCTTTTAGTCATTCTGGCTCTTGTCCAAGGTTGAGGCCTCTACTCCTTACTCCTACAAATGGCATCATTTTCTACTGCATCGTTGACACTCAGTAATTAAGGGGTTTCTAACATTTTTGTTATATTTTTGCCATAAAGTATTTCCTAGGTCTCTGGAAGCTTTGCACTGTAGTAAAATTCCTCTCACAAACTATTTTTTATATTTGGAGATAAGCCATGCTGTTAATATTAGGGGACAGAGGCATTGTTCTTTCTGAGGATCTCCAAAGAGGGTTAAAGATAAAAGACAGAGATGGCAGCATTTACCTTGGCAAACTTCTTCAACAAGGGATTCATGAACAGGTAAATTCAACTCTACATTATGGATGAAAGATGGGAAGGTAGAGACCCTAAAGCGGAGATCAGATCAAAACTACTGAGGTAGAGAAAGTAGCGAGCAGTTCCAGAGGTTAAAGCAAGAGTGAGAAGTTTATGGGGTCTCTCTGTAGTCCAGACTGAAGTAGGTGAAGAGGTGAAGAAAAGTCCTTGGGCGAATGTTTCCATTAGAGTATTTCCCAAAGGAAGCTCTTTGGAAACCAATGGCTGGAAAGTTTACTTTCCATGAGAAGTGTAAATCAGAGTTACATTTCTATTTCCAGCAATAAATGAAAGCGAGATAAACTTGATGGACTCAAACAGGTAGTCTGCCCACAGAATGGCTCTGCGGCTTGCTGGAAAAATCAGTGTCCGTAAGATTGCTTTCATTAGAGGGCAAGACAAGGTGGATCACCTTTCCACATCAGTGCCCAAACCTGCTCTGGAGTGGCTTCACTTCCAGTGGATTTGTCGCAGCCATCTGAAGAAGGGCAACTTCAGCAAGGAGGCTGCTGTCCCCAGGGCTGAGCACCAGCTATGGCCATAGCAGGAAGCCTGTAAAACTTTTAAGCCAGAAAGAAAATGCAGTTGTCCAGGCTCACACTGTGATTATCTTTGTGTTGCAGAAATAGGCATAGGGACAATATGGTATAGTTAAGAGCAAAGAGTCTAGAGTCAGTCTCCCTGAATTCATATCCCAGTTTTAGCATTTACTATCCAGGTGGCCTCGAGAAGTTATTTAATCTTTCTAAGCTGCAGTGCCACCTGCAAAATGGAGGTAATGATAGTAACAATTCCATAGGGTTATTATTGGGAATAAATATAAATAAATGTAGAGCACTCTGAATAATATCTGACACATAACAAAAGGTTACCATTATTATCAAGACTTGTTAACATTTTTTTTTCCCTAATGCAGGCCTTGGAGAATGACAACTAGGTCTACCTATGCAGGCCCTTTGATAATATCCCCATATAACTTCTTTGTAGAAGTAAAAAATGCTTTTTATGAAGCAGCGCCTTTCTAGTGTTGTCCTGCTTATTATAGGCATATGCATGGAAACCAAGGAGATAAGCTATGTGAGCTACCAATAACACCCCATGTCACTAGGAGTCCCCACCAGGAACACTGTTGACAGAAGCTGAAGGACAGTCAGTTCATTTGTCTGTCAGCCACATAAGAGGTATCTTTCAGGCTTCCGTGATTGTAGCAGTATCTGTGACACTTTTCAACAGCTCTATGCTCAGACCTGATCTGTGTGTAACCTATCCTGGGCTCCTCCAAGAGGGAAGGATATGTTCCTCCCATCAAAGTTACCAGTTTGCTTAGGAAAAGTGTCCTATCCTCAGAAAATAACTGACAAGCTCCCTGGGGTCCTGCTTGGTTGACCCTCTCTCTTTGGAGTGCATAGAAACAGAAGAACAAGGTTTCCTGCAAAAGATCAAGATTCCTGCCCCAGATATAGAGAAAAATTGAGGGTCCTCAGACCTCTGGTATGTGAGAGGGGACCTATGCATTCCAAGTGAGCACCTGGAAATCACTGCACCTTCCCTTGCTAAGTAGAGATCCATCACTTCCTTCTGCTGCATCTGCTTCCTTTGCCTAAAATGTTTCTTTTACTGATGGCTCAAATACCTTCAATCCAGTTGACTTGGACACCTGAAGGGGATAGTGGCACTGGATCACCTTAAAAATGAAAGGTATAATTTTTTGAACTTACTTTTTATGTATCATAATACAGTAGAAAATATATTGGTTTGGAAGTCAGGAGGCTAGAGATTGGTGTAGCTGCCTCTACCACAAATTTGTATGATATTTGGTATTTTTCTTCAACTCTGGGGAGAATGAGTCATCTCTTAGGAGTGAGAGGAAGACAAGTAATGCAGGTGCCTAACAACTCTATGGTTCTTTGATCAGGTAAGGCTATAATGATCTCCATGAAAGCAGAAAGCAAGGAGATATGTAGAAGAGATTCTGTAGTTTCCAAAACTAAGTCTAAGGTAGTTCATTGTCAGAGGTCACTAGCTGACAAGTTAACTCCATGACAAATCTGTGATATTTGACAACTGAGGAAAACCCTTGTAAAAAAAAAAAAGGTATATAATTAACTCTCAAAAAGAAAAAAAAGGAGACTAGCAATGTATCCATATACTTTAAAAGTATCCACTTTTGTTGAGAAATGTATCAAAATTACTTTTCCATTTGTTTCCATCATGAAGTAATAATTCAATTATGAAAAAAAAACCTTAAGATTTTGTGACAAGCTGAGCACTGGAAATATGAACTTCAGAAATACTTAACTTTTTTTTTTTAGAAATACTTAACTTTATGTCCATTTCTCAATCCTCCCTAATAAAGAATTTCTTCCACTTCTCCCCAGAAATAATCATACGTCTGGCGCTTCTTATGGCAACTAGCATGCACTAAAGGATTGTAATGGTACATTTCCTAAAATTCTCCATCTCCTGACATGTGCCAAACTCCAAATATAATATCAAACTCCAAACAGGATAACACAGAGTGATCCCTGGCTTTACTAACACAGTACATTTGACTTTGGGTTACCAAATTCTGCAGAGAAGGGAATCCCTCAAATGGAAGGCTTCAAGTGCATCCACGGCGGAATCATATATCACCATTCACTTTCTCGAATCATTAGTCAGTAGGCTTTGTACATTACCATCAACTATGAACCATGTATGATTTTAAAATAGGTCATTGGAATCTTCCATTACATATCATCAGCACCTAAACTTAGATGTAGACAATGGGAAGCTGCATGACTGTGTGACAAGGGGTGATTATGAAACAGATTCATATTTTAAATTTTATTCATTGTTCTCAACACTTTATTAGGAAAAGATGAAATCTTAGTTCTCAACAAGGAATATGTAGTTGCTGAATGATGGATGGAATGCTGCCATCTCTTGGTAATCTAGCACAGAGGAAACAGTTTCCAGAAAAGTGATTTTGCATTTTTATTGGCTAAAGGCAATGCAGTTAAGAAGTATAATTCTACTCTTCTGGTGTCAGAACAATCTATAATTGCTGTTATTATTTTTAGCATTTAATGCTTACGGTGCATATTGAAGCTATTCCCTGACAATAATACCATATTAAAAAGAATCCATCACATGGTTTGAATGCCTTAGCTTTCATGAAGGAAGGTCTAAATTAGGTTGGCCCAGCATTTCCTCTCACAAAATCTGCTTTTTGGATCTGTGCTGAGTACTCGCTCAGTAAAGTTCACAAGCTATGCATGACCCCTTTGAGTTCTGGGCATCACCCAAATGTTCCCTCTTCCAACATACATACAGAGAGACAAGACAATGGCAGGCCCCTCAGATTGGCTTTTGAAAGAATTTAAAAAATGGGGATTCAGAAAACCATGGCTCTTACTGGTCCTACAACTATAGCCAAGCAAGTCACATCTCCTCAATATTCTTACCTGAAAAATGGAGACAAGAAATCTCTGTTCGTCCTACCTTATCATGTTACTGTAAGGATTAAATAGAAGTAAAGACGTGAAAATGTTCTGTGAGGAGCAAAACACTGTACTTAGGTCAAGGATGATCAGAGAAGGAATAATATTGTTCTTTAGAGATTAGTAAACCTAAATGATTTTTACTTGGCTTTGTTCACAGTTGATTACCATTTTTCTCAGAGTTGAGTATCTGATGATAACAATAAAACACCATCAACAAACTAGTAGGCTTACCAAGGTGGCATTATCGTTTATAAGCTATCAAATCATTCAAATTTGTCAAATCATCATATCAACTCATGGCCCTATAGTATAATTCAAAGACATAGCATATTAAAGATAGTCTGGAAGACTGGGGAAACCATTCTGCCTTACTGTCACTGTATTATATCTACAATATATCTTCTACAGAAGTGATCAATTTACTAGAGCTTCTGTCCTATTCCAAAGACTAGATCCTCCTTGGTTACTAATATGTGATTCAGGAGAGCTTAACACTACACCTGGGCTGTATTTATTCCATAACTATTTATTTGATTGTTAAACTGAAATGAATTAAGTATTATTAACCATTTTCCATATTTTGAGTGCTAAACGGGGAAGAGGAGTGAGTTAAATTCTAAGTGCAGTCTGCACATTAGAAAAAAAATGTACCCATTTTGGAAAAAAAGTAGAATTTTTGGAAGAGAAAATAAATTGAGAAGTCATAAAGCAATGTGCTGTTTGTATTTTCTGAAGTCTAAAAATATGATGGGTAATAGAAAAGTCATGTTTATTTGGGAGTAGTAGGTAAGTTGGAGGAACAGGAAAGAGTCTGTGCTTCCTTAAGCCAATACAATGGAAAGTCGCTGCTAGCACAGACATTGGGATCTTGAACTGCACCAGAAAAAGTATAATGCTCATAATAACGAATTTAGTAGGTTCATTCTAAGCTGTATATTTATATATCTGACATATTATATTAAGTTATGAGCTATTCATTTAGAGGATCATGGTAAACTTTACACAGAATGGCAACTAACTTAAAAAAAGATTCTGGCAAAAAATGACAAGTGGGAACAAAGAAAGAAATTGAATAGGGATACAAAAGAGAAAACAGATTTTCAAGAGATATGTCAACTATATTCAAATATTAGAAAACTTTGCTGTGAAAAAAAGTTGAGAGTTAATGCATAAGTCCGGAAGTAAGAATTAATGTCACTGGAAAGAAAAGACAAGGAAGTACTTTCTCAATCTAAAATAAAATAAAACCACAGCAACCATAACTTTCTAAAGGGAATCACAAATGGTACAATGAGCTGTCCAAGGTAGAGAAGAGCTTCTTGCCCCAGATGTATTTAAGGACAGGACAGAGGAAAGATGGGGGCCACTGGCAGGGTGTTAGTAGAGGATTCTTTCATGAAGCAAAGGTCCCCCCTAAGTGAAATAATAAACTCTCACCTTATAAAATAAACATGCACTATGAATATAGTATTTTTCAGTGATATGTTTATGAATATCATATGGAAGATGTTATTAAAAACCATGACTTGGAAAGGAAATAGGGAAAGTAGAATCCTCAGCAGGAAAAAAAATAAAGCAAATTTGCAAATTTTGACAGAATCCCTAGATATGAGTCATAGCTGCTGCAGGGTCAGCATTTATGTACTAACTCTATGGTATAACATTTAACTAGGTGCCATCTGTAATCTATAGGTAGGGAGGTCGCCTTACATATAATCACTAAATGCAGTCCTTCATCAAGGTGAGTTTGTCTTATATTTAGATAAAATGATTATAAGTGTTTGCTTTTGAGATTGTAACATCCTCTGTACCAGCTCTCCTGCCTAGTACATAATTAACCTGTCAACCCACCCTGCAGTAATAAGTGTGATAGACAGGAAATATATTAGGAAGGAACTTTTGTGTGATGTGCTTTCAAGCCCTTCTTTATCCTTCAACTATCTTTCCTTTTAATTAGCACTTGGGTAACAGCATACCATAATGAATTACCATATTACTGTTATCAATAAAAATTATTTTGGGTCTAAAGTAGTCATTAAGATGAAATGTGTAAGACCTGTTCTGGATAGTTTGTAGGGAGATAGCAGTTGCAAATCAAATCTCTGTTTTGTATATTAATTTTAAAAGATTCACATAATGTCCAGATTAGTGAACACATATTTATTAAACATAAAGATGTGAATGTATGGAACATAAAGAAAAGGGAATAAATTCATGCATCTGGGGAGAATACGGCACGGATGTATTAAAGAAGACATTTTTGTAAAAGATGACATATTGAGCAAGTACATTTGTCTCTGCTACCTCTCTAGAGACCCACTTGAAACAACAGCAAGAGGACTATTTGCACCCCAAATACAAAAGGAATGGGATAAAGGATGATAATAACCAAATGCTGCAACAAGAAAGCAAAAGATTAAGTGAAACTAACTTATTGGATATGAGTATATTGAATGAACACTTAACTGGTAGTAGAGAAAAGAGAGGAGTAATCCAATTTACCTCCCACAAATAAGTCTCCTGTAAGCCTAAGAATTGCCAATACCGGCTATCTAGAAGGGACAAAAAGAAAAAAAGATCAAGTAAAAGATTTTTTATCAAGATAGATCAGAGATTTCCTTCTCCTCTTGGATCAGCTGGGCAACTTTCCTCCCATACCATGCTAGCAGATTGGAGGTGGAGGCGTCATCCCTGGAGATGGTAAAAGACCAGACAGAGTTGAGAGCAAAGATATGATCTGCTACTCTCCTCCCACAAGGTTCTAAGACTGTCACAGGAAGAATTATACAATCCAGGCAGAAAATTTTCAGTCCAGGAGAAAAAAACTTAAAGCTCTAGTGAAAAGCCTAACCAGTTCCACCTATAATAAAACCTACATGCATACCTGATTAGTATCTAATCAAGCTTTTTGTGTCATTCTTTTAAATGAACATGTAGTTAAAACAAACAAACAAACAAAACAAGAAATCCAGGGGAAATAGCGTGCAAAAGATAAAGAACAAAACAAACAGTAAAAGTACACTGGAGGACAAATTTTAACTATTGGGACTTCATCAAGATTAAAAGCTTCTGCACAGCAAAGGAAACAGTCAACAAAACCAAAAGACAACTGACAGAATGGGAGATGGTACTTGCAAATGCCACATCCGCTAAAGGGCTAGTATTCAAAATCTATAAAGAACCTACCAAACTCAACACTTAAAAAAATAAGAAGAAATGGGCAGAAGCATGAACAGACATTTCTCCAAAGAAGCCCTACACATGGCCAACAAACATGAAAAAATGTTCCACATCACTTGCTGTCAGGGAAATACAAATCAAAACCATAACGAGATCCCACCTCACACCAGTCAGAATGGTGAAAATTAACAAGACAGGAAACAACAAATGTTGGCGAGGATGTGGAGAAAGGGGAACCCTCTTCCACTGTGCTATGCAAGCTGGTGCAGCCATTTGGGAAAACAGTGTGGAGGTTTCTCAAGAAGTTAAAAATAGAGCTACCCTACAACCCAGCAATTGCACTACTGGGTATTTACCCCAAAGATACAAATGTAGTGATCTAAAGGGCCACCTGCACCCCAATGTTTATAGCAGCACTATCCACAATAGCTAAACTATGGAAAGAGCCCAAATGTCCATCAACAGATGAACAGATAAAAAAGATGTGGTATGCATACAACGGACTACTACTTGGCTATCAAAAACAATGAAATCTTGCCATATGCAAGGATATAGATGGAACTAGAGAATATTATGCTAAGTGAAACAAGCCAGAGAAAGACAATTATCATATGATCTCACTCATATGTGGAATTTAAGAAACAAAACAGAGAATCATAGGGAAGACAGGAAAAAGTAAAACAAGATGAAATTAGAGAGGGAGACAAACTGTAAGAGGCTCTTGATCATAGGAAACAAACTGAGGGTCACTGGAGGGGAGGGGTTGGGGGGATGGGGTACCGGGAGATGAACATTAAGGAGGGCATGTGATGTGATGAGCACAGGGCATAAGTGATGAGCATATAAGACTACTGAATCATTGACCTCCACCTCTGAGAGTAATAATACATTATATGTTAATTAATTTAATTTAAATAAAAATTTTAAAAATACACTGGAGAAAAGAAACAAAAAATAATCTAAGAGTGCAAAACTTAAAAAAAAACACTACTCTAATAATATCCTTAGTGAAATAAAAGAAAATATTGTATTCCCTAAATGGTCTGTTACCCTAAATAGTAACAGACTGTCATACAGAAAAGATAACCAGAGGAAAAGGAATAGCTAAAAATGAATTCAAGAAGGCAAAAATTAAAAGCTGAATAAATGGATTAAACCACACAGTTGTGAACAGTTGTGGATATCTTCCAGAAAATGGAAGAAAAGATGGGCACTAGAAAATAAAAATGAAAATAAGAAAAATTAAGATTATAATTAGGTTTAGGTTACTACAAGAGGTTTCCTATATAAACAATAAATATAGAGAATAAAAAAATTCAAAAGAGTTTCTTAGACATGATTATCTGAGCTCCCAGAATGAACAGTGTCATCAAGTTCCCTGCAAAAATGGATAAAATATACTACAAGGCACAACATCATGAAATTTTAGAGCACCAGAATAAAAAAGAAAAACCTGAAAATTGAAGAGATTAAATTTAAAAAAAGCAAGCTACTTCAAAGAATGGAGAATAAGAAAAGCTTCACACTTCTCAAAAGTAGTACTTGAATTTATAAGATAAAGGAATAAAGCCTTTAAAACTTTGAGGAAAAATTATTTCCAATTTTGAATTCTTTACTCAGCTAAACTCTCACTGAAATAAGAGTATAAATAAAAGCGGTTTGAGACATGTAATGTCATAGATTTGCCTTCCATATACCCTTTCTCAGGAAAGTGCTAGAAGAGGTGTTTTACCAAAAGAAGTAAGCCAGGAAATGAAAAGACATGGAATCCAGGAATCAAGGCAGATAAAGGAAATCCCCAACCTGATAATGGGAGGAGAAGCGGTAATAAAAGCTGTTTTGCAGTCCTAGGGATAAACCTCTTCAGATTGGAGTAGGTCAGAGGGACAAAAAAAATAATAATAAAATAAAAATTCTTCAAGAGTATTCTTAATTTCTGGGAAACCAAGTTTTACAAGAAAGAAAAAGTGGTCATGATATGTGGTTCATGGCTTAATTGTGAATAACACTAACACAGTCATAATTCTAATTTAGCCAAAATTAAGTCATAACTATGGTAATAGGGTGGGGTGGGAAGTGAACATGAGGAAAGTGAACAGCAAACAAACAAAAACACACCCTATTACTTTCTCTTCCATAGCAGGAAGTCAGCAGATAATGCTTTACCTGGTAAAATCAAGAAGTGTCAATGTAAGTGTGGTATTAACATGAAGGGAGATAACAAAGGAAAGCAAAAATATTTGAAAGTTGCCAGTTTCTGGAACAGTTATTGAACGGAGGTGGCAAGACTATCATATTTTTCATAATTAATCTTGTCAAATTTGTGTATTTAAACTATGCTATATGGGAAATTAAAAAATGTCTACAAAGTTCAGACCCATAACTACACATTCACTTTGACAAGCCTGAAGCTAGCCTCGGGGACAGAAGGACCTTGTTAGAAGATACTAGTGAAGATAACATCTTCTGTTGAGCTATTTTGAGGACACAAAGCCTCCGGGAGACCACAAGTAGCCAGAGGAAGCAGCAGAATTAAGAAGGAATGCTTAAATCCCACTCCTCATTTTTGCAGAATGAGAAATATTCTCGTTTTCTGCTCCCCAGGAGAGAAGGGCATGGAAACACTGTCTGCTTTCTTCCATGACCTCTGAAATGAGGCACTGGGTGTATAAGGCAAAATTGCTTCTGGGGATGTTTTTTCTTTCCGCATGGACTGCCCCCAGGACACAGGTGTCCTCTGCTTGTACAGGGGTATGCATTCCAGACAGTGTTCGCCCCTGACGCTGTACAGGGAAACCTACAGGGAGATCATACAGGGTGATGACTGAATGAAATAAGTCTACCTTCTCCTATTTACCTTTATCAGTAACAAATCTAACATGTTAACTCCAAGTGTATATAACTCATGTGGCTTCAAACTCAGGAGAAAAACAGCCTATTTTTATTGAACACCCCCTTAAAACCCAGCAGACAATATTGCCTTCCAGGACACTGCACGTTCCTTGCCAAGTGAAGGGCTGGTCATGATGAGTATAGTAGATGCTGCCGTGTGCTGCCAAGTGTTCCTTTCCAGGAGTGAAGACCTAAGTTCCTAGCTAGGGGAATGTTGTTTATCAACAGCCTTCTTCAGGCTCTTAAGAGAGTTGCCTTATTCAAAGATGCATCCTTTCACCAACACAAACTAGGTCCATTGACTGGTTAATGTAAGGTGAAAGGCCCAGCCCTCTACCCTATCTCTGGAAATATCTAAACAGCCATCTCAGGGTCAGAACTCTTTATTAGGTTGGCGGAAATGTGGAAGGAAACTTTATCACAACGTAAGTTCTCCCTCTGATAAAGCCTGCTTTCTTCGCAAGGCTGTCCAGTCCTGCTTCATTCAAGCAGCACCAGCACTCCATAATTAAGTTTCCTGAAAACTTCTCTCCATTTCAGAATTGGACCCCAAGGAACGTCAACTTTCAAGAGTGAGTAATACATTATTGGATAGCTAAATCCTCCTAGGCCATCGAGGATTTGTACCAGTTAACACTGTTTACTATGTGTCAGTTATTCTGTTATGCACTTTATATGTGTCAACTATTTTTATGTGTGCATGTGATAACAACACAATAGGTAGGTATTATTATCATATCCAGGATGGGGACAGTAAATTTCAGAGAGTTTAAGTTAACTCACAAAAACCTGAACTGAGATGTTAATCAAGTTAACCTGCCTTCAACTCTCGTTTTAACCTTCTTGCTAGAGGTCTCTCTTAAAGCAATCCCAAATTCTAAAGCTCTGGCCTTTTAAGATTGTGAGAAGTTTGCCAAAGAGGAGATCTCTTCAGCTAAAATTTTCTCTGCCTTATATATCTTACCTTAGCAAGTAAGTAATTTGGACCTTAGAATCAGAGTCCCAAATCCATCAGTGTCTTCTTTATGTAAACTAAGGAAAGTTAATTTTTTTTTGAGATTCTGCTTCCTCAACTATTAGCCTGGAATAGCTGAGCTATTATGTGAATTAATTATAGAAGAATGAGAGAAAATAGACAGAAGTTGGGGAGGTGAGGGAGAAAGTATTTTCTCTCCTCCACCTACTGTGGTTCTTTTTTTTTTTTTTTCCTTCTTTGAGTTATTCAAGGTGCTATCCTTTGAACTAGGTCTTTCTGAAAGAATGTATACTTTTCATCCTCACTCATGCTCTTAGTAAATTCTCCATCATACTAGCTATAGTCTTGCCCAAATAAAATCAAGTATAGACTACTGGAACTAAAAGCAAATTTAGGGATGACCTGTTTAATATCCAAAGTGATTTTGGCCTTTCAGTGACTCAAGAGATACTGAATATCTCAGATGCTTGATATGGAGAAGATTAACTATTATAAATCAGTTTAGCTTAGCATAATTCAGGATTCGGTTGGGGTGGGGGTGGGATATTCTATCTGCAATGATAGATGGTACTCAAAACTATTCAACTCAACACTCCATACCTCAGTTATACCAACAATAATTTTGAAACACAGCACAGCATTATGACACAAATCCATCAGATTCTCATCTACATCCCCTGTTAGGGAGGGAGGATTTTATATATATCTTTATAATTCATATATATATATATGTGTAATATATAATACATATATATTTCATATTCTATAGTTTATATTATATATAAGTAATGTAAATGTGTATATAAACAATCATATAGTTGTATTATAAATACATACATATATATATGTGGGTGTAGGGGGTGAATATTTGATAGTTGCTTATCTTACCCACTTTTCTACTTTTTTTAATTTATTTTTTATTTTTTATTTATTTATGATAGTCACACAGAGAGAGAGAGAGAGAGAGGCAGAGACATAGGCAGAGGGAGAAGCAGGCTCCATGCACAGGGAGCCTGACGTGGGACTCGATCCCGGGTCTCCAGGATCGCGCCCTGGGCCAAAGGCAGGCGCTAAACCGCTGTGCCACCCAGGGATCCCCACTTTTCTACTTCTTTCTCTATCTACTCTTCTTACTTCCCTTCTCAAATTCTAACTTTTTTCCTATCGACTACCAGTATTCCTTATGCTCTAATTGGGCAAACAGGTTCCTGGAAGAGATGTGACAAGTTAGTAGACTCATTAGCTGGCTGGATAAGTCTTATCTATATTTTGAATCTACTACTATGTAGAACAGCAATATTCTACACAAATACAATATGAGCCACATCTGTAACTTAACAATTTCTGGTAGCCACACTGAAATATTAAAAAAAATAATTTTAATAATTTGGTAGCTCTAAAAATCCAAAATATTGTCATTTCAACATGCAAACTATATAAAAATTAGTAATAGATGTTTTATTATCCATACTAAATCTTTGATCTCTGGTATGCATTTTACACTTAACAGTTATACACATTTGGACTAGCCACATTTCAAGTGCTGAATGGTGCACTTGGCTAGTGCAATGATATTGAAAATTACAGATACAGAGTCTAGACTAAGGTCATAACTTGGGACTTTTCCTTATAGAGATCTGCCAATTACATTAGCAGATGTGCTGAACACACCAATGATACAGAATGTCCAGTAACTACACTAATCCTGACCTCTGAGTTTCACCATCCAAGCTTACATTCATCTCTGTCCCAATCCAACCTTGATTCTCCAACCCTATGAAAGTTCTTCATTAACCCATTCTGCAACCTTGCAGCCTAAAATAACCTAGTTCAAGAGCTAGAAACTGTACATACTCTTCAAAGAGAAAAGAATAAATTGGTCAACAACACAACAGAGTGAAGCAGACAGAACAGGGCTACATATCCCACCTCAGTCTTGAGTTTACTCTCTTAGAAGTTATCTGACTCTCAGAAGTTGCCAGAATGCTGTTTACTATCTTAGAATAGCAATTCAGGTGGTGCTTCCTTCCTTAGAATCTGCTGTGATTACTTACCCTCCTATGCCACTTCTCAAATAACTGTCAAAACCTAAAAGGAGAACTTGGATGGCCTCCAGGCTTTAGAATTTCAGACAGGGAGAACAGTGAAAGTTCCCCCTCTTCAATCATTATTCTGTTTGCATAAAATAAACAAAACTCATGAGTAAACAAAAGTTTCTAGGCTCCTTATTTCCATACTTCCTGAGATGGTAACAATTTCATGCATGTGCATGGGTACCTGAGTATGTCTGTCTGAATGCATCTCTGTGCATTTTATGATATAACCTTCTCTATGGAGCTCAGAGATGAGCTGAATTTATGCATCTTGTATGCATGTCATTGGAATTGCAGAATTAGTACTTTTTTTCTGCCAGATTTAACATAAAACGCAGAAATGTAGATATATAGACAGATAACTAATTTTTCTAATATTATTAGAAAATTATCTATTTAATATACATGACTTTTTCATATAAATAAGTGTAATTTGGTTTGTTCTGTTTCATGGTGCTCTGCCATGTGAAGTAAAGACTGTACAAACCCTGTGAAGTATCCCCATTTTACATATGAGGAAATTGAGGCCATAGAGGTAAAACAAATTTGGACTTGGAACTTCCACTTATGCATCGTGTTACCACAGATTTTAACCACTATACTGCATTGTCCATATAACAAAGCCCTCACTGTTCCATTACTTCTAATGATCTCTCCTAAGAAGCTTAACATTACTAGCCATATTAAGTTTCCTCTGTTTTGAAGATAGTATTGTATCTCACCTAAAGGCAAAAGGGCATATGATTTGTGAAAGCTCTTTTGCTTCTTAGAAATCTGTTTAACTAATTTCAACTGCTTTGTGTGGATAGGGTGACTGGAAACATGACCTATGGACAAGTGAGGCATTTCTTTATGATTTATTCAGAGTAAGAAATGGGACCAAAGCTCAGTACGCTAATTCTTGAGTCAGAGGTTAATCACCTTTCTTGTGATGTGAGTTAACTGAAAGCAAATAAGTAGTTCAGTTCAAATAATTTAACAAATATTTCCTGGATTATCATTATCCTCAAGACATTGTGTAAATATCTATCTATCACCATGCATACATATATGACTATGTATTCTTTGAATATATATCCATTCCTTTGAATACAAAGATGACATAAACATTCTACTGTGGCATTTTGAGTCCCGCCAATCATTCTTATTCATACCACATTCTCCTTATAACCAATAGTACAGCTTTGGGCCAGTGCTGAGGGAGGCAGTTATAGCTCGTAATAGCTATGGAAAAATTGATGCTGTATCTAAGGAAAACAAACTGAACATGTACATAAACAAAACTGTGGATTTTTGACTTATTTCTACCATGGATTCTGTATGTATTGTCAAAAATAATCAAAGACATCACAAAAATGAAAGTAGAAAACTGTTCTTTGGATTTAAAAGTACACATACATTCAATCAATCAAAAAGTATTGACTAAGCTCTTAGAGTATACAAGGTCTTATACAAGGACTAGTATTATAAGGAATTGGGAACATGATCTTCATGTCAAATAAGGAGTTAAGAATAGAAAGAACTAAAATTAGGAAAATGAAAATTGAGATATTTATTTCAAGTTTTCTGCAATACCTGTGCTAGGATCAATATCATCCCTTATGAACAGGATCCCCTTGCCCTTGATGATGGAGGCACTGCCTAGAGACTTGGCATGGAAGCAAAGCTAGAGGAGAGCCACAGCCCTCAAGGTGCCCAACCATCAGCCCACAGGGATGAGGGAACAGAATATCTTGACTTTCTCTATACATGGAGCCTACACAGTTTGGATTTTTACACATAGACACTGAATTGTCACTGCCTTTAAAATTCCTTATGAAATATGTAAGAAGTTAAGATAAAATGCCCCCCACACCCACCCAACCATCCACCCCAAACCACTACACACAGTGATCAATGATTTGCTGATAAGGCACTTTCTTTTCTAAGGTTCATCCCTGGTATGAACTTCTTCCTGCATGGTGATTAAGGACAGTCATACTGTATTTGGTTTTTTGGTGTTTGGTTTGTTTTACCTCTAATCACACGAAAAAAGTGTGGTCTATTCCCCTTCACTTTTGATCTTGGTTGGTCCTGTGATTCCCTGAAATAACAGAAGTGCCAGCATAAATTTCTGAGGCTATGCCTTAAGGTGATGTTCCACTCCCACCTTCTCTTAGTTAGAATTCTACTGGAATCCCAGTCATCATGCTGTGTGGAGTTTAATCCATGTAGATGCCAAAAGGAGGAGAATCAAGGAGGAGAAGCAATGAGCTTTGAGTGACAGCCCAGCTGAGTTCTATGTGATGGCTGCACCAACTTCTAGCCATAGGATTTAGTCATCCTGGACATTACAATCTCACTGTGCCTTCAGAAGAAGCCCCACCCAATACCACACACATCAGAAGAATTGCCTAGCTGAGACCAGTCAGAGACAGAATTGTGAGAGATTATAAATGATCATTGTTTGGGGTCATTAGGTTTGGGACGTGGTTTATGTTGCAATAAATCACTGAAGCAAACCCCATTTCTGTTAAAGTTTTAGTTTCAACTGGGACCCATACTATTCTCAATATTTTGGAAATACACTCCCAAGTATCTGGCACAAGGGCTATATAAATATTAGCTGAGTGTGTGGGTATACAATCCACATCTTGATATACCATGAGGAAGTTGCTTTAGAAAGTAACTAGTAACTACACATCCTTAATGTTTTTAGATCACTCAGGGGATATCATAATTCTTTCCTGGCCACCACAGTAACAGTTTAGAACTGTAGAAAGGCAACATTTTTATATGCTCCTGTTATTTACATTCCTCACCCCTGTCCCACCAGCCCTCTCTAGGCTCCACACTAATATAAGCACCTGAGTTCCCTGTGGGGTTCCCACTGTCGGGAGTAGGAGAGAATGTTTACTTTCCTGAGACTGGGTTGTCTCTATGACCCAAACTCCAAAATTTAAAGAGGAAAGACTCTGATAAGGAGGCTGCATTGTCAAAGGACTGTAGAGAACATTTCAGAGGTTTGTTCAATGCACAGATCATTCCAGTGATAATCAAAGATTAGGATGTTTCCTTCATGCAATTTTTTCCTTCCTACTTTAATAAGTCTCAGGTCTTTCCTATGTATGTTGAAACCACAGGCACCTTCCTTTATGTTTTTTCTACCCAGAAATACTGAAGACCCTAAGTGCGGGGGGGGGGGGTCTTTTAATAAACTGTTTAAGCAATATAGCTCACATTTGGACAGTTTCTTATAATTTTGAAAGTACTTTTTAAACACTGTCTCCTTTGTTTGAGTCTTTTTATGAATAAAGTTCTTGCTTTGGGTCATTTAAGGTTTGCCTTCTAAGGAAGGAGGGTAATTGTGTAAGGGCTATTGATATAGCAGATGTTTGCCTGCTTCTCTCATGCTTCTCCAGTCCATTGTTTGTTCTCAGGCATTTGTAAAGGCAGGAAATATACAGATGTATTTTATTCTGGGACTTGTAGTAGCTAATCACTTTCCAACAATCATTTTGAAAAAGCAATGGCATCATTGATGCTTTACAATTATGTAAATCCATGAGAGAGGAAGTACTGACATCCCTTCCTCTGCTATGAAAGCAGAAGGGGTTGGAGTAGATTTGGGTGTCAAGTGGGCCCAGGTGGGTGACCTAATAAGACAGCATTAATAAACTCCATAGTTTCTTATTCCATTTGTGATACTGGAAGTGAAGACTCCACCTTTGATACCTCTTCTGTGTTTGAGAAATACTATCATCATTATGGAATTAAATCACTTGGAATCCAGGTGCCTCAGCTAACTGTATCGTGTGACTTTACTCATTCCTTATTCCCGACATCAATCCCCTATCAGCTCTGCCATGGAGAATTTCTAGCCCTTACCCATCTTTTTTTAAGCATAAAATATCACTTTCCATCCTACCCTCAAGAGGGTGATTACGGTGATTAGAAACAGAGAAGAAATAAACGAATAAATCGCAGAGCAAAGCCCTGGAAAGAAACCTCATCACATAATAGGATATTTGCTCTCTGAGATAGAACCCAACTTCATATCCCAGTTCTGACACTTGGCACACTGCTTAAACCATCAGATTTCTCAATTTCTGCATTTTTAAAATTGGAATAGTCATGGTATTTAACTCATGGAGTTGTTATGTGTAATGTGCTTAGCATGTAAGTGTTTGACAAATTGTTATTACCACTTTACATTTGACAAATGCTGCTTGAACCACTGGCCTGTGTTAACTCTGTGCCAGGCAGTGACAAGAAGGTTAGGATATAGTTTGGCCATGCAGGGGCATGGAGTCTAGTCTGTTTAGCATGAAATACATACTAGAAACATTAAGTAGCATGAGAAGCAAATAAGAGCACAAGGGAAGTATACATTGAGTAGAAATGGATGTGGTCAGAGAAGATTTCCTGGAGGAGGCAGACTTTGGAGAAAGGGCTTAAAAATAATATTTTTATTAAGTGGTAGAGGAAAGAGAAAAGAAATTCATGAAGCAGAGCTGGGTGATCAGGGATACGGATGAAAGGTCACATTTTGAATGAAGATCTGGATGTGTTCAACATGTTTGGGAGAAACTCTACTTTCCAGCCTCTTATACTCTACCCAATCAATCTCTTGTGCTTCAATAAATCGTTGTACTCTCTTCCAACTCCAATGCTCAAATGAGTATAAGTAAACTCAAGTGGCCAATGGCAGAGAAACCAGTATTTTAAAAATAATGGCATATAAAACAATAGGCTAGGAAAGCATATAATGAGGAGGTCACAGGCAAACATGGAGACCGTACCAGAAGAGGTACAGATGAGGGGTCCTGGACATGAGTGAGAAAATTCTCTTGTGGGCAGCACGCATGAACATAGGATCTAGACATCCTTACACTGGTATTGGACCATGGTCTTATTAATTCCTGTTCCTTTCATTACCCCTAACATACTTGGTGATTGTTTTTCGGCTGAATTGTGGGTGGGAGAAATTAGAATGTAATTAACAATTAGATGATATCATAAGGTTCACAAATATGATACTTAACAAGGGTTGTTATGTTTTAAATAAGTTCTCATTGTATTCAAAGGCCAAGCTAGTTTGGGAACAGAGTAAGTGTTATCTTTCCATTCTAAGAAGATGCCAACAGCCAACATTTCTAATGCCTTAGATGGATACACGCCGACCTCACCTAAAAGCACAGCAAAGATTTAGCAACCAAAAGCAAGGCAATCTTAGCCAAAGCATTAAGCACATGATGCAACAATAGAAAATAAAATGTTTTAAGGCTAGGGAGAAAAGAACTCTTTTGATGATGGAAGAATCAATTTAAATTTATTTTTTAAGTCACTTTGGCTGGATGGTGTTTATCAAGAGACTGTGGATGAAAGTGGATTGGGTGTTGAGGGAAAGCAAGGGCTCCTTGCAGCCAACAGACTCAAGACACATTTTCCTCAATACTGTTTTGGACTTTATTCCCCCACAAGCTTTCAAATTTCAATCACTGCCCCACTGAGTCTGGGGAGAAATTGATAAAGAAAATAATATAGCACACAATCACAAGTGAATTGAATTTGAGCACAATTGAGATGAACTGCAGTGTTTAAAAATAGAATCATTTCAGAAATAGGCTTATGGGAGAACGCTTTTCTCTTATGTGTTGCTTAAATGTTTGAGACCAGAAAGAAGGGAAGAAATTA
Organism: Nyctereutes procyonoides; assembly: GCF_905146905.1. NCBI lineage: Eukaryota > Metazoa > Chordata > Mammalia > Carnivora > Canidae > Nyctereutes > Nyctereutes procyonoides. Next base: position 16,285,918 of record NW_026575048.1, on the reverse strand, counting down.
GAAGGGTGGGCAGAAGGGAGGGGGGAGGTTGTACACTGACTTGGCTAAATGTTTATTTAATTCCTCTCAGCTTTTTCATTTTTCGGACACTTCTTCAAACTACCTGAACAGCATTAGAAAGGGAAATTGTTAAAATGAAATGATGTTGCCTATAATCACAAGTGAATTGAATTTTTCCACATGGGCTGCAGTGCGTAAAAGCCTTTTCTTTTTAAGATATATATATGTCTGTATAAAATCACTAAAGTTTTGAAGAGAGAAAAACAGAATCGTAAACTCATAGACTTTTAGAACTGAAAAGGAACTTAGAAATCATCTTATCTGGTTCCCAAATTTGGCTCTACCATCAGGATCCTTGGAAAAACTTTAAAAAAAAATTATTTCCTAAACCTACTCAAGATCTACTGAATTAGACTCCCTGAAGCAGAGGTTCCACAATGGATAGTTTCTCAGAAAAAAAAAAAATTAAAAAGTCAGATATCTTTTATCTGATATCTAGAAAGTACTAACTCGATGCATCTGTCACAATGCATGGGAGAGGAATTTCAATCTTCAAGCATTTTTATGGGTATTAAGTGACAAAGCAAAGAACTGAATCCAGCATTCCTGAATCCTGGTGCATTGTACTTTCCCCTACTCCAAAAAGAGAGGAAGCCCACAGTGCTGAGAAAGAATGAAGGAATATAAATATGAAAGAATATAAACACTTTTTCAATAATCTGGATTAAAGGAAATCTCCCCAGGAAAGTATGGGATGTTCCCAGCTGACATGATGTAGGATTTCCAGATCACAGATTTACAGGACTAAGTAAAAAGTGTTTGGCCCTTTTCAAGGTTGAAAGTTGGGAAATCCATGCTACTTTAGTTAGAAACTATAATTCCACATCTGTGGCTCTGGTCTCTTAGAGTGTATGGTCATTAGACAATAACAATTTCTTTATTTACAGGACAATTAACAGGATATAGTCCTAAAATAAGCTCAAACCAGATAATATGAAGATATAGGTGAAAGGTCTTACTCATAAGACTTATGCTAGGTTTAAGTCAGGAAAAAAGCTAATGCTTTAAAATATCTAAAGAACAAACCAAATCAACATTTCCTGTAAGCAGCTTTCCAATTTAGGAAGCTGCTTATGCCAAGAATAGATTCTCAGAATTTGAAGTGACCTTAAAATTCACTTAGCTCAACTTTTCACCAAGGCAGGAATCTGGGCCACAATGCCCATGCCAGGTGACAGGCTGAACTCTGCTAGGACAGGTTCAGTGGTATGGAATTTACTCTTTTTTTAAGGGTAATCTATTGTCTCATCTTTTATTGCTAGGAAAAAAAAAATGTTTACCTATTAATAGAAGTTCTATTCTGTGATTTCCAAATGTTTATGCTTCTGGTGGGCTTTGTTCATTTGTTTAACAAATCTGTTTCTTTTGCCAAATAGTAGCTCCTAACATATTTGCAGAAAGCTATCAAGTGACCCCCTTCTGTGGTCCTCCTCAAACAAAAGCATTTCTGTTGACTTCTGCTGTGTCCTATAGTGTGTTAGCCCACTGTATATTTTACTAGTATATTATTCATCCTATTGCGGTTGAGTATATGGTACATCTCCCATCCACTAGACTGGGATCTCCTTGAGACTGTGATCTCCTCATTGTGTTGTATTTATCCATCCCTATATCACTACCCTTGAACATAATATGTGACACAGACCATGAACTTCACTGTTTTTGGTAACTGAATCACATTTTATCCTACTCTCAAGTTCCCTCTTTGGGATAAATACTCAAAATTGCTTGAACCTCAAGGTTTCTTGAGATATGTACTGTTTTGTTCAGTATCATGGCATAATACCTATTACAGGGTAATCAATGAATACTGTTGAATTAATTTGGCAATGTGTCCCAGGGCCTTCATAAATCTTATTATTGTCTTCTTCTGGACATGATGCATTTTAAGGACTCTTTTTAAAAATAAATACTACCCCAAATGGGGTCTTGTGCATGGTGGAATTATTGTTTCCCTTGAGCTAGATATTATGTAGCTGAGATTTACATTTGATTTTTCAAATAGCCACCTTATGCCTTTGGTTCAGGTTGACCTTAAAGTTATTGAAATCTGAAAGTCCTTTCTCATGAATATTAGCATTTATATTTTCCCAATCTTAAACAGCAGTTACTCATTTTACCTCAAATATAAAGCATATTTTAAGGTATGTATAAGGTAATATAAAGCTATATTAACCTAACACTTTATATAGTAGGTCGCTTAACTAGCCAGATTCAAATCCTGGCTCTGCCACTTTCTAGCAATGTGATCTTGGGCAAGGTACATCACCTTTCTGGACCTCAGTTTTATGGTCCGTTAATTGGTTGTTCCTGTAATATACCTAATCCATACTTTTCCCCCAAAATATATGGCAAGGGCTTTTTCAAAGAATATATAAAATATTCTTATAACTCAAAAATAAAAATCAACCTAATAAAATGAGCAAAATATTTTTACAGACTCTTGATAGCTGGACATAGTGCAGAGGGTAAATGAAACTTCTATAAATAGGGATTTTAGTGATGTGCTGGGAGGGGAAGCATTCTAGGGTCCTATCAGGTTTCAGTCTTTTAGTGAGGCTATGCCTCTAGACTGTGAACTTCTAGAGTATTTCTCAGTTTTTCTTACTTTAAGTGGAACAGGATGGGTAGAGTGGGTTGGTGTTGGCTATTGTCCCCCTCCAGATCATTGAGACTCTGATAAAACCCTAGTAGCTTAAGTCCTGGCTAAATAGTTTCTCTCAAGGCCAGATCTTGTTAAGAAGAAGAGAATGATTTGCTATATTTCAAAATAAGGAATTAACAGTTTCAGTTTTCATATTCCACCACTGGTTCCCAGGGAGGTTTCAACTCATGGTAAGTTGTGATTTTTTTGTATTTGCCTGCCCATGTCTCCAATCTGGGGGACGGCAGCTTGCCCTAGGACCTCACTTCTCTTAGGGATCTAGAGTCATTGAATTTTCATTTTGTTCTGCTTTTTGCTTGTTGTTAGAATGAAATGGTGACTTCCAAGCTTCTTACATACTGGGCAGGAAATCAGAAGTTTCTTTGTAGCTTTTTTGATACATAGTACATAGTATTTTTTTTTTGAGATAATACATGTGCAACACTTTCTTTGGTGTCTAGCAGATAGTAGATACTAAATAAATATTTATGATTTTTGTATGTTTGGGCCTGTTACTCTACTTTGGCAAGATTATTCGAACCTTGTCTGTCAAACAGCTTATTAAATTGAACCCCCTAACTTTGGGCCAAATGAAAATGTAATTAGTCTGCCTCCAGTATTTTCAGACATAGCATTAACTGAAAAGACATAGAGATAGGAGCTCTGATCTAAGTTATCTTGGACATATTGATTCACACTTTTCTTTTTACACAATTGCTTAATCGCTTATACAAATGGATCTACAACATGAACCACAAAACCTCATTCTCTTCTTCCCTACCCTGAGATTCCATTGAATCTCAGTGTGTCAACTAATGTTCTGGGATGACATTGTGAGAGGCACTGTCTTGTTCTATCACCAGACATATAGCATATATTTTGTGTTAATACAGTAAGGCAAAATTAGCTGTCTTATAATCAACAGAGGAACTACTTATATGTTCGGATCAGAGGAGCCATCTGCCCAGTGCTGCTCCTGGGCTACATCAAGGCAGACTTCTGGGCAGGACACTGCACACCATAGTAAGCTTCACATTTTGGGAACAGGCTTATATGCTAAAAGTAGAGCCACCATATTTAACTCTAACTCCATAATGTCTTATGTCAATCTCTAAACAATTTGAGCCTGAGGATAGATTCTCTAAGAACACTATGAGTGGCAAGAGGGCAAGCACCGGATACCCCGCAAACATCATTCTTATTTAGCCTCCTCAAATGGAGGAAAGCTGATGTTAAGAGACCATCTCCAGGGTCTTATAAGATTGAAGCAGAAATTGTCCCTTGGGACTACTGATGTCTCTTTTAGGTCCATTGACCCAGAATGTGAGAAACTAAAAAGATAGAATCCTTGCACCTTCCACTAAGTGAAAATCCAATATATTGTTCAATGGTCCCATTCTAAAGCTTGCTGCCAGGTGACACATTACTAGGAACACAATACAATGATCACACATGCCTTAGTAAGTCATTATAGTATTTTCACCTGAAAACAAAACTGCTCATGGGTTCTAGACCCTGCCCTAGAATTCTCTTTTCAAAGCCTTTCACATTCCTATGTCTCCTGCCCCCACCTCTCCTGATAAACATTCTGGAAAAGCCAGTTAGAAAATATGTACTGAATATTTATATTGTGCCTAGTTATGCATAAAGCTCTTGGCCAGATTTAGAAAGTTAAAAAAGAAGAAGGAAAAAAAGACGACGACAACTAAACCCTGCCTTCAGTGAGTTCACTGTCATTAGGAGGGAAGGGACCCCACCTGAAAGAGTGGCTGATCATTCTACAGGTCATCATCTGAGGGCTGAGGGCTGGATTGCATACTACAGACCACAGGTTCCAAGGACTCCTGAGGAGAGCACCACAATGAGCAAGGAATGCTGGGAAACCTTTATGGAAGGGGTGGTACAATTTGCTGCAAAAAGACAAACAGGATTGTGTGTAGGCAAAGTGATGCTTCCAGTTTTTTTTTTCAATCATTAAACTGCACTTCAGCCTACATACATCCTGTTGCTTCTATATTCAGAAAAAAAAATTATATTCAAAGACAAAAGTTAATCATGGGCCCCAGGCCTCTGCCTAGAGACAGTTGTCTTCTATTTCCTGGGGCTTCCCAGGGTGAGTAGCTGTCACAACTTAGCTTGGAAATAAGGTGAACACTAATTAATTTTGCGTGCCACTTTTTATAAAAAGATTTTGCCTAAATTGCAGGCAAGTTTCTATATATCAAGAAAGCAGTTTGGGATACCAAATTAAACTTTTAACTTATGTCAAAGTTTAATTATGACTTTGAAATCCAGTTAAACCACACACAAAAAAAACAAAATTTAGAATTATTCAAACAAAGGGACAAAGTTATTCCTCAGATGACAAAGCCTGATATCCCTAGCCTTGAAAGAAAAGAAAATAGGGGAGAAAAAAAGGAAAATAAAAAAGGGAATGCAAGGGAAGAAAAGGAAGGGTTTAGATATTTAATAAAACTAGTTGGCTTTAAGCATTTAATGAGTTTCCTAGAAATTTTCTTAAACAATATCTTCTACATACTTATCAGATAAAAATGATCTTGTATTTTTGAGATAAAAATAATCTTAATATAAAGAATTAACTAACATTGCAGCAGTGACTAAGGCCAAAAAATGGCCCAAAGATATAAGCTACAGTAAGAATAATCAGCAATTATTCAATCAACAAACATTTGTCAAAGCTTGCCATATACCAGGTACTGTGATGAGCATTAAGTTTTCCTATAGATGAGATATTAAAGGAAAGGCGGAAACATGTTAGGAACAAGTTTAGATTTGGAGAGCTCTGTGCTCAGGCGTCAGTCTAAGCAAAGAAGCTCCAAGAAGCAGAGTCAGAAACCACGGAAAATGTTACCATATCTACATGGTGAACGTTCTTAATTCGCTTCAATGACCCAAGGGGGAGGAGAGGAAATTATTGTGACTTCAAACCATTGCTTCACTGGAATTATTTTAATACTTCTAAGTTAGAGCATTTCTATTTCCCTCATTAAAAATGCTACACAACAATGATAATTTTTCTCATCCCTTTGTGACCCTTCAGTGTTTTCTCCCAAGAAATACTTGGTTCATTTAATCAGATATGTAGACAGCTTATACACACACACACACACACACACACACACACCACACATATGTGCACATGTGTATATATGTATCATGCGTTATATATACACATACATATAAGTGTGTAGTATTTATATGTGTTATATATATTACATATATGTCTATGTATGTTATAGATTTGTGCATATATATTTATGTGTGTACTATATATATTGTTTTTAAATGCTAAAGGATAGTCACACAAGTTGTGATGCAAATAAGGCTTGAAGATTACTGAAAAATTAGATCAATTTTTACAGTTATAATTACAATAAGGTACACATGTAAAGTTATTAAATATGAGATTATTACCAATTATTATTTATAGCTTAGGATATAAAATATATGTCAGATAGTCATTCTCCTTTGAAGACATCATGAACGGTAAAACAAGTCCAGTAAAACTAAAGGAGCAAAACAAAGGATGAAGCTCCATGCAGACACGTTGCTTCTGAGCCACAGGAGTATGGAGGCAGGTGACAGCTGGGGCAAAATAACAAGCACAGGGGATAAAATCCAAATGAGAATGTCTGCTTATTGTGGCGCAGGTCCTTCTTACAGTTGGGCTCAGCCAAGAAAAATGCTGAGTAGGTGATGAGCTCACCTCCCAGTTAGCGAGCCTGGATCCCAGCTCTTCCCCAGCACAGGACCCCACTGATAGTGTCAGGTGTTGTGTTCTAATCCTAGGCATGGCATCTGGAGCCAGTGACCATGTCAGTGTCAGTCTTTGTCAGCTGCCTTGAGGTGAACACTGTGTCCCCATCGCCTGTATGGCATTGTGGCACAAATGGCAAGTGCTCATAAGGTCTGCTTGAGGAGCCAGGAGGCTCCTGAGCTCCTGTGTTAGGGAAAACTTAGTACATGCCTCAGTCTTCCACTCTGTCCAACTAGAGAGAGGTCTAGGATTGCAACCTCACCCTCACTAGCCTCTTCCTTCTTTAGCAAGTGAAAAGAAAACCAGAAACAATGGAGTTAAATTTTGTTGGTATCTTTCAGAATGGCATGTAAGTAGCAATTGTTGATGAGAAAAACTAAGAATCTAATTCCATTATCTAATTCTAGAGTTGGACACAATAATTTTCTTTCTTCTCACATTGTTTGGAGAATAATTACTTTACTGTAATATTACTTCTAAACCCCACAAACAAGTGAAAAGTAAAACAGAGAAGACAGAAATCAAGACTCCTAAACTGGAGAAATTCTGAGATGAAAAACTGGCTGGGAAAAGATGCTGGATGGTAAATTCATAAGCTCTAAGTAAGAGTGAGCATCCCTGAGGAGGACTTTCTGCCATATATATATATATATATATATATATATATATATATTAATTTTTTTTAAGTCCTGATAAAGGTAGTTTCCACACTGGAGGAGAGTAGATAACTATGTCTGTGGAGGAGCCCCTTCTTCTTACTGGAGGCAAATGCAAGATTACTTTTGTTTGTTTTGATAGATTCATGAGAAACCTGACTCTCATGAGACTATTAAATGCTACAAAAATCAAATGTGTATTTTAGCCTGGAGAATTATCAAAAGGACTTATATTTGGACTCTAATCCAATAAGGAGAAAGACAGAAAAGGCAAAGACCCTGTCCTTTAACCTATTTATATCACTAGATGGTAAGATGGCAGGACATCGTGTGGTACTGAACAGGGTGCTGTGGAACAGTATAGTGTGGAGTAGTGTGAATCTAGTAAAACCTTTGTGGGATCATATCCACATCATCCCAAAATGTACATCATTTAAGCTTGCACTGTTTATAAACATGCATCTTTACGACTCCTTGACCCACCTACCCATTTATCTTTTATTAGTGTGCACAATTATTGCCCACGTCATTCAAGCAATATTCAGTATAAACTAAAACCAGTATATTTACATAGCTTTTCCAAAATCTATGCTTTAGCTGTGGTAAAAAAAAAAAAAAAAAAAAAAAAACAAAAAACAGACAATGGAAGGAGAGTCTCTTTCTTATAGTTAGCAACATAAAAAGAAAGGAACACTTAGCAAAACACTATAAAGGCAGAGCAATATCAAATATACTTCCTTGATTCCTTGATAAGTGACTGTACATATCTGTAGACCATCCCTTCTCATCCCCACACCCTGACATCTTACTGTACCTCAGTGTAATGACATCACACCCATTTGGGAGTAGTAATAGTGATTAATCAGCAGGGTTTCTATTATATTATTATGATATATTCTTACTATCTGAATAAGGATACTGAAACGTAATAGAATTTGGAACAAAGCCAAGAAAATTTTCTACAGAAAATCTATACACTTATGATTTTTTTTTATTAATTTCTGTCTCAGGTAGTGCTGCCATTTATAAGCTTCATCTGTGTTCAGAACAGAAAAGACAACATGACCTATGACAACATACCCTGTCATTTTGCCTCAAATAGGAGTGAGATGCTTCCTCTTTGTTCACTCCACACAGCTGGTTCTGCCTTTGTTAGGTCAAATCCCCAAACACATCACTGCATATAGCTCTGAAATCATTCATATCTTGGGCAGCAGAATGGGGGGATTATTTCTTTTTTGTGGACATGATTATATTCCTATTTCATTATTATTACTAACAGCAGTAATAGTAATTATATGGAAATATTTGAAACTTTAAGTGCAGGTATTTTTTTAAAGGGGGGTGGGGAGAGATACCAGTGGTCCATCTATGAATAGCTGAGAAGAAAAATGTCTGGGAGATCTCTGGGCCAATCCTACTTAGGGGACTCAGAAAAGGAGCTGAATTTATGCTAGAGTGTTAGATCCAGCTGGAGTCAACAAAGTGAAGGAGTTGCCAAAGAAACTTCTTTAGATCAATTAACAGGGGTATGATGTTAGATCCATGGAAGTGCTTGACCAGCTCTCTCCTACATCATCATAGTAATGTATCCAATTCTGGACGCTAGGGTAGAAAAATATAACAGTAGCTTATTTTGAAGAATTGGATTAAAATAGGTAAAGGTCTAGAAATGTATGATCTGGGGCACAACTGAAAGCAGAGAGGACATTTAGCTGAGGGAAGATTTGGAGAGTTAATGGAAATTGTGTTAAAATAATTGAACAGTGTCTGGTAGAGGAGGGAATGAACATATGGTATGGCTCTCAGAGGCCAAAGTCCAGCTGGTAGACATTGTAAGAAGCAAGTTCTTTACTCCATAAAAGGGATCACTGTGACCATCTGAGAAGGTCGTCAACTACTATCCCAGCACTGCTCGAGCACAGACCGAACACCCACTTAGGGAGGATATAGTGTCAGATGGAATGAACTTCAAGGTGCCTCCAATGCAGCAATTACTCTCATGCAATTCCCCCAATTCTCCATCTTTCGTGGAAGGTCACCAGAAAGGGCAGATCTTCTTGTGTAACTTTCATCCCTACTTCATTTTCTTTTCATTTTCAAAAACTGCTGCTCTCATCACAGGGTGCAATAGTGTACTGTCTTCTCATGCTTTCTTGCTCCCTTGAGGAATGTGTTCCAGTTTGGGTAATTACATTCTGGCAGCCTAAATTATCCTTGCAGTTTACATTGAGTAAGGCATTTTTCTTTAATACCTATCCTAAATTGTTGCATAGTGTTTCTTTGTACCAGTAAATATTACATACATGCCAAGGTAATAGTCAGAACCTTGGAAACAGCCCACCTATTTATACAAGAACAAGGAAGGATTAAAACTAATTAAAATTTACCTCGATTATTCATACTCCTTCTGCCTGTTTGGGCCTTTACACTAGCAGTTAAGGGAAATAGGCTTCATGTAACCTGCACTTATTTTCCTGGATTTTGTGATTTTTTTTTCAGTTCCCATACCTATCCAATTCCCACTTTACCCAATGGGCACCCCAAAGCAGGCTTCTGAGTGACAAGAAAGAGGGGTGGCTCTGTAATATACAGGTGGGGTGAAGAGGTTACGGTTTGGCCTGAACTTCTTCATCATGGAGATAATTTTTAAACACAGCTCTGCAAATTCTATCATGGTCATAGCTACTCCAGTCAGAGGCTATATCCTTTTTATATATGTGTGTTTTTTTTTTTATTTTTGCTTGTCTGCCTCCTTATTAAGAGTATTTATTCTAGTTACTTTCATTGCTGACCTTGGGAGTTAGTTTATTGCAAATATTATTTCTGTAGTTTGCTTGCTCTCATTCTCGTTCTCATACACACATACTCTCTCTGGTCTCTGACCTCATTCCTTAATGATCACAGTATCTCAAGATAGCATTTTTTCCATCAGCACATCATTTTTTCCATCTATGTTCTGCACTAGGCAAGAGGCACATGCGGGCACACAGCAGCTTGTTTGGAGATCATGAGCATCAGTGAACAGTCTGCATATGCTGGTACTTACTACAGTGTGAAATAGTTTATCGACTATTGACTCTGAAGGTCAAGAAAGCAGGAGTGGGGCTACTATCTTCATGTCTCCAGGGTTCACACAAGGTCTAAAATAAACAGATATCCAGGAATTGAATGGAATTGTATGCACGAAACTCTAAACTCTAACACCCCAAAGCCATCTTGGACATCTGCCCAAAGGTCCAGAGCCTTTTCTCTGATTTCCAGGCTCACCTTCCTCTTTCAACCTTAATTTCTCTATTTCTGTCTTTTCCAAGGCAGAGATACCTCTCTGCAAATATTACACACAAAGAAGTATTTTTTGTCCCTTTGAGATTTGGTTCTTTGCTATTTCTCACTAGGTCAAGAGGTTCACTTATTTATTCATGTATTTATCCTTGATTTGACAAATCCTTATGGAAAAACAAAACAAGAATGGTGTGATTTCCAGAAGTACAGAGATGGGGGCTGTGTTCATGAAACATACAGTGTAGAGAAGAAAAATATTAAATATCTATACAAATAATTATTTATTTTCTATTTAATTATTAATTTCTATTCTGAGGAAGAAAAGCCCAGAACAAGAAAAGAGTGTAATAGAGAAAACAAAATTCCACAATCCTTACGTGAGGCCAATAGGCACTTAAAAATGATCTTTGATATTTGGATGGGAACTGTTACATCAGACACGGCCTGTGCTTGAGAGTCTCCTCACTCCCTGGGCTGGAGCAGGTGGAGAGAGGAGTCACTGACTAGGAATGAGAAGATCATGGTTCTTGCTTAGATGCTGCCACAGAGTCCGAGGTGGTCTGGGGAAAGCCCTTTTCTTTCTGGGCCTCTAATTCTCTGAAAGCAAGGCGAGCAGATGGCATAAAGCTCACTGTGGTCCTTCAGGCTCTGACATGTTTTGCTTCTCAGGGCAGATGCCTTAACTTAGAGCGAACAGCAGGCAGGTATGACTGGGCTGCTATTTAGGCCTGAAGTTGCTAATTAGGCATGGAACACTACATACGTTTTACTTCATCTGAACTTTAGATAATTTTTGCTTTACAGTTTACTCTTTCCTCTGTACAATCTCCCCATCTATTCTAAACGGATTCACAAATGGTTGCAAGAATTTGGGGGCTTACGTTGGCTGTTTTGCAATTCAGACAAGTGATTAGAATATTCCCAGCACATACACTTAATCAAAACAAGCCCAATTAAGCTCACTACTCCAGATTCCACCTCATTAGCTTTCTGTTCCTAAAATATAACAGATGTCATTGCTGCAGGCCCGGAGGTACAGACACATTTTTCAGCTAAGCACTTACAATGCAACCTAAGTTACAGGAAGATTTAATTATTACTTTCATTGTCATGGCTTCCTGTGGAAGCTCATTTTTCACTTAATAGCAATCTCTTTCTACCTAGTTGCCCACTGCCACCAAAATAATGCGTCTTTCTCCTCAAATAGGGGGTTCATAAAAAGTCTCATCCCTATCCTCTCCTTTTTTTGCCTGGTAAATTGATTTTGGTTGCTCCTGGACTTATCTGACCCTGTACTTTTTATTAAGTGAATGGAAGGAGGAAGAAATGGCATGCAGTGATTCCCTCACCTTTCTTAATAACACACGGGCTTGTTTATTGGCTGCTCTGGCACCTGTACTCAAAGGAGGGTTCACGTCTCTATTTGTTCCCACTGCATTTTGGACAATATTGTGTTATAGCCCTTAGTTTTCATTGAAATTCTTTGTATGCATTTGCTCCTTCTCAAGGCCACCAACACTTCTAATCCTGGACCCCAAAATATTTCTCTTCATATTCCCAACTCTAAGCACCTACCATCACACAGTGGGCACTGGGGTTTTAAAAATGAAGGAAAATTAAAGAGGGAAATGAATCCAATTCTGTTCTGGGCAAAAATAAATGAAAATGCTTTATGTGAGAGAGAGAGTTGGTAACTGACTCTTGTAAGTGGAGTAATTAGTGATTATTTGTCCAACAAGCAGGTAACTGAAAATCTCAAATACATTATTCACAGGTTTAACCCATTTTTCTAATCAATGTCAACATTAGTTCACTAGATCTTATTGTTTTTTTTTTTAATTATACTGCTTTGAATTATTGTGGAAATGCCATATTTTGAGATTCTAACAGTCCGTGAAGGAATAAGCACTCTGGCATGTTATATATACAAACAGACTCCCATCATCTCCCTCACAGACCATGGGGAGAAGTATGTCAGACTGCACCTCCTATTCAAGGTAAATTATGCACTTTGTGTTTCAAGATGGGTTTTACTCATGGGTATATCTCTTTTTCCTCCTCCCCTCATTTTATATTTCTAAATAAGTACTTATTTTCTAAAAAGGCTGTGGGAAATTGTTTGTTTGTTTTTTCCTGGAAATATTAAGCAATGAGACTCCAAAATAGTCACCCCTTCATAGACGTGACTCTTGTTTAGATCTGTAGGTAACCCTGGGCTTATAATTCATAATTACTAGGGGATAGGATGCAAACAATCTCTCTCTCTCTCTCTCTCTCTCTCTCAATATATATATATATATAGATAGATACATAGATATATTTATATATATCTATATTTATATCTAAATATATAGATATTAGATATATGTAAATATATATATATAATGAGATTATAAAAATATGATTTTTAGTTTTTAAAACTGATAAGAACTTACATATCCAAATGAGTGCCTGAGTGCCTTTCTCTTTACTGAGTCTCCTTTGGTGAGTGGAAAATAATTCCAAGAAGGCTAACATGACTCAGAGCTTTCCAAATCTTCTTTTACAAAATTTCTAGAGAGCCATGTATTAGCTCAGGCTGCCATAACACAATGCCACAGACTGGGTGGCTTAAACAATAGAAATTTATTTGTCACAGTCTGGAGGCTGGCAAGTCTGAGATCAAGGTAACCAGCTCCTTCAGTTCCTTATAAGAGCCTTCTTCCTGCTATCTTCTCACTGCGCTCTCACAAGGCTTCTTTGTGCATGTAGAGAGAGGGAGGGAGAGAGAAGAAGAGAGAGAGAAAGAGAACACAAGTGAACTCTCATAAAGGCACTAATCCCATTGGACCAGGGCCTCAGCCTTGTGACCTCATTTAATATTAATTACTCCACGAAGTCATTACCTTCAAATACAGTTACATTCAGGGGTTAGGGCACCAATATAGGAATTTGGTCAGGGAACAAAAATGTTCAGTCCACAAGCCAGTCTGAGAAAAATAACACAAAATTTCAACTGCATTGCCTTGAAATCAGAGACTGTGTTTCAAAAGGAGAAAGCACAACTTGCTATTTTTTAGTCACTCTTACTTGGCTATAAATAATCTTTGGCAGTTTCTAATATTAAAATTCACTATCAACATGTAAAAAATTATCACTACAGAACAATGTACTACAGGGTCTGAAGACACTTTTCAAGGAGGAATTCGATATTTATTTAGAATAATTATAGCATTGTTAGAATTAGTGCATGGGTGTCTAGGTTGATTCTGATATAGGGAAAAGCATATAATCAGAGAATGTGGGGTGTGTTTTTCAAGACAACCAATGGCCTGTGTATATAGTAATACCTTCAAGTCATAACGTACCTATAACGCACCTGTAATTAAATAGCACCATGTCATATAAGAGGCAGCAGAGCATACTGAAGTTAAATACTGATGCTTTTATTTTTGGATTCCTTGAAAGTAGGACAGTATCTGTCTTGTTTATGACTTTATCTCTAGGGCCTAGAATAATGCTGAGCACAAAATAGGTACTTAATAAATTCTTATTGAATTGAATTGGTAGGTAATTCTCTAAAAGGTCAACTAACTGGATTCTGCTAAACCTGAAGCCTCTTTAATACAAAGCAAGGATTGGAAAACTATATCCCTGGGGTCAAATCTGACCTGCCATCTGTTTTTATATGGATTGTGAGCCAAGAATAATTTTTGCATTTTTAAAAGGTTGGGGGGAAAATCAGAAGAGGAATAAAAGTTCATGTCACTTGAAAATTATATAAAATTCAAATTTTAGTGTGTATTATTAGAACATAGTGTAAATACAGTCATTTTTATTAACAAATTCAGACTTAGTAAGAAGAAATTTTATCCAAAAGGATTACTGCAAGGGGGTGGGTGGAGGAATTGTTGCAATAGGAAGAGGGAGACCATAGCAATAGAAAGAAAACTCTGGCTATAAAATCACCAAGCATCTCAAGGGTTAGACACAAAGGAATTTTCTTTTGTAGAAAGAAATGGACAAGATGAGAGAGACCCAAGTGTGGAAGTAAGTTAAAAAGTAGATTTATAACTCTGGGAAATGAACAAAGGGTAGTGGAAGTGGAGGTTGGTGGGGGCATGGGGTGACTGAGTGACGGGCACTGAGGGGGGCACTTGACGGGATGCGTACTGGGCAAATCAAACACCAATAAAAATATACATATTAAATTTTAAAAAAGGAAAAAAATAAAAAGTAGATTTAATGAATTGTAGATGGAATGTCAGAATGTTTCTTGCTGAGGCTAGTCTATTTTCTGGAGCCACTCTTAAAGAAGAGCTATCACTGGCTGAGAGTGGGTCAAAGTTCAGAAGCCTAAGGGAAGGTGAGACTCTTAACCAAAGTTTGGTTTTGTTCCCATTTATCAGTGGAGACAAAAGAGTTTAGCTAATTATTTATGAACCAAAAAACAAAACAACAACAAACAAAAAAACCCAGATCTGGAGAGTTTGTTCCTGGCCCTGGCATGAGTAAACAACAGGGCCATCCAGGAATCTTATCTAAATCAACGGGGAAAGGTGTTCCTTTAAGCTGTTTCCTAGAAGACAACAGGGTTGGGGGATCTCTTAACCTTTTTGTTTTCCAAAACAAAAAAATTCACCGTGTTTCCATGGCCACACCCATTTATTTATATATTATTCATGGTTGTTTCTAGGCTATGAGGCAGAGTTGAGTAGTTACATGGAGACTGAATGGTCCACAAAGCTAAAATAGTTACTGTCTGCCTTGTTAGAGAATAGTTGTGTTGACTCCTGACAGAAAGGAACCGGGGTAGTGAGAAAGACTTTGGTTAAACTGGTGAAAATTCCAAATAATATAAAGGCAATATAGCTTATCAAACTCTTACTCAGCCTCCCAGAATTCAGTGAAATCTCCAGAAAGACACTGCCCTCTGACTCTTGCTACAGGCTGTGCTGAGTGCTTCCTCCATGTGCCTGTGACACCCTCCTATGACTCCCTCCTAATTCTCACTCACTGCATTGTAAACATCCTTGAGGGAAGAATAAGACTTTGTCTTCTTCTTTGAAATCTTAACACCTAGAAGAGAACCTGGAACTCTGAAGAATGAAGAAAATAACACAAACAAACTTTGATGTTCAAAGTCATTGCTAACAACATACAGGCACACCTCAGGGACACAGCCATTCAGTTCCAGACTGCCACCACAGAACAGGGGATATGGCAATAAAGCAAGTCAAATAAAATTTTTGGTTTCCCATAACTTATAAAAGTTATGTTTACCCTATAATCTTAAGTGTTCAATAACATTATGTCTAAAAAACCAATGTACATACCTTAAGTAAAAATACTTTACAGCTAAAAACTGTGAACCATTATCTGACCTTTTTGCCAGTTGAAAGTCTTGCCTTTAGGTTGACGGCTGCTGACAGATAAAGGTGGAGGTTGCTAGAGGCTGGGGAGGCTTTGGCAATTTCTTAAAATAAGACAATGAAGCCTGGCACACCAAGTGACTTCCTTTCATAAAAGATGTCTCTGTAGCATGCACTACTGTTTGAGAACATTGTACCCACAGTAGAACTTCTTTCAAAATTGGAGTCAATCTTTTCAAACCCTGCTGCTGCTTTAGCAACTAAGTTTATGTAATATTCTAAATCCTTTGTTGTCATTTCAACCATCTTCACAGCATCTTCACCAGGATTAGAATCTATTTTCTTTGCTTATCTGTAAGAAGCAACCCTCATTTGTTCAAGATTTATCAGGAGATGGCAGCAATTCAGTCCCATCTTCAAGCTCTACTTCTAATTCCAGTTCTCTTATTATTTTCAACACATTTGCAGTTACTTCCCCCACTGGAGTCTTGAATCCTTCAAAGTCATCCATAAGGGTTGAAATCAACTTTTTCCAAACTCCTGTAAATGTTGATATTTCGACCTCTTCCCATGAATCATGAATGTACTTAACAGCATCTAGAATGGTAAATCCTTTTCAGAAGGTTTTCAACTTACTCTCCCCAGACCCATCAGAAGAATCACCATCCAGGAAAGCTACAGCCTTACAAAATGTATTTCTTAAATAATAAGACTTTAAAGTCAAAGTTACTCCTTGATCGATGGACTACAGAATAGATGTTTGTGGTCATAACAAACCATGTTGTAAACAACTGTGTGGTCATACAAGCTTTGTTGTTCCACTTATAGAGCATAGGCAGAGCATATTTAGCATAATTTTTAAGAGCCCTGGGATTTTAGGAATAGTAAATGAGCAATGGTTTCAACTTAAGTCACTAGCTGTGTTAGCCCCAAACAAGAGAGTTAGTCTGTCCCTTGAAGCTTTGAAGCTGGATACGGACTTCTCCTCTCTAGCTATGAAAGTCCTAGATGACATCTTCCAATAGAAGGCTGTTACATCTATACTAAACATCTGCCATTTAGTGGAGCCACCTTCCTTAATGATCTCAGAGCGATCTTCCAGATAACTTGTTGCAGCTTCTACATCAGGACTTGCTGCTTCCTTCCCCTTGCATTTTTATGTTATGGAGATGGCTTCTTTCCTTACACCTCATGAATCAACCTCTGCGAGCTTCAAACTTCTTTTGCTGTTACCTCATTTTATCCTTCATAGAATTGAACAGAGTTAAGGCCTTGCTCTGGATCAAGCTCTAGTTAAAGGGAATGTTACAGCTGGTTTAATCTTCTATCCAGACCACTAAAATTTCTCCATATCATCAATAAGGCTGTTTTGTTTTCTTATCATTCATGTGTTCACTGGAGTAGCACTTTTAATTTCTTTCAAGAACTTTTCCTTTGCATTTACAACTTGGCTATTTGGCACAGGAGGCCTAGCTTTTGGCCTTTCTCACCTAGCAACATGCCTTCCTTACTAAGCTTAATCATTTCTAGCTTTTGATTTAAAGTGAGAGCTGTGTGACTCTTCCTTCACTTGGACACAGCAAGGCCATTGTAGGGTTAGTAATTGGCCTAATTTCAACATTGGTGTGTCTCAGGGAATAGGGAGGCCAAACAGAGAGAGACGGGGGGACAGCCAGTCTGTGGAACAGTCTGAACACACAAAACATTTATCAATTGAGTTTGTCTTATATGCACATGGGTTGTGGAGCCCAAAACAATTCTGATAGTAAAATCAAAGAGCATTGATCATAGATCACCATAACAAATATAATAATGAAGACTGAAATGTTGTGAAAATTACCAAAATGTGATACAGGACACTAAATTAGCAAATGCTGTTGGAAAGGGGGCTCCAAATGACTTGTTCAAGGTAGGGTTGCCACAAACCCTCAATTGTTAAAAAAAAAAAAAAAAAAAAAAAAAAAAAGTGCAGTATCTGTGAAGCACAATAAACTAAAGCACAGTACAACAAGGCATGCCTCTATTGCCAAAGACAAGTCTGGCTCCAGGGAGAAGGTAAGAGGAATCTCTAATCACACCGTGCATATGCAAATAGCTACTGTTAGAGTGCAGAGAAACACTTTGTTCTCTTTAGTAGGTTAAATATGCCTCTCCACAAATGTGTTAACATCCTTCCTTTGCTCAGCAAATCCTCTTTTCATGAGCTGTTCAAAGGTAAAC
Organism: Nyctereutes procyonoides; assembly: GCF_905146905.1. Lineage (NCBI taxonomy): Eukaryota > Metazoa > Chordata > Mammalia > Carnivora > Canidae > Nyctereutes > Nyctereutes procyonoides. The sequence goes on along the minus strand of NW_026575048.1, from coordinate 16,267,924 downwards.
TTTATCCCCAGGTTGGATTATCATAACCTCCATATCTGTGTGCCTGTATTAAGCTCATCTCTCCCATCTTAAAAAGAAATCACTCTTCCACTTCCACTTTCACCGCAAATATCAACTAGCTTTTCTCTCCCCTTTCATAGTCAAACATCTTTAACAAATGGTCCAAGTTCTGTCTCTGAAAATTTACTTCAGCCATCAATGACTCTCCTGATATCAATTCTCTGGGGGCTCTTTCTTTGCCAACTCTTAAGTGTTACTGTTTTTCTGATCGTCCAGTTATGTTCTCAGTCCTAATTCAGTCTTCTAGAATGAGATCACTTACATGGCTGAAAAAGATTATCTAAAGGCTCATCACGTACAAATCAGTGTTTCCAGCCCTTAATATCATCAATGAGTTCCAGGATTAACTTGCACACTGTCTGCTAGATGCCTTTACTTGAATGTCCCACAGACACTTAGAATTTAAAACCTCTAAGAGAACTAAAGCCCTTTCCTCCAGCCCCCAAGTTCTTCATCTTGGGCTTCCTGTCTCAAAAAATATAACCATTATCTACCATGGACTCCACATTATCCAGAATGTCCTTATGGAATTAGTCACTGATGTCTGCTGATTTTACTTCCTAAAGAGTTCTCAAATATCTTCACATCTCACAATTCCACCTGCCTCTTTTATGCTTCTCATAACAACATTTTAACTGGTTTTATAACTGCAACAACCTCATAACAGGTTTCCCAGTCCTCAACTTTATCACCACAGGAATTTCTTCATTTTAAAATACAAATTAGATCAAGATACATATGTGCTTAGAAATACCATAGGTAAGTCCCAACTCTTTAATACAACTTAAAAGAACCTTTGTGATCTGGGACCCCAAGACTGACCTCTTGTTTTCTCCTCAAACCACATCCTACTCCCTGATACCCCATCACACACACTCACTTCCAGCCCACAGAAGTTGTTTCCTGAATATATATCACTCTTTCTCTAGGCTCCAATTCTTTTCACAGAAAGTTGTTTCTTTTCAGAATATCCTTTCCCCATGCAAACCATGCCTCCTCCATTCCCAGCCAATTTCTATTCATCATTCACAGCAAAGCTTAGATATCCCTTCTCTAGAAAATTTCTGCATTGCCCTTGTCTCACCACTATCAGGTATATTAGGGGGCTGTCAGGTTCCATATCACATTGTGCTTTAATTTCTCACTTCCTTATCTAAATCTCACATGATTGGCAAGTTATGTGAAGTCAGAACACATGTTTATATTGGTCTGTCATGTGCCCTCAAGTCCTATTTCACCACCTGGCACATGGCTGGCATTCAATAAATAAAATAAATGGAAGAATAGTCTTTTCTGTACTTCAAAGGAAACTGGTGAAAGAAATCCCTTCTTTTGTCTCCTTCAAAAGAATTAACACAGATTATTGGGGCACCTGGGTGGTTCAGTCAGTGAGTATCTGCCTTTGGCTCAGGTCATGATCTCCAGGTCCTGGGATCAAGCCCCCTGTAGGGCTTCCTGCTCAGCAGGGAGTCTGCTTCTCTCTCTCTCCCTCTGCCCTTCCCCACTGCTCATTTTCTCTCCCTCAAATAAATAAAATCTAAAAAAAAAAGAAAAAATTTAACAGAGATTTTTAAGTAACTGATCAGTTTATTGGTCCAAACCTATAGAAATAACTTTAAAAAACTAAAAGGCCCATAGAATATAGAATATTTTACTTAAAAAGTCACTATTGTGTTGTTATTGTCATTGTTTCTGTTGCTGTTTAGATGAGTTTTGTGATTTCAAAATCTTTCTTTGGTCGAATTTGATAACTGAGAATAAGGTCTTGAATGTGATCAGAGCTTTCACTTTAAAGGATTATAGTCTAGTGTTCACAAACACTAGTCAATATGTGAGTTTGTTTTAGGACCATGGAGTGCTATGAATTCTTCTTCCATCCAGACAACCACTTCTTTTTTCTTGTACCACTTCACTATCTGGTTTCTGGAGCCCACCTCCAGGAGAGCCTACATCCATATTACATGTATTTCATCCAACCTGGAATAACTTCTAGAAAATCGAGATAGAGCTTTCAAAAGACACAAATCGTTGTAGGTTTGGCATCACCCACACCAGTCCTTTCAGTTGATTTGCTATTAGCATCTGTGATGAGGGTTGGAGGTGTCTGCCAAACCCTGAATGTCACTGAGATGAAATTTAGCTGGTGGGGCTGAAGCCAGGCCTATTACTGTTCAGATTATGGAGCTTCATGATTGTCCTCTCTTGTTAGCATGCCTCTGCTTGAGCACAAAAAGCATAGATTGCTTTGCAAAATCTATCTTAATTAATCATAAATAGTGCCTGATGGGAAGATTGCTGCTTTCATCTTTGTTAAATAAAACACAATCACCAAATCCTTTTCTTGCTCCAGGTTTTCACAGTACTATGCAGGTTGCCTCCTTACATATTTGAGATGCTGGGAGGTCTAATCGCATGAGTGTGTTACTGATAGCCTCATTAGGCGGTGCCATCAAAAGCTGTTCTCAGCCCCTTCTCCATCGGCAGAGCCAAGTCCCAATGAGTTAAATGGGGACACTGGAATGGCAAAACAATTCCACTCCTTCCCAGCAGCTAATTAAGAAGGAGGGTAAAGCATTGTGCTAAAGACTTCAGTGAGTTTGCCTTGCAGCTCTTCAAGGGTGACCTTGTAGCAAATGGTGAAAGTACAGAAGAGAGTCACTGTTGCGTGGTAAATGATCATCAGGAAAGTTCAAATGCTACCAAATGGGTGGCTAAGTATGCTAGAATAAGCTTGCTTTGTTCTCTGCCCCTTTGAACTCACAAAATTTCCTTTCTGTACAAAATAGAAAGCAAATAATGAAGAACTTAACACTCTACTTAAATGGACAATATATAATCAGCCTTTTGCACCAGTAATATAAATGCTATGTATTAGGGTTTAAATACAGCAGTTTACTGTGGGGCACCCATGTAATATAATGGGCCTATGTATCTGTATAATGAGTATTGTAATTGCCCTTCTCTCTTGCCAGCCTCTATTTATAGAGCTTAAGAAAAAAAAAAAGCTAAAAATTCAATTTCCCATCTTCTGTTACAGCTTCAGGTAAAGCCCTATGATACAGTTCTGACCAATAAAATATAAGGAGAAATCTGACACAACCCCCTCTCTCATCTTCCCTCTGCCTGGAACGTGGAAATGTACCAGTACTTGGAACCAGGAAAACCAAAGTCACATGCCAAGGATGGCAAAATAGAAAGATAGAAGAAACCTGATTTCTCAATGCCGTGTGGATTGGCCTTACAAGTCCTGGATTGCCTATGTCCAGATCTCTTGGTGTATGACATAAACTCCTATATGTTTAAGTTACTGTTAGTCAGGTTCTACGTTCCAGATTAGAATCCAATCCCTTCTGATGGAGAACACAAATGACTTAAGATTACTTTTACCTTTTTTTCTAAGAATGTCATTTCTCTTTCACTAGACTATATACCTGAATATTGATAGAAGAGTGCCATATGAAAAGAGATCAGACCTCATTCATTCCCTCTTCTGAAAAAAAAAAAAATGCAACAGGTTCTTAACATGCAGGAATTAATGTCCTGAAAACCTCCTCCAATACTCAAATTCACAAATGCCACTTGTATTAGTCAGAATCCAGTCAGGGAAACCGAAACTATATTGCATAATTAAAAAAAAATAGGATATGTAATATTGGGAGTTTAATCTGGGGAAAGGAGAAGCATCACTGAGGTAAACCAGAGATAATGACAACGGGGAACAGTTACTATTCCTAAACCTGGAGGGACAAAAAAGAGGATGTAGGTGTAAATAGAACTCAGAAGCTCAGAGAAGGAGCCTCAAAGAGCTGGTGGCCAGAGCTTGATGAGGAGACACCTCCAGGGAAGTGAAACCATTTAGAGTGTCAGAGGGGCCTGATGAAGTTCACACACAGACCCCTGAGGAGGTGGCTTTGCCAGGCTGTTCCCATCTCTCTGAGGGGATGGGATACCTCCAGGCTTGTTCCAGGAGTGCTGAAAGATGCTGGACCAGCTGCTGCAGCAGGGGTAGACTGTACCACCTGAAGAGCTGCTGTCAGTGATGCTGACAAGGTCCAGAGCCTATAGGAAAAAGGCAGTTCCTTCTCCTTCTCCCTTCCATTCTCCTTCTACTGCCTCCTACTGGACAAAATTAAGGATAAGCCAGCTAGGAAGAGTCTGGAAAACTTTATTCACAATGTTCTAACCCCAGCATCACATCCCAGAACAGACTGGAACAGGGTAGATTAGGAACTATGACACTCTAGGCAAATAAATTAGTACAGTAGAAAATGCAATAAAGAATAACTGAAACATTGAAATGATACCACAGTAGCAGCACTAATACAGAACTAAAGTTATTTCTAAAACTATCAGTCAATTCTTCCACAAAAACAAAATTCTACTTTCCTGGCTAAAAATGGCCAGTAGTTTAAAAAACTATAAATGCTATTTTTCTCTTTTTTTTTTTTACATTTTATTAATAGCGATTGTATGATGATTAGAAAACAGTTGAGCAAAAATCAGAAAATAAAAGCCACCTTTAATTTATCGTTTATATTTCTGACGTAAATATTGCCAGAAGTCAATGTTCACATCCTTAATAAACAAAGATAACTATTACAATTTGCCAAGCACCTTTTAAATGCTTTGTATGTGGTATACCTGCTAATCTTTGAAACATGAATTAGTATGAATATTATCATATTAATGGAGTTAAATATGAATATTATCATCCACATTTTGCAGGCATGGAAACTGAAGCCAGAGAGGTCAAGAGATCACCCAAGGTCACACAGCTGGTAAGCAGTGGAATGGGCATCAGATCCAGGCAATCTAGCTTCAGAAACTGCATGCTTAGCCACGACCCTATATTATTGTCTTTGCGGATCCAAATTCCTTTTCTGCCACCATATATGGTATTTGATAAAGACATTTTTACTTAACAACATAAAAGGTGTGTATGTCAACATCATTATTTCCTTGGGCTTAAATCCTAGACATGTAATTATAAAGTCACAGGACTACATGTTTCACAGTTTGGGGAAATATCTCATTATTCTTGAAGGTTACAGTTAGTTATAATGTCACCCAAAGAATTTAGTGTTTTCCTTCTCCAGCAGTTGATGCTTTCTTCTTTGTTATGTCCATTGTTGTTTCTCCTCCTTCTGTTCTTTCTTCTTCTTTTGGAATTTCTATTATACATTTTAAAAATATCCTGTATATGCCCTGATGGATCTCTTATTTTCTTTCATTGTTTTGTTGTTGTTGTTGTTGTTGTTGTTGTTTGTTTGTTTTTCCCTTTCCTCTAACTCCTGGACAACTTCCCCAAGTCCATCTTCTAAGTCACTGATTTGTTTTTCTATGAAATGGACGCTGCCATTTCCAGGTTTCTTCACAGTTTTAAACTCAGCAATCACATTTTTTTAATACCCAAGTAATCATTCCTAACTTCAGATTGTTTCATGATTAGCAATGTCCTAATATCATAGGCATAAAAACATTTCAAATCAGGTTGAGATTATAAATTACACATATTTTAAGGAATTTTTCCTGTTTCTTATAGACATTATTTACAAGGATATATATTCTTCTATTTCCTTCCTATGAACTGCAAAATCACATTACATGTGTCTGGTAATTTTCTATTCTTCCCATTGACTGGCATATAAATGTGTTCAGTTATGATGGGCTTGTCTGAAATTATGGTACATCCATTCAAGTATTTGCAGCACAGATAAATAGAAAAGAAAGAATTTTAAATGTAGTATAGTTTTTCTTTGCCCTATTATAATTCTGTAGCCTTTAGAAATCGCAAAGCCCCTTTTGTTGTCAGTCAGCAGATATTTTACCAAGGAACCAAGAATTGTCTTGTGCACTGTGAAATAATGAGAGATATATACACTGGTCTCTGCCTCTGGTTCCTAACACACACTTCCTAAAACCTTTGTAAACAAGGGTGCTAGGAGGTCTTTTGTTCTAGCATTCTGTCTTTGGCCTTACTTCCCAACACAGAGCTCCTAAATCCCTTGGAATTTCTTGGTTGACACCAGTGTCTTTTTTTTCTGATGAAATGACTTTTGATGGGCTCTTACATGGGGGCTGACCAGAAAGACCAAGCCATAAGTAGAACCTTGGAATTATCAGCCCCGTCTCTCATTCTCCAGAGAGAGAAAAGGATATGAAAACAGGGTTAATAATTGATCACAACTATGTAATGAAGCCTCCATAAAAATCCTAATAGTAGGGGGTCCTGAGAGTTTCTAGGTTGGTGATCATGTGTACATGCCAGAAGGATTGCATACCCCAACTCCAAAGAGACTAAAGCTCTTATTCTTGACACCCTTCCAGAACTCACCCTATGGGCCTCTTTACCTGCCGTTCATCTGTACCATTTAGCATATCCTTTATTATATAATAAACTGGTAAACATGTTTCCTTGAGTTCTGCAAGCCGTTCTAGCAGATAATCAAATCCAAGGGGGGAGGTCATGGGAACCTCCAATTTATAGCCAAGGGGGTTAAAAGTTATGGGTAACCTGGGGACCTACTACATGTGATTGACATCTGAAGTGGGAGGCAGTCTCATGGGACTCAGCCCTTAACCTGTGGCGTTTGTTAACACTAGTTAGTGTGCAATTGAATTGAATTATAGGACACCCAGCTGGTGTCACAAAGAATTGCTTGGTATAGGAAAAAGCCTCACACATTTGGTGTCAGAAATGTTGTGAGTGTGGTAACAGTGTGTGGATAAAGAGAAACACATGAGAAATTAATTTTTCCTTTATAGCACAGAAGTGAGGCGGCTTAAAGTCCACAGAGATAAAGTGTCCTTCTAGAAGTGGTAGGATTGCCCATGTTACAACAAAGCAGATTACCACCCCCACCAGAATGTTCTTTCACCTAAAGGATAAACCTTAAGCTAGGACCAAATTGATCCTCAATGTCTGGTGTTCTTCCAAAGGGTAAGGGGACCATTTAATTCTTTTAATTTCTCTCTCTTGTCCCATAACCCACCCCAATCTCCTTTCCTCACTGCTCCAAGCTAAGGGTCACTAGTAGAGTTCCTTCCGGAGCCTCTGCCATTTCACTACTCAGGAACACATTTCCTTCTCATAAAGTGAATTTCCACCAGGCCAGTCCTTCCTCAAACTGACTTCATATTACACTACATTTCATGAAACTTCTGACTTACAGGTACCACTCATTCTAGTTTCTTGGTGTAACATAAATATTTTCCCCTCATTTTAATGCTCTTTTTTCACTTAGAAATGTGTAACCAAGTGTAGTTAAATGCCTATGAACAAATGTGCACATTTACCAGAAACAAACTATCAGTTTCCATGACCTCTTCAATACATTATTATTTTCCAACCCAGAAGTTCATTTGCATTTCTACAAATAGTTCAAATTTTCCTTTCCAAGGTAACATTTATATAGGGATTCATATTCCCATATCCTAGCAAAAAAAATGTATGCTTCAGAAACATTACAGTACTATAGATCACACCATTTGCCAATAGAAGTTAAGAAAACTAAAAGTACAATATATTTCTAAGCACATTCTAACTGATGGTGGATCAAGTACCACTTGTTAATTCAAAAGTTTTATCAAGGAAAATAAGTACTTTGAGAATTTAGAGAAGGAAATATCCATGAATATTTTTATAGATTGTCTATAGATCCAGTGCTGAATGCAGTTTTGCAAGATCTTGTGGGTAGCCTTGAAGCAAAGGGAAAAAAAATTAAAATGCCATTCTGTAGTATGCTGATGTCTCAGATTAAAAGCAGTGCAATGTCCATAAGGGAACCAGAACTTCTATGTCAGTAAGCAATAGAAAATACTGTTGTCAAGACACTGAGAAAGTTTTAAGTCATTGTGGCTCCTTATTAACTATTTAGTGAAGTCTATATCTACCTTTGCTGTTCTTGGACATTCTTTTTTTTTTTTTTAAGATTTTATTTATTTATTCATGAGAGAGAGAGAAAGAGAGGCAGAGACACAGGCAGAGGGAGAAGCAGGCTCCACACAGGGAGCCTGACATGGGACTCAATCCCCTGTCTTTAGGATCAGGCCCTGGGCTGAAGGTGGCGCTAAACCACTGAGCCACCAGGGCTGCCCTGTTCTTGGACATTCTTGCTCAGTGTAACACGCATGTGCAACAGGTCCCATTAGTAACTAGTCTTCTAAGAGGAGTTTGCTTGTTGAAACATGGAATTATCAATGTGCCCTAACATTTTATAATTAGATTCTATGTATCCTCCCCTTGCCACTAAAAAGTGACTTCATTAGTCATTACTAATTGCTGCAACAAATCAGCATGTAATTATTTAGGAAGTATAATAAAACAAGTTCTCTTAAATGAAGGTAATGGAGAGGGGAAGAGTCTTTGAGAATTTAGGTTAAGGAGTCATCATAACGACACCCTGCAAGTTAAAGAAAAGAATATTTTCTTATCTCATAAGCTAGCCCAACTTCTCAACAAACAGAAGATATTTCTGTCACTAGAACTGTAACAAAAATTATATGATGATAATAGTAAGTTTAATAACTGTTGGAGATTTGCCTAATACTAAACATGCAAAAGATGGAAAAGAACTGTGATAATGAATAAGAACATAAGGATGGAGGACAAAGTTCAGCAAACAAAAAGCTCAAACTTGAAAAGTCACCTCATGCTGTCAATATTAAAAATAGGCCCATCAAAGAATCTTGATGTGCAAATACAGCTCTTCATCAAACCTGCCAAGTTAAATAAGAGCCAAAGAGATGGTCAATGATGGGTACAAATCCATCTCCGTCACCCATCTGGATGTCTATGAAAAGTGACTTGAATGAATATCTAATTCACATATGCCAATAAAAGATTACTAAGTAGCTGGGTATAAGCATCAAGAATCATCAAGGCTGATACAAATTCAAATGCATTTTCAACTTGAAGACCAGGCAGGATCTTTTTTTTTTTTTTTTTCCTATTCGTCAGTTTGCATCTCAGCACAAATCTTATAGTCCCCTGAGAACAGTGATTCAAGCAGTTGTATGACCACTTTTATTAGATATACCCCATTCTCTAAATGGATTTGGATCTAAATGTGCCCTCAGGTACCTAAAGCTAACACGCCAAGTGGTGGTAGACATGAAAGAGAGAGATGAGAAAGGTCTAAGGCAGCATTCTGCTATATGAATGTGACTATGTTAGAATGAGGAACAAAAATCATATACACTTGAGATGTAAACTCTAGCCATTTGTCTTACACCACAGAAATATTATGACATTTCAAAAGCATATCATATGTCAAATTGATTAAAGCATACTTGAATTTAGTATGGGTCATAACACTTCAGATTAGAATCACTTTGGTTACCTTCTTTGAAAGTCACCGGTTGGTTGGCTGGATTTCACAGTGGTGTGAAAGCTCACTAAATCTGCATTCTAAATCAAATTGTTACTTTGGATCTAAATGCAACATTTCAATCAGTTAGCAATTATTACCTATTTGCCTAAGACCTTGTGTTCAAAGATAATAAGGAAGATCTTGGGGAGATCACAATCTGATAAATTTTTAAAATCATTTCTTAGAAAATCAACAAAGGCAGGCAATTATAATCGTGTTCTTAACTGTGCAGTGGAGACTGCAGATCCTTTAAGAGTTTAGGGAAGGTGACTGCTATGTGGGGTAGGACAACCAGAGAAACCTGAACTGAAGTGATGAGATCTGATTGGAGCCTTGATCAACAGGATTTGATTAAGTAGGAGGGAGAGCATATTTTAAGCAAAAGAAACAACAGAAGCAAAGGCAAGGAGAGAGGATAGGGAGAGGAATATTTTTCTTTTTAACTACAGTGAATAAGCACTTCCTTGCCTCTTGACTTGTCTACATTGTTTTAACAACTATCTCTGAACTAGTTGAATGATGAATGGCCCCAGGAAAAAAGGTGGAGCATACAAATGAATGGTAGTAGGTAAAAAGAAAGAAAATCATCAGGAGTTGAAACCATAAAAGAAAAATTAAATTGCTGGGACTATATAATGGATTTAAATTTCCAGTCATAAACTGATATATGCAAAAACGTAACTTATTTTTCTATATTCAAATATAATTTCTATCATTAAGCTCCCATTTCTGCTCAGTAGCAGAAAACTGGTATCAAGTTGCTTTCAGGTAAATTTCTTCCCATTCAGGCACTTCTCAGTCAATTCAGTTTATAATGCAGCAGTGTTCAGATTTTTTAAAGCACTCTCAGATTTTATTCTCTCTCTCCCTTTTCCCCATATTGATTCAAATCTCTGGGAAACTTCAACCACAATTACAAAAGCAATAATGGAAAAAGAAAGAGAAACTCCATTCTACAGTCTCTTTAGGACTAAATCCTGTTAAAAAGAAAACCAAGAGCCCTCAATGGCATCACTTGCCCCAAGTCGGTAAACTAACAATACCTAATCTAACACCAGTTTTACCCTCCCTGAGATTTAACCTTTAACCAGTCCATGGGGGACTTTACTAGGTAGCACCTGGAAATTTACTCAAAGACCCATTCCATTCCCCTTAGGAGGGCATCCTTGCCTAAGACAATGGATTCTTTGCTGATAATTTACTCTTTTCAGCTCCCTCCCTCCCTTTAAAAACTTTCTGTAGCCCTTTGGAGCTCCCCTCTACTTGGTAGATGGGTGCTGCGCAGTTCATGAGTGGATTAATAAAGCCAAATTAGATCTTTGATATTTACTCCACTGAATTTTTGCAGTCCTAAGTTACCTTTCTGTGAGATGTACCTTGTCTTATGTGGTCTTCAGGCTCAGCCTCTTCATGCTGACACTCACAGAGGTGACCAGTCATCTGGTCAAGGATTTGGGCTGAAGGTTGCTGTTCCTGTTACTTTACCCAGGTGTCCAAAATCCTGGCTTAGCCTTCAATTTCTAAGTCCAGTACTGCTATATGGGGGTCTTCCTTATTTACACCCTCAGGCTTTCCATGATTTTTCAGTCCTCTCTAGCTCTTCCCAAGTGAACTGGGAAGGTTAATGTATTTTGCTAGCCCATCTGGAGGCCTCAGAAGTTCTGAGTTGCCAGCAGCCATTCACTTTGCCTCTAACAAACCACTGAGCATCTCTTCTCTAGATTTTTAGCACCATTATATCCAAGAAACATACCATCTGCCTATCAGCAGAACTCTGGGCTGGACAGGAAAACTCGGCTACACACTGTTCCCACTCATATTTGTTCTCTCCAACCTCATGCCCAATATCCCATGGGGTAGTACAAACTGTGTCACAAAAAAATGCCTTCCCCCTTCTCTACTTCTTTCCTTGATTGGAAGATTTTCAATTAACTTTATTCTGGGAGCTAGGTGAAGAAAATTGGATCTACATATCTATTCCTTATTTTTACTTATTTGCTCCTTTGTAACTAGGAGTAACTCATGAAGTTAAACACAAAGAATGTGACATATTTATTATTCCTCCTCTGGATAGTTAAAAATTGGTAGGGTTATCAGCTACTAAACTGAGAGGATGAGAAAAGATATAACATACACCAAAATTATGATTCACCAATCAATCCACCAGATCTAGTGCTTTTAATGTCAAAGAGTAAAGTAATAAACTGAAATGTAATGGTGACTTAAGATTTGAACAAGCCTAGAGTATGATTTCTCTTAGTCTAGGAAAGGAATTCCATTCATTCACTCATTCATTTATTCATTTAAGAATATTCATTGCAAGGTGTTTAGATATTGGAACAGATAGGTTTCTTGCTCTTGTTGAATAAACATTGAAATAGGGGAGATACCAAATAAATAAACAACTTATAATACTTACAGGCACTGTGAGGAATTAGGATATTGGAATAAAAACTCTGCAAGTGGATCTTTTGGATTGATGGTTAAGTGATGAGAATTTTTTTTTCTCTTAATAATTTTTAATCAAGTCTGGACTTCCTAACCAAATAAGGTCAGAGAAGCCTGTCTGTTCACTGCTTTACTAAGCTAGGATTACAACAGAGAATGAGCTCCACAGGCCTTACTCCTCCAGAAATGGAGCTCTACAGTGCTTGAAAACAAGGAGTGCTCCAGACTCCTGTGGTTGTGCTGCTTTTGTGAGAGTTTAATTGCTTTTAAATGCATATGAATGTCAATTTGAACCAGGCTAAATATGTCTTCCTGGAGACAGAGCATTTGGTCTTTCTTTCAAGTTCTTTTGTTTGCTTGAATCAGCTTTGTAGTTTAACAGATGTTTTTAGAGGAAATGGAGACATAAGCTTTTATAATGCTGAAAATTAAATGAGAAACAATACTCTTCTCACCACCCTCCCCCAAAACATGCAACCCTGCAAAACTGGCAACCCACCTTACACTGCAGAAAATCTGCACTTTTACAGAGTACACCTTGCTAAAATGAAAGACATTTTTTTTGGTGTGTACCTGGAGTTCATTATATATTGTTTATTCTTTGGGGAGATACATAATTGAATGTGTAAGTGATTATCCCTTTTGCCTTGGGGAAGGATAGTGTTTCCAAGATTCATAAAATTTCCTCCCTTTAATTAAAAATACAGTAAAACTACCATAAGAATATAAATGCCTAAATCTCTTGTGCCAATACTACCTCCCCAACCTTCTGCTCTACCCCACATGCAAATTCTTTATCCAAACTCAAGGACCACCCTCCCCCCACTCCCCACCTCCAATCTCTCCATGTTTCTGCCATCTTGTCTTATATGATACTGTTCCATTACTGGGCTTTCCTCTTACCCAGCTCCAACAATTAACATTACTTGTGCCCTTGCCTTCAACACTATTGTAAGGTGCTTACTGGAAGATGATAGAATACAAAGAGTATCAGCTTTGGAGTCAAACAAACTTCAGCTAATTCTACTCTATAACTTTTTACACAGGTTATATTGGACCATCAACCACCCCAACATCAGTTCTCTAGTCTGTAAAATTTCCTTCTCTCAGAAAGGTTCTGCTTTTCTCTGCAAGTAACTTTCATTTTCAGACATATCTGTCTTTTGTGTGAGATTGCTGTAGCAGATCTAGACTCTACATGCTCACTATCACAAGTCTATCAGAAAAAAGAGAAGGTCCTATGAGAACACAAAGATTCAGAGTGACTTAGGCTATGTCACATTTCCATAGCTGAACAGATCACATAAGCCCAGGGAACACTATACATGAATTGTGTTACTTCACATGCCCTGCAGTTAGATCTGGGAACTCTGAGTTCTTATGACAGCACTTGCGTTGAACATGGAGGAAAGGGTGGTATGTAAGACAACTTTTCAAACAAGGAGACAGGACCATGAGTGCATCATGAAATCAATTTGGTAAGTTGCAACCAAATATCCTTCTTGTTTTAGTTTTTAGTTTTAGTTGAGGGAATAGAAGGGGACAGCATAGAAGAAAGAAATGTAAAGAAAAAAGACAAGGAGAAACATACCAGAGGATAAAATAGGTAATAAAAACATTACTTTATAAAAATGTTATTTCCTATTTAACAGTGTTCCTAGGTTACAGTTTTAAGTACATTGCTACGGTAGGTTATATTAAAAAATTTTGAAAACCAGTGTCCTGGTGGGAAATTAAAATATTATTAAAGAAGATATGGATGCTAAGCAAGCAAAAATCTATGAAAGCTCACTGTGCCAGGAAAGATTATGTAGTGGGTACTCAACTGAATTTATGGAATATTTTTTAGAATTTATATTTTGATTGATATGCCTCTTGTGATTAAACAGAGTTTAATCACATCCTTTAGAAAGAGACAGTTTATACATTTACACATAGGGTTTGAATTTGAAGGAATTGCCAAGATACTTGAGTTCAGTGTTTAAACAGTTAAGTTTCCTGAGTGCCCTGGTCTGAGGCTGGCATAATGAGGTTTTCCATAACTGTGACTTTGGTAAATGCACAGAGGAGTGGACAGGAGATGTATGAAATAAGCACAGTTCATCTTTGACGCCATCTCTCTCCTCAGATAATCCACTCTTCTTTCTCTAGCAATCTATCAGCCCCTCAACCCAAGCCAAGTACTGCCCTCTAGATTTTTCATGTGTTGTTTTCAAAACAGATGTCTACAGAATAAAAACTATTTCAAAGCCAGAGAATTTATTCTGTTGAGAGGGACAAGAAAGATGAGGAAAGGAGGAAAGGAAAGAAAGAAGAAAGAATACTTTGTAAGTTTTTTTCATACATACATTCCTAGACTAAGAAAATGAACTTTGGAAGAAATTAATTTGACAACATTAAAGACACAGCTGGAATTTTTACATTGCATAAAGACCCGACACACAACACAAAAGAAAACTTATAAAAGCCAACACTGGCCACAGTAGCCTTGTAAAATGTAGTAACAGTATATCCATAGAGAAAAATAAACCTAATGACAACATAACTTTTAATACTAGAGTCACTAGTAACTATCAGATACCTTTGTGTGTGTATGTGTGTGTGTTGTATGTGTGAAGGGTGCCAACAACCACACATATCTTAAATATATTATAGAAAATGAATAGCTTCATAGAACTCATTTATGAGACATCATTTTTTGGCTCCCTCCCACCAAAAGAGAGTACAGTGACTAGAATCCTGAGGTCATGAATAATTCTGTGGATAAACTGAGGCAAAATTCCAACCTATACCCCTCCTTTAATCATCATCATAATCCCTTGTGTTCATATAGCACTTCATTAATTTTATTTCATTTGATCATGTAAAATCATAGAAAGTAATAATTGGAAGGGATCCTGGAAAACACCCTGTCAAATCCATGTATTATATAAATAAGAAAACTGAGACCCTGAGCTGTTAAGTAATTTGGTCAATATCAAAACAATTAATGTTAAAGCCTGAACCAGAATTAGGTGTGATGCGATGACTACTCTGTGGCCATTTCTCCTTTTCTGCTGAAAAAGGCAATGCAGGTGGCAGTGTTCATAGAATGATTTCATTTCTTCAAAGAGAAGACACTAAAACATGATTTGAGACCGGTCTAGTGGGTAGCTATGGTCAGGCAGTAGCAGCAGCAGCAACAACAAAAAGGAACAAAAGGGCAACAAACCAATTACCGAGAAGGCAATTTTGAACAAGTGTTTTGATCAATGTATTGAATCTCACAACAACTGTTCAGACAATTATGAGTGTAGCTTTTATTAGGACTGAAACGCCTATCTGTGATTCAGGAGTCTGTCCTCCAGTGAAGGAAAAAAGAACTTAGTCACTCACCAGGCACCAAAATGACTTTCTTTACCTCTTAAATGCACTGAGTTTTAAGGCTCAATAAATAAAATGATAATCCTCAAAGCATCAAATTTTTAAACAAAACCATGAAAATTGCACACTTTATTCAATTTAGAGAAAATTGTACCCATATAATGTGTTTACCTTTCATCATGAAATACATACCACAAAGTTACCTTGTCTGATTTGTAATTTCAAGATTTATGATCTTAAAATTCTAAGTACCTAGTTTGACATACTAAACACTGCCTGTGCAGGAGCCAGTAAAAGTGCAAACTTCAAGTTACAAGATAAAGAAATTCTGAAAGTAATGTATAGCAGTGGTTATAGTTAATACTGTATTGTATATTTGAAAGTTCCTAGAAGAGCATATCTTAAAAGTTCTCATCACAAGAAAAAAATAAATTTGTAACTGTTTGGTGACAGATGCTAAATAACCTTACTATGGTAATCATTTTACAGTATATACATATATCAGTTTGTTATGTTGTATGCCTAAACCTAATACTATGTTAATGTCAATTAAATCACAATAAAAACAAGAGATGTAACTTAGCATCACTGAAACCAGTCCCTGTCCTTCAAGGGAAATGAGAGATATTCAAAAAGTAGAGAGAAATACATATTAATACCAAACATGGACTGAGAAAATCTCTACAAATTTTGTAAAAGTGATGAAGATGGCAAAGACTAGCCAGAAAGCTTAATGTAAAACAGCCAGATTAATTTGTTAAGAAACACTCATTGTTCTTTGGAAGAAGCAGGCATCAAAAATTTAAAGAATTGTCACTGAAAGTATTCTTTTTCTTCCAATTTTTTCTTCTTTTCAAGTTGGAAACCCAATAGTATTAAATATTTAGTGATGACATTTCTTCTAGATGTTCAAGAGAGCACATTTCTTGAACACAGTGAAAAAGAATAATTCTTAGAAATATAAATAGATGGTCATTTTTTGTCTCCGTTGGTGGTGGTAAAATTATTCAAGACACAATAACTTTTGGCTGAATGTCTGTATTCATATCTGAGAAGTCTTTCAAACAACTAAATGCACATCTGAACTCTCTCACAGAGCAGCATGATAAGCTTCCTCTGAAAAATCCAGTCATCATTATCCTATCTTCTTGCTTCAGTGAGACCCTGAGAAAGGGACCACAGAATTCACAATGATATAATCTTTTTTGATTGGCTGTTTCTGCTTTAAAAACTTCAGGTATATCCCCAAACCACAGAGGCATTTGGTTTTATTTTTCTTTGAAGAACAGACTCAAACACATTCCAGTAGCCCCATTAGAAACTATGTGCCTGTTGTCCTGGGTCTGCATGCTATTTAAACTAATTAGACATACATGGACTCTCCTTAGGTATCCACCCAATCTTGAGAGTTCACTAAGTTTCCGCTATGTGGCAGCTCCTCTCTAGACCTTTTATAGGTAACCTGGATATAAGGTATGACCTTGGCCCTCTGTTGCTTAAAGTATAGTTCAAAATGCATAAGGTAAGTATACCACTGATATGAAATAGCTCATCATTCTAGAATATACTGGGCACTATAAACAGTTAATGTTCCAAAAGTTTAAAGTAAGGAGACCGGGGATCCGTGGGTGGCTCAGCGGTTTAGTGCCTGCCTTTGGCCCAGGGCGCAATCCTGGAGACCCGGGATCGAGTCCCATGTCGGGCTCCCGGTGCATGGAGCCCGCTTCTTCCTCTCTCTCTCTCTCTCTCCACCCCCCCCCCCGCTCTGTCTATCATAAATAAATGAGATCTTTAAAAAAATAAATAAATAAGGAGACCTAGATACAAAAAAAAAAAAAAGTGTGTGGGGGGGCGGTGGTTGGGGTGGAAAGGGTGGGAAATTTGAGTTGTATCTTTAAAATTAGAAGTGCTATCTCTCCTCTCTAGATTTTTTATGGAACTTGCCAAATGTACCTGTTTATACTCCATACATCTAGATCATTATCTACCTTCCCTTAACATAGATGCATATATAATGAAGGTTTATATTAAATAGCATTTATATGATATGTGTGTGTATAAATGCTAAGTCAAATACATTATAAAAGCCCTAGATTTCTGCCGTGTTTCATTTATATTTCAGACCTTATCAATCCCTCAATATTTGGGAAACTACTCAGATAAGATTAGGTAATTTTCACATACTAAGCTATAAACAAATATTTTTCGCTAAAATCAGTAATTATTACTGAACTTGTGTGAGACACAATAATATATAAAGCATTCTCCCTTATTCAAAGAGAAAACAGGTAATTTCACTATGAAGTGCTATGGTAGAGGTATCAAGATAGTGTTAGGAGAGTACAGAGGAGAGTCACTACATTCCATGTAGTGGATAAGATGGATAAGACACTAGGAAGGACAAATTAAGGAATGAATGATGCGTAAATGAACAATCAGGACAAATTTCAGAGGGAAAGTATAACCAGTAGGAGGAAAACAATATAAGAACAGGTACTATGGAGACAAATTTACCCATATTAGAAATACTAGATAGAGTGGCTTTGGGGGAAAAAAAATACAGACAACTTGATTAGGTCAAACTGTGTAGGGTTCTAACTCTCTCTGATTGGAAGAAGCCTGTTTCTGAAATTGTGCTGATCCTTCCTTCTTACACTTGACGTGTATAGCCACTGCAACATCAGTGCTGGGGAGCCTGGAACTGACCACACTTGACTCTTCATCACAGCTGAATGTGGGGAAAAATGTATGGCAGTCCTTGACCACAGAAATGTCATCAGCATAGGTATGTACACAAATAAATGCATACATGTGGGTACCTCTCTTCCCCCAACATATATAGACTAGTTTGTCCTCAGGCAGCTATGAACTGAGGGATCATACTTTAGAGCAGAGAATACTAATGCCAGAAGATATAGAGAATTTAGCCTCTTTCCTAACATTTTATGCGAGGCCAGGAGTGTGGAAATTTCAGATCTATATTGCAGCCATCAGGGACATTCAAAGTAGACTCTAAATCCCATCTAGCTAGGATGCCATTATAATGAATTAGACCTCCAGGGATAAAGCAGATAGCAATTTGCCATGGAAACTACAATGCAGTTGATTGATCAGCATTCCACAGTGGCCAGAACACAGTATCTGGAGTTTGACTACCAGCATTTAGATCCTCAGTCTCTTAGCAGCTATGATTTGGGGGCATGTTGCCTAACCAATCTGAGCTAGTTTTCACTCATCTGATGAAAGTCATTAATTTCCTCTTAAATGATAAATTCAAAAGACTCCATAAGCTCTCATCTAGTGGTTGTTTTCTAAATACTTCCTTTCCCCATCTCTAGCTTTTCTTAAATCACTCTGACCTTATTGCCCAGTTTGCTCTCAGGCTCTTTGTTTCCTCTCACTTGCTCCATTTCCTCTGCCCACTCTTTCCATGATTGTATAATCTGAGGCTGTAACCTTCCTATTAATTCAGTCTCCCTTGAGAATCTCATTGCCTTTGATGGCTTTAGTACTACTTATGAGAAATGTTTCCCACATCTCTGTCTCCAAACTTAGCCTCCATTAACTCCAGACTCATTTTTATGACTGCCTACAGAACATAAGCATAATCATAACTGTCATAGAGAAGAGGTTATACTTAGTCCCACTCTTCTTCCAGGTGTCACTGGAGTAGGTAAGCAATTAGGAGCAAAAGACAGCTGAGTTGGTGTTGGGTCCACATGTAACATGGTAAACAGAGTAGACTTAAAGGCAGAAGGTATCATGAAACTCAAAAGAACCTGAGAGAGGAGTTCAGAAGTTCTGAGCATCAGTGAGGATAATAATTGCAAGAGATGGAAGTGCTTCAAATATAATTAAATGCATGGAAATGTACCATGATATTTATTTTTAAAGACTCCCTGGTAATCTCTGAAAGATGCTCAAGAACCCAATGAAAACTGGTAAATAAAGGGAAAGAGTCAGGTATTTCATTTGCCTTGAGGAATATAGCTCAGGGTAAATGAGTAGTTAATGAAGGAAATTCTCTCCTTTTCTAGGAAATATTCTAGGTATTGAATAAAGAAAAAAATTAAAGAATTAGAATCTCTCCATATCTCATATAACATATCAGAATGAAACAATGGACTAAGATGTTATCAATGGCCAATAATATCACCGAAGAGGAAAACAAGCAGGTATTATGAGCACCTAATAAAGACACAATTCTACTATTGAAGTGTTCTTGCTTGAATATCAGAACCTGAACATGATCAATTCCCTAAGTCTAACTTTGATTTACAATAAATAGAAAGAACAGAGAAAATGCAATCAACAACACTATGGTATATGTTACAAGAAAAAGTTATCTAGTTTCTTCAACATGTAGAAATGGGTAAAAAAGATTTGGATTTGAACTCAAAACAGATCTAAGACATATATCAACTAAAGTCAATACATGTTCCTTATTTGGAACCTGATTAAATAAACTAAAGATGATAGACACTTGAGAAAATTTTAACACTTACTGACTAGAATTTTATAATAAGGAATTTATTTACTATTTAACAATAATTATTGTTTATATGCATGATAATGGTATTGGGGTTTTTAAAAATGTAGGACTTTTAGACAATCATACTGAAATATTTACAAGTGAAATGATATGATAACTGAGATTTGTTTCAAAAACATCAGGGATGAGGGAAATGAATGAGGTATAGATGAATGGTTAATTGTTGAAGCTAGCAATGGGTAGACAGAGTTTCATTAAACTATTCTTTCAGCAATTTTCCATAACAAAATTTCAAAAATATCTAAGATAGTTAGATTGAATAAAAATTCTGATGTAGCCAGGGACTTGTTATAAAATCACTGTTATGGGGGCACATAGGTGGCTCAGTTGGTTAAGCATTTGCCTTCTGCTCAGTTCATGGTCCTGGGGTCCTGGGATCAAGCTCCATGTCAGGTTCCCTGCTCAGCAGGTAGCCTGCTTCTCTCTCTCTCCCTCTGCCCCTCCCCCTGCTCATTCTGGCTTGCTCTCTCCCTCTCTCAAGTAAAGTAATTAATTAAATATTTTTTTAAAAAAATCACTGTTAGGGTAGGAATCTGTTTTAGGGTTTGAGCATCCCTGACATCAAATGGCTACAGGTAAACTGACACCATAGGTACAGAGTATAATATGGATCTCACGATGAATGGTGAATGGTTTAAGAGGAAAGAGAAATATTGCTAAGGAGTAATTGAGAGGTCTCAGCCTCTCAAGTCAATCACACTTTATTAAACATTCTTGTATCATAAGCATCACCTCTAGTACTGACTAAAAGAATAAATTCTAGGATCCAACTAAGATCCAATGAAGAAGGATCAGGGAAGTTAGAAGTTTAACTAGCTCTCCAAGTGCTCACTATCACAATTTAGGAATTAAAGTGCTTAATTTCAAGGTACAATATAATAGTCTCAACTGGAAATAACTTGTAAACAGTTGGAAGTTGAAGGTAGTTGGACTAAAATTTGAACAAAGAGTACTACAGGTTTGGGAGTCATTTTCACTGATTTTCAAAAATAATTCATTAAAGGCACTCTCCAAAGTAGGGAAAAGACATTAGCAAAAAGACAGTACTGGCAATTTGGGGTGCCAGTAATCACAACTGATTGAAAACTGTATATACTGACAAATAGGGCTAATGCATCCATTTTGTGATGGTAATGAATGGAAAAAGGCAATTTGGACCTGATGTCAAAATGAGGGTTCCTACTCTTTTCCTAGTAGGCTTGAAGTTAATGCACCCAGATAAAAGATACTTGATATACCTTCTCATCTGAGCCTTAAAGAGTTTGCCCGGCCTAATCTCTTTACTGTTGTGGACGTATGAATTAAAGCACTGGCCCTTTTAACTGATCAAGGAGTTAAGCATCTAGAGAAACAGAAAGTAGAGAGTATTTCTTGTCTTTCTGGCATTATGAGTCCATTTATCTGATGACAGAATGGCCTAATGGATATCAGCTTCTCCTACAAGAAAGAGTGCATAAGTAATAGCAACAAACCAGAAATGTGCCTTCCAACAAATGCCTTCACCCATAGGCCAAGGCAGGATTTAAAGATTAGCATTATTTGCTACTGGAACTATTTGCACAAGCCTCTGTAGTCTTCACTGATGTTTATTCAAAATTTCCGTAAGATGATGTAGCAGGCTCTAGCATAATGGAGAACAGAAATGAGTTTTCCAGGTTTATTTTCATTACTTTCTAAAACTGAGGAAGGTTACATAAAGGTGATAATTTTATTGTAAACAATCATCAGCTGTTTTCCATTTCCTGTTACCTGAGGTAATATATGGTATATGCTCAGAAGATGCCCTAGCACACAGTAAGCCCATGTAAAACTTTTGCTGTTATTGTCATCATTGTTAAATACAATTTTTAAGGGATATAGCAATTGTGATGAAGAGTTTTAGGAAATGAGTTTGCTTCATTAAACCCAAGAATTGTATTTACTATAATTTTTAAAATGTTGAATCTTTCCAGTTGAATCCTGAAAAATTAAAAACATAGATATAGATCCTACATGCTTCTCAGCGTACTTCAGTTTACTAAGAATCAGTGGAAAGTGTCAAGGTTTGGAATTTAATATTTGTCAGTTCAAATATGAGCTCCCCTATTTACAACTGTGTTGCCTTAAGCTGATTACTTGATCTCTCTGAGATTCAGGCTCTTAATCTGTAAAATAGGTATAACAGTTTACTTGGCTATTAAAGAGAGATGACAATATTACTTCCTTTAGAGTGTTACTGGAGGAATAAATGGGATTGCATTAATGAAGTGTGTCTTTTAAAATACAATGTTCATATAGTGTTTTAGCATTTTAAAGTGCTCTTAAATATACTGACTTTTAACTTAAAAAAATCCCATCACTAATGTAAAACACATTTTTATTTATATTTTATGACTATGGAGACCCATATTCGGTGGGTTACTTACTGTATTAGTTCTTGTTGTTGTTGCTTTTAAGATATATTTATTTTAGAGAGAGAGGAAGAGAGCAGGGGTGGTGAGGGGCAGAGGGACTGAGTGCAAAGCCTGACTTGGAGCTCTCAATTTCATCACCCTGAGATCACCACCTGAGCTAAAACCCAGAGTTGGATGTTTCAGCCAACTAAAATAGGTTATACCACCTGCACCACTCAGGCACCCCCTGTATTAGTTTTCTATTGCTATGTAACGATATTTCCACAAACTGATCTTAAAACAACTATGTTTTCTTGTAGTTTTTGTGGGTCATGTATCTAGGCAAAGTTTGTGTTCTCTAGTTGTGATGTCATAGCTGCAATAAAGATGCCATCCAGGGTTAAAGAATCATCTGAGACTTAACAGAGGCAGAACCCACTTTCAAGTTCATTTAAGTATTGAAGAATTCAGTTCCTTGTAGCCTTAGGACTGAGGTTTTTAGTTTCCTATGTATCATTGGTTGGAGGCCTCCCCCAGTTCCTTGCCATGTGGAATTCGCCAATATGGCCATTTACTTCAAAGGAGAAAAAGAGACCCAACAAACAAGAACGACAATGCTATATAATGTCATTATATAACCTCATACATCTCATCACCTTGCCAAATTTTGTTGATTAAAAGCAAGTTAAAAACCTGCCTACACTCTAAAGAAAGAGATCACACAGGGGTATAAACATCTGGAGGTAAGAATCAGTACCAACTTAAAGAGTGTGTCTGCCAGTCTTGCTCAATGGCATATTTCTAAGAATAGAACCAGAATTATAACCCAGTATTTCTAGTTTATATTTTATGCTGTTTCTATTCATGCATTCAATTGTCAGGAGATATTTAATGAGTGTATACTATATACAAGGTATTATTCAAGTTAAAAAAGTAAATAATTCAATATTATGACATGATAAATTATCCTCAAGTAATAGGGAATATAGATGGTGCCAAAATAATTATTCCACAATGATAAGAATGTTAAGAGGCAAAATGAGTTACAACTGACATACTAAGGAAATAAAAAACTAGAAAAGTAGTTACACTGAAAAAAATATTGGGTTCAAAGAAACAGAGTAGGTCTGTGAAAGCTATAATTTTTTTTGAAAGCTATAATTTTTAATAAAAAAGTAAAAAGTTTATATTTTCTTTATAAGTAATGCATTTTTTTTTTGCTTTTCAATATTTGTTTTTGAAGAAAAGTTGTACATTCCATGTGAGGCTTGGTTATTCTGAAAATAATGCTGCTGAAAATTTACTGGAAACAAGTCAGTTAATTTTGCCCACAATTGTCATTTCCTGTTCGAAGACGTTTTTCTAAATACGAAAATAGAATTTGGTAAATGTTGGTTGTCTTAGTACTCTGTGATGTGCTCCATAAAAATCCTCATGATAAACACTGACAATGATACGACAGTTATTTCCCCTTACATGTCTAAGAGCAAGAATGTCTTAAGCTGTTATAATGTTAAGCCTTATCGGTAGAGGTATAGAATTGAAAGGCTTTAAGCTGAGGAAAGAAAAATGATTTAAGGGGTTGGATGAATTGCACGGGCCCGTAAAATGGTATTAAAGCAGTTCTGAAAAGATTTGAAGAGGATACAATACCCTGCAAATGTGTTACGCTTTGGTATCATTAACGAATGATTGGACACCATAGAAGAGGGAAATGTGAGATCGAATATCAGAATCACACAAGACACTTAGTCTGAAGAGGTATCTGAACCATGATGGTTGACAACTAAGCTATTGCTCCTTATCACACAAATATTGATCACTATAAGAAAGCTTGCTCTCAAAGCAGAACTCCCAGAGCCAGGGACTGACAGAGAAACTCAGAGACAATATTTTGTTTTTATGTCTTGGATCAACTCAAGAATGCTGTGGCCATGCATAATTATGACTGTGGAAAATGAGACAGGAAGACAGGAAACCTAGTTTATCAGTACAGAAAAAAGCAAGGTGAATATTCAACAAAATGAATTAAATTATTACTATTTTGACTTTTATGTCTAATGCCCGCATGTAGCCACTTGCCAGCCTAGGATTCCCCATCTATTGTGCTATTTCATCTGAACAGAAGGATACATCTCAGCCAAAGATAAAGGTTAGTTTGTTTTTCTTAACTCCTTTCTTTCCACACCTGCTGAGGATGACAATGCTGCAAATGGGCACAATAGACAAGGGCTTATTTTTCATTATGATTCTGTATTGCTGCCTGTCCTCAGTACTTTAATAAGACTTACTAAATCTTTTTTAACCACCCAGTACCCTGTAAATCTCTTTTCATATGAGGAAACTGAGATCTAGAGAGGTTAAGCAATCTCTTCAACCTCACAGAACAAGTAAGGATGGAGCCAGAATTGAAACCCAGCCACTGGGTGCAAGAACCCACCACACTCTTCTTCATCATACTCTAAGGACAGCTGTCAATGATGTCACCAAATGTTCCCAATAAATAACAGGCCAGAATTATTTTTGAGCAATTGAATTTCAGGTCCTGAGACTCTAAATTTGATCTATTAAAATATTTGAGCCATCTAGTTTAGAGACTACAGATGTCTATGTTACCTCTAAGTATTAGACTCTACACTTCTGTTCTTGACTAATCGTCAGAGCTAGATGCCCAGGTCACAATAAAATGCAGAAGGTTGAAATAGGATGCTATGACCCACCTCTGTTTATATCTGAGGCATTTCAGTTAAGGGCATGGATATATTCTCATATATAAATACAGGGAATTGATATTATTACTTTTATTTTTATAAAGCTATACTAGGAAAACAAATCAATATGCTATGTAGTAGAGGAGTATTATCAAATGCTGATTAGCCCAAAAATTAATGAAAACAGGTGACTAACAAGATAGGCCCTCCCAGGACAACTCCTTATGTTCAGATCTTTTCTCTCTAATACAGACTTCTAGGGATCATTTCCCATAAATTCCAATTCAGTACCTGGAGCTAATATGACACTTTAATTAATTAAGGGTTTAATGACCATAAAGCACCAAAATGTGCTTCTTTGAGTATATATCTATCTTACAAGAGTTGATGCCTGCCTTTGGTACTAGAGACTCAGTCTGGAATGGCTAGGTCACATGAAGAAAGTCAAAACCAGGCTGAGTATGGATCAAAGCAGGTCTTTGTAAGTCAACACAGTTGTAACCACATGAGGGTGCAATCAAGGTAAGAGAGTGCATAGAAAATTACTGAGATGAAAAGGATACTAGTTGGAAGAGACAACAGGTGCTAAAAGGACTCTCATTCAGGAGAGCAAATCTCAGGGTAGAGCAATGCTATAGACCAACACTTCTCAAAATTTAGTGTGCACAAGAATCAATACAAGAGTCACTACAGATTTTGTTAAGATGCAGAATTTTGCTTGAGATTCTATATTTCTAATACTTTTCTAAGGCATGCCACTAGTCTGTAGATCATTTGTTGAGTAGCAAAGCCTCAGTACAAACAGAAAGATGGACCATTTGTGGCTCTGGGTAGGAGAAAATGAAAGACATGTCAATCCTTTAGCAGTAACTAGAAGGACAGATGCTTAGGTAGCTTGTGAAGGAAGCACAATCATAGGGGTTTTTCCTCAAAGCCAAAGTATATATTCAATGGACTGTATTCACCTAATCACGGCTTATTAAGTAGCTTTTATGCTAGACTTAGTTCTTTTATAGTGGAGTATCAATCCTCTGAAGATATTGTGGAGAATTCTGGACATTCTAGAGCTACATGATGTGTGTTCAAGTGGAGTTTCTATTATCTACTTGCCATTTTGCCTTCACCAAAGTTTTATTTTCTATTAATCATTCTTTCTTTAGTTGTAAATCTGGGAAAACAGTGCCTCTTCTGCTATATTAATCAAGGAAGGCTGATTACTTTAAGAAAACAACCCCTAAAATTTAATGGTTTAACATACAAAAGCTTTATTTCTTGTTTGCATAACAGTTCAATAATAGTATTTGGCAAGTGGCTTTTGACGCTGTAATTTAGGAATTCAAGATCCTTCCACCTGTGGCTCCATTCTTCCCTATCACTTCCCTTTCCTCTATCCTCAGAGCTCTCCCGTTTCAGCCAGCAGATAGGGAAAACATATGAACGAGCATGCAGGAGGATTTCTATTAGTTTGGTTGAAAAGTGGCACATATCAATTTTACATGCATTCTATTGACTTAGTTACTTGGCCCCACTTCAATTCTAGAGAGATTGAAAAATGCAGTCTATCTTCAGAGTCAGTACAAACAGGAGGTAAGTTTGGTGAATGTCTATCTTATGCTTTCTCAACCAGAGAATTAAGTCTTAATGCCCTATGACACCCATGGCATGTAATGAATTAACTTCTCTCCTACGCATGTAGAATAGAGCCTTTTATGCACTCTCCATGGAAAAATGGAGGAAATCATCATTTCAATATTCTGTAGTGCTTGGTCTGCTATACCTGCATACCATTGAAGGCAGCTAGAAGATTAAATGAGGAAATACATGTAAATACTCTTAAAATACATAGGACTATATGAATGATAGCTGCTCCAGAAGAGAAAAATAAATTAATCAGGTTAAAGTGGGAGAAGTAGAAGCAATAGTGGCAGAAGAGGTACCAAGTACTGTGCAAGGTGGTTTCCTTTCCTGGATTTTTTTTTAGATTATATTTTTGAGTAATCTCCCCACCCAGTGTGGAGCTCAAACTCATAATCCCAAAATCAAGAGTCGCATGCTCCATCAACTGAGCCAGCCAGGTGCCCCCTTTCCTGAATTTCTTTTGCAATATTTTAAACTTCCTGAGCTACCTGATGGAACTCTTAATCCTTATAGCAGTCTCATCCTGAAGTCACTTTTTTTCCAGAAAGCTTTATTGAACCCTTCCCTCAAACCCAGTGTGTCACTAATTTCTCTATAAGCCCCAAGCAACATAATGCATTCTTCAGTTGGCATATTGCATGTGTGCAGTTTTCTTTTTTTTTATGTACTTGCCTCCCACTAAGAACAGAAGTCATTTTATATTCCTCCCTCTTTGCTTGGCACATAATATTAGGCATTTAATTCACATGTTTTGAAAAGCTTTAGATTTTTTTTTCTCAGAGCAGAGTCCTATTGTCTGTGTAGACTAACTGGAGGCTCTGTAAACATATTTAGATCCTCTGAGGTTTCAAGTCAGGGTTCCCAGGAGATATCTCATATTTCTCATCCTGATACAGTTTATTTATTAGTACCATCCTTAAACACATCCTTAAACTGAACCAGCAGAGAAAGTAGCCTATGGAACTCTGGTCCCTATGACTGGTAAGCATAATAACAATGATTTCAGAAATTGGGGTAAGCTGGTACAAATGATCCCTGGAGGCTAAGAAGTTTGTTTCATTGCTCACCAAATTATGGTGTACAAATATGTACATGTAGTACTAAATTTGGGTAAACAATGACTTGTATATGATTAAGGAGTACACTCTTCCATCACTCCTTGTCTGAGGAAACAATTTTGTTCCCCAGAATGGTTTGGAGCTATGGTTTTGTGTCTCTAGAAGAGCTCTGTTGAAAAGATAAAGATAGAGGACTGCTTTCTCTATCACTCACTGCTGAGTAAAAGGGATGAAAAATCTGTCTTGCAAACCACTTTCTCAATTTAGTTGCACCAGAGAATCGAATAAATGTGTATTTTATCTACTTAATCTCATGAATTCTATGCAAACCTAGCCCAGTTGCTGACTATGACAAGCCATCAAAAATTTCTTCTTAATTTTATATTTCCCCATTTCACAATTGCTTGATAAATGATTATATCTGACAGCTTTTAATCCATGTAAGAGTGATCACTGGCAATGAGGGCTTTAGAAGAATTGTATGCATCTTGTCCTGCTCCTTACACATCCCTTTACCTGCTTTTTAATCAAGAGATATGCCACACACTGACAGAGTCTTTCATTACATGCTCTATTCAGAGCTTCAGTATGTTTTACTGCTGTTACATGATAAACAGTAAAGATGCACCCCCTACTACAAAAACAGATTTATTAATAAATAGCTGACACTTTGTACTTTTGCAGAATACCAAAGCAATTAGTGACAACGGTAGAATGATTTTCAATACCTACAGAGCAAAATATCATATTGATTTAAGCTCAAAGCTTTCTCTAAATAACAACCAAGGAATTGTCTACTGTATTTGGTCAATCCTTTTAAATAACAGGTGGTAAAAAGAAAATACATCAGTAAAACTGCTTTGGTTGAACTGGATATTTTAGCCAATTTGCCAACATAGAATGACTGGTAGACTAATGGCACCAAAAATTATTTTGGTTTCTTTTTTTCTTATGTTTGCTTTTATAAATCAATCAATCTCAACTTCATGTAAAATTGAGATATTCATTGAATTTAAAAGCAAAGAATTCACTGTGGGAGAAAATGGAACATTTGGATCATGAAATTGTAGAATCACAAAACCAGAGGACTATGAACCAGAAGAAATGCAAAGAGATGGACTAGTCTAGTTTATTCCCTAGGGAAATATGATGTTACTTCTACTCCCAACCTCTCCTAGCTCACACAATATCACAGATGACATATTGAAGCCAGTGGAGAAAAGCTGATTTTCTAGCAAATTAGAATTTGCATGGATCAAGAATTCTGCACTCTCTGGTTCTTGGTGCTTTTTCCCAGAGAGTGTGCTTTAATTGATTGATTGATTCATTCATTCATTTATTCATTCATTACCCACTTAATTCTGCATACTGGGGAGGCAACAGAGAATAAACACAGACAACACTCCTTCCTTCATGGATCTTTTGTTATACTCAAGAGAGACAGACCTAAATAAATAAGAAAATAAATGATATTGGGGAAGTGAAAACTGTTATGTAGAAAAAGCAGGGTAAGAAGAATAGGGTATATAGAGTATGAGAAAATGGACTGCTATTTTTTAATATGGTGGTTGAGGAAAATCTCATTGGTGAAGTGGTGAATGAGTGGAGACCTGAAGGAAGAGATGAAAAGAAGAAAGGAATCATGAGGCTCTCTAGAAACAGGGCATTCTGGACAGTGTTCCTGAAGTGGAAGCACAATTAATATACTCACATGTGTGCCAGCTGCATACTTATTTTTCTCCAGATTCATTATATCACATCCTATCCCTTTTCAACTTCTTCATTGAAACTGTCTTTCTCATTCTGTCAGAGACTAAGATAGCTCAACAAATTGTCACCTGCTTCCGCCATGGCTCCCAAATCTTGGAGCTGTGCCATTTTGAGTCACTGCCTCTGCTTCTATTCCAGCGTCTCAGCATGACTGTCAACCTCCCCCTCTCCTATGCCAGATTCATCTCAGGACACATAGTACCTCAGCTCAGGGGAGTCATACAGATTCTTTCCGGTCACATTCAACACCTGAGGTTTATTTGACCCAAGGTTTTCTCTTGAATTTTAGTTCTATACTATGCCTAATAATCCTCTGAGATAACTACGATGTGAAAGGACTATAGAGGTGCAGGTTACAAAGTGGTCTTGCACCTTAAATGGAATCACAAATCAAATATGCCTTTTTTTGCTGATTACTGAATATCCACTCTATATTAGGCCTCATGGTGAAGGGTAGAGATGCTGAAATGCTCCTGTCTTCAAAATGTTTGCATGAGACTGTTCTTTGCCCTAAGCAATCACCATGTGTCTTAGGTCAGCAAAGTGGGGTTGCTCACCACACAGCTCTAACCCAGTCCTCTCCACAAGTATTTTGGGGGAGAGGGGTTGTCTTATGTGTGTATGTTCCAAAGTGGCCAGCACTATGCTAGGTGCCATATGACAATAAAAAGTAAAATACATGATTTCCTCTAAGGAGTTGGCTGCTTAGTTGGTATGATAAGACATAAATATACATATCTGAAAAGTTATATGGAGATGCACCATGAAAACCAGAGTTCAAAACCACAATAAGAGTATTATGAAACAAAAATTACTGACTCCTGTCCTCTAGCCATTTCCCAACAAAATACTCATGTATTCTAAGCTAAATTGATAAATGCAAAGGAAATAGGAATATCACTGCCCACATGGATTCAAATATCCTCCTGGTAATTTTCCTTATTTTTTGTTACAGATAGAAAAAATAAATTTTCTATGAATTCTATATTTGGAAATACCAAAATATATCCCTTTTAAATCCAGACTACTTATAGGCACTTACTTATTGGAATCCATTAGCCAGTTTTCATTTCTACTAATAATCTTAGCAGTTCACCTATATTTGTCTTTTTTTTTTTAAATACTAATGCCCACTATTTGGTAAAAGTTGTGGAAATATCTGCTATAGGGCTTTTTGCTATTTTTAAAGTATTTTTCAAGATACTTTGCTTTTGACCAGATTTCCTAGCAATTTTGCTCCGTCTTTTATACTACTCATATATAAGGGACATCTTATTTCTGTTTCTTTCCTTCCACTCCTCTGCTCATTCCTGTTAGTATTCCTTGCATGTAAACTGCTCCACCAGGCTTCAGTCCTGTTAAGTTGGAAGTAAATATGTAGAATAATATATTCAGATATTAGCTTTTCTGGTTGAAAAGCTCTAATGAAAAAGGAATACCTGTGCCAAAGTAGAAATATTAAAGTTAGAAATGGAGGAGCAGCTCTGCCTATATGGCGGGCCCAATTTTGCTTAAAAAGATAGGATGTGAATAGGTACAGTTTTCAGGAGTCATTATTTATTTGCAGGCTAAATAGCAAATGTATTATTTATCCATCCTCATGTGAAATTATTCTCTCTGACATGATTTTGAACATCCTGGGCAACATTAAGTCTGAATTCTTATCTGCTATAAAACCCAGGATTTTGTGTGCATAACCATTATCAGCCTGTCCCCAGAGCAGCAGATATGATATAGGATCTTCAGGGGAGCAGATCTTTCTCATAACCATCCCATTCAAAACCCAGTGATTGGCCCAGGATCACCAGTCAGATCCTGGAACAGATGATGACAAGTTTCTTTCACAATGTAGAAAAATTCTGATTCCTCTTGCCTATGATGCTACATTAACAGACACTGCAGCTCACAGGAGGAGCCAATATGAGCTCTGATTCCACTTACAGGAAAGGATAATCCATACAGTGTTTTAGTGCTTGAAAATCACCCAGGGTTAATGAAATGGCAAAGTTGGCACCTTTTATTTTTGGTCTTAGGTGCTTTTCTAAAAAGCCAGCTTTCCCTTCAGGAGATTCATTTCGAAGTTTTAGTAAAGCCTAGCTTAAGCCAAGAGTTCATATTCTGATCTTATGACCATGTCCTTATACTTCTCAAGCATGAATGTGAGGCCTGTTTACGTGTTGTAAGAGATGCTATCTCTGTTGCAAATGTTACATGCCACTAATTGTATGTTTTCTCTACTCCTAAGGAGCAGCCAAGTACCCTTGACTGTTGAAGAATGTAGGATAGCTACTAATCCTGCAGGTCATTTATTCTACAGGGACTTTGTCCTCTCTACTTTCTGTGTTTTTTTTTTCTCTTACCAAACTTTAACCTTGTGGGCTAGAAAGGCAGATGCTTAGCCAAATGGTAAATTTTGATGATGCAAAGGAAGAAGTAGGGGTGCCGGTATATACTTTACGTGTCTACGAATATCTTCCATTAATTGGGTTAACAAATATTCACTGAGTATGTACTCTTTTCCATGCACTGTGCTAACCTCCATAGGTATTTTCAAAAGCTTGCAATCTGTTAAAGAAATATGCATGTGAACATAAGCTTGTCCATACCTATACAGTCATTCCAGGTGTTTCGCCTACCTTCAAGACCTCACTCTACACCTACTTTAGCATTACTACTGTTCCCTTTTACATCCTCTCATATCTCCTAAACTGTGATACTTCACATTTGATATAATATGCCTATAGAAGGACGACAAATTTAACACAAAATATGTTTTTTTTAATTTTTTTAAAGATTTTATTTATTTATTCATAGACACACACACACAGAGAGAGAGAGAGAGAGAGAGAGAGAGAGAGGCAGAGACACAGGCAGAGGGAGAGGGAGAGGGAGAAGCAGGCTCCATGCAGGGAGCCTGACGCGGGACTCGATCCCGGGCCTCCAGGATCACACCCCAGGCTGCAGGCAGCGCCAAACCGCTGCACCACCGGAGCTGCCCACAAAATATGCTTATTTAGAGTCTATTATTTATACAATGCATGTCTTAAGAACCTAGTAGGCTTTGAGCAGAATAAAAAAAGCAGCTCAGGTACTGCTGCTTAACTCAAAGTATTAATCTGGGGGTGTGGTTGACAGAGCTACACAGGGAACATGAAGCAAATATTGCAGCATGGTGTAATAGTAAAGGTGAGCCCCACAGAAGGCCAGATAAGACAAAACAAGTATGTGTTGAACAGGTAGATGAAGCTGCATGGCAGATTTGGAAACTGAAGTGTTCCTTGAAGAAATCTGCAGGTCAGAATAGAGGCTGAGAACTTCAGTAGGCCTTAGAATGTTGGTATTTACTGTTGCTGTCAAATGAGATACATATGCTATCCCCCATAATCTCTCATATATACCTCAAAATATGTTATATATAACATGCTGTAAATATTCAGGATATTTAAGATGGCAATTTTGTCTTCTAAGTTGTAGCCCTTTCTCTCAGCATTTTTCAAGATTTTATAGTTGGGCTAACAGGCAAGGTCACCAGGCATAATTGACTTGGACACATTTTGTGATCTCTAAGGAAGTAACTTCTGTCAATTTAACAAGTATTAGCTTATAATCTATGCTTTATCCAAGGCTATGGTGGGCACTGTTGGACATACAAAAGGGGAATACACAAACCTAGTAGAATTAGAGCACCAAATTAGAGTCTTTGAGGTTGAGTTCAGCCCTGGTTCTTGAGTTATTAGTGTTATCAATGTGAACTGATCCTTTAAACCCTCTCAGGCTCAGTTTTCTTATCTATAAAATAGGAACTATTTTATTGACCTCACCTTCATGATAAGGTCACTAAAAACAAGATATAGTACAGATATAAAAGGTCTTATAATCATTAAAGTGCTCATAAAATCCTTCAGATTTCAAAATCTACTTCCATGACAGTTAAAAAGAAAAAAACCACTGCTATTGTGAATGAACTCTTCAGATGGAATACACACAAAAATATACACAATACTGTGTGTGTGTGTATATATATATATATTATACATATTATACATATATTGCATGTATATATTTTAATATATATTTATTTACATATAGACTTCTCTGTATCTGTGTATGTGTGTGTGTATATACATGAATGAATGAACCAACTGGGAATCAATTCTTACTTTATATTTAATCAATATGCCAAGGCAATAACAGTTTGTAGAATTGCTAACAGATCTGAAAATACAAGAATGAACTGTGTGAGGAGAATGATACCCAGAATCCTTCCTGGCAGGGATACAAATCCACGTGGGCCTTGAAGAAAGTGAAGGAAGATGGCTTGTCCTCAGAGCTGAGAATACATCCTACTTGAACCTTGAATCAGCGAACTGTTGATATGTGTTCCTAACACAGCCTCCCAATGTCTTTGAAAAGATCTAGTTTCAACCTCCCTTTGGACAGGGAAATCAAGGGCCATCTAGGAGGCATATCTTTTATGTGTGAAGATGGCTATGTTCTTAGACAAGCAGGAGGGAAAGAAGGCTTATTACAGAGTGATTTTATAAGAGCAGAGTCACCTCAGTGACAGACTTAAGATTTAACTATCTGAGGTGAATTCATTATAACTCTATTCATTTAGAAACAAAATGTCACTTCTCATGACCCCATAAATGAAGTGTAATTACTGAAAGTACATAAATGATAGAATGGAAAATTTTCTCTTCCTGCTCATGCTCACGACAAGAAGCAATTTCACATATCTAAGTAACTGATAACTGTGAAGAAACACCTCAAGATAGACGAAACACTTCGGACAGAAAGTCAACATTAAAGATCATGTTTAAAAGTCAGTCTTTTGAGAGATCCTGGGCTTTTTGACAACTGCTAAAATCCTAATGTGAGTTTCGCTGGCCCTTAGGAAATATTTAACACATACTGAAATTTATTTAAAGAAGCCAGAAACCTGAGGAATGTGACTGAAAATTGTCAATTCCTTTCAGGGATTTCAATCCTCTGTGGTGCAAAGATGATAAACAAACAATTTTCTGATTGTTTCTAATGAAAACATTCATAAAATTATTCATATGTTAGTTAAATGAAGTCAAGTATCCAGGAAACACCAAGTCTGTCCTTCATCTCATTCAGCTTTGGATTATTGAATGCTCAATTTTTAAGTATTACTAGGAAAATAAATATTCTGTCAAGCACTTCTCCCAGAAAAAATCTCCCTAAATGATTTCTTATTCTTAAAATGATGCCGAATTCGTCCCTAAAACTGTATGCACCACTCAATGATATATGATTAGAAATTATGAAGCCAATTTTCCAAAGGTGTTTCTTCATTTGCATCAGCAAAAAAAAAAGAGTACTTATAATTGTCCATGCAAATCAAGGACTTTTCATATGCAAATGATTGTATGTGGATGTAATTATGCTGCTCCAATACATGGAATGAGGTTTTAATCTGTTATACAAATAAGTGTAAATATGCATTTGTATTTTTAGTTCCACTAGAAAAAAAGAAGTGTCCATATGTGTTCCTATTGATAGGAACAGAAATGAAAGAACCAGCAACGGTCATCTAATATACCCCAGATAATGTTATTTTCACCAGCAACACCCTCAAAGCAGAATCCCCTTTCTCATCTCACTCCCATGCACCATTGCAAAATCTTGACCACTGAGCCAGACTTCATCTTCTATTATGAAAATCACTCTGTGGTGCCAACTTACGCTCACTTTGCATTTTGGTAACCACTGAGTTTACCCATCCTCCAGCCTTCCAGAGATGTCTGAACCCCATTATTGTTTGAGTTGGTTTCCCAGTAGGTGTTTCAACCTTATATAAATCAGATATACAATTGATGCTGAGGAGAGGGTGTCAGTTGTTGTAACAGAAGTTCATTTCTGGCCAGTTTGGAAAGCATATTATATGAATATTGGCCAAAGCTGCCTCGTCAGCCACATACTCTCTGAGAAATCACAGTGACCCCGGGGGAATAGTTTTTAAGCAGATACTCTTTTGTTCTAAAAATCTAAGCCATTCAGCCAACACAAAACTAAATCCTTATATACCGCAATAAACTAACAACTTACTTTTGGGAACATTTTTCTCCACAGAGTGAAGCAGTACAAAGAGACATATCTGTTTACTGGAGAGGATGCTCATATTAATTGACAAGGTGGCTCATTTCAGTTTGACCCAGAGAGGATATTTCACTGGATGGATAAATTACATGTGTTGTCAAACCAGGAACATTTCTCCTACCTTCCCCCATTCCCCCAGTGGATAGTGAAAACTAATGACTGGAATAGACTTGCCTCATTTGACTACAGATCATATCCTATTTTATACAAAATCAGAAAAAGAGAAAGATTTACAAGTAACAGCCAGTGATCCCCTTACTGGAAAACTTGATGATATAAGCAATGACAATATTTTCAAACTGAAAGTGTAGCTCATGGTCTGAATAATTATATTTATCTTGGTTTCAGGGGCAAGAAGCTGGGATGATGTGACCTAGATGAAAGATATTAAAATTACTAGAACATTTAAATGGTTTAATGGGGAAAGCAAGACAGAATATTGAAATAGCAGACATCATTAGAGCAAGCCATAGCACAAGAGAAAAATGGCTAATTTTATTGAAGTTGCTAAGAATACTAACTTGTCCAATGATTACATAAGAGATTCTGGGGTTTCCCAGGACTATCTGGAAGAAGTGAAAGGAAGGATTGGTGAATGTACCTTGTTTGTGTAATTGTTACTGAAACACTATTCTTTCCTCCTTACTATTGTAGCCTGTAGTATGTGAATTATGGTGATAAGAATACTGCCAATTTCTTCTCAACCAGTACAATTAAACCTTCCAAAGTACTTCCATGGATAAAGCAACATTATTAATTTTACTGAAATCTAAAATGGTCATTGGACATTCAGATCTGCTCCTACTTCAATCAAATTTAACCGTGGGCAAAAGGACAGAGAGTTGTAATTGGTTATTGCTGGATTTCATGAAACTCAGTAAATGTAAAAATTCATAAAAAAATATTGGAGAAAAACAGCAAAAAAAAAGCGTTTAAAAATTTTATTGGACTCAGAATTTTCACTGTTACTTATTATCCCTGTGGCAATAGCACCCGTCTATGATCTCATAAATCTGGGTTGGAAGCTATGGAGCCCTGCATGGATGAGAAGGAGAGGGTTAGAATAGAATAAAAATCAGATGGCAAATAAAATGCAAGTATTTGTCCTTTCAGAGGGGCATACTGGATAAACACGAACACAGTGTTAAATCAGATATCATTCTTGCTTAGAAATGTGCATTTTTTCATCACAGTGAGGGACATTTGTATTATGGTATCTTGCAGGTGATATAGACAAAACAGGAGAATTCTGGTTTCCTGATAGTGTGATATGCTTGCTCTCCATGGAAATAGGGAGAACCATCAGCTCCACTTTACTAATTTAAGATGGGGAAATAATATAATTGCGAAAATACAGAGCAAAGCCTAATCCCCAGTGTGTAACTATAGAATCCTCTCCTCTTTTTAAAGACAGCTCTGGTGATAAAATTTATTATCCATTCCTGTCATTTAAGTAGATGCATTCAGATAATTTCCTAAGATTGTTCTTAATGGAACCGTATGAGTATCAGTCAAAAATATCACAAAATCCAATGTTAATCTCTTGTCTGATACAAGTTAAAAGAGAGTTTGATCTTGCATGCTGCCAGCCCGCCCCCAGCCTTGCATTGTGCTCTCCCTCTGATTTCCATCATAGACAATTTTATCTCTCAGAAGAGCCTGAAGTATAATCACATTGTAATACAACAGGGGTTGTGTGTACTTGTAAGCAAATAGTTCTCTTTAGGGGGAAAAGAAAAATCTCCCTTGGTCTTATACCCTACTGGGACTGGCAGGCCCACCAGCTCCTGCCATTCAGCACAAATACATCTTAGCATCAACCAGTTAATAGATACTGACACAGGAAGCGCTTTGCCTTGATGGATCTGTATTTATATCTAACTTGTTTCAAGTTCAATTTGCAAGGGAGCCTTATCTTGGGTGCTATCAAATATGCTACTTACCCTGCCATTTCCACCTGACAGCACCTGATGGTACAGATCTCATTTCAGTGAAACCCACAGCTGCCTTCCCCACTTGCATATGCCTTCTGGGTTATCATATTATCATGTCTATACTAAAACTGCTTCCTGTTCTCTTCCCCTCTTTTCCGGCAGACCTTACTTATCTTCAATGCTCTGCTCAGCTCAAAGGTCACCTCCTCTATCAAGTCTGACTCTTGTCCTTGCAGACTCACTGTGCAATTGACCACATCCTTTCTTGAAACGCGGCCTTGAACAATTTCAAAAAGAACACCTGTGACATATTTTTGCCTTTATTTGTGACCTTATCTCTCTAATTAGGATTTAAGATTTTTGAAAACATGCTTGGATTGCATCCGTGTTTGTATTCCTAACTTAAAGTATCATGACTGCACGTAAGTGCTCAATGTGCATCTGCTTGGAATCTTCGCAGAAATAAGATATTTTTATTTTTATCAAAATTTAGTTGAAAAAAAAAACTCCTAAGCTTAAATCTGTTCATATTAGCAATTCTTTTGTATCTTTCTTATCTGCGTTTTTGGTACTATCTCCATTTTTATATTTGTTTGTTTTTCAAAATCCTGAATTGGTTTCAAATAACACAGTCAACTTAGCAGGGCAATATGGTGAACTCTGGAACAACAAAACAAGTCCCATTAATAGGCTTGTTATAGAAGTTACTCATCTCTTATCAAAAAAGTATAATTTATCAGTAGTTTATCACTCCATCAAGTGTCTGAGCATTATTGTGAACCAACTATGAGTGGACACATCACTGAATTTCCCCTCTTCTTCCTTTTGTATATTGATTGAATTAGCAAACAACTGAGAGCCTACTGTATCAGATACCAAGCTAGGCACTAGAGATTCCAACAAACAAACAAACAAACAAACCCCTAGTAATGGAGAGTCCCTGTCCTAAAGGAACTTATTTTCTAGAAAATGAGTATATTGTCATAAAACTTATGTATGATAAAAGAAGTCCCTTATCTAAAGATCCCATTGTCTAGAAAAGGAGTTTAATGACACAAAAACCTATTATGATACCTAAGATAAGAATTGTGATGGAGAAAAACACAGAAACCAAAGGTCAAGGAACAAGAGGATTTCAGGGAGGCCTTCCACGTATAATCCTCTATAGAGTTCCTAGAATGATATCTGTGTGAATAACAGCAATTATTTCCTTTGGCTCTCATATCTACTTTTTCAGGTGACACTGAAAGACCTCTAATGTTTACTAAAACCTGAATGGTCTTCTCCAAATGATAAAATAAACAAGAATCCCCTATTCTATTGGATATCAAGGCATTTTCTCTTCCTTAACTCTATGAAGTTTCTTACCCTGTGTTACTTTAGTTGGTCAAGATACTAGTACATTATTTGCATTAGTTGCCACATTGGATTGATCGTGAATCCAGATGCCTTTACTCCATTTAATTTTACTGTCAGAAGTTCAGCTAAATATTTGATGATTAGCCACAACATAAATGACTACATGTCCAATATTCGTCTCAAGAAGCCTAACAATAGGAATGCTATCAGCATACCAGTAGTATCCAAAGTAATAAAGCTGATTACTGTCTCAAACAACTGGGTGGTGAGTCTTAGAGGCAAGATCCATTGTTTGATCATACAGAGAGAACACAAACAGGAGAGAATTTACCAAGTATACTAATCCTAGGGAAAAAGATAAATGCAGCAGTCAATAGAAATGTGTGTATGAGTGTGTGCATGCACAGGTGTGTGCATGTGTGTGGGTGGGTGTCTGTCTGTCTGTCTGTCTGTGTAGATGGGTTTAAGAACAGAAGCAGACATTTGGAATCTAATACCAGAGGATTGAAGAGTTTGGAAAGAAAGTAGAATCATGCCATATGGTAGTATAAATGAACTGACAGTGCTTGGATTTTATGTTCTCTCTAAAGCTGGAAATATGGTAAAGATAACTATGGTTAAATGGCTATGTAGATAATTTTAGTGACAGCTTCTGAAATGCTTTCTTACAAAACTCAAGCATTTTTGTTTTGGAAAAGATATCTATAAAATTTAAGTTGGCTGTATGTTAAACCCAAGTGTAGCCATATCATTTTATTTATTTGAGCCTTTATGAAACATTTATTGTTTATTTCAATATTCTTTCCTGTTCAGAGATATGACATAAGCATATTAAAATAATCTGGGTAGGTTTGAATTCCTGGTATGAAATAAGGAATTTGAGTATCCCATAAACATTCTGAATGAGTAATCCTTCTCCAACCAACAACTATTATTGGGAGCTAAAGTCAGAATGGAAATTTATTTCTTAGGCAGGTATCGTTCGGATGGTGACACAGGTTGTTCCTGACTCTGTTTCCCATTACAAGAACAACTCACAACCATTTAAGAATAAGACACCAGTGACAGGATCCTAGAACACAAGGGTGAGGCTGAAGCACTCTCCTGAACAGACCAGAACAGACTACATTAGAAGAGTAAGAGAAGCAGCAACACTTTGACCACACTGTTTCTCCCCCAGGCCAGGACAGCACCATGTGGAAAGGTCTCCCATGAGCCTGTGGTTTCTCCAGTAGGAAAGAGAACCCAAGGGCCACTTCCCGCAGAGCATTGTCAGTTGCTTTGTGGGAGCCCCTACTTTGATCTCACACCAGGAGGACCACAGTGAAATTTGTGACATTTAACCCCTGGTAATATAACTGTGACAGAGAAGTGGGGGGAGGCGCTTGCAACAATCAACACAGGGATCTTGGCACACTGAGTTTATACTTGCAGTGCCCAAGTAGTAATCCCAACCAATTAGTGGTTTTGTTCATCAGCAAAGCAAAGTTGAGGGAAAGCCCTAAATCACTAGTCATTAAAGAAAAGATTTCACCTTATTCTTACTAGAATGGCCATCACCAAAAAGACAAGAAATAACAAGTGCTAGTGTGAATGTGGAGAAAAGAGAACACTTATGCACCATTGGTGAGATTGTAATTGATACAGCCATTATGGAAAACAGTATGGAGGATAGGAAAAAAATTAAAAATGGAACAACCATATGATCTAGCAATTCCACTTCTGGGAATATATCCAAAGGAAATGAAAACATGTAACTTGAAAAGATATCCGCATTCCCACGTTCATAGTGGCATTAATAGCCAAAGCACAGAAACAACCTAATGTCCATCGACATATGAATGGATAAAGTTGTGGTGTGTGTGTGTGTGTGTGTGTGTGTATGTGTGATATAAATCAGAAAGACAAACACTGTATAATCTCACTTATACATGGAATCTAAAACAAAACCAAAAAAACAAGCAAAAAATATAAAATAATAGAAAAAGAGAACAGACTTGTGATTACCAGCAGCAGAAAGTGGGGGCAGGGTGCATTGCAGGAAAGTAGTCAACAGGAACCAATTTATAGTTGTAAGGTAAAGAAGGACTAGGGATGTAATACACAACAGGACAAATACAGCTAATCCTGTTATATGATACATAGGAAAGTTGTTAATAGATTCTAAGAGTTGTCATCACAAGAATCTTTTTTCTTTTTTTTCTTTTTATTGTATTTATATAACAAGATAGATGCTAACTGAACTATTGTGGTAATTGTTTCATAATATAAGTAAACCAAACTATCATGATCTATGCCTTAAACTTATACAGTAATATTTTAATTTTATTTCTCAATAAAACTGGAAAAAAATGAAAATGCTGCTAAATCATTGACCTCAATTCCCTTACTTTGAATAAAAGCTAAAGTCTGTCTTAGCAACGTGAGGTCTATAGATGTGTATAGAAACTGTCAGAAATTGGCATGTATATACAACTTGTTCCTCTTTATCTCTAGGGACCATAAGTCTTGTTAGTTAATCATTCTGAGTTGAAGACCAATTATCTCCAGATTATGTCTCTTGTACAGTCTTAACAAAAAAAAAAAAAACACAGCAAAGCCATCAACTTACATTTAGAATTCCCTGTACTGCATTAGATAACACTCCTTTTCTTATCCCCTTACTTAATTTATTAATTCAACAAAATTTAAGAATCTACCATGAGCCAGGAACTGTGTTAGGTACTAAGAAAACAAAAATGTATATAAGTTTGATGTAATAGAGTGAGGACATCAACAAGTCTCTCCCTAATAACCAAATATGAAGCCACACAAAACTGCCAAAGTGACTTTAGCATTCTGGAAATGGACCAAAAGCAGAGAAAAAAGTAAATATTCATTTATGAAAATTATTAAATTACAAATATGAACAATAAGAATCTATGACATTCTTTCCTAGAACTGCTTCTGGTTTCCCAGTGTGATGGTTCAATCGGGGTGGAGCAGGCCATGAAAATCAGCATTCTCTCTGACACTGCAAGGGGTATAGGAGATTACTTGATTTGAAGTGTTGTTGCTATGGACTCACAAATTAGCTTGTGGTGTTAGCAGGGATTTCTAGAAGGACAGGTGGGTCACATGAGGCTTGATAATTTCTCTATATATCCTGGAAGGACAGAAGGCTTTGTGCATGTGCAGCATAGTCTAGAGTGGGTAGAAACCCAGCAACATATCCCTAGCTCGTGGAACCTAAGTGCATTCCCAGCAAGACATGAAAGTAACTATCAGAAAATTAAAACAGGAGAGAGTTGAGTTAGTCTACATTATAAATGTGGT
Organism: Nyctereutes procyonoides; assembly: GCF_905146905.1. Taxonomy (NCBI): domain Eukaryota; kingdom Metazoa; phylum Chordata; class Mammalia; order Carnivora; family Canidae; genus Nyctereutes; species Nyctereutes procyonoides. Next base: position 16,225,847 of record NW_026575048.1, on the reverse strand, counting down.
CCCCAGTCTATACATAGGTCTATAAGCAAAAGTGTAATACTTACTCATTTAAGGCTTCTTAAAATCTTTCTTAAGACACAGATCAAAAATTAAGAATATGAGCTTAAAACTAGAACAGAAAAAAAAAATCTTGTCAGAGACATCAATGGCTGCACACTGCAGGAAAGAGAGAGCTTACAAATTTAGTTCTGGCAAGTCATGTTTACCAACATATGAGCAAACAAAAATAACAATCCTATTTGTTGCTCACCCTGTTTAAGCTTGAGCCATTGGGAGCTATTTCAGATTGGCTCCTTTTCACATGCCCCATCCTTTGTGGCTTTTTTTTTTTTTTAAGTATTTCCTTACTTTCTGACACCATAAAAAGTTCCAAGCTTTTCCTATATTTCCTCCTCCAGCCTTTGGAGAAATTGGCCATTTCTCCAAGAAGCCTTGGTTCTTTCTCTTAGAGAATGATATTTAGAAACCAACACTTAGGAGTAAAGTTTGCTTGTTGACACTAGGTGCCACTTTTTTAAGCCCAGCAGAATTTGGAAATGTGTATATGGATATAAATTCATTTATATACATATCTATATCATATTTATATACATATCTTTATTTATTTATTTATTTATTTATTTATTTTTTTCCTGATAGATATATTAAAACAGACATGCATTTGTAATTATGAAGCCAATAGCACAGGATCCACTCTAGCCTTCTCTCTTTGCTTATTTCTAATTTCTTTCACCTACAGTGAGAAATTGGGCTTTAATTATCCATAATATATTTACTAACATGTAAAGCAGTTTTACAAATACTAACCTATACCCTTGTGAAAAATAAATTTACCAACTAGAGTATAATATTTGTATGTAGTACTTTAGTCTTAAACAGTATACAGTTAAAACACTATTTTCCAGTTACTTAGGTCAAGAGCTTTTGTCCTCATCCCATTCAATATGGTTCAATATGGTTATTTCACATATTCATAACAGTTAGATTAATTTGTCACTGTCTGCAATCAATATGAGTTCCCCCAATTGGAGGGATGGACCAGAACCCAGGGTTGATACAATAATAGCAACTAAGATATTCAATATTCAATAAAATTATGATGTGTACAAAGCAAGAGAAAGTGGAAATCATACTCAAGAAGAACAAAAGTTTTCAATAAAAAAATTTATATGTAAAAAACTTACAAAATTTTTATGTAACCAACAAGATTTTCAAAAAGTTGCGATAAATTTGTTCAAAGAACAGCAGGAAATCACATTTAAAGAACTAAAGGAGGGGCGCCTTGGTGGCTCAGTTGGTTAAGCAGGCAACTCTTGTTTTCAGTTCAGGTTTTAGATCTTAGGAACCTGAGATCAAGCCCTGTGTTGGGTTTCATGCTTAGTGGTGGGGTCAGCTTCAGGATTCTCATGCTCCCTCTGCTCCTCCCCTCACTTACTTACTTGCCCTCTCTCTTTAAAATAAAATAAATAAATATTTTTAAAAAAGAACTAAATGAAAGTATGTCAACAAGTCAACAAATAGAGGATCTCAACAACAACAAAAATTAAAATTTAAAAAAAAAGAAAATTCTGGACCTGAATGAATCAGTACCTGAAACTTAAATTCACTAGCAGAGCATAACACTATATTTGATATGGTGAAAGAAAGAATCAGTAAGCCTGAATATAGATCAATAGAAATTATCCAACCTAAAGAACAGAGTAAAAAAAGAAAGAAAAATAAGCAGAAACTCTGAGATATTTAGAATAAGGATAAGTATCAACAGATATGTAATGAGAGTCACAGAAAGAGCACAGAGAGAGATTAGTTTAAGAAAATTGACATATAAGTGGCAAAAATGGTCCTCAACTTGATGAAAATCATTAGCCTACAAATCTGAGAAGCCCGACAAACTCAAGAAAGATAAACACAAAGTCACAGCTAGACATACCATCATCAATTTATTGAAAGATAAAGATAAATCTTGAAAGCAGTAAGAGAAAAACAATTCATCACATATAGAAGAAAAATGAAAGGATAAACAGCTAACTTCTCCAAAATAATGGAGTCCAGAAGATATTGAAATGGGAAAAATTATATCAAACATTACATATCCAGCAAAATTAACTTTCAAATATGAAACTGAAGCAAATGATATTCACAAATATCAAAGACTAGGAAAATCCATACCTAGCAGAACTAAATTACCTAAAATACAAAAGGAAATCTTTCAAGTTGAAAAGAAGAGACATCAGAGGGTAGCATAAATCCAAGAGAAAAAAAATGAAGAGCACTGGAAATGGGAAATGCTTTGGTAAGTTAAAAAGACTCTATAAACATATATTTTCTCTTTTTTTCAAAATTTAAAAGACATAATATTGAATAAAGCAAAAATATAACATTGTTTTTGTGCTATAATAGATATATATGAAAATATTAGCATAAAGGAGAGATGGAAGGAGATATATTGGAGCAAAGATTCTATATTTTACTACAATTAAGTTAGGACTGTTTTGAAGTAAATTGAAGTATGTTAAGATACATATAATTCTGAGAGCAACTGCTAAGAAAATAAAAATTATTTTTAAAGGTTCACATAGAAATTAAAATGGTGGGATGCCTGGGTGGCTCAGCAGTTGAGCATTTGCCTTTAGCTCAGGGTATGATCCCAGAGTCCCAGGATCAAGTCCCACATCAGGCTTCCTGCATGGAGCCTGTTTCTCCCTCTGCCTCTGTCTCTGCCAGTCTCTCTCTCTCTCTCTCTCTCTCTCTCTCTCGAATAAATAAATAAACAAAATCTTTAAAAAAGAAATTAAAATGGCACTTGTAAAATATTGACTTAAAAAATAAGTCAGTAAAGGCAGAAAGGGGGAACAAAAAAGGACAAGTGATAAATATCATATCAAAATGGTAGAGGTACCAAGTTATAATGCAAAACTATAACAATCAAAACAGTATGGTACTAGCATAAAAACAAACACATAGAACAATGTAACAGAATTGAAAACACAAAAACAAATATACAATTATATGATCAATTAATATTTGACAAAAGAGGAAAGAATATCCAATAGGAAATACACAGTCTTCTCAACTAACAGTGCTGGGAAAACTGGACAGCTACCTGCAAAAGAATGAATCGAGACCATTTTCTTACACCATACACACAATTTTAAAATGGATTAATGACTCAAATGTGAGACCTGAAACTATAAAAATCCTAGAAAAGAACACAGGCAGTAATTTATCTGACAGCGGACATGGCAACATTTTTCTAGTAATGTCTCCTGAGGCAAGGGAAATAAGAGCAAAAATAAGATATTGGGATTACATCAAAATAAAATACTTCTGCACAGCAAAGGAAACAACAAAACTAAAAGGCAACCTATGGAATGGGAGAAGATATTTTTAAATGACCTAGCTAATAAAGGGTTAGTATCCAAAATATATAAAGAACTGATACAACTCAACACCAAAAAAAAAAAAAAAAGAAAAAAAAATAATCCAATGTTTAAAATAGGCAGGAGAGAGAGACAGAGACAGAGAGAGAAATCAACAGATTCCTAATCATAGAATCCTAGAGAACAACTGATGGTTACCACAAGGACAGGACAGGGAAGAGGGTGAGGGGGTTGGTTAAATAGGTGATGGGAATTAAGGAGTGCGCTTATCATCATGAGCACCCAGTGATGTATTATGGAATCCTTGAATCATTATATTGTACACATAAAACTAATAACACTATCTGTTAACTAACTGGAATTAAATTAAAAACTTGAAAAAAATAAAAAATAGGCAGAAGACATGAACAGACTTTTCTCCAAAGAAGACCTACAGATGGCTAACAGACACATGAAAACATGTGCAAGGTCATTCATCATCAGGAAAATGCAAATCTAAACCACAATGAGTCATCATTTCACACACATCAGAATAGCTAAAATTAAAAATACAAGAAACAAGTGTTGGCGAAGATGTGAAAAAAAAAAAAGGAACCTGTGTTCTGTTGATGGGAATGCAAACTGCTGCAGCCACTATGGAAAACAGTATGGAGTTTCCCTAAAAAGTTAAAATAGAACTACCCTATAATCTAGGAATCACACTACTGGGTATTAATCCCCCCCAAATACAAAAGTACTACTTTAATGGGATACATAGATCCTTATATTTATTGCAGCATTATTTACAATAGCCAAATTATAGCAGCAGCCCAAATGTCCACCAACAGATAAAGGGATAAAGAAAATGTGATAAATGGATAAAGGAGGTACCACACACACACGCACATGCACACACACACACTGCGATATTATTCAGCCATAAGAAAGAATGGAATCTTGTCATTTTCAATTACATGGATTGAGATAGAGAGTGTAATTCTAAGTGAAATAAGTCAGTCAGAGAATGACAAATACCGTATTATTTCACTCATATGTGAATTTAAGAAACAAAACAATCAAATAGAGGAGGGAACATTCTCTATAGAGAACAAAATGATGGTTACCAGAGTGGAGGTGGGAGGTGGGGACAGGTAAAATAGATGATGAGGATTAAAGAGTACAGTTATCATGATGAGCACTGAGTAATGTTGAGCACTGAGCACTGAGAATTGTTGAATCACTATATTATACACCAATATAACAATGCATATTAACTATACTGGAATTAAAATTTAAAAAACAATAAAAGTGGGCAGCCTGGGTGGCTCAGTGGTTTAGAGTCACCTTCAACCCAGGGCGTGATCCTGGGGACCAGGATTGAGTCCCACATCGGGCTCCCTGCAAGGAGCCTGCTTTTCCTCTGCCTGTGTCTCTGCCTCTCTCTTTCTCTGTGTCTCTCGTGAATAAATAAATAAAATCTTAAAAAAAAACAAACAAGCAATAAAAGTGGTAGAGGTAAAATCAAACATACCAGTAATTACATTAAATGTGAATAGTACACCCAATCCCACACAAATGGCAGAGATTATCAGACTGTAAAAAAGCAAATCCTACTAAATGCTGTCTACAAAAGATACTCAGTAAATTTAAAAACATAAATACATTGAAAATAAAATGTATAACATGCAAACAAACAAAAACATGCAAACAATGACCATTAGAGAACTGAGTGGCTATATTCATACCACACAAAATCAGATTTATGACAGGAAATAGTACTAGAGACAAAGACAGCCATTACATAACAATAAAATCATCAGGGATATATAAGAATTATAAATACAAGTACACCTAACAATATAGCCCCCAAATAAATTATTATGTATATTATACATATTATGTATGTATAATATGCATACATAATATGCATATTATTCTACAAAGCTGTTAGAATTAAAAGTAGAAATACACAATTCAATATAATAAATATTTCAATAGCCTATCTATAAATATTGATATAAAAACTAGAAAGAAATTACCAAAGACATAAAGACTGGAATAATGCTATCAAATCAATTTTTCTAACCTGCATCAATAGAACACTTCACCCAAAGTCTGCAGAATGTGCATTCTTTTCATGCGCACATGAAATAGTTTCCAGGATAGACAACTTGCTGAACCATAAAACAATTCTCAAAAGTTTAAAAGCCTGAAAGTATGTAAAGTATAATCTCTGACTACTTGAAATTAAATTGGAAATCTGCAACAGAAACAGATCTGAGACAACCCCAATACATGGACATTAAATAACACTTCAACCCATGGTTCAAAGGAGAAATCATAGAATAGTTTGAACTACTGAAACTATGAAAACATATGATATCAAAATTTCTGGGATGCAGCTAACTTCTTGGAGGGTCTGAACTTTAAATGTCTGTGTTAGAAAAAAAAAAAGTTCTTAAATCAATCACTTAAGCTTCCACCTGAGCAAGTTATAAAACAAGTAAACCAAAGTTAAAGCAAGAAATAAGGAAATAAATATTAGAGTGAACCAATGAAATAAATGAAAAACAGAAATGCAATAGAGAAAATCAACACTCAGCATAATACCCTCCAGTTCCATCCACGTTGAAGCAAATGGTGGGTATTCATCATTTCTAATGGCTGAGTAATATTCCATTGTATACATAGACCACATCTTCTTCATGCTGAGTGAAGTAAGTCAATTGGAGAAGGACAATCATTATATGGTTTCACTTATATGGGGTATATAAAAGATAGTGAAAGGGATTATAGGAGAAAGGAGAGAAAATGAGTGGGAAATATCAGTGAGGGAGACAGAATAATGAGAGACTCCTAACTCTGGGATACGAACCAGGGGTAGTGGAAGGGGAGGTGGGTAGGGGGATGGGGTTACTGGGTGACAGGCACTGAGGGGGGCACTTGATGGGATGAGCACTGGGTGTTAGAATATATGTTGGCAAATCAAACTCCAATAAAAAAATATACTTTAAAAAAATTCTAAAGAACACACTTTTGACATAAAGAGATATCCATTAAGGCTGTAAGATGCAAGAAGGAATGAATAATAAAGAAAATTGTACATGGGTGATATATATAAATAAAAACTGACTGCATGAAAGATTAATTGTAATAATGATACATATAGTTGGGTTAAAATAAATGAGGCAGCATTAAAATTACAATAACGAAAAAAAAATTAAAAATTACAATAACATATAAGCCTGAGGGTTCATAAATGTGTGTATAATGTTAAAATGTTTTCAATCACTTGCATTATCTAGGAAGAAAAAAAACCTATTTTATCACTTTAAATTCATAAATTAAACATGGGAATTATAAGTTGTTGGATGATTATAAAAATGATTTTTAAGAAAGTAAAAAAAAAGAAAATCAACAAAATCAAAAGACAGTTTTTTAAAAAATAAACAAAATTGATGAACCCTTAGCTAACCTAAGAAAATAAAAGAAACAAATTACCAAGACCAGTAATGAAAGAGGCTCATCAGTACTCACCCTATAAAAATTAAGAGATTTATAAGGAAATATCAGCTTAAATGAATGTCAACAGATTAGACAAGTCAGAGTACATGCACAAATTCCTAGAATGATACACATCACTAAAATTCAGTCAGAAAAATCTATTTAGTTTATTAAAAATCAATTACTATAATGCACCATATGTTTACTTATTTATTTATTGAAGTTCGATTTGCCAACATTATAATGCATTATATTAATGAAAGGACAAAATCCACATGATAATCCCATAGATGCAAAGAATTTGTGAAAGAAATTCAGCACTATTTCAGAGTAACATTTCACTACAAACTAGGAATAGATAGGCTATTCCATAACAAAAATACAAAAAAAAAAAAACCCTTCTATCTAACATGAAATTTAGTGGTAAAAGACTGAATGCTTTCCCTCAAAGATGAGGAGAAATGTAAATATGTTCTGTTCTGTTGTCTCCATTTATATTTAACATTGCACTGATGACTTTAGCTAATACATTAAGGCAAGAAGAAGGAGAAAGTGGAAGAGGGGAAGGAGGAGGAAGATGGGGGAGAGAAGAAATTATTTACTATTTATTATTATTTATTTCTGAAGAAATAAAACTATCTTTATTTGTGGATGACATAATTCTACATGTAAAGAATCCAAGAAAATGTCCCTCCTCCCCATCAAAAGAATTTAGTAGGATGAGCAAATGAATTTAACAAGATCACAAATTACAATATTAATACCTAAAATCAACTGAATTCTATATACTAGCAATGAGCAATCAGAAAATAACATCAGGAAAACAATTCTACTCAGAATAGCATCCAAAAGAATAATACACATTGGAATAAATCTAACACAAGATGTACAAGATCTGTATACTGAAACCATAAAATACTGTTGTAACAAATAAAATATAAATAAATGAGGACACATGCCAGGTTTGTGGATTGAAATATTTTTCCTCAAATTGATGCAGTTTTTCCCCCAAAGTGATCTGTAGATTTAATGAAACCCTTGTTAAAATTCCTGCAAGACTTTTTTTGTAGAAAATAGCAAGCTAAATTTAAAATGCAAAGACCTAGAATAGCCAAAACAACTTTGCAAAAGAAGAACAAATTTGGAGGGCTTAAAGTACCAGATTTCAAAATTTACAATAAAGCAACAGTGAGAAGACAATGTGGTATTGGCATAAGGATAAGCAAATAGATCAATGCAACTGAAGTGAGAGTCCAGAAATAAATCCTTATGTTTATGGTCAATTTTTTTTCTTAACAACACAATGTAATTATATATATATACATATATATATAAATATATATATATATTTAAAGAATTTATTTATTTACTTATTCATGAGAGACACACACACAGAGAGAGAGAGAAGCAGAGACATAGGCAGAGGGAGAAGCACGCTCCCTGCAAGGAGCCCAATGTGGGACTCGATCCAGTGACTCCAGAATCACAATCTGAGCCAACGGCAGACGCCCAACCACTGAGCCACCCAGGCATCCCTGTAATTATATTTTAAACAAATGGTAGTAGTATAGCTATTCATGTACAAAAGGAATCATTTATATGCTTAACAAAAATTCACTAAGAAATCAATCACTGACCTAAATGTAAGAGCTAAAACTATTAAAATTCTTCAAACAGAACACAGGAGTGAAGTTTTAAGACTTTAGTTCATGCAAAGAGTTATTAGATATAAAACCAGTTATAAAATATAAATTATAAAATAGATTACATTTCATCAAAATGAAAAATTTACCACTTCAAAAGATTTCATTAAGAAAATGAAAAGACAGGGGAAAGACTGGAAGAAAATATTTGGAAACATATTTGCTAAAGGACTTCCATTCATTATATATTATATAACTTAGTATGCAATATATAATTTAAAACATAATATAGTAGAATCATAGGGTATGACATAATACTATATGACAACTCAAAAATTTAAAAAGTGACCAAAATTGACAACTTATATATACCAAAGAACACATGCAAAGGGCTAGGAAGCACATACAAAGTTGTCACACATTACTAGTCATTAGGAAATGAGATTAAACCTACAATGCAATACCATTACATACTTATAAGAATGAATAATAAAAATGTGTGACCATACTAAGTTTTGGGAAATAAACTGGAATCCTTGCACACTGCTCGTAGAATTGTAAAATGGTATAGCCAAATTGAAAACTGATTTGACCATTTCTTTTTTTTTCTTGACAATTTCTTAAAGTGAAAATAAACCTTGCTTATATGACCCAGCAATTCCACTCTTCATAATCTACCATAGAGAACTGAAAATTTGCTCACACAATGATTTACATACAAATGTTCATAGAAGCATTTTTTGTAACGGCCCAAAACTAAATTATCCAAATATCCACCAAATGCTAAGTGGATAATATAATAAGATGTTATATATATCCATATAATCCACTATTCAATAATATAAAGGAATGAAATATTGATATATACTACAACATGTATGAATCTTAAAAACATTATACTAAGTGAAAAAAGCCAGACACCAAAGGCTACATATTATAGGATTTTGTTTATATAAAATGTCTTAAAAAGATAATTTTATAAAGAAAAGAAAAGCCAGAAGCATTGCAGCTCCACACTTCAAGTTATATTACAAAGCTGTAGTAATCAAGGGTATGGTACTGGCACAAAAATAGATACATAGATCAATGTAACAGAACCAAAAACACAGAAACAAACATACAATTATTTGGTCAATTAATCTTCAACAACGGAGGAAAGAATATCCAATGGGAAAAACACAATCTCTTCAGCTAATGGTGCTGGGAAAACTGGACAGCCACACACAAAAGAATGAAATTAGACCACCTTCTTAACACTATACTAAATTCAAAATGGATTAAAGACCCAAATGTGAAACCCGAAACCACAAAAATCCTAAAAGAGAATACAGGCAATAACTTCCTTGACATCAGCTGTAGCAACATTTTTCTAGTTATGTCTCCTGAGGCAAGGGAAACAAAAGCAAAAATAAACTATTGGGACTAAATCAAAATAATAGGCTTCTACACAGTGAAGGAAACAATCAACAAAACCAACCTATGGAATGGGAGAAGATATTTGCAAATAATACATCTGATAAAGGTTTAGTTTCAAAACTATATAAAAAACTTATAAAACACAACACTCAAAAAACAAATAATCCAATTAAAAATGGGCAGAAGACATGAACAGACATTGTTCCCAAAAAAGACATACAGATGGCCAATAGATACATGAAAAGATGTTCAATACCAGTCATCATCACAGAAATGCAAATCCAAACCACAATGAGATATTACCTCACCTGTCAAAATAGCTAAAATCAACAACACAAGAAACAATAGGTATTGGTGAGGATAAAGAAAGGGGAACCCTATTGAACTGTTGGTGGGAATGCAATCTGGTGCAGCCACTCTGGAAAACACTATGGAGTTTCCTGAAAAAGTTAAAAATAGAACTACCCCAGGATCCAATACTCACACCACAGGGTCTTCACCCAAAGAATACAAAAATACTAATTCAAAGGGATACACACACACCAATGTTTATTATCAATAATAGCCAAACTATGGAAAAAGCCTAAGTGTCTATCAATTGTTGGATAAATAAGTATGTATGATTATATATACATATATATATATACATATAATATATAAAATATATATTATAGAATATTACTCAGCCATAAAAAATGAAATCTTGTCATTTGCAATAACATGGATAGAGCTAGATAGTATTATGCTAAGTGAAATAAGTCAGTCAGAGAAAGACAAACACCCTATGATTTCACTCATATGTGGAATTTAAGAAATGAAACAAATGAGTATGGGGGGGAAAAAAGAGAGAAGCAAACCAAGAAACAGATTCTAATCTATAAAGAACAAGTTGATGGTTATTTGAAAAGAGGTGGGTGAGGGGATGGGTGACAAATGTGATGGGTACTAAGGAGGACACTCATTGTGATGAGCACGAGCGTGTTATTTGGAAGGGTTGAATCGCTACATTGTATACTTGAAACTAATACTGCATGTTAACAAACTGGAAATTAAAGAAAAACTGAAAAATAAAGTAGAATTTTTAAAAAGGGTAACTTAATAGAGATGGAAAACAGATCAGTGGTTGCTTTGGTCAGGGATACTCTGCCGTGAATGACTGCAAAAGAGCTCAAGGGAGATTTTTAGTGATGAACAGTTCTGTAACTAGATTAAGGTGACAGTTGCACAACCTTATAAATTCAAAAAATACCAATGATTTGTATACTTAAAAAATATGAAGGGGCAGTTTCTGTTCTGAAACCCCACCAGTGACCCATTTTGACAGATGCAGAATGGGGTAATTAGATAGAGTCTTGCACAAAGGCAAAGAGCTAGATTTTTAAAAGAATATAAGTACTGCTGGAATTTAAATCCAATATTGAAAATGAAAAATTAGCATATGCAAATCCAGTCAGCATTATTTGAAGCCATGCGAGTAAGAGTTTTGCAGATGACCCACAATATTTAAATGGCATGTTATTTCTTTCTGAAAGAATGTAGAGTAATAGAAGGTAGCTACATTTTGAAGTAGGTTAGCTTACACCAGTAACATCATTGTGAACCTAATAGGATGGCAAGGACTGTGGACGTTCTAAGGATTAAAATGTGACAAAGTTCAGACTCCTTTATGAGTTCTGCTCTGCTAAGTACTACTTCTGGACCACGGGCAAAATAGTTGATGCCTCTGAATACCAATCCCCTCTCAGTGAAATAAGGATGCAATCCGAAAGCATATAGAAGATATACAGCAGGCACTTAGGAAATGTTTCATTTTAACTATATTTTTAAAATAAGTGAGCAGTGGAGAAGGTATATGCTTGGGTTTTTAATATTTGTGGATTCTTTAGGGAAATGCATCTAAATGTTGGCTTCATTATGGAGACTTGAGAAAAATAACATGTTTTTTGAATAGAAACCTGTTGACATAAGCCATCCAAAGTGTCCAACCAGGTAAATGAAATGGGTCATGAATGACATGGAGTTTCACTGTTTCTTTCCAAAATGGAGTTTTGTTTCTGAAAAAAAGTCCATCAGAATGTCAAGAAGCTATTCCTCTTGACGTCTTGGCTTCCTGGAAGTTCCTGAGAGTCAGAGCTCCCAGGCTGGGAATCAGGACAATAGGTAAGAATTGCAGTAGGCATATGGAGAAGTAAAAGATCCCAGGAAGGGGAGAGAGAGAAATGCCTGGCACTTCATTCAAGGCACAGTGTAAAATCCTAAGGAGACACTGGAGCTCAATTAAACCCAACTGAAAAATTATGTTTTTGAAGCTTAAGTTGGGCCTAAAACTATTTCAAGGATCTGAAGATAGTCAAAAATAAAATCTGGCCCCTGCCTTTAAGAAGCTCACAGATGTGTAGGAGAGATAGATGTTAATAAATAATTATCTGTGTGAAAAAATGCAATAGGAGGGAAAGAACAATCATTTCTGCTTAAGCCACCCAATTTTCACAAATTCCAGCCATTTAAAAAGAGTTAGTAAGCCTTAAAACCTTGCAATATGACAACACCTGAGAGCTGATTTAGCAACACAGTTTCTAAGAAAACTTTCCTTTTGTGCTGTTGGTCAGGACTTGAGGACTGAAGGTGCTAGAAATACAAAATCAAATTAGTTTCAACAAACAGAAAAGCTTTGAGAAAGGTGGGGATAGGGATCCCTGGGTGGCGCAGCGGTTTGGCGCCTGCCTTTGGCCCAGGGCGCGATCCTGGAGACCCGGATCGAATCCCACATCAGGCTCCCGGTGCATGGAGACTGCTTCTCCCTCTGCCTATGTCTCTGCCTCTCTCTCTCTCTCTCTCTCTCTGTGACTATCATAAATAAATAAAAATTTTAAAAAAATTGAAAAGTGGGGATGATACTGGGCCTCGGAGATGAGCAGATGACTCGATCTCTGAGTCATACATCTCTGTAGTACTAAAATGCCACCCAGGATTTCTCTCCACCTCCCCTTCTTTTCTCCCTCTGTGTCAGTCTCCTAAGGGTGCCTTTCAGGCAACTAGAACCATGCCTACTAGTACCTCCAAATTTACATGTTTCAAATTTTCCATGGAGAGAAGGTATGACACTTGTTCTTCTCTAAATTGGCTTAAAAATCTGAAGAAATCTGATTACAATGTGGGTAGATTCACAGAGTCCGTGGCCTAATATGTGAGGTCATTAAAAATGTAGTCTTCATACCAGCATGATTGGTCTGGAAGAAGAGAATTTCTTGTAAGTAACATGGTACCTTTCCCAGAAGAAGGGTCAAGCATAAAAAGTAATTATTTTCCAGTACATTGTTTTCCTTTAAATTCTGACCCATCCTTTTTTCACATTTCTTGAAACTACCCTTACCCTATCCCCCATTTAGCTTTATTCCAAGTCTCTTCTGTCCCTCCATCATACTATATGAACTTGTTTTAAAAATCAGGTCATGGCAGGAGATAGCAATATGCCTTCCAGATTCTGTGCACCTTTGGGAGTATTTATAAAGAAAGAGATCACAAGGGACCAAACTGCCTCCTGAGAGAGGGATGCCAAGGAGCCAATATTGGAAGGGTTGGCCAAATATGGAGGAAATAGAGTACAATGATACATTCAGTAATCAGAGAGTCATTTTAAGTGATCTAAAGACATAAAACTCTCTTGACAGATACATCGAGTAATCAGCTTTCTTTACCAAATATTAGGTCTGAGTGTTTCTGATAATAGATTTCATTTAATCATTTTTCCCTTTTGCACATACGGCACATTAACCGCAAATAAAGAATAGCAGTGATTATCTTCCCAATGAAATATGGAGAAAAAAAAACAGTTTCTGCAATCCCAATGTCTTGTTCATCTATAATAAGACAAGTGCATGTGGGTGCATGTATGTTGAGGAGGGGTGACAGTCAATGTCAATCAACTGTATGCACAAACACAGCTTAGATTCAGAGCCTGCATACATTTAGACTTTCCCCTGGCTTGCTGCCTTTACAAGCAGACATGCTTATGTTACATTACCATTTTGACTGGATGAACAGGGTCAATAAACATCACTTTTTCTCATCCAAGGAGAGAAAATTATTCTGAATCCAATCATCAATCAATGTATGTAATCAGTCTGCTTAAAACACTTTGGGTTCTCACACAACTAACTCTTCTAGGAACCCAACAGAAAAAGCCATACTTTAGGCTGACTTGTTAATCCTACTACATCCCCACTAAAGTGTTAAAAGGCCAGCAAGGACTCAACATGTGCTCTGCTATTAACAAGATTATGGCAAGGGATTCATTTGAGAAGTTATAGAGTCTGCCCTCTGAGACCTCTAGTATCTGCTTTCATTTGCATATAATTGTTTATCCATTACTTTGCCATACCATACAGCTACACTATTTTTCTATAATTTCTGGAGGTTAATGGCTTTTTTTCCCCTCTAAATTCAAAGTCAACACAAACTGATACTAAAGTCAAGAAAATGTGCTTTTCAGAGTGCTGTAACAACAGTTGGCAGTCTGTACATTGTGAAAAATGTATTTGATCAAGGAACTTTTGCTAGCAGCATGCCAATGGATCCACACTGATTTCCCCGAAAAATAAAGGAATTAATCCTCATCTTCCATTTAGGGATAGAAAACAGACTGAGACATCTTGCATCATACAAATCTCTGACTTAGTCTTCACTCAGTCTTTTGTGAAAGTAAATATAATTACTGAGCAAAAGAAAGGAACAAAAGAGCAGATTTTGATTCTCTCCCTGAATGGCCAGAATAATCAGCAGGCAGCTGGAGATGAGTGGACTTCATTTGTAGCTATCACATTCATGACTAGGCACCAGCATTGGAAAGATCTGGATTGAGGGGCAAGAATGAATGACATGGCTGGGCAAACTTATCCAACACTGTTTGGATATGAGCTCCTGGTACAAAAATAGATACTTCTTTCCCTTGCTTTCAACTATCATTTATGTGCTTTCTGTTTCTTAAATTTCTCCAGAGAAATACTATATCTAAAAATGTTTCAACTGTGCACCTCAATACTAGATAAAATACATATGTATAAAAATTTATTTTAAAAACATAGCTAAGGCAAAGGTAAAGAGGGGCAAAACTTAGATGCCAGGAATGTTAAAAGCCATCAGTGACCTAGCACAGCAGTTAGAGAGGAGGGGAGCTTCTGCTAATATATAGAGGCCTAAATTCAGCGTTAAAAAAAAAAAAAGAAATTTAAAGGCACCATTGGCTCAGGTCATGATCCTTGGGTCCTGGGATCAAGCCCTATATACGGCTCCCTACTCAGTTGGGAATCTGCTTCTCCCTTTCTGCCCCCCACACTTGTGCATATGCTTACCAGCTCGCTCTCAAATAAATAAAAGCTTTAAAAAAATCAATTTAACTGTGATTAAAATACATTTGACATATCATCATTTTAAGTGTACAATTAATTCAGTGGCATTAATTATATTCATGTTGTTGTGCAAACATAATCACTATTTCCAAATCTTTCCATCACCACAAACAGAAACTCTATACCCATGAAACAATAACTCACCATCCCCTCCCACTCCCCAGTTCCTGGTAACCTATAATCGATTTTCTGTTTTATGAATTTGCATATTCTAGAAAGTTCATGTGCATAGGAATATACAATATTTGTTCTTTTGTGACTGCCTTATTTCACTTAGCATATTGTTTTTAAGGCTCATCCATATTGCAGAACTTCATTCCTTTTTTAAGGCTCAAAAATATTCCACTGTATGTAATAAACCTGAGACCACCAAAGTGCAATGCCCTCAGTAAGTGAAATTAGAGCCAAAAAAATCCCTCCCATACAAAGTGTGCTGCATAGATCTTGACTGTAAATGAACGGAACAGAGAGAAAAAAAAACAAACAAACAAACAAAATTCAGAGAATTCCTATACCAGTGTCCTGAATCACATGGGTTTTTAGTTTTAATTTATAATACCTACATAGGCAGGAAAACCTCAAGCCAAACAGTCTTGGTTTGTTTGAGCATCCAATCGAGTGAAAACAAATGCTAACCTTCTTTGAGAAACAGAAATTTTCAAGAAACGTGAATTAACAATGACACCACTAAAAACAGTATAGAAACAATTCACATATGAATAAAGTGAGCAGAAAAACAGAAAGGTATAAAATCAACCCCCAAATGACTGAACATATTAGAATCATAAAGTATTTTCCAGGTCATATGAAAAACAGAATTGCAGAAATTATCCAAAGAACAAGCAGAGAAAAATAAAGAAACAAGGTGAAGATGCAGAGGACACAGAGTAAGAAGGCCTAATACATAAAGACAGAGAACCAGGGAAGAATAGTTTAAAAAGTGAGTAGGTAATATTTAGAGATATAGCAGATAGGGATTTTCTGGAGTAAAGGCAACAATGCTTAAGTTTTAGACAATCAACAAATCCCAAATAGAAAAAAAGAACAAGAAATCAATATTAAATTAAATCAGACATACCTTAATGAAGCTGTAGTACCTCTCAATAGACAAAGCAGACAAATGAAAAATACATAGTTTACTTCTAGAGTACGGATAATTAGACTGACATCCAACTTTTTTTGGGGGGAGGGGTGTTTTTTTTTTTTATTTGAGTATAGATGACACAGAATGTTACACTATTTTCAGGTATACAACACAGTGATTCCAAAAGTTTATACGTTATACTATGATCACCACAAGTGTAGCTACCATCTGTCACCATACAACCTCGTTATAATATTTCTGACTATATTCTTTATGCTCTGCCTTTTTTCCCCTGAGTTATTCATTCCCTAACTGGAAGGCTGTATCTCCTATTCCCCCATAACCCAACTTTTAAATAGCAAAAATTGGAAGCCAGAATTACTGTGAGAAAATAACCTTTGATCTAGACTTATATAACCAGAAATACTATCTAAATAAAGAGTAAAATAAAGATGTTTTTCAGACAAATAAAAACAGAGACAACAGACCTTCACTAACAGAACATGTAATGAAGAAAAAAATGAGAGAAATAATGTGATTCCAGAAGAAAAATTTTAGATGCAAGAATAGATTGTGAACAATGAATACCATGATGTTATAAATATATCTAAATTATTTCCATTAACGGTGACTTCTAACATGGATGTAGAAAAATCCAGATAGAGCTAAAGTCTTAAATAATAACTATATGTTAAAAGGGTATGGATATATGTTTATATATTTTAAATACCCTATTCCCTTTGGGAGGTAGTTAGAGATTAACACTAAATGTATTAAATCACAAACATATGTTAATATTTCTAGGGTGACTGTGGCAAGCAGAATAATGGCCTTCTAAAGATATTCATGTCCTAATCCCAGGAACCTGGAAATATGTTACACGTCAAAGGGGGAATTGAGGTAGCAGATGGAATTAAGGGATGCCTGGGTGGCTCAGAGATTGAGCATCTGCCTTTGGCTCAGGGCCTGTTCCCAGGGTCCTGGGATCAAGTCCTGCATCGGGCTCCTTGCAGGGAGCCTGCTTCTCCCTCTGCCTTCTCTCTCTCTCTCTCTCTGTCTCTCATGAATAAATAAAATCTTTAAAAAATAAAATAAATTTGTTTTGTTTTAAGCCATTAAGTCTATGGTGATCTGTTACAGTAGCAGTAGGAAACTAATACGGAGACAACCTGGAAAATGTAAAGAGGTTATCAATCCTAAATTTGTGAAATTTAGAAAAAAATATACAATATATACAATACAAAATATACAGGGAAAAAAGCATGTAATACAAAATGAACACTATGATATATTCCATACAAAATATACAGGAAAAAGAATAAAATCAGGAGGAAAATAAATGAATCTAAAAAAAGTCATGAGGAGACAGAGATAGACAAAGAATTGAAATAGCAAAAGCAAGACAGAGACCTCAAAATAGATATATGGTAGATATAAATCCATATGTATGAAATCTATACTCAATGTTTATGTAAGAGACAAAATTCATCATCCTAGACTTGACAAAATCCAGCTATATACTATTTTCATGAAACACTGAAAACTAGACTTGCTTTGGTGGCAATTTTGTAATGTATTTAAATACCAAATTACTATTTTTTATGTCTGAAACTAATATAATATTCTAAGTCAATTATTCTTCAATTAAAAAAGAAACCTAAAGTTCTTTGGATGTACAAAATTGACAAACCTTTGGCAAAAAAAAAATCACGAAACAAAAGGAAAGAAGACAAATAACTAACATTAGTATATAAATTACATAATGCAACAAGAGAGATTTTAACAGGTAGTAGTCTGTTATGAATTCTGTGTGCGAAAGAAATTGAAAATTTAAATTAAATGGAAGCATTCTAAGGAAAGTACAAATTACAAAATCTTACCTAAGAAGATGATTTAGGTTTGAATGATTCTTTAAATGTTAACAAAATTCTCAAGTAAACAAAAATAAATAAATAAAGCCATGAGGCTTTCATAGGTTTAGAGACAAGTTCTCATAAAATGTCAAAGAACAGATAAGAGTAACAAAGATACTTCTATATTTTTACACATTTTCAAAGAACACACACAAAAAACTCCCCAACTTGTTATGAGGTTAGTAAAATCCTGACATCAAATCAGACAACAACACAAAAAGCAAAAAGCCACAAGCTGACTTAATTTATGCAATTAGATGCAAATTCCTAAATATATACCAAGTTCAGCAATGGACTAAAAAATATATAATACACTGGGCAACCCCGGTGGCTCAGCAGTTTAGTGCTGCCTTTGGCCCAGGGTGTGATCTTAAAGACCCAGGATTGAGTTCCGCATCGGGCTTCTGCATGGAGCCTGCTTCTCCCTCTGCCTGTGTCTCTGCCTCTCTCTCTCTCTCTCTCTCTCTCTCTCTCTCTCTCTGTGTGTCTCTCATGAATAAATAAATAAATTATATATATAATACACTATGTAAAATAGGGGACATCCAGAAAAGTAATTTTAAAAAATTAGTAATGTAATTGCTACACAATCACATTAAAGAAGAAAATTCATATATAATCTCAAATGCCAAATTATATTCAGAAAAATTTAACGCACACTCCTCATAATAAAAACAATGTTTAGGGAACTATGAATGAAAGAAACCTCCGTATCCTGACTATCCCTAAAACCTTTAAACAATGAAATAGTGAAGAATTCCTTTTTAAAAAGGCAGGAGAAAAGAATACTTAGTACTGTCCATTTCAACCGACAACTTCTTCAACTTTGGTTGCAGTAAGACAGAAAGAAACTACAGAAATAGACAAAAGAAAAATATATCATTATTGTAGATCATATGGCTGTCACATAGAAAGCCCAGAAGAATCTAGAGACAAACTATTAGTATAAATAAGAGAGACCATTATTAATTATGTTTCTGGACACAAGATAGACATATAAAAATCTGTGCACTTTTGTATGACAACAGTAAACAGAAAATGCAAATTTCACAAAGATCTCCTTTTAAAATAGCAACCAAAATACAGGGTACATGGGAATAAATCCAACACAAGATTATGAATTCTTTACATAGAAATTTATAAAACAATTTTTAAAACTATAAAAAACTTATGTAAGTAAAGATAAATGACATATTCATGAATAAAAAGTGTGAAGATTTTGCCCAAATTGATCTATAGCTGCACTGTAATTCTACTCAAATTTTCAACAAAGACCCCCAAAATAAAATACACACACTTATGAAAAGAACATATATGAATTGGGATTGATCTTCAATTGGATAGGATAGATATTTCTATTAATTTTCTTAGGAAAACTGTATTCAAAAAAAAAAGAAAAGGAAAGGAAAACTGTATTCCCATATATTAAAAAAGCAAATCCCTACTTTTTGTCATACCCTGATAAATTAAAATATTTAAATGTAAAATATGAAACTTTAAATTATTTAGAAGACTAGTAATAAAAATAGTAGAGGCCACTTTTAGGAAACAGGCTTGACTGATGATGGAATGTAGAAAGGCCCACAGAGACTCCCTGGTTGACCAGACAGGCCCAGCAGGTGACCACCTCAAAATAGCCATAAGCCCTAACTAACCAATGAGCTACTTACCACTAGGAAGAGTCACCCAAAAAGGGAAGATTCCATACATCTCCTACCTCCTCTTCCCCCTTTAAAAACAGTCCCCACCCACTGCCTAGGGGCAGACAGCTTCTTCTCTGCTGTCCTGCCCACAGCCTCTTTGCACTATATTCAATAAACTGTCTTATTTTGCCGCAGATGAATTTTTTTCATCGTCAGCACCACTGGCTTCCAACACATAGTCTCCCACACTTGGGGGCCCTCATCTGATTGAAGACATCCCATTTAGACATCACAAAAATACATTTATTATTTTAGAGTGGTGAGACTTTCTCAGAGAAAAAAAAAAAACAAAAAGCATAGACATTATTAACCCTAAAGGAAAAGATAGTTAAAAGATATATTTGACTATATGAAAATTGGTGATCAGAAGAATGGGGATTATATCCATGCAAGATGGCATTTTATGTCTTCCTCTGCACTTTTAGTTTCACCCTGGTCTCCTTGTGCCTTCTCACTGGTGTCTTCTAGCTATGGCTGGCCTTGCGGTTGAGTGCATGTGGCAAGAGGCAGAGTTGTTCAATCTTATCCTTGAGATGTCAGACTGTTTTCTAAAGTACTTTGTCAGTTGCCTTCACACCAGCTTGTATGCATGAGCATTTGCACTGTTCAGATCCTCACCAATGCTTTGTATTTTCTGACTATAAAACATCGGGAAGGTGACTAATCACCAGCATCAGCCCTAAAGAAAGACATGAAGGGGGTCACATCTGTCTTTCGTTTCCACTTTTCCCTAAATGTCATCCTCAGACTCCTTTCTAGACCAATACATCTACTTTTAGGTAATCGGTGTGTATACACCCTTTTCTGTCTTGAAAAACTTAACTGCCAGGAGTGAGTAGGTTTTCAGACCTTTGTATCATAGGGTAATTGTGAGCCTGAATGTGGTACCCTGTGCTTGGATACAGAAAGACAATGAAGGAGACATTAAACCTGTTTCAGAAACAGCTAGCCCATAGTGGAGAAAAAGGTATCTTTCCATTTCTCTGTTTGGAGCACAATTTAGCATTCTGAATCCAGACACAAAGCCTGGGTGAGACTGAAGAGGCTTTTCACCTACTTCTGCAATCAGCATTTAGTTGAATCAGGTGTTTCATTTTATAGTCTAGTTTTATACACTACAGAGTAAGATAATTCTCCTAGATGTCATCAACAAGTCAACTGTCAGTTCTTTGTGTTTCTGTGGGGAGTTTATCTTTGTTGGTGTCTTCCTATGTATTTTAGTGCACACAGGAGAGAGAAAGTCTACATCAGGGGCTACAGCTCCCCACGCTCCCTCCTGAAAGTAAGCTATCAACTCAAAGAGATGACTCTTGGACTATACAGATTAATCCTCATCCCAAAATCAGTCTTTGAGAAGAACAGAGCCTCAGGGTCACCTGCAGTTCTCCTCCCCTCTCATTGCTCTCAGTAACCATATGATATTAGTCACAGGCCTTGTTAGAAGGCCATAGGTGCCCCTGATTCGTGGTCTTCACACTCTAAAGAACTTAAAATGTTTGGTAGACCTTGATAAACAGGGCACCTAGATCTGTTTTTCTCATCAGATGAATACCAAAACCCTTGTCAAGGTGACAGAGCTATTAAGTGTCTATTCACACAGCAATCAGAAATTGGAGCATCAATCAGTAATCATAAAGTCAGGGGCATTTTCTCACAAAGTCAGGAATTCAGAGGGCTTTCATAAGCTAATCAGCAGGCATCAAATAGACAATCAATCTAATTAGCTGCTCACATTCGGATGGCAATCAAAGCAGCACAGTGCGCTTCATTAGTAATGATATTGAAAATGGTGATCTGTGCAGTATTCAGCTAGCAAATGAATATCCTTTTTTGCAAATAGGTAGGGAGGATGCGGCTGTACTGTATGCATCATGTGCCAATTCAAAGATGCAGATTCCAAGAACCCAACCGATATCTACTTTTGCTTTTCTGTTGGTCTAAAAGTTAAGGGAGCAGGATAGGGTCATTTTTTGTTAAGTCTGACAATAGCACATTAGCAAACTGTGTGTGACAGGACCCACCTCAGAGGAAAAAAGTAGTGGAGCAATGTGAAGGGGAGGTCAATAATTCTGGAAATGTACACTTCTTTATGAAAACACCATCGTTTAGCTCGGAATTCAATCCCTCTTTACCCTCAAAGTCTGTAACTTTTCTACTAGGAATACCTTCCTTGGATGACGTGGCACCAAAGCACTCCAAGGTAAATATCCTAAGAATCATCTTTCTTTAAGGTAAGGTAATAGCACTTCTCTCCTTGCAAAGCAAGCACCAGCCAGAAAGCTGCAGGCTGCACTGGTTGCAGAAGGCCTTCTGAGACAAACCCAGTCCTTCATGACCCAGAATGACAACTGTGTATCACATATCCTGCCAAGCATTTTGAAGGCAATGAAAGGGACAGACATGATCACTCTTCTCCAGGAGCTCATCTTATCTTTGAATAACACTAATGAAAAAAACAACAAACATTTAAAAATACCATGTTAGGGGCTAAATGGCTGCATTACAAATCTTCATATTTTAGGATCTGAGAAAGAAACAGAAGGAAGAACACTGATCTTCTGACTGTCAGAAAAGCCTTCTGGAAAAAGCTAGAGGCCAGGAGCTGGTTGCTTTCAAAGTGGTATATTTCTGAATTGCCAGCATTTCAAGAAAATTGATTGTCATTTTTAGTGAAGGTTAGAATATACTTCACAAGGCTGGTACAAAATTGTCATATAATGGAACTTAAAGGAGAAAAAAATCTTACAAATAAACTCCCACATGTTCACTTAGTTTAGTACATTTTTAAGAGCCACATTTCACTCTCTATGAATCTTCTTGGTCCATACATGTTTATGAGTGAGGAATATTAAAAATATTCAGATTCTAAGTCCGAACATCTGCCAATTGGGCTTTCAGTTCCTTAAAGGGAAAGTGTCCTGTCCCACACATCTTGGGGACAACTATATCAGAGCTGAGAGTGGAGGCAAGGGGGCCTGATGAAATGTCTGTAGGTCAGGTCTCTGCTCCACAGTCACCTTCTCTAAAATGTCCCCCAATTCTGTTCCTCCTCTGCTGGTATCTACTTCTAGCTTTCACCATACATCTAACTCCACCCAGACCTACAATGCTTTTTTACATATATTTATTTACATTTTTTAATCTCTTTGTTAGATTAAAAACCCCTTGAGAGCAAATAATGTTTCTGATTTCACTTTGCAATATCATCCACTGATATGTGTCTGATGATTAAATTAATGAATTTTTTCCAATTAGTTTTGGTTTACGTGAAAACATATGAGTTTTATGGAGGGAAAGTGCTTTAGACATTGAGAAAGCCATTAGAGGAATTTATTAAGAACACTTAGTGCCCAAAAGACTATGTGTAAGATACAAAACCTCATGTCTCTGTCTCCAAGGAGTTTGTGTGCCTATGTATGACAGATCACTCATGGATTCACTCTGCAGGAAGTTTAATATGAGGGCTGGAGAGAACAAGCATTCAAAGAATGAAAAATCTGGTTTATGATCAAAAAAAAATCCTAAGAGGTGTTCAAGGGACTTGTTATATAGAAAGAAAAGTTTAAAAGGCAGGGAAATAAATGAGGACATGGTATCTTAAGGGAGAGAACAGGAGCAGGCCTTCCTTTATACAAAGAACACCCGCATCTTAGAAAATGTATAGTAATTCCATTGAAGATATTTAAGCTTCTACGTTCCAAGAGAAAATTTTGGGATGAAAAGTGCCATAAGTGAACTAGGAAATAAAAATCCCCATGAGTAAAGTAATCTGTGTGTTTCATTTGTTTTCTCCCTTTTTTGATGTCTCACCACACACAGCACTTGATTATATAAAGCTGGGCTCCACTGCACCTGACAATGCCACTGAGCAGCAGGATACTAGAGCCTGGCGCCCACAGGCATACCAGCTGTAGACCCCAGTGAGTACCCCCCACTGAAGGAGGTGCTTCAGGGTCTGCGCCTGGTTTGGGTTTGGATGCTGAAAGGCTTGTCATTACAATACGTCCTGAAATGAGTGACAGTTCACTGCTGTTCTGCGCAGGAAAACCTGGATGCTCTGCAGAGGGAGGCATGTTGATGAGCAGTGTCTGGCAGATATGGAAGTGCTATTGCAAAAGGCCTTCTGTCTGGTGTGCGTATTAGTTTGCTAGGACTCCATGACAAAATATCACAGACTGGATGACTTAAACAACAGAAATTTGCTTTCTCACAGTTCTGGAGGCTAAAAATTGAAGATCAAGGTGTTGAAAGGGTTGGCTTCTACTGAGGCCTGTATTCTTGACTTGCAGATGGTCTCATTCTCCTTGTCCTCACATGGCCTTTCCTTTATGTGTGTGCAGTCTTGGTGTCTCTCTCTGTGTCCTAATCTCCTCTTATAAAGCCATCAGTCATATTAGACTAAGTTCCATCCTAATGACCCTATTGTAACTTAATTACCTCTTTAAAGGCCCTACCTTCAAGGGATTAAGAATTCAACGTTGGAATTGGGGGTAGGGTAAAATCAGCTTCTAGCAGGGAGGAGTAGTTAGCCTTCAATCTCTACTTGCAAAATTCACTCAGCACTCTTTCTACTCTCAGAGATATATTCTTTCACTGCCCCCGCCCAAAAAATAAATAATAAACAAAACACTAGCTAATATTTTGGGAGGGTATAGTATTGCTAGGCACTATTCTAAGCATTCGATATGGGTAGCTGATTTCATAATCATAGTAATCTTATGAATTGGTCTCATTTATTTTGTGATTCATATATATATATACACATATATGTATATATGTATATATACATACAGGCATATACATATATATGCATATTTTTACTGTTGTCCACTTTTTAAAATAGCTTTTTGAGGTGTAATTGATATAAACTGCCTATAGTTAAAGCACATCATTTGACATCTTTTGATGTACATACATATCTGTGAGTTCATCTTCCAGTGAAAAGTCTCTTCCTGTCCCTCTATAATCCATCCATCCTGTGCCTTCCCAAAACCCACTAGCCTCATCTCCAGGCAACCACTCATATGCCTTCAGCTACTTATAGAATTGCCTACATTTTATATGGGTGGAATTAACAATATGTACTTTCCTTTGACTTCTTTCCCTCAACATAACTACTTCCAGACTCATTCATACTACTGAGTATGTCAATAGTTTATACCTTTTATTGCTGAGTAGTAGTACAACCAGCAGCACCATCTTACCACTACAACATAATGGATCAGCAACGCTCTTTTCTTGATCTTGAGAAACATATTTCATCTTGTTTGGGATCCATTTTATGCTATCTTCAAGTTTTATCTCACTGTTTCTTAGAAATTCTCAATAAGAACATCATAAATCAAAAAATTGTTAGCTCTACTCCTATCAGTTAATGCAGTAACCAGTAATCAAGAGGGCCTATGTTGCTACTTAGTGTGTTTTCAGTCTTCAAATATCATGCAGGAGTTACAGAGTGAAAGGATTTGGTGTAGTTTTTATATTTACACACTTTTATTAATGACCTAAAATCCTCTTCTTCTTCTCCAGCTCTGTTTAAAATCACTGTACTTTTCTCTTTCGATCTGCAGTGTAATTGAATTATACAGAGCATAATTCAATTGAGAGGTGTGTTTATAGCACATGAAACACAATAAAGCATGATGAAGTATATCTTAAATCATTTGTAAATGAATGGCTGCAATATTCCCAGGGTGCTCTCTGCTCTCCCACAAAATAAAAGCAACTGTGGCTATTTATTAATATATGGATCCCAAATGCCTTCTTGAGACATTTGAAAGCTGGATGAGATGAGCACAACCTAATGGAAAATCACAGGGAAAGATACTGAATGTAAGATGTATTCTGAGACTGGGAGAGAATTTTCAGGTGGAGAATAACAGATAGCAGCTCTTACCTAGATATAAGCAGATGAAGTGGGAAAAAACGACCCAGGAACCTCAGAGAAGGTGAATGCCATGGCCAAAGTTAGATCCAGGAATAATACCCAGGTCTCCTGACCCCACAGTCTATGCTGCAGTGGAGGGTAAGAGCTTGAGAGACAGGAAAGTTGGACATCTGCTCTCTTGGTTCACAGGTACAATTAGGAGCCAGTCAGTCCTTCATTATAAGGAATTACTCTTCTGCCACATTAACTCTCTCAAGTACTTCAAGTATTATATTTTTCCCCCTAGTAGCTGTTTTCATTTTAAATCAAAAATATATTTTCCATTATTTCATTTCTTTAATGCAAGGTTACTCATATTTCTAATGATGGTAAAACATCTTTCAACATTTCCATGTAAATAGTTCTTTAAAAATCACCTTAAATGTAGTTCTACCTATCAGCTACATAAATACCCCTTTCACCTCATTAGAAAAATAAGGATAAAGATAATTATATAATCTCATATGGCACAGAAAAAAAGTATTTGACAAAATTCAGCATCCATTTATAATATAAAGTCTCTTAGCAAGCTAAGAGGGAAACATAACATAATTAAAAATAAAGTACATACATAAAAATCATGCAGCAAGATCAGAAACAAAACAAGACTTTACTCTCTTCCACCTTCTATTCCACATTTCACTAAATGTTCTGACCAGGACAAGAAGCCAAGAGACAGAAATATAAGACAGAAGGATAAGAAAAGAAGAAACAAATCCATCATAATTCACAGGTGATTTGATTTTATTAAAATTGCTACTAAGTGAGTTTAGCAAGATTTCTATATCCAAAACTTATTTCTACCTCAGCATTAAATGTAATCAAAAATATTACATATAATATCACTATAAATATGAACTATCAAATAGTTATATAACCAATGTGCAAGTTTTCTACAAATCCAATGATAAAACTCTACTGACATGCATAGCAGAGTTAAATAAAGGAGATGTGTGTTGATAGGCTGGTAGAGTTCACATTTAAAGTTGTCAGTTCTTCCCAAATATAGACTCAGTGTACCATCATCCAAAATCCAACAAGTTTCTCCAAGTGTGTAACTTAACAAAGTGAGTGGTACAACTTTTATACAAATGCAAAAAAAAAAAAATTAAAAGAAGAAAGAAAAGAAATGGCCAAGATTGACTTAAAGAACAAAGTGGGAAGATTTGTTTTCCAGATATCCCACTGTATTATAAAGCTTTGATAATGAGACTAGGTAAATAGACCAAAGGCAGAGAGTAGAGTCTTAAAGAGATCTGTCTCTCCATGCACATTTAGTTTCTACAGGGGTAGAACTGCAAAGCCGTAGGGCAGAGACAGATTTTTTTTTTAATAAATATTTCTGGGACAACTGGATAAACCATAAGGAAAAGGAATAAAATTAGAGCTTGCTTCATACATAGAGAACATGTTCATTTCAGGTAGATCATAAACTTAAATGTGAAAGGAAAACAATAAAACTTTCTGAAGACAATAGAAGAGTATCACTTCATGAATTTACATATAAGATGATTTCTTAAATAACAATGTGGTAACTTTAAATATTGATAAATACCAATATTTTAAAATTATCTACTCCTTAAAAGATACCTTAAAAAGAGAGAAAAAACAAACCAGGGAATATATTTGTCATACATATAAACAAAGGACTTTTTTTCAAAATACTTAAAGCTTTCCTACAAATCAGTAAGAAAAAGGTAGACAAGAAAGATAGGCAAGAGTTGTGAAAAAACACTTCATTAAAGAGGAAAGCTAAATGACCAAGAAGACTGTGAAATTCTGTTTGACATTATTAATCATTAAAAATATAAATTAAGGGATCCCTGGGTGGCGCAGCGGTTTGGCGCCTGCCTTTGGCCCGGGGCGCGATCCTGGAGACCCGGGATTGAATCCCACGTAGGGCTCCCGGTGCGTGGAGCCCGCTTCTCCCTCTGCCTGTGTCTCTGCCTCTCTCTCTGTGTGTGTGGCTATCGTAGAAAAAAAAATCACTTAAAAATATAAATTAAAAAATATATAGAGAGATTAAAACAGAAATATAATACCTCTTTACATTCAGTAGATCAGCTAAAATGCCAACTGCTAATAATGCCAAGAGTTGGTAATGATGTAGAGGAAATGGAACTCACTTATGATGAGTTTTTTCAACATTGTTTGAATTTGGAAAACTGTTGGATAGTATCTCCTAAGGTTGAACCTATGCATCCCCTGTGATCCTGTAATTCTACTTCTTAGTATATAACCAACAAAGTTATATATAGATGTTCACCAAAAAACATGAACAACAATTTCATGGCAGCATTATTTGCAAGAGCCAAAATGCAGAAGGAATTAGTATACATAAATTGTAGCATCCTCATTGAAAGGAACACAAAATAGCAATGAAAATCAAAGAATCACAGCTACACACAACCAGCATGGATAAATCTCTTAAATACAATGATGAATGAGGAATTGAGTTATAAAAGAATATACACAGTATGAATACATTTATATAAAACTCAAAACCAGACTATATTATTTAGTGATACAAGCTTTTATGGTAAAGAAAAGGTCATTCTTAACCAAAAAAATGAGGCGAGGAGGAAATAGTGATTGTGAAGGGGCCTAAGGCTTCAGGGTAGATAGTGTTCTATTTCTTGACCCAGGAAATGATTACAAGAGAATATACTCTGAGTTGTATGCTTGTATGTTATTAAATAATATTTTAAAAGTTTAAGAAATCCTCTGTAATTCTCATCAACAATCACTTTGACCCTCAATACAGAGTTTAAGAACCATATAACTTGTTCTAGGCTATCTACTTTAAAAGGTCTGAGTCATCTGCTGTTCTGAATGATGTGTCTTGCAACTCATATGGTATATTTATTTCGGTGAATTCTTGGGCGAAACTGCTAATTAAGCTTCATGTTTCATTTATTCATATAATCAAATCTCACCCAATGGGACACAAGCTTTTATTTATATTACATGGAGCACAGTGATTCTTTTGATCTTCATTCTTTGGTGGTTTATTTTTATATTTTAGTTCAGGAAAGACTTTCTTTCTCAATCTTTTGATTTGTTCCAATCGTTGTTGACTTCTTTTCCAGAAGTAATGATCATGTTTAGATTAGATCCTGGATCACTTATTTATTTTCCATCTTCTCTCATATTGTCACTTATTCATAAATTTCCATCTAATTTAAGAGGACTTCCCAAATGTATAGTCCATTATTATATCTGCTTCCATATATTATCTCCCTCTGTGTGAATTTTGTCATTATCATTTAGATTTTCTCATAATTGTTCCTTGCTCTCCCACCTTTTTTTTAAAAAAAATCTAATTTCTTGTCATTTGCTGTCCATATGTTACCTCTTTTTTGTCTTCAAATACAAGAACAAGATTGCCAGGTTTTGATGCATTTGATTGAAACATTTTAAACTATTTTCCTTCTGTTGCTTCTAATAAAAAATCTTTAAAAGTAAGTTGTTAATCTTCAGAATGATCTTCCTTTCCCGGGATATACAGTACATTGTCATAGGCTCCTTGTTGGTTCCTTTCTGGGTCCTTATCTCTGATAAGAAACTATTCTTCCTAGATTTATTATGTGCTAAAAATCAGAATACATGACGTTCTCCTTGCTCCTGAATTGCTGAATGTCCAACTGGATGGCAACTTTATGTAAACATCTCAAGACTTTTCCTAACCCCATTACTATAGTGTATATTATGCTATATATTGGTTCAATATATAGCAAATGAAAATCCCCAAATGCATTACTATTAATGTTTTTCCTCACTTAAAGTGGTGCTTTTTTTTTTTTTTTGTAAGTTTGTGACTGCCAAAATTCAGCGTGCCCCTATGAGCCCTTCCCCTTTCCACCTACTTCAAGGCATTGTATTTTGATGATTTTGGGCTTTTACAGGTGGTGAAAAAGAAGCAATATAGGTGTGAGTTGGAGATGGAGTTGGGATACAGGGGCAAAGTGGGAAGTGAGAGAGAATAGCTTTTTAGCTATCATGGAAAAGGAAAAGCTGTCCTACAGCAGAGATAAATATTATTGCTTAGTAGAGAGCTTGTGTTTCTAATCAGGAGGATAAAGAATGCATGAATAAGGGAGGGATTTTTCCAACCACATTGGAATGGACAGATTTCTCATGAGTTTGAAAAATGGATAATCAATTGCACTCTTCAATCTACTTCAATCATCCTAATAGTAGAAATTTCTCCCAGTTTTGGCAACAGATTTATGGTCAGTCTTAATTTATCCTATTGTGAGTTATTTTAGTAGTAATTCAGACAGAAGCCAGAGTCTCATACCTTAAATATTGTTTCTTTTTTTTTTAAGATTTTATTTATTTATTTATGAGAGACACAGAAAGAGAGGTAGAGACATAGGCAGAGGGAGAAGCAGGGTCCCTGCTTCATTCATTCATTCATTCATTCATCCAGGATCCCAGGATCATGACCTGAGCAGAAGGCAGACGCTCAGCCACTGAGCCACCCTGGTGCCCCTTAAATATTGTTTCTTACTAACATTCTCATTTTTAAAAATGTCAACTGACCTTATAGGATATGATGTTCTAGGAACATGGTGGACTCAAACCAACAAAGAAAAAGTCCTATTTCTACACATAGTAAAATGTGGGTTTGATTACATATATTCTATAATACAACTTATATTTGAGCTCAAAGAAAAGAATGTGAAATTCCTATGTATCATACAAAAAGAAAAAAATGTAAAGCAAGCTTGATAAAGTAAGAAGCCAAAACTACAGTGGCCTAAGAAATACCACATGGTATACTGGACTGTTGGATGTGGGACCAAAAGAGCTGGGTTTTTGAACCCACATGAGGACAGGGTATGTGATATTTTGCACATGTATATAGCAGGCTGCTGGAACTGTGAAACCTCAGTGATAGTGACAATAGAAAGAGTATACTCACTAACCTGGACACCAAAAAAAAAAAATGTGTATCAAGAGTAGTGTGTAAAAATATAAAGTATGGGAAAAAAAAACCAGCAACATACAAACCAAAATATAATTTTACAAGATCTATAACCAAAAGGCTAACTTAACCTCTGTTAAGTAAAGCTGTAAAGCTTAAATTTTTTGTGCCAATATGAAATTCATATCTCTAGAGTGATAACTGAATCAAAAAATGATTGTAGATCTATAAAGCCCCCAAACTACCCAGAAAAAAATGTTTTTAAAGCCAAAAAAAAAAAAACAGACATTTCAAGCAATATGTCCATAAGAAAGGTTTATGGGAGCAAATATCCTGGGAATAAAACAATTATTTATGAACATAAGTTTATCATTAAAGAAACATAAGAGGTAATGATCCACCAAAAGAAAAATCTGAATATCCCTTAAATATTTTTTTATAAATTAATTTTTATTGGTGTTCAATTTACCAACATACAGAATAACACCCAGTGCTCATCCCGTCAAGTGTCCCCCTCCGTGCCCGTCACCCATTCACCCCCACCCCCCGCCCTCCTCCCCTTCCACCACCCCTAGTTCATTTCCCAGAGTTAGAAGTCTTTATGTTCGGTCTCCCTTTCTGATATTTCCCACACATTTCTTCTCCCTTCCCTTATATTCCCTTTCACTATTATTCATATTCCCCAAATGAATGAGAACATACACTGTTTGTCCTTCTCCGGTTACTGTTGAATATCCCTTAAATAATCCCAAATAACCTGATAGTAGAAAAACTAGGCTTCATAAATAGCATATTTAAAATGAATACAGAGACACAAGAAAAACTATAAGGGAAAGCTATATTTTATAGGAGATTATGGAAAAGAAATAGCCCCTCTGACAATAAATAAATAAATAAATAAATAAATAAATAAATAAATAAAATTTGAATGTTCTAAGAATTACACATATAAACACCATGTTTTTCAGAGAAATTAAAGGTTCATCAATAAGCAGAGCTGAATACTAAATTGGGGAACTGGAAATTCCTCACACTGATTAAAATATGGGAAATATGAAAAAAAGTTTAAGAACTGTAGATGAAAGAAGAAGACATCCAACATATACTTAATGAACGTTCTACCTAGAGGTTAGAGAGAGCACTGAAAAGTCAATACTTAATAATATCTTGGGGCACCTGGGTGGCTCAGTTGGTTAAGTGTCTGCCTTCAGTTTAGGTCATGATCCCAAAGTCCTGGGATGGAGCTTCCAGTCAAGTTGTGCTCCCTACTCAGTGGGGAGTCTGCTTCTCTCTCTCCCTCTGCCCCTAACCCTGCTTGTGTGCTCATGCTCAATCTCTCTCTAAAGAAAATAAATAACATTAAAAAAAAATACCATCTTAGGATTTTCCAGAACTGGTAAAAAGTAAGACTTCTCTGTACTAAACGAAATCAACATATTTTAAAAAGAAATCCAGTTACACATGTTGCCACTAAATTGTAAAACTCCCAAAGACAAGCAGAGAATCCTAAAGAACACCCAGAGAAAAGGTAGAATGTTTACAAGGAATTAACAGTTACACCTAACATTAACAAAAATAGAGATTAAAAAGATAAATTCCTGGGACACCTGGGTAGCTCAGTGGTTGGGCATCTGCCTTTGGCTCAGGGTGTGATCCCAGGATACGGGATAGAGTCTCACATCGGGCTCCCTGCAAGGATCCTGCCTCTCCCTCTGCCTATGTCTCTGCCTCTCTCTGTGTCTCTCATGAACGAATAAATAAATCTTTTTTTTTAAAAAAAAAGTAAAAAAAAATAAAGAAAATCAAATAAAATAAAAATCTATTAATAAAATAGTATAGGAAAACTATTTAGAAATTATATTTCCAGGGATCCCTGGGTGGCGCAGCGGTTTGGCGCCTGCCTTTGACCCAGGGCGCGATCCTGGAGACCCGGGATCGAATCCCATATCCGGCTCCCGGTGCATGGAGCCTGCTTCTCCCTCTGCCTATGTCTCTGCCCCCCCCCCCGTGACTATCATAAATAAATAAAAAAAATAGAAATTATATTTCCAGATTATCATTTAGGAGAGAGCAGAGACATTTTCAGACTGCCTTAGTAATTAATAGAACTTTACTGAAAGAATAAAGAAGGTAATTCAGCAAGAATTAGATTGAATCTAGGATGAAGAGTTTGATAAATATCCCACTATATTTTCTTTCCTATTAACCTACTAACAAATTTATGGGTAGAATAGTAAACCAAATAATATATGCAGAGTACTTTGCTCACAATAAGCATTCAATTAATGTGAGCTAGTTAGCAATATTTTAAAATAATGTATTTTCAAATGCTGGGGGTATAAAAATGCAGGGGATTATTTTTTCCTAGTGTTGGGCACACTGTTAAGCCCTCTTATTATTTTTAATAATTTAACTGTTGTTTCTGATAGACTTTGCTGAGCTATGAATTGGTATGGCTTAAAAATGAAGGGGATATGATTACTAAGAGGTGGATTTGTCTAGGATGATTTCAAGGGTTCTGGGCTGATTCAGTAAATAGCAGGTATGTCAAAAGTGGACATGGAAGGAGAATTCTAGGAAGAGTTGACATCATAGGGCTTTTTTGCGAAATATCTGTGTTGTCTATGTTTTGTATCCTCATCCAAAACAGGAATGTAATGATGATATCTACCACATGAATTTGTACTACTTTGCTAGGAAAGGTCCATCTCCTTTTTTATAGTCATTTCATTGTCATCAGAGTGCCAAAGATTTAAATTTATCAAGCATCACATGGCACCAAGTACAGCACCAACTCTTTATCATACAGATCACTTAAGGAGAGCCATCAGAAAGACTGTGTTCAAGTGTCAACCATAAGGGCCATAATTTGAGTTTGGATTTAACTAGCAATTCTTTGCAAATAGATTAAAGCTTTCCTCATCTGTCACTCTGTTGCTCTGCAGGATGTGCCTGTGAATACAATTAGCAAGCAACCCTTAGCCCTATATCATAAATAGCAAAGCAAAATGTCTCCAGTCTTAGACATTAGGATGGATCCCAGAAGTCAATAGCACTTTTGCCAGACTAAGATTTCACCCCTACACCTGTTCTGGCAAGAAGCTTTCACTTGACACACACAGCCTCTAAATGTTCCTGAGTGACTACACAGGGGTAGGTACAGCTGAAATCCATTATTCATGAATATTCAGTCTATTTCTCTCTTTCCCTTCTTGATTACATTTTCAGTATGAAGGGAGACTGGGAGCTGAGATCAAAAGTTCCAAAAGTATCCTAATCTCATGATTAGAGATCTAAAGGATTCCTAAAGTCACTTAAGCCCTCCTCCCAGATGCCATCCGCTGGGCCCAGGCCATGAACCTTCTCAGGTAAGATCCTTAGGCATAAAGATGGTGATCTCAAGTGGCTTCTACTCACATCGCTGGTTGCCTTCATGCCAGAACCTTTTCAGAAAATATAACCCTTAGGCCAGGTGTAAGCCTCTGTTATCCAGACAACTAGAACCCATGGTGACTATATTCTTATTTTCTGTAGGACGAGCACTCCAGCACCATAGTAGGTCTCTGTGAGATTTTACTTGCAGCAGGAAGCTGTGGGAGGTTTCTGGCTTTCTGTTTTCTTTCTTCGTGGTTTTAACTAAGTATCTGAGAAGAGGCTTGAAAGAGAAGAGGCTTGAAGAAAACTGGGGACATAAGTGGAATTCTTTACCTTTTTATGCTACAGACCCTTCCAAATTGCCGATAAAGTACATATTCCCCAGAAGAAGCTGTCTATCAGCCAGTGGGAGAGGAATCAACCAACTAAGCCTTGTGGTTTGGAGGATAGCAGCCTCTTTCATAAAGATGTTCCCTCCTGGTGCCTCCCAACCCAGGATTTTTAGACATCTTTTTAGCACTCTCTTCATTGTCTGAAGATCCTACAGATGCTGCAACCAGCACCTTACAGTTAACAATTATACAATTAAAGATACTTGTGCTCCTTTCCAGATATGAAATCTTATTTCCTTAATTCCACCCAGGTAGGATGTGGTCAAAGATTCTTAGGTTCCCTTTCTCTATGTTGCCCAATTGGTAATAGTAACACATCCCATTTATCTTTCAATAACCACTTTTGTTTATTCAGGGGATGCCTGGGTGGCGCAGCGGTTTAGCGCCTGCCTTTGGCCCAGGGCGCGATCCTGGAGACCCGGGATCGAATCCCACGTCGAGCTCCCGGTGCATGGAGCCTGCTTCTCCCTCTGCCTGTGTCTCTGCATCTCTTTCTCTCTCTCTCTCTGTCTCTCTCTCTCTGTGACTATCATAAATTAATTTAATTAATTAATTAATTAAAAAAATAAATAACCCCTTTTGTTTATTCAATGGTATTGTCACTCTAACACCTTGCCTATCTACTAATGGTTATGGCTAATAAATCCTGGATCCTGGATGAGTGATGAGGATCAAAAACAAATTATTGAAAGCCATGTATCTCACCCTGACTAAACCCAGCAAAGCAGATGCTGATTTTCTGGAGACAGAGTACCACTAAGAAAACAAAATTCACATCTGGAGCCACCGGAGAATCATACATAACCACAGACAATATAATTTTTCTTTTTTTATTTTTTTAAATTTTTTTAATTTTTATTTATTTATGATAGTCACAGAAAGTGAGAGAGAGAGAGAGAGAGAGAGAGAGAGAGAGAGGCAGAGACACAGGCAGAGGGAGAAGCAGGCTCCATGTACCGGGAGCCCGACGTGGGATTCGATCCCGGGTCTCCAGGATCGCACCCTGGGCCAAAGGCAGGCGCCAAACCACTGCGCCACCCAGGGATCCCGACAATATAATTTTTCATTGTGGGGGATCAGCTCCAGAAGCTGTAGGATTTTCAGACAATGAAAGACAGTGATAAAGGATGTCCAAGAATGTTTCAAGCTGATGTTGAAAGATGGGAAATATGTGGAAAATCAGAGGTGACAGGTGGGCAGGCGGACAGCAATATGTGCAAAAGGAAGTGATCTTATGACTAAAGACTGGTCTATGCTGCTACTTTTCCCAGAATGTTATCCTAAAGGCCTCCTGTGAGAATGGGGGAAAAAAGAACATGAGTTGTTCCTCATCCTCAAGAAGAGCTCCCACTGTCACACAGACTGCCGGCCGCGTGCTGTTCTGCATGGGGCACTCTGCCACGTAAAGTAGAGCCTGAGGATGTCATGAGAGCTCTGGGAGTCATACCATGAAAATGTCTGGCCTCAGGGACCGCTTGCCTATGTTCTGCCCAGCACAACTGACAGTTGAAAGTGATTCTTAGCTCCCTCAAATATGTAACATAAACACTTCATATAAATGAGTTTGCAGGGGAAGATCTTCCTTTCATCTTCTATCTTTATGTTAAAGTCGTAACTTAGAACAACCATGAACTGGGGTCTCAAAGTTATCAGTTTAAGCATTTTTATCTCTCTTTAAGGATGTTTCTACGTAGATGTTTTAGGGAAGGGAATTTCTGGAGGCAAGGATACCTCACTGGTCACAGCAAGTGTAAACCTTTCTGCTTCTACACAGTGTTGAGTGGCTCAGATGGCTATAGCAGAAAAGGAAATCTGAACAATGACACAGATTGAAATTGCCCTTGGAACTACACAATCTCAGAGGTTTTCTCCATCTCCTGTGGAGGGTTATTATGCCCAAACTCCTCTCTGCCATCTAGTGGTCATCCCTTCTCTTGCCTGCTCCTCCTCTTTTTTTTTTTTTTTAATTTTTTTAAATTATTTATTTTTTTATTTATTTATTTATGTATGATAGTCACAGAGAGAGAGGCAGAGACACAGGCAGGGGAAGAAGCAGGCTCCATGCACCGTGAGCCCGACGTGGGATTCGATCCAGGGTCTCCAGGATCGCGCCCCGGACCAAAGGCAGGCGCTAAACCACTGCGCCACCCAGGGATCCCTCCTCCTCTTTTTCATAACCATTGGCTGACCCACGTGGCACCAGCCTGGATAAAGAAACTCACACATGTTCCCCTATATGTCCTTTGGCTAGGACTCCTAGAAAGATACAGACTAGAGATAAACATACGCTTTCGACCATATTTTGATCTTGTGCGTTGCTTTGAAACTTCTTTCCATTCTAAGTTATCTGTTAAACTGTAGGTTTTATAAGGTACCTTGAACAGTGTTTTGTAAGGCACTGCCATGAAATTTAATTGTTTGAGTTATCATTAAAAGGGATGCCTCTGAAACAAAAATTATTTTCATCATCTCTTCTCCAGCGTAGCTTATCATCTGTAGGCTTAGCCTTCGTTTTAGATCCGGAGCTCACACTGAAGCCGGAGTCTCCTTCCTCTAGCAGAGTGCCTGTGTGAACGGTGTTTACCACACCAGCTGATGTACATTCTTGGCCCAATAAGATTTTTACATCCATACACCATCCCAGATCCCTATGAGATGCCTGAACTGGATTTAGATGGGATTTTTTTTCTTTCAGGCTCTGCTTTCTTTCATTATTACTGACAGCAAGATCCATGAATTGGAGGGCTGGATGGTATCCAGATTTTTTATAGCAACCGATTTCTAGGATTCTTTTGGAAGTCATTGTTTTATTTTGTGCCACTTAACCACTCTAAGAAATCAGTCCCCATCAGAGAGAAGCTCTAAAAACCACTATACAAGTGGTTGAAGAAGTAGAAGGCAGGTTTCTAGGGAGGAACAGGGAATGGTGTGACCAAAGCAGGGTGAGTGCTCTAGGGGATAGAGGAAAAGTGACTATGGATCACCAAGTCATGAAGAAGACTGAGGGCATCCAAGACCAAATACTGACCTCAAAACTCTGCCCTGAACCAGTTCGGATCCCTTTGATTCGTACCTTAAATTTTCTTATCGGTCTGCCTTCTTAAAAAGATGCAGTTCTCAGGTTTATCTTTGGCACTCAGAAATGATGCTGCTTCCAGAACACACATTCTAGTTTAACACCTACTCTGTGTGACCTTGGACAAAACTCTACCTTCTTATTAACTCACTGTTTCATTAAGTGTTTCTGAGTGATCACCTGTATCAGGTCTTTGTTGAAAATGCAGATTCTTCGAGCGCTGTCACAGACCAGCTGCATCAGAATATTCAAAAGCAGTGCTCAGGGAATCTGCATTTCTTTTACAAATAGGTAATTCTCAAAAACAATGAAAATTGGCAAACCACTTGACTAACTTATAAGGACACGGACACTTGTAACATCTAAACGATCTCAAAGTATCATTTCAACTGAGACATTGGAGGAAGTGCCATGTTGCCAATTTTACTAAAAGTCCTTCTTCCCAGGTAAGCTTTGTTAGAACAACCTTGAAATGACAACATGAAAACCAAAAGTGCCATTAGGCCCCATTTATTATCTGCAGTTACTGGTTAGTTTTATGTTGTTTTTTTTTTCAAGCCATTGCGTACAAATTATATTTTCTAATGTGTCAGCATTTTTCTAATTCAAATTTCCACTAGTAATCTGTTTTGCTGTGAATACTGGGTAAACTTCATGCCCAGCAGCTAAAATTTCTGGATGCAACAACTCATTTACAAAATTCTCATATATTCATCAAGGAATGAAAGCATGATTTTGCAGAATTGAATTTTAAGAGCTCTGATGCAACTGAAAATTATATGGACCAATTTCCTCATTTTAAATTAGAAGCATTAACATGACTTTTCTCTTCCCATCCCCATCTCAGCCCCCAACTCATCATAGCTTGCCTAATTCTAAACATCCTCCAGCTCTAATGCCATACTCTTAGCCTTGCCAGATCTCCCCTTCTGTGCTGTGTTAGTAGTTCACCTCAAACCCTCTATGGAAGGTAGTACATCTGATATTAACCATCTCTCTCTCTCTCTCTCTCTCTCTCTCTCTCTCTCTCTCTCTCTCATGAATTCTTGAAAACAGAAACTGTATCTTCTTAATCCCTGTAACTTGTAGGCAGTAGCAGGTACCCAGTGGGTGTTTGATAAATTTTAATTGGGAAAAACTTGGCATAGGGCATACTGGGAGGCAGTAGAAGAATTAACACAGTCATTACTATTAATTGCAGACATTTATTTAGTTCTTGCCATGGATGGGTTCTAAGTGTTTTACTGCAATATCACACTTAGTGCTCATAACAACCACAAAACCATACATTATTGTTTTCCCATTTTAGTGTAAAAAAAAAAAACTGAGGTATTGGCAGATCAAATAACTTGCCCTTGATTATAAGGCGAGAGAGAGAGAAAGCTATGATTTGAAAAGGGAAGTGTGAATCCAGAGATCCTTCTCTTATTACCACAGTATACTGCTGCTCATAGTGGCACATGAGGGTCTTCTTCCCACACACATGCTTTCCCATCATGCACACCCCACCATGGTCAAAGATGGAAAACTCGACATCATGAAAGCCTGATGTTCAAGGGGATATTCTTACAGGTTAGAGTGCCTGAATTTCACAACATGGCCACAGAATTGAGAAGTGTCAAGAACAAACAGAATCAGAATGAATATATTTTTAACATCTTTAAAGATTTCTCATGATACAAGCTTATGAAGCCTGAGATACATGAAATCAGCCCATCAATAGTTGTTAAAGATATAAAAATACATAAATACTCATTTTTGGTCCCACTCCAGCTCCTAATTTGGAAGGAAGAGTCTATGCATGAGAGACCCATATGGAAATGCCAACATCTTTCTCATAATAAAACAAACTAGCAAATGTGTATGGAGCGGATAGGAAAACAACACAGAAGGTAGGTATGTGTTCACCCTCTACATAAACTATTACAGTTCTATGACTTAATCCAAGAACTCTGTTAAGAATTCTTCACTAAGGATTTCAGTTGTGTTCACTTTGTTTTCACCAATTGGTATGCCACATGCACCACCCTTACCCTGTGGCTTTTTGTGTACCTTCATCTGAATTGTTACTCAATTTTATGTCTTCTTCCCCTCCAAATATTAAATCCACCTCACCATCAAGTACATGTAGGTGGCAAATTAATCCAATTAATCAGAAACCTGAGGTTACCTGATTTCTCTGTGACCCCATAACATGCTAAATCACATTTATGCTATCCTCACCAGAGGGTATCACTATCATTCCAGGCTTCCTTGACCCTCACTTCAGCACAACTCAACCAACCAAGTACATTAAACTCTACCACCATTCTTGTCTAGTCCTTACAGTAACAATTTTGTAATCTTTTATTCACCCTA
Source organism: Nyctereutes procyonoides (assembly GCF_905146905.1). NCBI lineage: Eukaryota > Metazoa > Chordata > Mammalia > Carnivora > Canidae > Nyctereutes > Nyctereutes procyonoides. The sequence goes on along the minus strand of NW_026575048.1, from coordinate 16,185,760 downwards.
CAAGTACCTTTACCTACATTCTTCCTTTTTCATATTCCTTATTGGAGAACATCACAGTATTGGTGATTTTGAAGATGTTATAAGGTAACTATCTGTATGTCTGTCTCTCTCAGAGAGAGAGGCAGTGTGAGAAATCAGGAGCAACATCTTTTTTAAGTGCTCTTCCCCACAGGGTGCCTAACATAGAATCTTGCTTAAGTAACTTGTTAATAAATATATGCTAATTTAATAAAACAGAAAAGATATAATAAAGCAAATCTTTCACTTGAATGCAAGTGTTTACTTCTAGCACTGGCACCACTTCCAGTAGGTTTTTCTTTTTTCAAGGGTTTTGTCATAGAATTCAAAAAAACCCAGAGTCTTTCATTACTCTTACTGGCCACACTTTTTGCAATGTGTTATAATGTGATGTTGCAGCTCATTTCATCAAGAAGTGGAGTTTATTTCCCCTCCACTTGATTCTAGGCTAACTGTGTGATTTGCTTCGGCCAACAGAATTCAGCAGAAATGATGGTGTGCCAATTCTGTACTACCCTTCCAAGACCTTGCATGCTCTGTTTGCTCTTTGGAACCCTGGAACCACCATGAAGACAAGCCTGGCTGGGGCTGCTGCAGGACTGGAGACAGTTGTCATAGTCATCCTATTGCTCCAGCCAGCAGCCAACCAACCCTAGAAGCATCACTGCTTCACTGACCAGATACAGAAGAGGGGATATGTACAGTTGACTGCAGAAACAGAAGAGGGTCAAGATGAACCCAAAATTGCCCAACTGATTCCAGCCTAAATTATAAACTAAATAAATGGCTGTTTTTAAAGCCACTAAATTTTGGAGTCATTTGTTACACATTAGTTACAAGTTCTAAGTGTTGACATCTAGTGATTTTAATCTCCATTTATAGTAAACAAGAACCTACAGCTGAGGCCTCAGAGGCCCTAACTACAGGTTGGACCCTACCCTGGCTTTTTTATCAGCCCTCTGGCATAGGGTGTCAGATTACCAATGCTCTTCACTACTTTGGCTTCTGCTGCTGCTCTCCAGGTTTGCTCAAACTTGAGAGTTTTAATCTCATGTTAATAAATATGTGGCTGTTCAGGCAATTTGTTTGGGTATAATTATGCCAGTCTCCTAGGAAATTACTGCCACCTAAGTTATTACAGATTCACCTTGGAGACACTGCATCTGGCTGGTTCTTGTTCAGTCAAGTGCTCCCTTGCCAGAGACCAATACATAATGCTCTAAAGCTCTCTCTGCTTAAATTCCTCTTCCTTTTTGGCATGATTCTTGCTAGCAACTCCCTGCATAAAACACAGCTCTGGAGAATCAAAGGAACTGATATGTCCAGAGGCACACTGCAGCAAAGAGGTAAGAGATTTTTAAACTTAAAAAGACAATGCAAGCTTGAATTGCAGTTTTTATTTTTCTTTCCTTCTTATTGTTTTGAGAAAATGAGGCTATTTGTGCTTCTATGGAATGGCCTGTCTCACGGAAGAACTGACAAAATTTCAATGTCCAGGAGCTAGACATCTTTGATCTTCAGGGATTTTGTGGAAATTCCTTCTCTGGAAAGTCTATTTCTGTTGGGTCCTTTAAAGAATAGTGATCTGCAGCTATAATAAAGTAGATAACTTAACAAAAAAAAGACCTTTGTGCCTCTGAGCAGTAGCACATCAAGGCCAGAGATGTCTACCCCAGGTACAAGTAATAAAAGGGAATATTATCTATGGAGAATTTAAGAACAATAATGAAATGGACCAAAAGTCAGTGTGCTTTTTATTATTATCATGAGTCAGCACTTCTAAGCAATGTCAGTGATAAGCTACTGCTTTTTGTGTATGTCCCATCAAAACTGACCTCAGTGCACCTGCCTCCTTATGTGTGCTCTTCTCTTCAAAGGAGCCCTGTAAGGAGGCTGCAGACTTATCTCAATGATTCTGGCAAGGCTTAGACCATTTCAGGAATCTTCCTACAAGAGCTGCCTTCGGGTGTTCTCTTCAATTAATAGTCTTAATGATGATAAGTACATATTCTTACAGGTTGGAAGCCAGACTGTTCTTTCCTACCCCATCAAGAAGCCAGCATAAGGATTCTTGGCCCTCTCATGCATGGGAGGGCAAGGATGGGGAACATAGCTACCTCAAACCACATGTTCTAAATCCAGAACTACATATGCGAAGATATAAGAAATCTCAATTAGAAAAGGAAAATACAAAAATCAAAAGGAATTAAATCAGCAAACTGGAAATGAAAAATACAACATTAGAAATTAAGACTCCATTTGATGATATTAACAGTAGACTGATACAACAGAAAAGAACCAAAGAACTATAACTGAAACATATAAGTAATCCAAACTGAAATACAAAAGAAAAGGTAGTGTAAAAATACTGAACATAGCATCAGAGATCTGTAAGACAATATTAAATAGCTTAATATATGTGTAATTAAGTCCTGAAAGAAAAAAGAACAAAGGTCAGTAGAAATATCTGAAGAGCTGCTAGTAGAGAATTTTCAAAAATTGATGATGAATGAAAAAAAAATTGATGAATGATTTCAATCCACAGATTAAAGAAGCTCACTGAATCAAACAGGGTAAATTAAGTCAAAATAATGCATAATATGCTTTTATTTTTTTATTTTTTTTTAATTTTTATTTATTCATGATAGTCACACAGAGAGAGAGAGAGAGAGGCAGAGACATAGGCAGAGGGAGAAGCAGGCTCCATGCTCCGGGAGCCCAACATGGGATTCGATCCTGGGTCTCCAGGATCGCGCCCTGGGCCAAAGACAGGCGCTAAACCGCTGCGCCACCCAGGGATCCCCATAATATACTTTTAAAAACTAAAGCTACAGAAAAATTATTAAACGCAGCCAGAGAAAAAAGATTATGTATAAGTAAAACTGATATAATAAGAAGTTGAGGTGCCTGGGTGGCTCAGTCGGTTAAGCGTTCAACTCTTGATTTTGGCTCAGTTCATTCATGATCTCAGGGTTGTGAGATAAAGCCCCACATCAGGCTCTGTGCTGGACATGGAGCCTGCTTGAGATTCTCTCTCTCCCTCCCCCCTCCCCCATCTTTCTCTTCCCTCTCTTAAAAGAAAAACAAAAAACAAACAAACAAAAATACACTATCTTATCACTGAAAAAAAAAAGAGGTCAAAAGTCAAAGAAACAGAAGGTGTAAAAGTTGAAAGAAAAAATCCTGCCAATTTAGAAATCTATCATTAAAAAAAATGAAGGCAAAATAATGGCATTCTAGACAGAAAAAATATCAACATGATTCAATTTCAAAAGATCTTCACTCAAGAACTACTAGGAAAATTTCTTCAGGCTGAAGCGAAATATAATGGATGGAAATTAAGATGAGCAAAAGTCATGGTAAATTTGAATAATACTAATATTACATAACAGTATTTTATCGATGTTAATTTTTTTCAGTTTGATATTATACTTTGTAGAAGATTTTTGTATTTGGATAATTGGGATACTTTCTTTTATTGTTTTTATAATTTTCTGGAAGTTTGATAACATTAAATAATATTAAAAAGTATATTAAAGGAAGGAACAAAGTTAAAGGATTTATAGCACTTGATTTCAAAATTTACTATAAGGCTACAGCAATCAAGAAAATTCTGGTATTGATACGTTATGGATAGATCACATCTATATATTATAGTTGATCAATAAAATACAATGGAGAGTCCAGAAAGAGATCTCCACAAATATGCTGATTTATGACCAAGGTACTGAAGCAATTTAATAGGGAAGGATCGTCTTTTCAATAAATTGTACCAGAACAAGCAGATACCTAAATAAAAAAAAGAAATTAACCATAACCTTTATTTCACACCAATCATAAAAGTCCATTTAAAATGGGCACTGAGGGGGGCACTTGATCGGATGAGCACTGGGCGTTATATGATTTGTGGGCAAATTGAAATCCAATAATATATATATATAGACTATGAAACTTCTAGAAGGAAACAGAATAATTTTGAAACCTCCGTGTAGGGAAAATTTATTATTTAGGAAACTAAAAGCACAAACTTTAAAATAAAACAATTAATAAATTGGACTTTACCAAAATAAAAACTGTTGCATTTTGGAAGACACAGATTAAAAAAAAAATGAAAAAGCAAGCCACAGACTGGGTGAAATATTACATATAGAAAATATTATATGTATATGGCAAAGAATTTATATCCAGAATATAAAGCACTCCTACAAATCAGCAATAAAAAATTTAACAATGCAATAAAAATTTGGGCAAACACTTGAACAGACACTTCATAAATAAAAGATGCACAAATGGCCAATTTATAAACACATGAAAGATATTCAATGTGATTAGTCATAATGAAAATGCAAATTTAAAAACTGAGATATCATTTATGACCACCAGAATGGCTAATGGCTAAAAATAAGATGGAGGATACCGTATGTTGGTGAAGAACTGGAGTAATGGGAGCTCTCATAATGGTGGGAATATAAAATCATTCAATATCTAGGAAGATGTGTTTGGTAGCCGTTAAAAAAGTTAAGGAAACATGCACCCTATGATTCAGCAATTATATATCCAAGTTTGTACCCAGGAGAACTGAAAATACATGATCACAAAAGACAAGTAACAGCCTTATTCATAATAGGAAAAAACTAAAAACAAGCCAAATGTTCCTCAACAAGAACACTAATACATAAATTCTGGTGTATTCATACAAGGGGATACTATTAAACAACAGAAAGAATAAACTAATACATCTCTATGGGTGGATTTCAAATATGTCAAGAGGGGCACCTGGGTGGCTCAGTGGTTGAGCATCTGCCTTTGGCTCAGGGCATGATCCCAAGGTCCTGGGATAGACTTTAGCATCGGGCTCCCTGCATGGAGCCTGCTTCTCCCTCTGCCTGTGTCTCTGCCTCTCTTTCTGTCTCTCAAAGAAAGAAAGGAAGACAATCTTAAAAAAAAAAAAAACATATTAAGAGAAAGAAATCAAGCTCAAAAAGTACATGCTACTACATACAGACAAAATCAAAGAATGGACAACACTAAAATGATGGAATCAGGAAATTGAAAGCCTCTGGACTGGGAAGGAACACAAGAGAGTTTTTGGAAGTAAAGAAAATATTCTAGATTTTATTTTGAGCACTGGCTACATCACTGTATGTGAATGCAAAATTCACATACAATATGAACAATTTAGATAAGTGTGTCTTATCTAAGGACACGGAGGGGAGGAAAGGTGGAGGAAGAGAGGAAGGAGGGAATGGCAGGGCAATGAAGACAGAGCACATGCTAATATCTGAGGTAAAATATGCCAAATTAATCAAAACAGACATTTAAAAATTCACCGTAGCTATCCTAGATCTTTCAAAACAAACAAACAAACAAACAAACAAACACCGTTACACATTTTTCAAGTTAACCTACCATTACATTTCCAAGAAAATTAACAATCCAACTGTAAAATCTGCTCTTTTCACATGTGGATAGAGTAGAACCCATAGAAACTGATTTTTGTCTTAATGCTGAGGTCTTAAAATCAGATTGCTGGGTGAATTTCATGCCAAAATGAGTGATTATTTCAAGGTTTGAAGCTGTACACAGCAGGCCCTATGCCCTCTCTCTCTCAGGTATCCAGTAGATAACAGAGCTTCTTTTTATACCGCAGCAGGATGTAGAAAGTTTCCTCAAGAACATAAATTCAAAAGTTTTATTAAGAAGCTTCTGGAAACATCCTAGTCTAAGAATTAAAATTTCAGCTTCGGCAGGCTCTTTTATTTCACCCTTTCTCCATTTAAAACAAACAAACTGCACACCTCAACAATGAAGATCTGATGCTCTCAGAGAGGTTCCTATTTGAAAGTAAATATCAGGAATGTTTATTGGTTTAATTATTTGGAGATCATGTATTTAAACTTCACCTTTAGCAGATGATATAGGGAAGTTAGGGGAAAATCTGCTTGAAAAGAACAGGTGGACTAGTATAGGAAATAATGTTAAGGTGTTCTTTATTCTAACAATGGAAGTACCACCTATTTCTCCAGGCTGTGTTTTATTTTTCCAGATTAAACTTTCCAGAGATGACTATAATCAATTTCTGATCATCAGATCTGGAGATTCAAGCACTTCTGTTATTTTTCTTTAAATTTGTTTATTCCATCTTTCAATCTCTCAGGGAGAGGAAGCAGGAAATCCTCCTCCTCCTCCTCCTCCTCCTCCTCCTCCTCCTCCTCCTCCTTTTTCTGGTAATGTTCAAGTAAATGTGACATTTTATTTATTGATTGATTGATTTATCTATCTATATATTTATTTATTTTTGGATTTTTTTGGAGAGACAATGTCAATTAAAACTCCTTTCCCTCCCCATCTTTTCCCTGGAGTAACAGCTAAATTCCAGGGGACTTCCTCAGTATCTAGAGATAATTAGGGGAAAGAACTCTCATCTGAGATTATCCCATGAGTTCAGTTGGAAAGCCCTAAGATATAACTTATCTCATCTGTCTTTGGCTGTAGATATGTCTAGTTCTCCAAAACTGGCATGCCAACAAACACATTTTTTGAGCCAGCCCTCATCTGCCTCTGCACTCACTGTCTATACTACCAGTTCTTGGCTGTGTCCCTTACCCAGTTGCTAAACACCTTTAAAACACCAGATCTCCTTCTCAGTTATTTTCTGCACCTGCTCAGGGGTGAATAAAACTAGTTTGGCTGTGGGTTTTTTTTCCCCTTTGTCATTTTTCTTCAGGGGAAGAAAAGGGTCTTTTTAGCTGTGTCAGACTTGTGCTATAATGATGGGTAAAGTGATGTAGTATATAAAAAGGACAGAGACTTAAGCTCTCAAAGATATAGAGTCACTGTGATTATAGGATTTGTCAAATGAAGTTTATTGACTGAAATCACAAGTGCCAAATGTGTCACTTTTCAAATGTTACTTACTCATGCAATACATATTTATTGGATGCACACTATGTGCCAGGTGCCAAAGAGAAGCTGGGGCCACACAGAACAATTATAAGAAAGACATAATCTCTGCCCTCTTGGACTTCAACTAGAAAGGGAAGCCAAAGAGTGGATGAGTACCTCCAGGTTTAGCATCAATTTGGGGAAAGAACCAGGGGTGCCACAAGAGCACATGAAATAACCCTAACTGTTAGGGGAAAGGGGAATATTCAACAATGTTCTCTCCTGGTTTTTCATTACTTAATTACTAAATATTTTTATACTCTATATAATGTACCCAGAATTACACTAGGCATTGAAATTCTTAAATTTGAAACTCAGGAGTCTTACCTTTCTACAAAGAAATGGTGATCCTAATTATAATATAAGTGTCAATAAGACTTTAATTCATACATTTGCTAATGGCTATCCCTGCTGTTCAAAAACAAATACAAATGTGATTTTCTCTGCTCAATTGCCCTCTGTTCCACCTTTCCACTGAGATTTCTCAGCAGCATCTACTTGTGACACTCACTCAATAAAGAAAGAGTTGACAGCAGTGAGAAGTTGGACTAATCTTCTAATCTTGTCTTAGCCAGGCACAGGAGCCCTCCAGGTTCAGACTCAACCAGTGGCCAGACAAGAGTAAGCAGCAGATCAAAATGCAGCAATCCCAAAGGTAAAGTAACCACCACTGCGCTCCCCCCTCCTGCTCTCTGAGATGGTAGTCTGCTTCCTCAGCAGAGTCAAGGTTATTTTCCCATAGTAAGACCAAGACAACTCCTTTTTGGTGCTCACACTATTCACAGCTACCACTGACATCCCATGGTGTCTGCTCCAGAGGTCAGGCTGCAACTTTTGATTCACACCATTTGATTAAAAAAATCAGAGATGTGTTGCCCTTGGAAATAGGCTGCAGTAAAAATAGATCAAAATATCCAGTGTCTCCAGGAAAGCTCAGGTTATTGTCTCTTTATCCAATTTTTTTAAATTTGTAAAGGCAGGAAGAGCTCTAGGTCTCTGAAGAAATTGTACAGCTAAGAGTAGATTTAATAATATAAACTTTTCTCCTGCACAATAAGAGTGACTCACAGAAATCTGAACTCACGAAGCATTTAGGGTTGTGACATCCTGGGGAAAAGCAAGGAGTTAGAACTCATATTTATCTTTCCATAATTAGAATTTGCTCTAGCTGTCACAAGGAACATCGCAGGGCTCTGAGACACCAACAGCATTCAAATTTAGAGTAATACTGAAAATGAAGGCATATTCTACTTTCAAGCAGATCAGTTTGGGGAAATATCCCAAAAGAAGACATGTCATTCGGAGTGTTATTTAAACTCCATGGTTCCTCTGGAGTTACTTCTACCTCCCAGGCATACCCATCTACTTGAAAGAGACACTGGCTGCACATTAAATATCTCCAAAGACCTTTTTGGAAAGAGAGATTAATGTGAGTGGTCATTAAAAGCTGTGTCAGGGCTTCGTAAACACAGGCACCATGCAGAGTTTACAGAGCAATCCATCAATCAACAACAATCCTTGAGGGCCTATTCCAAAGGCAGTGGGAGCCACAGAAGGTCCTTGACCAGATGACTGGCATATGGAAACGGCTCTCTGTCTTACGGAGATGGTGGACTGGCAGTAAGGGCAGCTGGAGGGGAAAGCCAATTTGAAGACAGTGCAATGGGTAAGAGCCATTTGAGAGCCTAACCTGGGTCAGGAATAGTGAATATGAAATATTTGACTATAAGAAGCCTCAGAGGTGTGAAACATCAGTGCCTAAATAGGTGGAGGTAGGTCTGGAATCCAGATAACTGTGTTCTGGAAATGAGTGAGGCAGTGTAAGCATCAGATAGAGAAAGGTCAGAACACAGAGCAGCCTCGGAGGGATGAAGATGCTGAAATTTAGGTAATGTCGGAGGAATCTGAAGAGCAAAGAGTCTTCAGGAGTATTTGAGAACAAATTACAGCTGAGCAGCATAGAGACCACATCTTGACTATTCCCCACTCCCAAATTCCATAACCACCCCCTCCATTGAATTGCTTTCCCCTTAGTAACCACAGGTCTCAAAGCAGCTTCTGTAAGCCTTATTCTAATTTTTGGCTTCAGGCTCCTGCATTGCATCTAAGGCAGGGCAGAGGAAGTCTGCTGTGCACAAAGCCATCCCTATCTACATATCCCAGGCATTCCCAAGGGAGGAAAAGCACAAAGTGCTTTGGAGACATAAGCATGTTAAGGGAAAAGTCTTCTATCAAGGCCACAAGAAGTATTGCAGATCCATGAAGGCACAATTAGCAGCTACAGAGATTACTGCCCCAGTAATGTAGCATAGAGAGACACTTGCAAAGACAAAGGGACATGGGAGGAAAATAAATCAAGGAGGCAAAGAGGAAACTTTACCCTTTCATAATGAAGCTCTTTTCCCTTAGAGTTGGATGGAGCAGATACAAAATATATTTCAGTTAATTTTGTGTTGCTTCTTTTTGGTTGGCAAGGTCCCTGAGAACTTCCCAGGGATAATCTGAAACCAGCCACCATGTGTAGAGGGCAGGGAGAGACCAAAGAAAGAGGCAGGCCACTCCAGACTTGTAGGTGATAGGGGACTTACGTATAAGGCCTGTCTTGGGCAGCCACAAAATTAGTATCTCCAAATCCACCCACCACACCTTAAAAGTTTATACTCTACAGAGACTGTAATTGGGTTCAGTCATGTATACCATCCAGATGTTCTCAACACCACATCACTATCTCAAGGCTATATCCTTAAAGTAGCCTTTGGAAGAGGGAAAGACAAGCAGAAATCATATTCCAAGGACAGGGGAGGAGTAAGGAGGCTGTAATTGCCCAGGTCTAGCTCATGGTTCAACCAACAGTCATGTCTTCTTGATGACCTCCTCCAACACTGCTAGAATCCATTTAATCCTCAGCAGTGTGTAACATTGTCTTTCTCTTATGCTTATTTTGTCTATTGTCAAGTCGTTGCTTTTGTTTAATGTAACAAATGTTCATTGAATGTTCTGTGTTATATAGTGCTCTGCTAGATGCTAAAGGGTGTCAGGTTAGGGCAGAAGGTGGCTAAAGCAAAGTGGGAAAAATGGTATATAGGAGGAGCCACAGGGCTCTGGAGGGAATCTTGATTCAAGGTTCCAGACTGAGTCCTTGATGTCAGGATTGGAAGAAGTCAATTCTTAAAGTCCATCATAGCAGTCAAATGGATGACAGAGAAACAAGCAATGGTTAGAGGGCAGGAGAATAAGCTCAGTGAAAACATCCCACTGGAAAAAAATGCAGAATCAAGTAGTTGGACAAGTTCTGAAGATCTTCAGAGATCAGTGAAAGTGTTCTCAGAACATGCAGTGCAGATTGCAAGTAACAAAACACTCTCACGGTAGAAAGGGGCATAGACTGAGATGGACAATATCCCCAGCTTCTCTCATCTGCTCATATATGACCTTAGCAAAGCTCCCTGGGCCTCAGTTTTTCCAAATATCCAAGAAGGAAGGTAAGCTGCATACTTCCTATCATGCCAGTATGGCCCTGCCTTTTACAACTCTGTTTTGCAGTGCAATGGGGCTCTGTTCTTCCTAACAACATTTTTAGTGACATGCATTCTCTATTCCCCATAGTTGCTTTTCATCTCATCCTAAAGTTTTTTTTTTTCCCTGATAAGTGAAAATATCATATGATTCTCTATCTAGTCCAGGTCCTACCGGAGATCACTCATAAGCAAAATAATAAATTAAATCCACCCTAAAACTCCCCTTCATTCTCCTTCAAAAAGAGAAGCATTGCTATCTAGAGTGAGTATGCATCCATAGCTTCATAATGCAGGCTTCCTTGGCTGTGTGTGGAGAAAGAGGAAGCAGGGGAAATAAGGCTACTCCTTAGGTGGAAGCCAGAGCATGTTAAATCAGATATGACCTACCTTTGCAATATGTCATTTCTGAATTTGTTTGCACATATTAGGAGGGAGCAGATTTTCCTGATGTTATTTCATCACGAACATGATGACAGAAACCTTAAAAATGAAACAAATATTCAAAGGGCTCTCTGACTCCCTAAAATCCATCAGGTCAGGCTCGATCTTTTCTCTGTGCCATCCTATATGTAATTCTATTAACTTTATCAGTCTAATGCAGTTGTCTTTCTGCACAAGTATTTCAAGTATAGAGATCACATCTTCTAAATCACCTTTGTATTGCCAGTGCCTCACACAGTATGTGGCACTGGGTATGTGCCCAATAAATACTTCTGTAGGCACCCAATGAAAATGCAAATGAATAAACATGGCGAGTGGGTAATGTCCTAGTTTTAATAGGTCACCAATGGCTCTTTACAGCTTCAAAGACATGTGCTATTGGATTACTCTCTGCCAAAGAACTCATCTGTGTGCTTCACAATTATTCCTAAATAGTGTATGTGTGTAATAGTAGAAGCCACGATTTGAGCTTCTCAGCGTGCCAGATCGTGGGCTGTTAGCTCATTTAATTCATGGAACAACCCAGTAGACTCTATCATTATCGTTATTTTATAGAGGAGATAACAGACACTAAGGGAACTAATATAACTTACTCAAGGTTATTTCATGAGCCTGCTTTCAAAAATCCAGAGCTAACTCCAAATCTTATGCTCTAAACCATGATGAAATATGTCTCTCTAGAGGCAGCTTAACAGACGACGTGGTCAATGTCCCAGAATATGTTACCTCACAGAGGATTTTATGTTGATGAATCAGAATAGCCAGTCAAAAGGTCACTAATCCAGCATATAATCCAAAATCTCCCACTGACTTGCTAGGTGACTAGGATAAAACGCTTACTTTTTGGATTTTGGGCTACTTGTTTGCAAATAATGGGTATTAGCTCTGAAATCTCTTTCTAGAATATATTATGACTCCAACAGGCCATGTGTTTTAACACATTTTTCCCTCTAATAGCTTTTTCTCATTGGCTACATCTCTTGTCACCATTCCTTGCAAATGCAGACGTACTTTTCAGTTTCAAAAAAGAAGACAACAGTAAAAACTTTGGGCTAAGTGGAGTATGAAAATGCACAGGAAAGGATTGTTAACTGAGTTTGACGTTGGAGGTGACATTGCTAATTTCTACCACCTTTTCTGTCTTTATGAAATGTACAGAATGACAAAATATCTGTCAAGGAGTGGCATGATTCCCTGTCTTATCACAGATCTGTGCAAATTTAAAAGCTATGCAGAAGGTCAGCGAAAAAAGAGGAAAAAGGAAGGGTAATGTATGCCAAGTAATAATTGGAGCCAAAAAAGAAGGTTTAGTGGGTTTCTAAGATGCAAAAGGAAAAAATGGGAAACATAAAATAAACATTCATTTGGAAAACAAGATGTAATCACCCCCTTTGGTTGACAGGAATTTCAAAAATAATAGTAAATGAGTGAATAGCACCGGAATTTATTTATGCAATTCAGCTGACTGGCTACTACAGTCGCTCTTCTCCTATGTGCAAACTACTGTGCTGGGTGATACTAGGAGAAACACTGGGAAAGTATCAGCTACAATCTGTCCTCTGGGACACCATCTCACAGCCCAAGAACAAAACATGAAATAACAAAAAAATTCATAAAATATATGATGCAATTATTCCTAGACCCAGCACTTCACTTGACAAGAAATAAATATTCAAACAAGGATTGAATGGAATTGAAGTGAAATGGAAGTCTCTGTAGTACCAATCCCAACTGGTAAAGATCAGAGATGAGCTGGTCTAGACAGGTTTCATAGAAAAGATAAAGTCATCCTGGGCTTCAAGGACGGGCAAGATTTTTTTTTTAATATTTTATTTATTTATTCATGAGAGACACACACACAGAAAGAGAGGCAGAGACACAGGCAGAGGGAGAAGCAGGCTCCATGCAGAAGTCCGATGCAGAACTCGATCCCGGAACTACAGGATCACACCCCGGGCCGAAGGCAGGTGTTAAACCGCTGAGCCACCCAGGGATCCCATGGATGGGCAAGATTACAGATCAATTAATCTTTAACATATTTAGATAAGTACCTCCCAGGATTTATGGCATCTTTAAAACTGTGGTCAATAAAACTTAGAAATTTTTCCCTCTCACTGGATATCCAAATTGTATCTAACTTGGAACACAATGTGAAATACTGTGTGCATGACTGGTCTATAAGAGCTAGGTAGCAAGATGCAGAGGCGGGTTTCCAAGTCACTTTTAATTAGAAAGCTTTTAATATAGATTCTTTGTGGACATTCAGTAAATAGTTGCTCCTGAAGGAATGAATGATTCCTTTCAAAATACAGTACTTCAGAGAGTTGAATACCAGCTTATAGACAATAGTGGAGCCAATGTAACTCCTTGAGTTGGCCCCTCCCACCTGTGACCTTCCACTGGAGGCTCCTGAAGCCTCCAGGCCTAACTGTGGCACAAGCCCAGCCAGGACTGCATGTACAGCAGTAACTCCCACTATAGAGCCCCTTCTAAGAACTATACAGATCATCCCTTCAATGGCAAGCCTGATTTCTCATAATTTTCAGCTAGGAGAAATCATTAAGCCCCTCAAATTAACTAGGAAGAAGGCTTCAAATGATTCCCTTTATTCTATCTGTATCAGTTACTATATTTCTGAAATGGGAATAACAGAGCTGTTGGAGGGAACAATTATTAAAAGTGATTATGAAGAACTTTGCAATATAAAGTGCTTGTTAAAACCGAGAAGTACTCAATGTACCCTTCCCAATTCCCCCCAGACTATGAAAACCCCATTTGTAGAAATATCATAAGCTTGCCTAGACAGCAAGTATTTTGAAGCTTATGCTTCACCATTTAAATCTGTCATCTTGCAAAGTAGCTCATTATTTTAGAAATATGAGCATTTTAAAGATGCTGCTGCAGTTCTCAATCATAAGTTTTCACTGCTTTTATTCAAAATAAGCCACCTTGAAATTGGCCTCCAAATCTATGTCTTTGCACATAGGTCTTAAATAGTAGTTACGTGTGTGCACATGTGTGTATATTTTGAAAGTGATATCTAGGTGATATCTCTTTTAATTATCCCTGATAGAATGGGCTTTCTCCTTTAGAATTCCCATTCCGTTGAACAATAAGTGGGAGAATTCATTTTCTTTCGTACACCTCATTGAAATGAGCTTTAGTGAGAAGTTAACTTAGCTAATTTGTTTGCTTTGCATAATTATTATAATCACCCTCTAAGTACTACTAGTGAGTAAGCACTAATATCCTAAACGAACATTACAGGCACTTCTTACAAATCTTTCCTTTTAGTCCAAGGAATGTATTTTTGCTTCCTTCCCTATTACTGAGAGACAACGGGATTGAGTGAAAGTGATGTCCAGTTAAAACCCTGAGTGTAAATAAAGTCACACTTCCCTGTGAGAGAGTAACAGCAAGTAGAAGGGTAGAGATGACAATGTAAAGAAAACAGACTGAATGTGACAGAGGAGGCAGTGGAACATAATGCATAATTGTCTGAGCTCTGGAATCAGACTGCCTGAGTGTTTGGCACTAAAATTTAACTGCATAGGCTTGGGAACATTACTTAATTTCCCTGGTTCCCAGTTTCCTCACCTGTAATGGAGGTAATAGTGGTTCATACTTCAAATTTTTGTTGTTAGGATCAAATGGGATAATAGGTATGGAGCACTTATAAAAGTGTTTGACTTATAAAGAAGCGCTCTAGAATGTCTAGCAAGTATGAATGGCATATATTTGGAAGGACTCCCAGGAGCAGGCACCTGGACCCCTTCTCAGGAGGGAGCTACAGGAAGAGCATCAAGCCCACCCACCTGTGCCAAACTCATCTCCCACCTCTGCCATCACGGAAGACAGTAGGAGATGGGAGAAGCATTGTCTGGGAGTCGGAGAACTTGGCTTGCTTTCTAGCTCTGCTACACACTATGTTCTTATTATGGTCTAGACACCATGCTAGTTGCCCTACACTGAGACTTAATTTCATAAATGTAAAAAAGAAAGAATAGTAACTCTTACCACAGGTTTGTTGTAGGGCTGAATGCTGAGAATACACGTGAAAGCATTTTGCACATTGAGAAAAACCAGCAGCTACAGATTGAATGGTATTAATGCTGAATACATCTGGCTGTGTTTATTTTACTACATAGTCTAGTTTCAGGTAATTCACAACTGCATTTGACAATAAAGTAAACGTTTTTATGGCCAATATTCCTAAGAGTATTCACAATAAGCTATTTCATCCAAGGGCAGAGTGTGACACTGGGTGTGTGGAACCTTGCCCCCAAAACCCCTGCCTGCTGCTTTCCCTGCAGAGGTCTGACGTGAGGAAGAGAGATGTCAAGAGAACCTGTCCTTGCTTGTACCAGCTAGATGGAAGCTGTCAGAATGACTCCCATACTGCTGTGGGGGGTAGACATGTAATTTAAAAAGAGCAAAGGTGTGGGAATTTCAGAATATTCATACACTGTGGTGGTCTTGTTTGCCATTCACTGATCACCTTATTCATTGTCCTCTCTGGAATGGCTGTGCCTGGCTCTCCCAGAGATGTGTGTTCCGATACTATGGATAAGGAAAGGGCTAATGCACCATTTTATTCAATCAATATTTGTGACATAACTTGGATGTACAAGGTGCTATGCAAAGATACCAGGGATATACCTGTGAGCAAAACTGAAACATGCCTTGTCTTTTATTCACGTATTCATTTACTGAGGATGTTTTGACTGTAAGCTATGTTCTGGACAATGTTTCAGGAACTAGAGCAGTAACAGTAAAGAGACACAGCCCCTCCTCTCTTGCTTCTTAGAGATTACATTTCAGTGGGAGAGAGTGATAGTAGACTGATTGTGTAATTGAATATTTCATTACAATTATGGTTCATGCTGTGAAAGAACAGTACAGAGCACGACAAGAGCATTTTACAGGGGAACTGACCTGGACTGAAAAGTCAGAGAACGCTTCTTGGAGAAGATGAAATTTCATCTGGGATCCGAAGGCTGATTTAGGAGGGATAGTTGATCAAAGAGGGGTGAGGAGGGAGACTTCAGGAAACTGAAAATATGTATAAAGTCCCTGATTACAGAAACATCATGGAGCTTCCAAGAAAGTAAGAAGGCCAGTGTGGTTGGAGTGTGGAGAATGAGTCGTGGGATGATGTGTGAAGCTGGAAGCTTTATCATTCTGGCCACATAAGACACATTAGGGATTTTGAAATTTATGCCATGGAAATAGAAAATATCTAAGAGTTTTATAAGGAAAATTACTTAACAAAATCCGTGTTTTAAAACAACAATGCATAAATGGAAATTGACTGATAGGGGCAATACTAGATGTGGGAGAATTATTACAAAAGAACCAGCCAGAGATATTGTCGAGTAAGACCTAACAGCGGCTCTGAATATTCAGGCAAAGGGAGAAGTGACAACATTTGAGGGATGTTTAAGTGCTAGAATTTTCTGAGTTAATTTATAAATGATTGGCAATAAAAAGACAATGATGTCAAGGATAACAATATTCTTGGTTTGCATACCCATGTATACATGGTGATATACCATTTACTGAAATAAGGAATTGTGAAGGAGATGTAGCAATAAGAAATGATGAGCCTACCGCCTTTTGTAGAATTTTAAGCATTTGTGGACTTCCTCTGGGAGAAGTCCAAAAGGTGGGCTGGAGCTTAGAGGTGAAGACAAAGCAACAGATGGAGATTCAGGGGTATTATCTGTTGAATTGTGTCCTCTCCCCTCAAAACATGTTGAAGTCCTGACCCCTAATACCTTGGATTGTGACCATACTTGGAAATAGGATCATGGCAGACGCAATTAGTTCAGATAAGGTTATATTGGAGTAGGGTGGCCTCCTAGTCTAATATAAATGACTGTGTCCTTATAAGAAGAGGAAATGACAGTGACACAGACACATGAGGGGAGAGCATCACGTCACGGTGGAACAGAGAATAAAGTACGGCAGCTTCAACCCAAAGAAAGCTTGAGGCTTTCAAGGCTGAAAGAGGAAAATGAAGGGTCCTCTGCTAGAAACTAGAAGAGAGAGTACAGCATGAGAGATATCTTAATTTCAGACTTCTAGAACTTTCTGACTTCCAGAACTGTGATAGAATACATCCCTATAGTTTTAAGGTATCTTCCTTGTGGCGCTTTATGAAAGCAACCATAGGAAACTAAGACAAGAAGTCATTGGCAACTGATGGTCACTGAAGTTAAAGTTGTGGCAAGATCACCTACAAAGACAACATGGAGCAGAGAGGGAGGGTCCATGTCTAGGAAACCACTCTTTGGGTAGAAGACTGTGAGATGACGAAGAGGAGAAAGAAGCCATAGATTCCCAAAAGGTGTTTGTGGTGTTTGGCATACGAAGTGACAAAGAGTTAAACTTGGAGGTTCAGCCAACTGGTCCCAAATCTCTGCGCATCACAGGCAACAGGCAGATGGAGATGAAAGGCCAAGCCCACCTACCATAAACCTGCCGATGTCCACTTCCTGAACCTTAAGCCACAGAGAGCAAGTCTTCTTACTTTTGACTTTAAAAAGATCTTGCTTTTAGCAGAGAATTAAAATACAGAGTATATATGTCAAAGTTTAATATCCAAAGTTAATTTGAGGATTAAAATTCTCATCTCATTAGTAACACAAAAATATGAATTATTTTCAGTCATAATATTGAGACTTCCAGCAGGTGAGAAGAGGTTATCAATCCTGTCTCAAAGAAGATCTGTCTGCAATGTTTCTTTAAAATATCAATTCCTGGAGCCTAATTCCAGAGAATTCTGATTCATTTTTGTGTCAAGCAGGACCGAGGTATCCATGTTCTTAAGGCCTGCTGAAAGGATTGTCCTTTTAGCTAAGGCTGAGATCTACTGGAGAAGAGTCAGGGGACCTCCCCTCTTCTATATCAGTGAGTTATCTCTGTAGTCTCTACACTAACTGCCCTTAGCCCTTCCCCTTTTTCTTACAGTGAAATTAAGCTGTATGTATATATGCCTGCACATTGGTACGTCTGTTTGTTTAGATGGTTATGTCTATATATAGGTGTGTGTATTGTACAAGTTCATTGATTTGTTGATTTATCCAGCAAACATTTATTAAACGTCTGTAAGGTTTCCAGTATTAGGAAGAGTGTTAAAAATAAGATTTAGGCCTTCATCCCATGAAACTGAGTCTGGGGTAGAAATAGGATGAGAACTGGCTATAAGTGATGATTTACTGCTTTCATAATATTAGGATGAGACTAATTCTGAAAGGGTGGAAACTATGTCTAAAAGCCAATCAGCAGCATGTTCTGGGCAGGGTGTTAGGCAGAGTCCCAGAGAAGGCTGTGCTGCCTGGACCTCTCCCTCCTATCTCTTAACTGCTCACCTCCAACAAAACCAATTCCACCCAGCACTTGGTTGTGCTCCAACTATGCCACACATGTTGGCAATGCAGGACCCATAATTAAACACAGGCTTTCAAATCAAACAGATGCAAGTTCAAGCTTCAGTTCTGCCACTTCCAGGTGAGGGGCTGCAGCAAATCTTAAACTCTTTGAACCTCCTTTGCCTCTTTGAATAAGTGGAATGACTGTTTTGATGGGGAAAGTAACGCAGTTAGTACTTGCTCTTTGGGTTACAATAATTACTATTTCAAACTAAACTAAAACCCATAAAGGACAATACCTATATCTAATATTCTTCTGCATATCCATAAAACACAGTAGTAAACTTGATAGGAGTTTAATATATGCTTGTCAATGTATTGACCTGTTTACAAAATCTGTAACATGAACCTATTGGAAGGTTGATTAATATGATAATATGTGCTTATCACATATAAATCCTTGTGGGGAAGGGATCCCAGGGAAAGACTAATGGAGAACTCCCAATCTTTCACCCTTTCCACTACAGAAATCCATCCTCTGCCCATCTCATTATGTAAGAGATAATGGTTATATTTTCTTTAAAAAAAAATGATGTTGGGCAACAAGAAGAAAGGTGGCATCTGGATTACCTAATTATTGTAATTGTTTTATGTAGTTTAGGGTCATGCCACAATCACATGGGGTTTAGCTCCCAGCTGTTGGGCAAGTCAACTGGGGTATCTCAACTTAGCCCTATGCTTAATGGGTTGCCATGAAATCCTGAACACTTTTTAACCATGATATGCCCCCTAGACAACCACCCTTGGTACACTGATTCGCTACAGGTCCCTTACCCTTCCTTTACTTCCTGCATGTGAAAGTGTTGTTCCACTGAGCCCAGAAGCTAGTGACTATTAAGGCAAAGGTGCCCCAAGGCCAGCACCCCACAGTAGGGACTGCAGAGGAGGATGGACCCAGGAAAGAAAAGAAGAGACAGGTGTTTCATTCAGCCAGTGATGACACTGCTCACCCCTGTACAATCTAGATGATGAAGGGGCTGCAAATGGACCCATTTTGATCCTTCTCCATGAAGAATTTCACTGTCTCCACATGATTTATTTCTCCCTGGAGGGCCATGGTTATTTTAATAATTTTTGACTCCCTACTCACCTCTCCTCAGTGCCCACCCCCAGGAGCTTGTAAGAGGGAGATCACTTTAGTATGTCTTTTTAGTTTTAATTTGTTCATAATAATCATGGAGGACACACTGGCATTGATGAGATTTTCTCCCAGAGCTACTATTGATCAGCTTGTTTGGCACAAAATGTGGGCGTTATTAAAAGGGCTACATGAGAAATAATTGCGTCCAGGGGGGATTGCACGTACTTTCAATTTAGCCATGACCTGATGCAGAAATTGGCCTATTTTATCATTATAATAGCCAACAAGCCTGGCTTCTTAACTGAAACTGGATTTCAAATCTGGACATATGGTTATACATTTTTAAAAGTTTTACTCTCTCAAGTTGAAAAAAAAACTCAGGAAATGCTAAAAAGAAAAAAGGATGTAACCTTTAAAATTATTCATGGGAGCAACCCTTTGTTTCTGTGATGCTGGCAGGGAGGATGAGATGGTAATGTATAGAAAAGGCTATTCTCTACAGAAACTCCATGATGGATTCCCTTCCATTATCAGCATAATGCTCAAACTGCACTAAAATGTTTTGATTCCTAGTCATGGAATAAAAAGTACTAGATTAGCTTTTACTCTTATGTATAATTGCATATGATGCCATCTGGACTGAAGTCAGAGCAAGAACATTTTGAGTTGGAGGGCAGCTTTGACCCAGACTATAGTTATGAGTCATTTAGAATATGGTGAACACATTATTTTAAAATGGCTATTTCTGTGAAAATCCACTGGCCTCTAGATTATGAGATTTCAAATTCAGTTCTAAATCTTACTTATTACCTGAGGTAAGATATTAACAGTAGAAACAGACATCTCTTAAAACAATGAATATGTATTTAAAACTAAAAGCTAGATAGATGTGTAACAGAAGCCCTAAAAATCACCATTAATATCATAGAAAATAGCAGAATGCCTACTATTTCCACACTGATCTTTAAACAAGGACATGCCAATGCAATTAGGAAAAAGAAAAAAACAGCAATAAAGGTGTACAGTTAGAATCAAGAAAAGTTTCCATTATTTTGGGGATGGCAGATGGTTGTTATTTTACAAAACTCAAGAGAGTCCAGATAAAATGGTTTAAAAAATTTAACAAATTTATGTAATTGACATTAAAATTAAGTTTTCTTATATATAAATTATGACCATGGGAAGATATAATGGAAGAAAAGATTTAATTCAGAATGCCACTCCCAAAAATAAAATAGCTTAAAATTAACTTGAGAAATGCATAGGATCCATATGAAGCAAAATGTAGAACTACTGAGAAACATGACTTAAGATTTAATTGTGTGACATGTTCTAACATAATAAAACTCAATATTGAAAAAAATGCAAAGTTTCTCAAAAACTAATATACAACTTTCACACAGACAAAATTAAAATACTAATGAGATTTTTTATTAGTAACAAGAAATAATGCCAAATGATTTTCAAGAAGAATGAATATAAAACATTACCCCAGAAAATTCTGAGAAAGTATAGCAATAAAAGGAATCAAGTCTAAACACATATTAAACAATATTATGATATTCTTATGATTAAAACAGTTTGGCACTGTTTTCCATATTGAAGTTAATACATGAAAAATTATATTAGGGCACTTGGCTAATGCTTTGGGGGAAAAAAACTCTTAGTCTTTGTATAATTCCTTAAATCAATCAAATAAAGAAATACATTCCTAAAAGAAAGCACATATGTAATTACTGTAACCCCAGAGCCATAAAAGTATTTCTAAGCAGGATAAAAACATTTAGAAGCCATGGGAGAAAATATTGATAAATACTTGTACTTAAAAATGTATAACTTCTCTACAGAAAAAAAAGGATCAAAAATGAACTGAACAAATTCACATACACCAACAAGGCAGAGAAATTCTTTAACTTACAAAAAGTCTCATAACAACTGATGAAGAAAGTAAGCAAAAGAAAAAATGGACTATATATATATATATATATATATATATATATATATATATATATATAAAGGGAAATAAGAATGGCCAAAAAAGACAAAAAAGAAAGTATTCAAATCCACTTATGAATAAAGTAATGTATATCAAAACAAAATACCATTTGCAGTATACAAAATCCACCTATAGAAACCCAGTGCATTTCTATATACCAATAATGAAGTAGGAGAAAGAGAAATTTTTTAAATCCCATTTACAATTGGACCAAAAGTAGTCAAATATTTATGAATAAATTTAACCAAGGAGGTGAAAGACCTATACTATGAAAACTTAAAACATTGATGAAGAAAAGTGAAGATGACACAAATGGAAAGACATTCCATGTTCATGGACTGGGAGAATATATATTGTTAAAATAGCCATGCCACCCAAAGCAATCTACAAGTTTAATGCATTACTTATCAAAACACCAGCAGTATTTTCCACAGAATTAGAACAAACAATCCTAAAATGTATATAGAACCAAAAGGACCCTAAATAGTCAAAGCAATCTTGAAAAAGAAAAACAGACCTGGATGTATCACAATACAAGATTTCAAGATATATTACAAAGCTGTATTAATCAAAACAGTAAGGTACTGGCACAAAAACAGATATAAAGATCAATGGAACAAAATAGAAGCTCAGAAATAAACCCACAATTATATGATTAACCAGTCTTTGACAAAGCAGGAAAGACTATCCAATGGGGACTGTCTCTTCAACATATTATGTTGGGAAAACTAACTAGCTACATGCAAAAGAATTAAATTGGACCACTTTCTTACACCGTACAAAAATATCTCAAAATGCATTAAGCACCTAAATGTGAAAACCTGAAACCACAAAAACCCTAGAAGAGAGCACAAGCATTAATTTCTCGGACATTGGCTTTAATAACAACATATTCCTAGATATGTCTTCTAAGGCAAAAGAAACAAAATAAAAATAAACTACTGAGACTACACCAAAATCAAAAGCTTCAGCACAGATAAGGAAACAATCAACAAAACGAAAAGACAACTTACTGAATGGGAGATGTTTGCAAATCATGTATCTGATGAAGGGTTAGTAGCACAAATATATAGAGAACTTCTACAACTCAGCATCAAGAGGCAAATAATCCAATTTAAAAATGGACAGAATACATGAACAGACATTTCTCTACAGAAGACATACAGATAGCCAACAGACATGTGAAGATGCTCAACATCACTCATCATGAGAAAAATGCAAATCAAAACCACAACAAATCACCTAACAACTGTCAGAACAGCTAAAATAAAAAACACAAGAAACAAGTGTTGGTGAGGATGTGCAGAAAAAGGAACCCCTGTGCATTGTTGGTGGGAGTGCAAACTGTATACGTGTGTGTGTGTGTGTGTGTGTGTGTATACGTATACGTATATATATGTACGTATATATGTGTGTGTGTGTATATATATATATATAAAATAAAGGCATGGAGAATAAAGTTAAAATCTATCTATCATCCTCTTACTACTTAGGGAGGGTTCCTCTGAAAATGTGTATCTTTCTCTAATTTGCTAAGTGTATATATATCGATATTATTTGTGGGAGATCATACTTGCTATTTTATAATCTGTTTATATTATACGTATATTTCCAATATGAATTAGTTTATCACTGTCAATGCCCACACAGGATTACATTGTAATGGTTGTTCCATAATTTATTATTTAAATATGGAACCCATTTTAAGCTAACCGAGCTCTGTTATCCAGAGAAACAGAATCTGTAAGCTAACATATCCCCCCAAATATACTTGACAATATAAATATTCTGAAGTTAGGAAATTCCATGAGGTTTTGTCTGTATTTAGTATACCTTCCACCATGTTTACCTGAAATACAATATTTCTTCACAATTTTAAGTCCCAGATCATTTGCTTGCCATTGTCTTCAACCATATTTTATTATTTCAGTTCTCCTTGTTTATACTCTCTGAAATTCCTGTTATATGTACATTTAAGTCTACTAATTTTCATCTGTGTCTTTTTCTTCTGATTTTCTAGAAAATTTCTCGTATTTGCTCTTCTAACTCACCAATTTGATTTGATACTGTGCCCAATTTGCTATTCAGTGGTCCCACAGGCATTTTTAATTTGGTAAGTCTGATTCTCATTTCTATCCAATCCTTCATGGTGTTCATGACTTTTTCTCTCAATGTTATCATGGTTTCAGTGAACTCTAATCTTGTTGAGAACACACATTTTCCATCTCTTGCAGTAATATATTTCACTTGAAGGCCATTATTCTATTTTTTAAGACTGACTTGTTTTCCATTTGGTTCTGTTTTTAAATTTGTAGTATTTGTTTGATAGATCTTGCTTCCCCCTCTATGCCATTCTCTCTTTTCCAAAAAGAACCTAGTGCATTCATTACCAGTTTTTAGCCAAATAGGAAGTGGATTGGCTCCTGTCAGAATTTTGTGTCACTGCTCTAGAAAAATTGAGGAAAGTCACATTACAAAATAAATTATAATCCTCCAGTACAGCTCAAGCAGCCTCAGCCCAGTATAGAGCTGGGCCTAAAGGAGCACTGACTCCCTGTGAACCATGTCTCTATAGTGAAAGGCTACCCAGGAAGCACAGACCTGGCATTTCTCGGCCTCTACAGGGTTTAGACAGCAATACTAGAGACAACACTTGGAGTTGTCCCAAGCTGCAGGTGCCAAATGCCCTGGAAGTTAGCAGATGTGGGAGGTAGTTGTACTGCCTTGTCTTCCAGCTCTTTCTCCTCTTAGATAAAGTATGAGGTGTTTCCAGCCATCATCTCCTCTACTTCCTTTCATGATGCTTCTGTGCTTAGAAAGGAGCCACATATTTATCTTCTAAATTTTAGTATAGGGCCATGTTTATATTATTTCACAGAAATTCCTTAAATTCCTGCCATGTAGTTGATATATTTTCATTGATTCTATGGCTGGTAAAGACTTTTCATAATTTGTATATTTTCTATTGTTATTTTAAGAGAGGAGGGGGAAGATATGTCATCAGGTCTTGAACGTGAATGACTCCTCTCCATTAATTCTCAATTTTCTCTTCTCTTTCATTTTATTGCCATCAAAAATAGAACAGTCATAATTATCTTCACTCCTACCTCTGCCCATCACTTATTGGCATCACTTGAAAAATCTCTTGTCTTGGTGAAAGAATTGTCTTTTTTTTTTTTTTTCACTTTCATTGAAAACACCCTGGGGATTTTCCTCAAATAATTGATTAAACTGTACTTAATATAAGTTACCCATTTCATTTATTCCTCGCTGTTTTTGATGCATCTAAATTTCCTCTTAGTTTGAATTTATATTTGGTATTTTAGTATCTTTTAGTAATTGCATCTACATTTGATGAGATGTGGAAGAAGCTTGTATTTATTAGATTGTAAATTATTATGCACGTGCAATTTTGATTAGCAAAGTGCACCAGAGTGTTGTTATGGATTAATAAGGGAGAAAATGTATGGTATTACCCAAGAGAAATGAGTTGAAATTTTAGTTCACAAAAGCAAAGGGAAAAAAATGGCTTGATTGTCATATATGTTAAATTGCAAAAAGAATTACTGCTAACATCTCTGTACTATGGTAACCTGGCTCTTGAGAATACTTGAATGGTACTTTTTTTCCCCTAGAATATGTAATTTATAGCTAACTAAACCACCTGTACCATTTTTCCATTAGCTACACTGAATGTATATTTATTTGAATATATTATATATATTTGATACACACACATATATTTGGCTATGAATGCAAACATATACACAAAAGAATGTAAAAATAATGTTTCTAAGCATGACTTAATATGATCTGGGCTTGGTGAGTTGGAAATGGGGTTAGGGATATTGTTATGAGTTCAGCAGGGCAGTAACCGAGTTATAAGATAATTATTCCTCTTCAATGGCTCTCACCATGACAACTCAGTTCTGAAATTCAACTATTATTCAGCTCAAATTATTGTCAAAGTTTAAAGCTTGAATTTTATTGACCTCCTTCTGATGTCTATGACATCTAATCATCTGGGTATATGAAACCAGATTGTTAACAGTAAGAGCAGCTCAAAAGATTCTTTTCTGTACACACCTGGACAGTTCCTTTGTTAAGCCCAAATGATGATTCAGTCCCTAGGCTCTGTTATACATGTACCACCTTGGGGCAGAAATGGAACATGGCATTCCCATCTTCCTTACTATCAAGCTGCAAGTCTTTCCCAGCCCAAACATCACAGTTTGTTTTATAGACAAATATAGGGTATCTTGTAACATAAACTGCAAATCCCTGTTGAAAGAAAGAAAGAAAGAAAGAAAGAAAGAAAGAAAGAAAGAAAGAAAGCAAACAGAACAAGAAATATATAGGAGTCACTAGATTTTAGTGCCAATAACATATTCCCCCTCTCCCTGGTTTAAAACTATATGGCAAGTATCCTATCCATTTAATCCATTGTCTGGTTTTAGACCCATCTCTAGAATTAAAAGAAAGGTGTTGTTTTCAAATGTCAAGTCCAAAAGAATATTGCTCCTCAACCCCCAAATCTGGTCACTGGCAGTTAAACAGTATATGTTTTCTAGTGCTGTTATAACACACCACAAACTAGGTGGCTTAAAGAACAGAAATTTATTTTCTCATAGTTCTAGAGACTAGCAGTTCAAGGTCAAAGCATTAGCAGGTTTGGTTAGTTTCTTCTGAGGTGTCTCTCTTTGGATTACAGGCCATTTCCTTCTCGCTGTATCCTCACATGTTTGCGCTCTGAGTCTGTGTGTTGTTTGTGTGTTAATCTCTTCTTCATAAAAAGACACCAGTCATATTGGATTAGAGTCTACCCATATGAGCTCCTTCTACTTTAATTACCTTTAATTTAAAGGCCCTGTTTCCAAATATATTTTGAAGTACTGGCGATTAGGACTTTAACACATAAATTTGGGAGGGGTGACACAATTTATAAGATTACTAAAATAACCAAAAATAGTTTTATAATTTTTATAACTACTATTATAAGCAAATACTATTGGCCATATAAAAATACACAGACTGAATCTCTAATAAATTGACAGACTCATTGGTGAGATCACATGTACATATGATAAAGATTAATAATTAGAAAGTATCCCAATGAGTGTTGAGAGCTATGGTGCTACTCAGTTTCTCCCAGGGTAACATACACCCAGTCTCTGTCCATAGCAAGCTTACTACCCAGAAAGAGGAAAGAGTTCCATATATTCTATAACTAAGCCTGCCAATTACTCATGATATTTGAGCAAAATGCTGTGGAAACTCAAAGAGAGATACATCTTCTGAGTTGTTGAGGAAAGAAGGAGGGGTTAGAAATGTTTTGCCAAAGAGGTGATGGGGTATGTGATCATTAGCTAAGAGAAAGTCAAATCCTATCTGGTTTGGAATAGTATGGTGATATCAAGGCATATTATTGTGTGATCATGAGTAGAGCTCCTAGTGTTCAGGCCATTGGGAATATAGGTGTAGAGATCAGAAGAGTGGTACCTGGCATAAAAAAAATTATTCATGGAATCGCAGTCATACAGCAAGATATGGGTGAAGTAGCTATTGGCAAGAATGAAGGGAGTATGAAAAAGAGTAGCACTGAGTACAGACTTTTGGGAAGCATTCATATGCAGGAGCCAAGCAGAAGTAGACAAGCCAGTGAAAGGGACTCATCAAAGGGACACAGTAGAGGCAGTCATGCAGAGCACAGCAGATGTAAAAAGAAGCCAAAGGCAAGGAGAGCAATCACTTGAGAAGTAGGTGAATTATACACTGTAAGCAACTGAAGTTGTTAGGTGTCCAAGGTTTCAGAAAGATCAAACAGGGTTCCCACCAAGGAGAGACATCAGCTTTAGCAACTAGGAAGTTACAGGTGATCACACAGGCTTGGTTTAAAGGAATAACTAGGCTAGAGGCTAGACTGGAGGGAGTTAGGAAGCAAATGGTCCCAGGAGACATGGAGGCAGCAAAGTCAATTCAGCAACACTGAAAAGTGTGAGTGCACAGCCAGAGGTGGGCAGCGAAGCAAGAAGAGAGGGATAAGAAGTAGGAGGTGGTGATCTCCAAACAGAGCTAGATTCTGTGCAAGAAACTGTAAATATGTCCCCTCGGCTGGTCCTCCCAACAATCTGGGACCCTGATTTGACCATGAGGAAACTAAAGCTCAGAGTGTCTAAGTTTCAATGATTGGTAAATGGACAAATTGAAACTCAATTTTGAGCTGCAGTTGCCAACATTTTGCTTCTCTTTGTCTCTATTAGTGGAATTTCAAGTGCTGGGAGAAAAGGTTAATTAAAATATGGGGGATCAGACTCTTCTGAGACTCTTAATAAACCACCTGACAAAATAGCTATCAGAGGAGCTTAGAAGCAGGGGATGCCCCGACATGCGGAAGGAATTACTCTATCAACTTTAGTGTCCGAATCAATGAGTGTGCGTCTCCAGGAATCTGAGGTTATAACCACCAAAATGATGTGACGTGCACTGTTTAAGACAGATCCATCATCAGTGATGGACAGGAGACTCTGGACTCCAAGTGTGACCTGCTGGGTGCTCTGATGCTACAGATCCTTCCAGGTGATGCTCAGATGGTGGCTCAAGGGATTGGTGGAGGAGGACAACATTCTCTCTGTACTCCGTTCATTTCACCTGTCATCTGGAAGAGACAGCATGGAGTAGGTTTAAGGGACTGGGCTTTGGGGCAGCCTGGGTGGCTCAGTGGCTTAGCGCCGCCTTCAACCCAGGACCTGATCCTGAAGACCCGGGATTAAGTCCCGCATCGTGCTCCCTGCATGGAGCCTGCTTCTCCCTCTGCCTCTGTGTGTGTGTGTCTCTCATGAATAAATAAATAAAATCTAAAAAAAAAAAAAAAAAGGGACTGGGCTTTCAACCAGATTTCTTGGGTTCAAGTCTCAGTTTTGCCACTGTGTGACCTGTACCTTGGGCAAGTGATTTAACCTCTCCTTTTTTCCCTATCAAATAGGGATAGTGCTATGTAACAGGGCTGTTATGATAATTAAGTCTCCTTGATGTTTGTGAAGGGCTAGTGCATTTGTTAAATAAATAAGTCTGGGACTGATAATGGTTCAACGAACTTCTGCACTTATGACTTAGCAGTATACATTTTAACCATTTGCAAATACGTTTTCATACATTTCCCACTAAATTACTACAGAATTTTGTTATCCTTATTTTTAGATGAAGAAATTGAGGCCAAAACGCCAGGTGACATGCCAGGAGCAATCCAAGCAAGTATTTGGGGGAGCTTGGCTGAGGCCTCCTGACTCTTCTTCCAGAGTTCGTCAGCTCAAATGATCAGCTTCAAAATCTCTCTGCTGCTTCCTGCTGAGCTGGCGTTGTCTGACTTTTCTATATAACCCACTGGATGGAAGGTCCTCAAAGTATAAATGCTTTGAAGCAGTGTGGTGGGTAGAATAAAGGCCCCCAAACAGGTCCATATCCCTAGAACCTGTGTATATGTTGAATATACTACCTTACGTGGCAAAAGGACTTCACAGATGTGAATAAGTTAGAATCTTGGGATGGGGAATATTCTGATACCAACACCAACTGATAATGGGATTCACTGCAATTCTATTCTGGCACTAACCACCCAGAGTTAGCACAGACTCCACAAGTGAAAGGGCACAGTACACAGCAAGACTGCCCTCACTTCAGACCAACTAGCTACAAGTCCAGGGACTTCTCATGACTCCCTCAGGTTCAATAATCTGCTAGAGTGACTCACAGAACTCAGGAAAGCATTCTACTTACAATTATAGTTTTATTATTAAACCCATTTTAGACTTCTGCCCTCCAGGATTTCAAGATAGTAAGGTTGGGCTCCTGAAGCCTCTAAGTTGTAGTAATTTGTTAGAGCTGCAAAAGCACACTCTAACAGTAAGCATGATGCAATCATTTGGAGCACAGGTACTGGAGCCAGACTGCCTAGGCTTGGATTCCGATTGTTCTGTTCACCAACTGTATGGCCTTGGTCATATAACCTGTTCTTTTCTCTCCTCAGTATCTTCATTATATTCCAAAAAACTGTTGTGATGACTTAGTTTTTACATATACAATGCTTAGAACAGTAACTAAAACTTAGTAGATATTTAGTATTATTTGATGTACAATGTCTAAAATGTACGGGATTACTTACGTAGACTTCTAAGATTTTCTAACTTCCCTTGGGAATTCGGGTCCTGACCAACATCCTCTCTGCATTTTGGCAGCCTAAAGGCCCATTCTGCTGGAATTTTGGTTCACAGTCATTGTTAAATATCAATTAATCAATGTTTCTTCCTCTCCCTCTTTCTCTCTTCCTTCCTCTGTCTGAAAAAGAGCCAGGCAAGTCACCAAGTATGGCAAATCTCTGCCTTTGGAGTCTGGCATCCCTGGCTTCACTTCTCCGAGGTGATCTTCACATGCACTCCTGTCTCTGCAGTGTACTCTGCTTTGCACTCATTTAGGCTATGGCCTAATGATAGCTGAAGTAGCTATATGCCCTGGTCCCCAGCATTGTCCTCTGGGGACAATGAGGACAATGAGGACAATGATGCCCCCTCTGGGGGCACTGAGACTCTGAATAGCTATCAACATGGCCAGAACCTCCAGTGCTTGCCCTCTGCTGGTTTCAGCCATCCCTTAGTGGTGTACTCCTACTGGAGTGCAAAGGTCCTCTTCTGGTGACTTCAGATGAAGTTGAGCTTCAGGAAGCAATAGAACATGGGAGAAAAGGGGGCTTTAAAGTTCACGTTGGCCCACCATCTCATTATACAGGTAAAGAAAATATAAACTTCTGACAACAACAGACTTAATCTTGAATCACCAAAATTGTTTTTTGGTCTAAGTCAAATATAGGCACTGGTTTAATTCTCATTTTATCACCTGCCCCAAGTTTGAGCTTTGCAAGAAAGCATCGCTAACCTTCCTGAAAGGTTGTTCTAGCAAACAATCTTTACAGTTTGGCTCTCACACTGGTGGCCTGTGGAAACAGCAGAGTGGGGACTGATTCTTGACAGCCAACCAAATATCTCAATCTGGTCCTCAGGCCACAAATGTGATGGGCAGCCAGTACAATCAAGGGACACAGCTGGAAGCATGGTAAAGCAAGGTACAGGGCATCTGGCTGTAGAGTTTAAGTAGTGAAGAGTGAGTTCTAACTATATATACACAAAAAAATAAATAAATAAAATTTGGGGCTCCTAAATTTGATTTTGATTATAGGATTCATCTCAGGACCAGCTGCTGCATGAGTTGTCGGTATGCTTTAGCAATAGAAAATGATAAAGCAGCACATGGTTCTCAGACTTCTGCCCTGAGAAGGAGCAAGCCTGTCTCTCTTCAGACACCTGATAAGTAAGTACAAGTTCAACAGGGGTGATCTGCTGAGACTATAGAGAAAATAACAAACAACTCCCTAGGGTATCTCTGCCAGCCACATTGATGAGAGAACTGAGGCATAGAGAGATCTGCTATATCGCACCCTTCCTTATGAACCCCCACTGGCTTCCTACCGACCAGAGGATAAAAACAAAACAGCTTGTTAGGGCTACAAGCTGAAACCTTCTCAATTGGTTTTTTCACTTTATCTTCTAGCATTTCCTCTGTACACATTCCCTTCAGCCATCCTAATGAGTGACCATTCCTGAAACTCACCAGGACCTCCACCTTCCCTGGGCATTACCTATACTGACACGGCATCTCAGAATGTCCTCCAAAGACCAGATTCCCCTTTTGCTCACCTACCTCATACAGACCAACTTTCATGAGCCAGGTCAAATGAAAACCTCCCCTTGAAGCCTTCCCTGATCCCTTGAGGCAGTCAGTGTCCCATCTACTGTGATTCCACAGTTCTCTCCCTATTACTGTTTGCTCACTTATGCCATTGCATTATAAAATTACATGACTTTTTAAGCTCCCAAAGTTCAGGGAATACACTTTATTTTTCCCTTTGTAACCCATTTCTCAGCATGGGGTATGTTCCTGATCTATGTTTACTGAATGAATAAACAAGCAGCAAAAACTAATGTTTATTGACTTCAACCATAGTGATACACTGTGCTAAGTACTGCACCCACATTCTCTCCATCACGGCATGGACACTACATCTGGATCATTCTGCTTTGGGCCAGGCCTGAGCCAGCAAAGCCTCTTTCTATTTCTGTCATTACTTTCCCAGGATCACTAAAGAGTGAGGGATAAGAGGGATGGTACAACACCATTGCCCAATTCTGACAACTCACAAGATCTCCCCAAGAACCCAAGTACACATTGCTGTGACCTCCTCCAGACCACTTATTTCCTTAAGGTGTGTGTTTATCTGCCAAAATGTATTCTTTCATCACCAGAGCAAGCTAACCACACTCCCACCTGCCCCTGCCCTCCCTAGGAGCCCTGGGGTGTGGTCTGGTGTGTGCTCCTGGCTGCAGGCTGACTCCTGGCTTGGGGATACTTGTTCCAGTCTTTCTCCTCCAATAGCCTGGCTCTTCCTGTCCTCCTTAAGGCTCTGCATTTGTTTCTTTTCAATTTGTCTCCTGCTTCCCTTACCTACTCAGAAGTAAAAAGTCCATGATTTTATTCATTGTGAGAATAAATAACCCAAAACGAGGGTTTTAAAACCAAAACTTTAACATTCTAAAATATCTAAGTAGGATGCCCAGCACACATATCACCTGAAAGATATTCCTAGAACCAAGGCTGAAGTTAAAGTGAAGCCTCACCAGGGGCTAGAATAAGGGAGGAAAGCTTTAATCTTAACTAACTAATGAGTCCAGGTACCCAATGGTCTTGCCAGTTACTGTACTTTTACCCATATTTGAGAAATTCAAAGAACCTCAAAATTGCTGCTCTGAAATCTCCCTCATCATTTTAAGTGGGAGATTAAGAGATTTCATGTTGTTAAAATACTTTAATGGAAGGAATCTTAAATGACATTATCTAAATTAGCAGAAAACTGCCTTGATTTCCATTTCCACCAGCCACAGGCTTGGGGAAGAATGAGGAGACCCACAGCCAAGGTCCCCTCAGAGCTGACTGACAACAGTGGCTGTATCTAAGGACAGCCAGCCACCGCAGGCAGATACTCAGGGTGCCCAACCTCACTGATTTTTATAGCAGGTCACTCCCATCCAAACTTACTGTTCTTCCCTCTATGAACATATAGGCCCAGGGGGAAAGAGGTCTGCATCATGTTTCAGTGAGCATCACCTGAATCCATATAAGCATATGATTCTATCTAAAACTCAATAATTCACTGAACTAGCATCCTTTTAGCATCTCTGCAGTCAATGCCTCTCAAAGAACAGCATTACAATTGAACTAGAAAATTAGAGCTTTTAGCTGGACTCCCTGGAGGTGCATATGTAAAACAGAATAATAAATGATTGTCATTTCAGTTCAGAACATAAAATTAATCATGGTAAAAGAGAGAGTCTGGAGCCCTTTGAGAAGGGCCACGTGGGTCGCTGGTCATCATCACTTGCCAGCAATGAGGTCAGCAATGGAAGAGCCCATTTTCTTTGTTACCTATCTGTGTGGAGTATCTGTAGTTGCATATAACCTTTAGAGAGCCCACCAACAGGAAAATTATTTCCCAGTATTTTTTTTTTTCTGCTGAAAAATTCAAAAGCCCAGCCTCAGGCAGTAGAAACACAATCAGGCTACAAACATGATGAGCATACTTGTCTCTGCAGCAGGGAGGGTGGCAAGAAAGGCATCCCAAGGCCCTCAGGGGGCAGGCATATATAAGCAAGGCAGAGACTGTGAGAGCTTCTAGAAGCCTATCTTTGACCAGAGAGCATCAGTCCAGACTTTTTTAGGCAGAGAAAACCTAACAGCCACTGGCAAAAGGAATGGTGATGCATTTTGAGAGCCAGTTGGAGTGTGTGTCTATGGGTATGCCAGCGTAAGAGCTTGGAGCCTCTGATGCAAAAAGCAGTTAGATCCTCGCAACACGAAGTGGGGCTCTTGGTGTCTGCATTAGCTAGAAGAAATGCAGAATCTCAGGTTCCAACTTAGTCCTACTAAATCAGCACCTATCACTGGGCAATGTTTGTACACAGTGAATTGTGTTATAGCACTGGTTTACAGCACTGTTTCCTGATCTTTGAGAGACATTTTAGAGTTGTGTTGGTATTTGCCCAGATGAGCCCTTACTGAGGCAAAAGAGAAATGTGTTTTGCCAAATTAATGGTTGTGTATTGCAGAGACAAGCCTCTGATCTCCTAAGCTTTGTTTGGAATAAATCTATATAAACACAGGACTGTGGCCTATAAGTCAGTGTCATTGGAAGGAGGTGACCCCTACTCCTTAGTCTATCAAGAACAGCTATCTTAGGGCACCTGGGTGGTACAGTTGGTCTGGTGTCTGACTCTTGGTTTCAGGTCAGGTCATGATCTCAAGGTGGTGAGATCCAGCCCCACATAGGGCTCTGCCCTCAGTGTGGAGTCTGCTTAAATTTCTCTCCTTCTCCCTCTGCCCCTACCTACTCTCTCTCTCTCTCTCAAATAAATAAATGAATCTAAAAAAAAAAAAAAAAAAAGAAAGAATAGCTCCCTAGAAAAGGGATTTGACTTGTAACTAAGTATTAAAAGAGGCCAGGTTGGGAGCCTCTCTAGAGGGATGATCCTAGATTACAAACATTTGAAGCATCCTTTGGGAAGAGGCTACATCTGCAGGCAATGGATGATAAGTATGATAAGTACAGAGCTCCTCCAGGGGAACACAGGGAAGCAGAGGAGATACACATTTCTAATTGGGCCTCCATATATCTCCTGCTCTCAGAACCTTGTTTTGTCCCTACTCTTAGCCCTACCCCCAGGCACTGCCCCTCCATCCCCCTTTCCCCCTAAACCCAAGCCTTCTCATAGACCAAAGCTACCTTCTCCTCTCTACTACTAACTACTACCCCACCCAGGCTATAAAACCTTCTCTACCTCTTAAAGCCATCATGTCCCACACCCCAACTCCACCCTCTCTGAAGGACAGCAATCCTAAATCAGGGAGATGTTATGGGGAAGGTCTGCTTAAAACCCAGGAATACCTCTCAGGGGCATTCTAAGTCCTCTCCCTCCCCCACCACATTGCCACCGTCTTCAGCTGGTAAGTGCTACTGAAGCTGAATTGAAGGGCATGCAAAGAAGTGAAAGAGACAGAGTTGGCTCTGCATGCCCAGACTTCAAGGGAAGAGGGTCCCTGAGAAGAGGAGAGTGTCCCTTGCTCATTGATCAGCCTTTCTCCTGTATCCATGAACAAAGGAAAGTACTTTTCAGACCTCATCATCTGTTTGTAATATTATATTCTCAGAACTAGCAGGTAAGAAAGGCTGGAGGGTTACTATTGTAGACTTGTGTATAACCAAATGTGCTTATAATCTCCAACAGTCTTGATGATTTGGACAGCACTTGGGGTAAGACAGACTGAAGTTTGAGTCACATCTTTACCTTCTATGAGCTTTGTGACCTCAGGCAAATTTTTGAACCTACTTTTGTCCTTAATTTCTCCTTTTTAAAATGGATAATAATAGTGATCCCATAAGGTTACTTAGATGCACAAAATAATATACATTCTCTGGCATATCAGAGGTCAGTAAAATTTTATTCAGCTTATCATATCAAAAGGATATCACCAAACTATTTCCTATACAATGGAAATAGTTCCTAATCTTAAATGGTTTTTAAATACTTAAGACTAAAATTTGAACTTGATACTTTATTGGTTGAATGGTAGGGATAAAGGTTGACAACAACTTCAAACTTTAGAATCAGACCATTTAAGAGAATTTTTTGTCAATATAAATATTGATTAAAAATAAGGGCATCAGAGGAATCAAACCTGGCTGAGAAGTGAGAAGAATCAAACCTGGTTGAGAAGGGAGAGGAGAGGTGAGAGGGAACAGAAGCTTTTGTGACACTGTGTTTAGAAAATGCCCCTAGAACAATAAGAACCAAAGGAAATCCAATAGTAACATCCTGAAACAGCAATAACATCATTAATGTCCCTCTTTTTGCATTTCTATTATCAAAGCTAGGCATTTTGCTTAATGGTTAATAACACATTATTTACTGATTTTAACTCCTTGGTACTAAGTGTTGTTCCTGGTAATACAAACATAATTTTCTGAAATGCAAACATATTTTCATATACCACTAATGTTGAGTTCCCTAAAAAAGAATTTTCCTGCTTATATCAACACCTTTGGGAATCGAATCCTACTTTTAACACTTACGTAAGTCATCTCCCAGCTGTACTATTTATCATTATTTAGACTTCAGCCATAGTCAATACAGAGGTCAAAATATTTATAATCAAATGTATCTTCTGTAATAAATGACTAAGAGTCGATCTAAAAATCAAGCATTGTACCTGTGCATTCACAAAATGAATAAAATGTGACAGTTGAAAAGTATATTCTGAAATATATATATATATATATATATATATATATATATCTTGAAAACAATCCAAAGTTCAAACATCATTCTTTACTGAGTTCAGCTCAGTATCAAGAAATGTCACACCAAGAGCGTCTAATTTTGGAAAGTTTTCACCTAAGGGGAAACAGGGTTGGTCTGAAAAGAAGTTTGGATGCATTTTCCACTACAGTGTTCATTGCTGCCAACATGACAGCAACATGTTGGAATTTAAGAAAAAGAATAACACAGAAAGAGAACATGAGAACAAATTCATCTAAGGGTTTCTTAAAACCTATACAATGTCACCAACAGCAATCTTCTCTTAGAACACAAGGAGACAGACATGCTCTCAACCTGTGTCTCATTAAGAACCCTGTGCTTCATGCATGAAAATCACCATCTTCCAAAGGGCTCTGAAATATACTGTGTGATGCCTCCAGCTGGAATGCACACTAGTGGGTGGGAGGAAAGATACTGAAGAATACCTCTGGGAGATTTGGGGC
Source organism: Nyctereutes procyonoides (assembly GCF_905146905.1). Lineage (NCBI taxonomy): Eukaryota > Metazoa > Chordata > Mammalia > Carnivora > Canidae > Nyctereutes > Nyctereutes procyonoides. Next base: position 16,149,411 of record NW_026575048.1, on the reverse strand, counting down.
AACCCACTTAGAATATGCCAACCTCAAATATTCATCGAACAGTTAATCTCTAAAATGAGGTCCTGAGTTTTAGGGAGCAAAGAAAAGAGAGCACCCACTGTCTACAGGAAACATGTGAACAAGTAGCTGATGAATTCTTTTCCTCACAAATCGCATAATCAAAGTGAATTTGTAGGTATTTTTTTAAGTGGGATAAGTAAGTGTATCTTAGTCCAAGTGCAACAGATCACTTCATTAGTTACCTCTGCAAGAAAAGCAATGCTAATAGTCACCATTAATTAAGCTTCAGCCATCTTAGTTCCTGAGAGTATCATTATGCCATGTAAATTAAATTCTGGTACTTCTTCAGAGGTTCGTGGGGTTTTTTGGGCAGGTAAGGTGTATGTTGGTTGAATTTCAGGCAACATGAGTAGGAAAACCTGAGATAAGCTCCTTATTTACCATAAGGACAAGGCAAAGGTCCTGACTGGCTTTTCAGAAGCTTCAGCCAGCCCTGAGCAAAGCAGAAGCCATGTCATCAGAGGCTCTCCACCAACAAGGCTTGGACATTCACACTGAGCTCTTTGTCCCATGGCTAATCTGAAGACTTCTGACCACTCCATCTGTTCCATGTGATTTTTAGAATAAAGTCACATGGTATTGTTGGACTGGGAGGGGCTTCAAATACTATTTGTGGTAGACATCTTTCCAGGAATAGGGGATGGTTGTTGATAAAGACTGCTTTCACCCAGCATCCCACTGCCTCATTTCCAAGTCTGGGGGATGGGCTATCTTTGGATAATAAGCACTGCTTTTTCTCTATCTGCAGCAGGTAGGTCACTTACAGGACATTGTGCTCGGTGCTGGAAGGAAACTTTGGATGCACACCCAGTGAAATTCTGTATCTGGGAGGCTGGCTGTACTGCTGCACCTTGGATCCCACGATCCTTTCTTCTAGGTCTCACTCTCAATCTGTCCCAATCTACCACCATGATACACTTAACTCACAAGCCTAGAGAATCAAATTTTGCCTCTGCATTGAACTGCCCTAACATAATCTCTGGTAGAATTTAGTAGAACCTGCAATACAACCTAGGATGTCACATTTTACACAATTTAAAAGGATTTGTGTTTTATTTTTAAGTTGAAAGGGGACTTTGGGGTACCTGAGTGGCTCAGTGAGTTAAGCGTCTGCCTTCAGCTCAGGTCATGACCCAGGGTCCTGGGATCTAGCTCCCATGGGCTCCGTGCTCAGCAGGGAGTCTGCTTCTCCCCCTGCCTCTCTCCTGCTCAAGCTCTCTCTCATCCTCATTCTCGTTCACTCTCTGTCTTATGCTCTCTCTCTCTCTCTCTCTCTCAAATAAATAAATAAAATCTTTAAAAAAATTTTTAATTTAAAAAGTAAAAGGGACTTTGCAAAGCAACTGTTCAACTTCTCATTTTATTAATGGGAAACTGAGACCTAGAGATAGGGTGACCTGCCATGACTGTCAAATCACTGGAAGCTGTGAATCCTAGTCTAGGGCCCTCTCCACTGAATTTAGAGACTAATAAACCAAATGATTCCTCAAGATCTGGTATAAATAATAAGATGAACGATATCACGAGGAAAATAGTAGCTAGAAGCCATTCTGTTTCTAACATGATGGCTTTAATTTGGAAATTAAAGACTGCTCACTACCATCTCTAGAATATTGGCCTCTCTTTCTCTCCTGCTTTCCAAATGCCATGTGAATGTCCACTCCTTGGCAGATTCTTCCCTAAAAGCCCAGGAAGAGGAGAACCTGTGCAATGTGGCTCATAGCTTCTACTCTGGACAAAAGAGGTGGTGATGTTGAGCTGACAACAGATGACCCCACACTGATTAGTTCATTGGTGTTTAAAAGTGTGATAGGGCAGGGAGTCCATGAATACTTAAGCAAAGGGGATTATTAAGCTGTTAGCCAATTAACCAGAGAATTGATTGATCAGAATGAATCTTTTTATAAATCCTTTCTCTCTCTTTCTTTCTCTCCCCTCTCTCTCTCTTTCTCTCTCTCTTTCCAAAAACTACTTTGCCCAAAATACTTAGAAAATCTCTCTCTTCTCAGTAGAGATCATGTTCAAGGGACAAAACATGCCATTTAGGAAGTTAGAAGCTATAGTGGGTGCTGACAGTCATCCTCTGGAAAGGAAAAATGCTGGGATGTAGGGTTCAGATGGTGATGGAAGGCACAGTGGAAGATTTAAGAGACTTCCACCTTTGCTAAGTGAGGGCAAACCAGGAGGAAGGGCTCTGGACTTGGATATAAACTGATTTCAAATTTGCCCAAAATGAATGATATCTTCTAATCAGAGATGTGCTATGTTGCACATTATTCCTCATAAAAGGCAAAACCAAATCAATGGACATATTGTTAATCTTACAAATTCCCAGATGGTAGGTTTTATGAGTCTCTTAAAATCATTCAATCTATATTTACTGAGCACCTACGTCATTCCAGGCCCTGGACTAGTAAAAAGAAATGCATAGATGAATGAGACAAAATTCCTGCCTTCAAGGAACTACTAACCTAGTATGGAGACAAACTTTTTTTTTTAAGATTTATTTATTTTAGAGTGAGCAAGGGCAAGCAAATGAGCATAGGGGAGTGGGATGGAGAGAGGAGAGAAAGAATCTCAAGGAGACTCCCTGCTGAGCAGAGAGCCCTGACCTGGGGCTCTGTCCCACAACCCCAAGGTCATGACCTGAGCTGAAATCAAGAGTCAGACACTCAAAATTGTGCCACCCAGGCACCCCAAGGTGTAGACAAACTTAACAGACAAGCCTGCTACAAAATACACTAAGTACATTTTGACAGAGAAACAAAGGACAATCAATGGGAAACAGGGAAGAGTAAGTGTCTGGCTCCCTCTGAGAGGGACAAGCTTAGCCAAGGAGGTAATGTCTGAACTGAGTTTTGTAAAATGAACAGGCTTTCAATAGGCAGAAGAGTGTGTGACAGGGTGTGAAGCTTCTAGACAATGGGACCAGTGTCTACAAAAGTAAGTAGACATCACATAATGGTTCAATTTTATCAGTTAACTTGACAGGGCCTATGGTGCCTAGTCTTTTGGTCAAGCACTAGTCAAGATGTAGCTGTGGAGATAGTTTGCAGATGTGGTTAACATCACAATCAGCTGAATTTACATAAAGGAGAATACCCCTGACACTGTGACTGGGCCTCATCCAATCAATTGAAGGCCCCAAAAAAGCAAAAACTGAGGTTTACTTGAGAAGAAATTCAGCCTCAAGACCAGAACATAGAACCCCTGCTTAAGTCTCCAGCCCACCAGCCTGCCCTATAGGACTTGGTAGTGAATCTATGAACATAGATTCCTATTGGTTCTTTTTCCCTGAAAGACCCTGATGGATACACAGCAGGTGCATGATGTGCCTAGGCAAGAAGAGGAAAGACATTGTAGCAGAGGTACGGAGAGTGGTGGCAGATGGAACCACAGGGGAGGTTAGTGCCATTATGAATAACTTACTGCAACATGCTCAGTAATTAGGATTTTATCCTATAAATGAATAGTGGATTTTAGGCAAGGTCTGCCAAGCCTTTAGAAAAATTCCCTGGGACTCTCCAAATAGAGCGATGGCCTCATAGACACTATGTCTTTGTCAGTCTGGACCCTAGAATTTAGCCTATCACCCTTTTTCTAAAAAAAGATTTTATTAATTTATTTGAGAGAGAGAGAGAGAGAGCGCACAAGCAAGGGGAGGGCAGAGGGAGAAGCAAGACACTCCACTGAGCTAGGAGCCTGACACAGGGCTTGATTCCAGGACCTTGGGATCACAACCTCGGTCAAAGGCAGATGCTTAACCAACTGGGTCACCCAGACACCTTTGGCCTATCACTCCTTTGTATCTATTCACTAGGTCTCTGCAGCTTCTTCACCTTGTTTTTGTGTGTGCTAGGTGAGGTATATGAGCAAGCCAGGTTGTGTTGGTCGCCAGAATTTCAGGTCATCCACCCCTACCAAGGGCCTCAGTGAAGCCCATGAACACAGACGCTTTGCCTGTCGCCTGCTTCCCTGGCCCATCAGTATTGCAATTGTCACCATCCTGAGTGACACCCTTGGAAATTCATCACCATGTCACATTTGGCAGCTGAATCAACGGGTGCTTTTTATTTATTTATGAAGTGAGCACTGGGGAGCAGTGAAGCTCTGTCTCCAGATCTATAAGGCTGCTGATTTTGAGAGAGCAGCATATTTATTCAAAACCATCCTCAGCTGCGTGAGACCTTTACACATTTGTAAGTAAATAGACCGGATTATTCATGCATCTTGTGCAGGCCCCCATTCATTGCCTTCCCTAAAGGCTGTAGGCGGCCGGCAAGTGAGAAGGTTCCAGCCAGTCAGGAGGGCAAAATTCATCAGCAGGTGATTTGTTTACTGCCATTCACCTAAAGGACTCCCGACTGCATTGTAGAAAAATCACTAATCTGCCAGAAAAATGTGGCCACCTTCCTATCCATGCTCTGGAGACAACTCCCAGCAGGTAGCACCAAGGATTGAGGCAGGGAGAGAATTCAATACTTGCCCCCAGAGAACAGCATCACAGAGAGCCACCCCAGCTTTACCTCATACTGTCAACCCAGCACGCACAGCTTTGCATGTTCCTAACCCAGAGAATATACAAAATCTAAAGTGCTTCTCCTTGATTCCCAAATGCTTAGCAAGTCTCCACAATGCCTTTCTTCACTCTGAGGCCTTCAAAGAGATGAGGCCAATCTAATTGGATTTAGGAGCATGAAATACAAAGAACTCAGTTTAAAATCAGATTCTGATGTCAAGAAATATTCAAAATGTTTTGGGTTTGTATTTTTCTCCACTTAATCTCCTAAAAGAAGGCTTTTATAGTTCTCTAAGGATTAGGTAATCCAGCAAAAATCCAAATCTTTTTTTTTTTTTTTCAAATATGTCCAAGATGCAAGGAATGACTGAACTGGGATATTTGATGGAGCTGGCCTAACTAATACAAAAGAGGGAAAAGATCACAGGGTGCCAAAAGTGTCCCCCAAAGATTCAAATACCTTCTGTTTTCTCTAATGGATGCTCAGCAACTGAAATTGCTAGGAAGAGAGGTGGTCTAGAGAGGTGGTCTAGAGTGGGCTTCATATGGGAGAAATTTCTGCAGAGATCTAGTTTGTGGTTAAATAATTGAAATTTCGCTCTTGTCGAGCAAACAGCAAACCCTGACTCAGGTCCTTCGATGAAGGACGTAGTAGTCGAGGCAGCATGCCCCAAACCCCTGACCCTGAGCCCATTCTAAAACAGCAGTCTGACCCGATATGCTCCAGCATTTCAAAGAGAAGAGAAATGTGGGGAAGCATGGAGATCTGCAAAACTCTGCCTCTTGCTCTTCAAAGCCCAAGAGTTATAGCCAGTGTTTCAGTCCAAGACTTCCTTGTGGGAGAATTGCTGGCTGTTTTGTTTTAATGACCTTTTGCATACTGTTTGTTAGTGTAAACTAAAAGCAGTTCATGAGTGATGCTAGGTGATGGTTGACAAGCATTATGCTGGCTCTCGGTACTTTGTCTTGGAGACGTCATTCTCTCTTCTGCTCTAACCTTCACCGCTCCACTATTGATCTTTACCCAGACACAGCTCCTGCTTTGACCACAAGCCCAGAGAATACAAAAGCATAATTGATACAGATACTCCCTTTGCCTGGGAAGAGGAAAGACCCCTGTCCTTCCTCAGCCACTTGCCCCTCCACTCAGTAAGCTATTTCTATGGCATTTATTTTTAAGTGCCAGTGGTCAGGGGTTGTCAAATAAATCTTATTGCACAGATGCCATAATCTGCATATTCACAAAACCTTTTTAAGACAACACAAAAATCTGTCAAAGTATACTATGTTTTGAAAATGGATTACTAATAATGCAAATGATAAGGCACTTTTTGTAAGCATAATTAATTGTAAGACCCTCTTCTTTCTTAAAAAGATTTTATTTATTTATTCATGAGAGACACAGAGAGAGAGGCAGAGGAAGAAGCAGGCTCCATGCAGGGAGCCCAATGTGGGACTTGATCCCAGGACTGCAGGATCACACCCTGAGCTGAAGGCAGACACTCAACTGCTAAGCCACCCAGACGTCCCAACTGAAAGATCCTCTATAAGGTACATGTGAGACATGGACATCTGAGATTTTGCCTTTTCTTATTATAATAGAAACTGAAACTATTACAAAGTTTCCATATTGTGACATTTTTAGAGTTAATATTACTTAAAGTTGCTTATGATCCCTGCAAAGATGAGGCCAAATTAATTAAATCAATAAGAAAATAATTTCAGAAAGGATAAGCTGCCATTCCATCTTAAAATTACCACTGTATCTAAGACTAAAGAGGAGATGGTGAGATTTGAAGGACACAGCACCCTGCACCAAGGCAACCTCCATCCTTATCCTCATCAAGCCCTACATCTACTTGACCTTAGCCGTTGGCCATACCTTATTCATTTGAGACAGAGGGAGTTGTGCCAGCAGTTTCTTTAAAGAGCAAAACATTAGAAAAGGAAATTTTCAAGAGGGTAAACTCTAAGGAAGAGGCAAGAGTGGCTGAAGGAGACATATTCCTGAGACCCATTTCTTGTCAGTTATCGCTGAAACCTAGAAGGCTGCGACCTGACCTTAAATGGTGGTACTAGTCACACTGGGAAAAGTTGTGCCCCAGAGCAACAAGGGGGAGATCCCTGAAAATTGTTGCATCTGGCTAAGACACACAGGCTCTGGCTGGCACAGCAATTGGATTTTGTCTCCTACTTGGCAATCACTACTATTGCTGTGAGTAGCTTGGGGATGATGACTAAAATACAAGTGACAAAGAATTCAGGGGCAGTTTGTTTTTTTTTAAGATTTTATTTATTTATTCGTGTGAGACACACATGAGAACTTGGTATGTGACTGCAGGTAATCTGTGAAGGAAAAAATTTGATAACCTTTATGTTTCCAGCCAGGGGGGGCAGTGGCAAGGGCTACTGAGAGGAGGGCAGTGGAAGGACAAGGAAGAGCAGACCCAATAAACATTGTGCCACCTTACACAAAAGTGACAGGATAATCAAGAAGTGGTATCCTACAGGCAACTGGGTCAAGGAAATGAAACTCAGGAAGACAGTCTATTTTGATGATCAGGATTTGGGAGCTCTCAATTTACAGGCATTGTTTGAAAATGAAAAGTCAAGCAAACCTAAGTATACACAGCTTTGCCTAATGGCAAAAACTGGGACAGTAGCTCCGGGGGCTCAAGCCCTGTTCTTTCTTTTCCCTACACTGTGAAGATTAAAAGAAAATAGTTCCCCTTCAGTAGGCAGAACAATATTATCCTCAGTGATATCCAAGACCTAATCCCCAGAACCTGTATTCAGTCATATGGCAAAGAGGAATTAAGGTTGCTAACCAGCTGACCTTAAAAGAGAGATTATCCTGGATTATTTGGATGAGCCCAGCATAATCATAGGGATCCTTATAGGTAGAAGAGGGAAATCGAAGAGAGGGTCAGAATCAGAGAGAAAACAGGGTGAGGATTCCAACCAGATCATGACGGCTTTGAAAATGAAGGACTTGCCATCTTGATGGCTTTGAAAATGAAGGGGCCAAGAGCCAAGAAAAGCAAGTAGCTCTAGAAGCTTGAAAAGGCAAGAAAATGAATTCTCCTTTAGAGGCTTCAGAAGAAATGCAGTCCTACCAACATCTTGACTTTAGCCCATTTAGAACTGCTGGTATCTGGAACTATAACTCTCTTTCTCTCATCTTTTCTTTCTAGGCCTTATGTCCTTTCCACTTTTCTTTCTCTCTCTACCTTCAATGTTCCCCTCTCCCTGACCAAGTCCCAGGAGGTAGCTGCCAAGATACCACCATTCAGGGACTCTTCTGAGAGGAACAGACCCTGGCCTAGAAGGAACTCTCTTGGAAATATCTCTTGGGAGCCATCAATGGCAGGGAATCCTGCTGAGAGAACGTGCAGCCTTCTCATGTATCTACCCAAACTGCCAGGTGCTCTCAGGACCAATACCTGAGAGGGAGGGAAAACAGCGGACTTGACCAGAAGGGTATGATGCAGTCACAAAGGCCTGAGACGGTCCCCTTGTAAACTCAGCAGCTGGGATGGTCCTGCAGGGCTGTCCCAAACTAGGACAAAGCACTAGACATTCTAAACTCTGTATCAATCATTCACTGGATGGGGGCTACTCTCCAAAAAGGGGACTAGGCAAGGCAGCTCTCTTCAGCTAAAAATAATTGTAGAATGGGGTGAGTCTTAGCCATAAGCTGTCAGGCATCAGCATTCTCGTGGCTGAAAAACTGAGGGCTTCAGCTCTTCAGGAATGTTGGGTAACCAGCATTCCCCCCCCCACCCCACATCAGGGTTTCTTTCAGTCCCTTCCTTTTTACCCTCATCTCCAAGACCCAAACTATACACTACCACCCCACTGTACCCCTTCCTCAGCCGCAGGGCTCTCTCCCATCCTGTAGACCCCAGTGGACACTGCACTCCCCTCACTTGGAATTTTACTTGACTTGCTGCCTCTGCAACTTACTGACCACGATCCCTTCCCTACCTGCACCAGCTCAGAATACTCTAAAGGATTCCCTTTGCTATTCAACCCTGACATCTTCTGATCTTCATCTGCTCAACCTGCCTCCCTACTGCAGCACACAAACGTATGCATACACACAGCAATACATTGGTCAGACCATACAGCATAAGGCTAACCATACCAATATGTTTTTTTTAAGATATTTGATTGATGCATAGAAGAAAGAATTGGTGGTAGATTTAATTCCTCAAACTAGGGGAATGAGCTGGGGCAACAGGTACACAAATTTCTGGGATATGTGATAAAATTCTCCTGCTTCCAATACCCAGACTGTAGGAAAGCTGCTATTGCTTCTGACCTAGCATAGAAATCTCCAGCTGTTTTTGCTGCAGAATGATCACAACGCTGTTGGATGAGCAACAAACTCTAAAACTCATCCAGTACCAGACCAGAGCAGTTATGATATAGGACTCCTGAGTCTGTCCCTCTTCAATTCCCAGCCATTGTCCTTCCAGCTAAATTGCCTCTCAATTATATGTGACATAAACTTTCAGGTTCTTGGTTCCCTATTTAATAGTCAGACAAATAATGGTCTTAATTGCTCATGAAAGACCTATAAGATTTTAGAAGGAAAAGCTAATGAAACGGGCAAAGAATAAAGCTGCTCTTGGTTGCACTATCTGAATAAAGAGCCCCACTGGCTGATAGCAGGTGACCCCTGATTTTTGCTTTATCTTTCTTACCTTTTCATTTCGTTGGTTATAGCCACGGGGGTGACAGAGCAGAGAATACCACTTAGTGAGCTGTTATTGGTCTGAAACTGTCTTATTGCTTTGTGGAAAGAAATTGCAGGAAGCATTTTTAGATATTGATATCTGTTTGTCAGAGAAAGTACAGTCATTCATAGAGGGTTTCGACAGGTCAATTTTGCAGAGAGAATCAACCACCTGGAATCTGCACTTTCTTATTTTCAAACATTGGCTTCACCCAGGGTTCACAAAATGGGCCCTAGAATCTTTGACTATCTTGTCCCCCCACCCAACCCTGCCCCAAATTTGGAGGAAACAGTCCCATTGGATTTTGATCTGTTAATCACTCATCCTCCAATTTATTTCATGTGTAAATGGGAATTTAGCTGATTTTATTATTCTGCATTATTAAGCATCGTCTGTTTCCAGATGGTCTGCAGAGCAGGTCTGAGCTGAGAGTGTGTGTCATTGGACCTTTGCTAATCTATCACTGGGGGCACATGTTCTGCAGGCTTCACTTTCAATAACTGGTCTGTGTTTTTCCAAATGGATTTACATTTTTATGTTCAACTGATGACTTCTCTAGAGACACATAACATGAACGTCTGGCTCACTATTATTACATGTACAAGTCATAAAGCTATATAATAAGACTCATAAAAACATGCAAATAGTACTTTTCCAGGAAGGAAAGGAACATGATCCCCCTAAAATCAGAAGCTTTGCAAAGCTGATTGCTCTGCTGGGAAATGACAGGAAGGAAGGTGAAACTTCCTTTGGGATGTCCCTTCATAGATAGATAGATGATAGATAGATAGATAGATAGATAGATAGATAGATAGATAGATAGATAGATGATAGGCAGACAAGCCCAACAACTACAGAATTTTGTGCGGCCGGGGAGCCAGCCCCTGGGGTCAGGAAAAGAGGGCCCCAGCACTTCCCTGCTCTCAGCTAAAATGTATTTTCCCTTCTCCGTACTATGAACCCCTGTGGGAGCTCCCTCATTCATACTCTCTACCCCTGGGAACTCCATCTTGAGGCCCATTTAAAATCCTTTCTTTTGTGGGATGCCTGGATGACTCAGTGGTTGACCTTCTGCCTTTGGCTCAGGACATGATTCTGGAATTCGGGATCGAGTCCCACATCAGGCTCCCTGCAAGGAGCCTGCTTCTCCCTCTGTCTGTGCCTCTGCCTCTCTCTGTGTGTCTCTCATAAATAAATAAAATCTTAAAAAAAAAAAAATTCTTTCTTTCACTCAGTGGCTCCTCTCCACCAGAGCCCTCTCATTCAACACCCTTAGTTCTTGGTTTTATAATCTGCCTGTGCTTTTAATCTGTAGAAGGTTCCTGACTTTATCTCTTCCAAAGTATCACAAACTCTTCAAGAATATATATTTCTAAATAATAAATAAATAAATAAATAAATAAATAAATAAATAAATAAATAATAAAAAGGAGAGAGAATATATGTCTTCCTCATTCACTCCCTCCTCCAACATGGCCTGCATACTCTAGAGTTTATCCCACAGCTGCCTCAATCAGTAGACCCTAAATAAAAGTGCACACTTTAGGTATTCAAAGCATATTCATGAATGGGTTCTATGCATCTCTTCGTGCTTACCTTCAATCCTTTTCCATACTGCAGACACAGTGGATTTTTCTGACGCAGATCTGTTCATATCACCCAGCAACTCAACAACCTGCCTGATGAGGCCTTCCAAGTCTTGCCAAGTCTAGCTATTGCCTTCTTAGCCAGCTCCCCTTGCTCCAAACACACAAACACAGCTACATCCTATTCCTCACACACCAGGGTTTCACCTGCTTCAGGCCTCTCCGTCAGACTAGTCCTTCTGCGTAAAGTGCTATTCTTCCTTCTTTGATAGTTAACATCTACTAAATGGCTTACTTATCATTCAGTTCTCAATTATTAAGTATTTCTTCTCTCTGGAAGTCTTCCCTGATCCTCTAAATTCACATTGCACCTGATACTTCTCCTCTGCAGTATTTTCCACAGTTAAAATTAATTTATGTAATTACCGAACTAATTTCTATTGACCTGTGGAAACCGCTTTATAATGACTGGGACTTGACTTCACTTACCGCTGCAGCATAGAGCTTTGCTAGGATCCTGGCATATAATAGGCACTCGAGAAACATTCTTTAATAAACAAGTAAATAAACACAAAATATGGTACAGTTTAATTTGCCTCTTTATCCCTGCACCCCTCCCCCCCCTTTTTTTTTTTTGCTGAGGCATCTTAAGTATTTGGTAAAATATAGGTCACAAGTATCTCAAAACACTTACACCACCAAGATGCATAATTGCCCCGGGGATGTCCAGATGATTCTCAGTCCCTGATCCTTTATAACTTCCCTCAGTCACATAAGTGAGCAGCAACAACAAAACCAAAAGACCCTGGAGCAGTGCATGGGAGTGAAAGACAACATTGCTAAAAAATCTGTCCTTCCTGAATGCTCTCTCCCCTCAGCTTCCAGGCTTCCATATTCTCTGGAATCCCTTCTCCCTTCTGACTTCTCCCTCTTGGCTTCCTTCCCAGGCTTATTGACCTAGGTTTGTCCTGTAAATGTTAATGGTCTGTTCATGGATCTATTTTTGGAGCTTTCTCTTCTCATTCTGAGTTTTAGATTTATATGTCCAGCTACCTCCTACACCTTGCCCTCCTCCCCCAGAAACCTTAGATCATGTAAAAAATAACTTTTCCTCTTTATTCTCCACTCTCAAACAAAAACAAGATAAAACAAAAATCTTCTTCCTTCCCCTCGTTCTCCACCTCAGAGAATGACACCACTTTGGGTTCTTTGTGATTCAAGTCATGCAACTTTGAGTAATCCTTGACCATGTCTCAATCCCTGCAACTAATTAATCACCAAGTCCTACTACTATCACCCTCTAAATGTCTCTCAAACCTGCCCACTCCCCACCACCATCACTGCCACTACTCGGTGTCACCATCTTTCTCCTGGACAACTGTAATGACTTCTTATTTATGAAGATAAGAAGATATCATATCTTCTTATGCCCCCCTTTTTTTTTGCTCTAACTATATAAGCCAATTTCCACCTTATGGCCAGAGTGATATTTCTAGAATAAAAATCTGACCCCGCCATTTCCCTGTCCAATGCATCACTGATTCTCCATTGCTCTTTATACTGTATCCTATAGCACAGCCTGGCATTCTCCCTCTGCTTCTTCCCATAAACCTCTGTGGTCCAGCTATTCTGAACCACTTGCTTCCTCAACATGATTTCTGTTATCTCTGGGTTTTACATGTGTTCCTCTTTCTGCCTCTCCATTCCTACTTGATTGTCAAGTGTTAACATAAATATTAACTTTTCTGTAAAGATTTCCTGATTCTTCTTGGGTTAGGGTAGTCAATCCTCCTCTGCATTCAGGAGGAACAGCAACTCATAGCTATCAGCCACCTGTGTTACCCCAATGCTCCCTCTAGAGTACTCATCTCTTTAATCTCTTGTGATCTTCGGCTCTCATGCCCTCCCCTCACTGTTGCTAATTATTAACAGTTCATGTTTTTTTTTTTTTTTGAGTTTACACTAAACACATGATTCCTTTGCTCAAAAAACTTCAACCTTAAACTCTTCAAGGTAAAGAAGTCAAACAAAACTGACCATATGTAAAAGTGCTAATTCAAATGTCATTTGTACCTTATGTTTATTCAGATTTAGAAGATATGAGTATAGATTTTATTTTACATGGGCAGAGAGGAAAACAATAAATTATGGTTAAGACTTTGAAATGAAAACAGATATTAAACACAATGCTCAAGGCATGTTATGTGATCCTCAAGGCTATTAGTCTGTGGAAGGGCCCATGTCCACCTTGCTCATCACTGCCAGCCTCAGTGAAACAGTTGTTGAAAGAATGGGTTATAACTATAAAGGCTACATATAATCAGCAAAAACCAAACTGCAGAACTCATTTTTTGAAATATCTCTTTCCTTGATACCTCATTGATGATGTATGTCATCTGAAACAAGAAATTTCTTTGATGAAAGATGGACATATTAAGGCATCTCTTACAAAGTCAACTGTGTGTATGGGTTGAGTATTGAGAGAGTATAGAACTGAAGAAGGAACAGCTGCACTGCAGTAGATAACCACTAGACTGGCACTTAGAAAGCTCCACCCCATGGGACCTTCACAAGTCTCCTATCCTTTCTGCAACTTGGTTTCATTTCCAGAGAGTCTGGGATAGTCACACTTACCTTGTGAGGTTTGATGTGAAAGATGAAGGAAATAACATTTTTGAAATCACACATCTCATAACAGATACTCATAAATATCAGTTTTATTATTTATTTCATAAAACAAGACTCCTCTCCTTGGTGAACTCAACAGTTGGCAGGAGAGATAAGCACATACAAACATACATAATAAACAAATAGGTCATGTGGGATGGAATCTGAGCCTCCAGGCAAGAGAAGTACTTTCATGGAGTGGACTGTCCTAAAAGTAGAAAATAGTGTATAGTGCTGCAGTGAGAGCCTGCCATCTCTCAGGTACTCCTCTCCTCCTCTCTACTCTACTCGTGGCTCCCAGCCCCTGACCTGGACTGATGAGCTTCTATCAGCTGGTGTCTCTGATTTGTTAAGCCAAAAGTACAATATACTCCAGGTGAAACCATTGGAAGCCTTTCTGCGGTTTCTAGTTTTAAATATAATAGTGAGTCTCTCTCTTAAATATAATTTTATCTATAGTAATAAGGCCAAGTGAAGAGGTCAAATCATTAAATATAACTCAATACCCTAAGTCTTCAGGTGATTTTCTTTTGAAAAGTTCATTTCCTCAGAAATCTATTTTTCCCTCTACTACCTTTCCCAATTCCCCATCCCCTCAACTGTCCTTCCAGGCCAGATACCTGGCCTTCAGTAGAATGGGAAGCACACCCTTCATTCCAGATATGTGCCTTGTCTTCCATATAAGTTAGGTGCTGGGCAAAGAAAGAAGTTTATGCACTAGCCCTAGTGCTACCTGAGCTGGGCAGGCACCTGTAGGCCCTTGCCTTCTCTGATCTTTTAAAATGAAATGTACTCCCCATATTGCATATGCCCCCATTCCCTAGCATTCACCCACCCAAATACACACCCCAACTCCATTCAATGGATTTCTGTTCATCTTTTAAGACAGAACTTTTCACCTCTTCTGAGAAACTGTCCCAAATACCCTCTGAGAAATATTGTTCATTTTGGCCACTCTTTATGAGCCTGTGGGTACACACTAGTGATATTCACGGTAATGTCTAATATGTTGTTTCCTCATACTACCATCTACATGATGTAGAAACTCAGCCCCTGCCAAGAATTCCCACAACGACCTTCTGGCTGTTCCCTATGTCTCACAGTGCCTCATATGTGCTCTTGGATAAATCTGCCTCCAGTGGAAACCCAGTCTCCACCTCTGTTCTGGCAGTCTTTTCCATCATGCTCTACTGCTTTTCCCCTGAAAACTGTGGTCTCTCTAGCGTCATCTCATGATCTTGTGGACTCCACAGCCTGGAGATACTCTAGAGACACTGTAATCTCCACAGGACTTGTTCACTACCTCAGTACCCCAATATACCAACACTAATGTATTTGAGCAATATTCCCAAAGTGTTCTCCCAGGATGGAGTTTTATAGAATACCACATATGTTCTATAGATTTTTTTTAATCCTGGATTCCATGGTTAAGTAAGTCGAGGGATTCTATTTTCTTTAAAGATTTTATTTATTAATGAGAGACACAGAGAGAGAGAGGGAGGCAGAGACAGGCAGAGGGAGAAGCAGGCTCCATGCAGGGAGCCCAACGTGAGACTCAATCCCTGGTCTCCAGGATCAGACCCTGGGCTGAAGGCAGGGCTAAATTGCTGAGCCACCTGGGCACCCAGTTGAAGGATTCTAAACTATTGTTTCTCAAAATGTGGTCCTTAGACCAGCAGGATCAGCATTGCTTGGTATCTTCTGAAAAATGTAGAAACTCGGCTCTACCCAAGACCATAATTTTAACAAAACCCCCAGATGAATCATACGCACATTAAAGTCTGGAAAGCCCTGCTCTAAATCAAACAAAATTAAGCATGTTTCTTTATGTAAATTCCTCAGAGCCTTTGATATGCTAGTATGCAGTATAAATTCCAAAAAGTATGCAAGGCTAGTGTTTTGCAGTGCACATTTTGAAAAATCTTGTATTAGAACTTCAACATGCCCAATAGTACTGTGGTCAGGGACTGCTTTGGAGATAAAATTTTCTCTTTGACCTTGTTGACTACTAACATTTTGTTAGTGATATGCTGATAAATGTTTACTAACCAGCTCTCCAGGGGACAAAATGGCTCTTATCTGCTTGACAATTTCCATTGTGTAAATATTCCAACCATGGCTAGTTTTGAGCTACCACAGTAATGGCACTGGAAAGAGATGAATATGGACAGCTCTTATAAACCATTATGATTTGGCATGAGAACTCCACTGGTTAGGTAAACACTCCAGCTGTGCAACCTGCACCCCAATGATCCATGCATATTTAAATAGAACATGTAGTCCAATTGTACTTCCCTCTTCCACTCACCCATTGGTGACAGATACCAGACGGTAATTAGAATTATCTTTCCATGACTAAGGTTTTCTTAGTGGGACCAACCCCATCATGCCCTTTCCTCATCATTCTTCTCTCAGAATGAGCTCTCTCATGAGGGCCCTCATTCTTCCATTTCTGTAGTACCTCTTTTCCCATTTCTGCAGTACCAATGCCACCAATTTACCAGATGTGGTCTAAAAGTTTGCCTCTGGCTGAGAAACAAATACACAGAGCTGGCGCTCTCCCAGTACCTTGTTGGGGCCTTCCTGAAGCAAACATCTGATGCATTGTGTTATAACTGGTTGCACTTCCCTTTCACTGGTACACCATGAGTTTGTTCAGGAGAGATTCCTTACACGGACCAGTTTTCTATTTGGTGCCAGAACCTGGCCCTGGAAGGTGCTTGAGGAGTATGAATAAATGCAAGACCACATCCTCATGGTACAACCTGTACTCTTACCTTCCCTATACCTAAATTTCACTCCCCTGCCCATTGTTTCAGCCCTAGACCATTACAACTAATTAAAGAAAAAGGAAGTTATGCTTCCTTACTCCTGGCTACCTAAAGTGTGCCTAAAGACTTTTTCCCAGCAGGCTGTGTTGAAGTCAAGTGCAACCACAGGACAGACATGGAAGAAACAGAGAAATTCATTTCCCTTTTTGTCCCAACCAGTTTGGAAATGACTTCTGATTCTGGCCTGCACAGTGCCTTCTTTTCTGAAACATTTAGCATCTCTCTTTCTGTGGGCTTTCTTAAGTTGTTTTAACTGAAAAATTCACAAACAAAGTATTTCAATACAGAGAACCAAGCATATAGAGAAAAACTCAATAGGGAAAATCTTCCAAGAGCTGGACTAGGATAATTCCTATGAGGGAATGGTCTGTAGTGCTCCTTAAACTCCATACAGTCTGACTGTCCCAGGGATCTGAGATCAACCATGGTGTCTGGGAAGTGCTGGTCTGGCTAAGACAGCCTTAAACAAAAGGCTGTTTTCTGTAGTGAGAGAACCAGATCTTAGCAGCTGCCTCAACACTAAGACTCCTGAGTTGCCTTCTGCATCTCTAAGAGGACTTGGGCTTATAGATATAGTACTCAGCTGGACTTAAATTTCTCTGCTAACAAGAATCTGCATATTAGGAACCTCTATCAGAGCCAGAAAATGATTATATGGGAAGAAGCTGGAGATCCCTGGTCATAATATTGTACGATTAAAAATGAAAGGAGATGGTTTACCGTGTAGGTTTTACCTTCCATCCTGAGCCAGTATCTCAACTTTGTGGGCCATAAGGGGTCCACTCCTAACTCCTATTAGAGCTGTTCAACACATACTTCCTGAGCTTTTACTATGGATCAGACCCTTTGGACTACACTGAGATAAGTAAGAGTTAGTCTTATCCCATAGGGAATAGAGTGGGAAGCGTCATGGCCAGGTTCATCCAATAAGTAAGTGACAAGGTAAAGATAAAAGTATAGACTTCTAGATTCCTCGGCCCAGGGTTCTCTTCCTTTATGGATTGTTCTTGGAGCTACCCCCTGTATAACTATTAATGCTCCTCAATTTGAATCTCTGCATGTGTCAATCTATGTCATATTAGATTTTCCATAGTCTGTCTTATATCCTAAATAGTTGTGAATCGACTTACTAAACATATTTACTGCTTCCAGCCTTTTGATGAAGCTGAAAGTGAAATCGTATTACCATCTTTTTCACAAGAAGGGAAATTTTCATTCATTTATTCATTCAACAAATACTAAGTACCAATCATGTGTCCAATACTATCCTAGGTACTTGGGAAGCAGAAGTGGGGAAGAAAATGGAACCTCTGTCATTTGGTGTTTATACTGCATAAGATTAAATGAAAATAAATAATAAACATAATTTAAAAGTTGTACATAATATCCAAAGAGGATAAGCACTATCATTTTCTTTTTGTTACTCATACCATTCCATCCTATTACCAGGCAATTTGCTTTCAAAGGAACCTTTGCAAAATGCAAATCTCACCATGCTACCCTTCTGATTAAAAACTCCTATTGTTCCCACTATCTTCAAACTAAAACCCATGGTTCTGACCCCTGCTTAACCCTCCAGCTGGGTCCTTATCAGAGATCCCTTTGATGCCTAGCTGTAAGGTATACCATGCCCATGGATACATTATGCTGCTTTATGCTTTTCAAAGGATCTGAAAGAAAAATCTGTCACTCATTCCTCTGGTTCTGCATTGTACTCTATCCCTCATGAATCCTTTGTAAAACTTAAAAAAACTGTGTACCACCATGACTCAACCCCCACTTCCATGTTGGCCCCTAAAAGGCATGGATTATGTCTTTTTATACCTAGGATCTATACATAAAACACATCCAATACATATTTTTTGATTGGGAAAACTAAAAAACGGGTGGGGTGCCTAATTGGCCAACCTGTGATCCAGTGTTACAACATGGGAGATCTTTAATTCCTGGCCAGTGAGAACCAGGAGGCATCTCATTTTAAAGGTTCTGTGTATTAGTTAGGTCAGGGACTGGTTAAATATGTCCTATAGGCCAAATCTCACCTAACAACTATTTTCGTAAATTGAGTTTTATTAGAACACACTCTCATGCATTTACATATTATCTCTGGCAGCTTTCACTCTAAACAGTAGAGTGGAATTAATGCAACAGAGACCACGTGGCCTCTGTTATTTATTTTTACGAAAATATTTTAATTTACATGTTTTTTAAATAAATTTTTATTTTACTATTTTCACATTTTTATTATTTACTATTTTACATTTTTACTTTCACTGTTTACATAAGTATTTACCTTCTGACTCTTTACATATAAAGTTTGCTGACCTCTGATACAGGCTATGCCAGACAGAGTTGGTTTGATTAAATTTCTAAAATGTATACAATTAGCATAACTACTCCTTGGTTAGTTCATAAATAGGTGTGGAACAGACATGCAATCATTGCTTATTGGGCAAATGAGTCATAGCATAGGCCAAAGGAGATCCATCAAAAGACACAGTGCTGCTTCATGCAGCTCTTTTCTAAGGAAGGCACTTTTTCCTTTCTGACAGGATTTATATGATTTTGTTCAACATTAGAGCTTGATGCCTTAAATGAATAATTCTTTAAGGAGATTGTACCAATGGGCATATAAAAATATCATGGACAGGCTTCAATGCATTCAACCTGTATTTATTGAGCACCCACTACATAATAATCATGATGTATTATGATGATAATACTTCTTAAACTAAGCTCAATATTTTAAAAAGTACTCCTATAGATCAAGTTAGCTGGGAAGTAAACTCTGAGATGAAGGTTAGCATACAGAAAGAATATTAGGCAGTGCTTTTAGGACTCAAATCTGTGGGAGATGGAAAGGGAGATTTCCGGAATGGGAGAAATTGGGTCACAATATAGTCACAACAAAAGCCTTTGCTGACTCCACAGGGAAACTAGAAGGCTGTATGTTCTTTCAGAATTCCCACAGTTGGGGTGAGGAGGCTAGTTTTTATGTCTCTGCGATGACCAGTCAGTCCTTGGAGGCATACTGTCTGTCTATGGGAAAGGGCATCTCTGTAGTAGATGGAAGTTCCTAGAAAAGACTGACAGTTGAGGCCTAGAAGCTACTTAAACTAACTCCTAAGAGGATCATGTAAATAGTGCAATTCTGTGTCAACAACACTCCATTGTTGTGCCTCACAGATTCCCTTTATATAAAGTCTGAGATCAGCTCCTCCAGGATTCTTGGGGTCCTTATTCCCAGTATAAAGTTATAAAAGGAATGACAGTGGGAGAAATGGGAGCCTCTGTTGCTTCAGCTGATCTTTAGGCCTCAACTGCTACTAACAATCTCCATCCTTCACTACCTATCCTAGATGCCCTTTACTCTCAGCTTGCACCTCTCCTATCTAGATGGCATGACCCAGACCCCCTTGTCTAAGGGGTCTGACCTTTCTCAAGCCCTGGCTGCTATATTTGTACATTTACTATTAAAATTAGGCAAAGGGGTGATGAGAGAGTCCAAGTGCAAAACTTATTTTCCCTGTCCCTATTAGGTGCTAGGAGCCCTATCTCTTCCTGATTCATCAAGTTCAGATGCCCCTGAAATGAGGGTAGCTCATCTCCTTGCCTGTTGGCCCCCTGGTTCAAGGAGCACAAAATACACAGATATCAGCTGAAGGTCAGTGTTCAATGAAACTCTTAAGTTCCCTAGTGCAAGCTTCTCTTCAGGACCTAAAAAACTACAATGTCCAAAGTTGTGGAAACAGGAAACACTAATTCCTTCAAATGTTTTTTTTGTTTTGTTTTGTTTTGTTGTTGTTTTGTTTTGTTTTGTTTTGTCTTTTGACACTGATGCTGAGATGGGCCAGTCCTCTTCCCTCTTGGTTCTCAGACTTATATATCCTACCTACTGAGGACACAGTAATCATTTGCCTCTCTGACCTTACCTCATTATCACTGTTCCACCTTTTTTCCTTCTGAGCATTAAGAACCACACCCTGGCCTCGATTATTTGGGGATCTTATCATCCCATTGCTATTAGTGAACATAATATCTAAATTCTCCAAGTGTCAGTTACAGTCTTTAGAGAGAGCGATCGTGGAGTTCCAGTGCCCTTCTTTCTAGTAAATTTCATTGTTTTGAGACATGGTGCATCCTCTGGGTTCTTCCACTAAATACAACCAGCTGGTGAGTTTTCTAGCCTTACATGGTACATTTCTAGCCTTACACTTTATTCTAGCCTGCTCTTTTTTTTTTTTTTTTGAGACTTTTGATCCACCATATGCCATAACACTTCTGGTATTTTTGCCTTACTTAATTCAAGCCATCAGTATCTCCATGCTTCTAAGAGCTTCCTAACAGCATATTAAAACCATCTCCTGGGGGGTCATACCAGGTTGTTAAATCTTTAAGATTTAACACAGAAGTGTGTATCTATATTGATAAGCCCTCCCTCATTCAACTCTATGTTCCATCCTCCTTGATTCAGCTACTTCAGAATCTATTCCCATATGTATGCTATTCTCTTATGGGTGCATATTCCTCCTATATTTGGTTATAATTTCTGTTGTCCCTCTGAATTTCCCTGGCCAGTTTATCTAGACTTTGGATGCAAACATTATATGAAGTCTGCCTCCAATGAAGGGAGCAGTAACCTTGGGAGAGGTGGCTCTTTTCTTGAGCCAAGAACAATACCTGAAGAGAGCTAATACCTGGGTGTTGTCAACCAGTAGAAGTCCCAACATTTGGAGGAATACGTTCTTCAGTAGTAAAGGGGGCTGCTTCCGAGTGGCAAAATCTGATGTTCACTACAAGTGATTTCCAACACCTCCTCTATGACCACATGAAAGTAAAACCCATCTCCTAGGAAGTTAGTTCCTGGCAGCACCAGATCTAATAGATACAAAACTTTCCTAGGGGAACATGTTGCAATCAGAGTGTTTCAAGAGACACAGACATTAGGCTCCATCTTTATGTCATGATGAGGAAACTGAAGCCTAGGGGTCAGACATGCACCCTGAGTTCACTGAGATGACACTTTGGATTGATCCCAACCCCTGTTCCAGAAATCTCCTTCAAACAGCTCATCTCAGTTTGCCTTTCCATACTCTCCATACAATCCCAGAGGTGATACATAAACCTTGAAATAAAAATTCTTGAGCTCCCAAATCTTCATCCAATAAACTGTAAACCAGGAGTGGAGAGGGATTAGTCACCCACCAGTATGCTACTTACCAATGGCCCAACTACCGCAGACAAGTGTGACAATGCCAGCCCCTGGTATGCAAAGTGCCAGCTAACTGTCCTGCAGAATAGACCTAGAAGAAACTAGGAAGTGACCCTCTCCAATCTCCTCATTTGACAGGGGCAAAGGACTTGTCCCAAATCACACTGTAAATTTTAACAGACCTGAGGACAAAATAAGAGACAGAAAAAGTAAAGTCCTTTCCTCCAATAGTTAACCACAAATGCTGGAAGGAGCACATCTAAATTCCATAATGGGAGATAGCAGGAACAAAAGCCACTCCAAAGCATACCTGTAGGTAGAACTCACTGCTGTTTCCTGCCAGTTAAAATGCCCTTCGGCAGGACAGTTAACAGTTGCTGGTGGTACTCTACAAAATGGAGGATGGAAGAAGACACTAGATTAAGTTCAGTATTTTTCAGTGACCCTATCGCAAGATGTGTGTGTGTGTGTGTGTGTGTGTGTGTGTGTGTGTGTCACTACCAGAAGCCCGGAGCTGCTTCTCTTCCCTGAGGTATTAGGTCTCATGCTGTCACATGAGAGAGGCCAAATCAACCACCACAGCAAAGTCCAGATTTCATTTCACGTTTCCCAAGAACAGAAGGCCACCTTTCAGGTGACCCTGGGTACACAGTCGGGTCTTGATTATTATACTTTAGAGCAGAAGTATGATATGTTTGTAGGAAATCTCAGTACACTAATTAGGCTTTGAGTCCCCAGGATGGGGGAAGATTCAAAACCAAGGTCTTGATGAGAAACTTTGAGAAAACCTGGAGCTAAGTGGGTCAAGGGTGCTGCCTTCAATTTTCTAAAGAGTAGCCATGGAGACCTGTATATGGCTCCAAAAACTCGAGTTAGAGTTATAGGAAGGTAGCTCTCAGGTCTTCCTAACTTGTGGCTTCCTGATATCTCAAGCTATTTAGCAATGCTGAGTGGCATAGCCTGTCCTTAGGTATATGTATTAAGTTTCTCAACCCTTCAAGTATTCAACAAACCATATGTCAGTAACACTGCCAGTGGGGTTTCTAAGCCAGGAGAGAGTCTTCAAGAATTGTATGCCAAGGTACCTGCCAACAAGAGATTCTTCTATGCTGTTTGACTTGGTGGAGAAGCAGAAGGCCAAGAAGTGGCCCCAATAAATAATACACACTTATTTGGATGCCAGGAATCATAATATTCTTCTCTATCTCTGACCTGTGACTGGCACCTACCTGGGCAGCACTGAGCTGACAATTATCTGTGTCCCTGCTAACAAATCTCAGGAATTATGACTCTATCTCAATCACAACATTGCAACAGTCCCCCTATTAACTTCCCTATATAAAACCCAAAAGTACCCCCCAAATTATCAAAATTTTCTATGACTTTTGATATATTAATTTACAGTAATTTAAATGACCACTCTCTTGGGGTACTTGGGTGGTGCAGTCAGCTAAGCATATGACTTTTGGTTTCAACTTAGGTCATGATCTCAGGGTCCTGGGATCAAGCCCCACATCCAGCTCTATGCTCAGCATGGAGTCTGCTCAAGAGTCTATCTGTCCCTGTCTGTCTGTCTCCCCTGTGCCCCTCCTGCTCGTACTCCCTCTCTCCCTTTAAAATAAAATCATTTATAAATAGTAAAATAAAACAAATAACCACTATGTTATTTCCTCTCTCACATACACTGACTTGAGCTAAAAACAAAAACAAAAACAAAAACAAAAAAAAAAAAAACAGGGAATCCAGAGATCATGTTTCAAGAGAGTAATATGTCCTGGCTTCTGCTGACAGTAGTCATTTTAAGCACTAGATGTTTATGAAGAGGAAGAACCAACCTTTAGAGGATATTCCAGAGTCTAAAGTTCCAGTTAGACACTCTCAGAGGGGAAAATAGTTGCACCCAGGAATCCAAGCCACTCTTAATCCCACTTCTCACTTGTAGGGGAACCACTTAAAAGACAAAAAAATAGCCAGTCATTCCTAAACATTAAAGCAATTCAGACAAAAAAACTCATTAATTAAGGAACTGGTAAAAAAGATATGTCCCTGGCAGTTTGAAAATTGGGTTTATAAGGAGAGATAAAGAAAAGACCAGAGTTTGGCAGATAGCTAAATCCCAGGTTTTTACAGAGGTCTCACACATATAACCAATATTTGGTGCTGAGAGATGAGCTAAGCTACTCCATGTAGCTGCCACCTCTATATTCACTTTGTGTGGCCAAGTGACCTGCAGGGACCTTACACTGATATTAGCAACTCATGCTAGTGCATGCCCTACATTGCAGCCAAGAGTCATAACAAATGTTAAGTTCATAATAGGCTGTCCATCCCCAACAGCCCTGTGAGCAGCAGTCCCCCTGCCTCCCAGGGTCTGTTTGTCTTATGTGCTCCTTAAATAGGGATTCAGTGGTGCTCACCAATACCATACACTTTTCGTTTAAATTCATCAATCTAGCCCCAGTCCAGGAACCCCAAAGCACTCCACTCACAAACTATAACAAAGGCATGAGCCTCAGGTAAACACCCCCCCCCCAGCACCCTATCTTGACCTCCTCATGCGGCCCCTCGAGGTGTGCCTGGTTCTTTTTTTCTAGAACCTCTGACTAATCAACTTCTCTATTTCAATTTCTCTTGTGGTCTGTTGTTGAACTGAGGGTCACCATCCAGCACCCTGTGCTCCACTTGACAAATGTTAATTTAACACAGTCATAACCTTGGGTAAGGAGCCAAAAGTGAATGCATTTGGGACCCAGAGTCACCTGCAGTTCAGTGTTTCCAGACCCAGAAGATAAGAAGCATCTGCCATAGGCAGGCTGGCACCCAGTCTGGCAGTTTTATAGAAATATGGCTACTTCTTAGAGTCATAAAACACTCTGTGAAGGACTCTAAGAAACTCAGAGCAATTCCCTCATTTGACAAAGAAGAAAACTGCTTAGAGTGGTATGACATCTTGCCAACGTTCCTAAGGGAGTAATTGGCAGAACATGACTGGATCCCATTTTTTTCTGACCCCAAGGTCAGTTGTTTAATCCATCATAACACACCATCTCTCTAAGTGTCGCTTTGGGGAAAGCTGAAAATTTAGACAGCATTCTAAGGTAAAGCGAGAATTAAATACATCTTTTACAGTCATGCCTCTCCTTCTGTGACCCTCTCCCACATACAGGACCAGCAGGACCTGCTCTGCCTTCTGGCTGCTTCCATACTCCTCCAAATTCTTCACAGACTGGCTCTTCCATGAAGCTCATTTTTCTCACTCTTTAGTCTTTATTAAAACATATTTCTTTCTAAAAAGATTTTATTTATTTATTTATTTATTTATTTATTTATTTATTTATTTATTTATTTATTTATAACACAGAGACATAGACAGAGGGAGGAGCAGACTTCTTGCAGGAACCCAACGCAGGACTCCATCCCAGGACCCCAGGATCACACCTTGAGCCAAAGGCAGATGCTCAACCACTGAGCCACTCAGGCATCCTTAAAATGTGTTTCTTGAAGGCAACTGACTTAAACCGGGTGGCTCTAACAGTTTTCATTAAGGGGTACTTTTCTGAGCTTACACTCCCCTAGAACTTATTAATGCAAATGCACGACTGTGGGTAAAATGTAGAGCTATTTTTAAGCAAAGGCACTCCCTTCGTGGCCTTTGCCAATTCCACACTATTCCCAAATCACAGTGACCCAAGGTGTGACCCTTCTAAATTTCCCTTCCACAGTGCAGAGCATCTCTGCCAAGACCAGTGCCACCAAACAGGAAATTTGACTGAAAGGGAGCTTTAGAAGCCCACTTTTGCCACCACCAGCATGGGCCAGGTGCAGCCAGGAGCCAAGGAAAAGGAGTAATCAACTCACCCTCCCATGAGGTGACCGCACAGCAGTCATGTCTAGAAAAGAAAAAAATGTCATTACTGCCCATAGGAGAGTGTAATGACCCAAATTATGGCCTGTCAGATGAGGCAATGCCTGCCCCAGGGAGGCCACTGCAGCCAAGCATGGCTCACAGAGCAGGTGGGAAAGAGAAGTGTGCTCCCGAGCAGTCTATGGGGGTGAGGACTTTGGCATCAGACTCCAGCTCTCACACTCCAAGCTTATGTGAAGACTGCTGAGAGACAGCATCAGGGCACTCCAGGCTGGGTGAGGGGAAGGGAGGATGGAGGCTCATACCTAAGTTACCCTCTAAATAAGGACATGTAACCAGTTTACCATCGCCCAGACCAGAATCCTTAAAGCCTTTTTTTTTTTACAAGACTTCAATTATGGATGATATTTATGGAGGATAGAATGGTATAAATAAAAGCCCTGCTACAAAAAATTGTGAAGAGTGGAAGTCATAGAAATCACACTCACACGAGGATCAGATAGGGCTGACTCTGTCTCATTTCATCTCTGGGTAGCCTTGGACAAGGTGTTTTTCTCTGTGAGCTTCATTCTCCTCACAATATTATTATACAATGGCTGAGGACTGGGCATTAATTCATTAAAAAATATTTTTGAGCATCCTTTCTATGTTGGAACACTCTAACAAGCAAGTGTTAGCAATAGTTATAGTAGTAATAATAGTAGGTATTATTGCAGTTGAAGAAATTGTAGAAGAGTAGTAGGAAATTGTAGAAGAGTAGTAGGAGTTGCATATAGTAAGTATCAGCCAGAGTTGTAAGAACTTTACATTATTAACTAATTTCAGATCCCTAATAATTCCATGAGGGAGGTCTTAATGGCACACTGTTCTTCATACTTGAAT
This sequence comes from Nyctereutes procyonoides, assembly GCF_905146905.1. Taxonomy (NCBI): domain Eukaryota; kingdom Metazoa; phylum Chordata; class Mammalia; order Carnivora; family Canidae; genus Nyctereutes; species Nyctereutes procyonoides. The sequence continues at coordinate 16,123,047 of NW_026575048.1, read as the reverse complement.
AAATTCACAAGATAAGTAACTTATCCAGTTACTTATCCAGTAGCCACTTATCCAGTAGCCATAACCAAACCTTCAAATAACTTATATCTTACAGTTATAAAAGATGATAAGGAGATCATTATAAAATTATAATGGAATAGATCAAAATTTAAAAAAAAGCAGGAAAGAGACCTAATTAGGTCAAGTAGTCCTAGATAACACTGAAACTAAGGTAGAGGGATGAAAAAGCACTAACTATGAGAGAAGCATGGGATGAGGTAAGGGATCACCTAATATATTGTCTAATGCATAGAAGTTGCTTAACAAATGCTAGTTTGCCCTCCCTTATCAACTCTCTGTTATAGAAACTTGACTGGAATATCCATTAAAATGTGTAACTGTGTATCTAAGATTGAAGAAGAAAGTGATGAAAATCAGAGTAGATTTGACCTTTGAGAAAGAGAGCCTACCTGAATATATAAGACCAAAGCCCCATGAAAAGTAAAGAATATCCTGTCCCTCACCCAAAGAGAAGGACCCCACAAAAAAGCCTGATCTGGAACAATGACAGGAGATCATGTGAATTGTGACAGTATCCACTATCCACAAGACACTTGAGAATAATAAACCAAAGGACTTGGCTAATGGCACTCCTCTAAGGAATTCAGGACATTTGCTCTACAACCAGTGAGAGATCTTAACTCTTTATAACAATCTGGATGGATGGATGGGTGGGTGGGAGGGAGGATGGGAGAATGGATGGCCTGTCTGACATTTCTAAGTGACTTATTCCAATCATCACCTTCCTATTAAAGAACAACCAATTCATCCTGACAGTAGCTAGGCTTAGAGTTTAATAAATACATTTTCTAGCACTCAGACAAGGGATCTATTAGGCTAGTAATGGAAGCTGCACTTTCAAACCAGCTATTTGTGGCAAAATGACTGTTCAATATATTTTGAAGCTCCTTGATAATCCATCTAGTGCATCTTCTATATTCTGTAAAGGCCCCAGGAAATACTTCAGGAGACAAGGGAAAAACTAAGATGGTGTTGCAAGTTACAAGAAGAGCAGATCCACTTTCATACATTTTATATGTTGGGGTTATATCTAAATTTTTTTCAATTTATTTATTGCTAAATCATGGATACAATGTAAGTTAATATAAAGATTCTCCTCTTTAATGTAATCTGTGGAAAGTGAGTAATAATAAATCTATAATTAAAAGAATGTTAAAAAGCTGGGTCATTGTAAGTATTCCATTAATTATAAGCTGATTATAAATATCAAAAGCACAGGATATTTTTTGGTGATTAAATAAAAGTTTTAGAAGGTCTTAAGAATGAGCCAGTAATTTTATGTATTTCCCCGACAACCTCGTTTATACATTAAATGCCAAATCACTTTGAATTCTAGAGAATTTCTTTTTTTTTAAATAAAGAGTTCTATGAAGGAGAGATCTAAGTGTTTTAGGGAACAGAAATACAAGCTATTTGAGGTATGGGCTAGAAAACTGGACAGGTCATGGGCTAAATTAACTGAGGTATATATTTCAAGTTAAAGGAGGTAAAGTCACTATACCAGTAGGTACATTTTAAGAAGAATATTAGTATCCTAAAACATTCTCAACAAAAATGAACAAAATATTAAAGAATTTTAAAACTGTGACGTAAAAGCAAATGTCAATAGACCTAGAAAATTGGAGACTATAAAAGAGAAGATTTAGAGAGAAATAGGATGATTACCTTGATATGTTCATATTTGTTCTTTGCCTAAAGTGAGTATACCAAGGAATAATAAGAGAAGGAATAAAACCCTCAGATCTAAAAGACCTTGCTAGTAAGGGAACTGTGTGGGTTTCCTTTCATAAAAAAGTTTGGGAATAAGAGCAAAGAAAATCTTAGACACAAAGCAAAAAATCATGACAATGGGTAAGAGGTTGAACTACAAAATGGACCCCAACATGCCAGTGTGAATTCACTGCTGGGCTTGTTCATAAAAATTATTCAAAGAGCTTGTTTTAAAAATATGGAATCAAGGTGGAGCCAAGCCATGTGGGTGGGCTTCATGCTGAGGAGAGAGTACATAATCTGATATGGAATATCAGAGACCAAGTGGAGAAAAGAGATACTGGCCCAAGGGAAAATTATGAGGAGGGCAGTGGAGGTGGAGGCAGCCCAATGTTGCAGTCTCAGCGGGGCAAGAAGGATATCTGGGCAGGGGAAACAGGGGCAGTAGAAACCCAGCTGCTGTGTCAGAGCCTGCATAGAGTGAGGACCCGTAAACAGGGCAGTAATAGCAGCCTGAAATCTGGTGTTAGAGGCCAAAAAAGGGTGAGAAAAGCTTCTGTGCAGCCTGGCAAAAAGTATCAGAGCCTGCCTGAGTGAGGAAACCATGCAAGAACAACAAAGAGGCAGTCATATGTGGAATATAAGAAATAGTGCAGAGAATCATAGAGGAAAGGAGGGAAAATTGAATGAGAAGAAATCAGAGAGGGAGACAAACCATGAGAAACTGTTGATTCTAGGAGACAAAATGAGTATTGCCAGAGAGGATGAGAGGATGAGGTAACTGGTGACAGGCATTAAGGAGGACACATGATGTGATGACCACGGAGTGTTATATGCAATAGATGAATTATTGAACTCTATCTACATCTGAAACCAATGATGTACTGTATGTCGGCTAATTGAATTTAAATTAAAAAAAAAAAAGAACAGGGGGCAGTGGCAGCAGCTCAGCATGGAAATTAGGACCACAGTGAGAAGGGCATCAATCCAAGGGAATGGCAATGGCAGCAGTCTGGCATGAGATAGTAAAGATCAAGAGGACCATGGGAGAATGGTGCCAGTGGCAGGATACTCAGTTGTGTACAGGGGTAATTTTTCAAATAAGGAAGTATTATAAAGGATCATGGGATGAACAAGTTTCTTCCAGTTGGGAAATGAAATTACAAATATGGAAAGGAAAAAAAAGAATAACTATAATTAACACAGATGTGCTAAATTCTAATTGAAGTTCGAGGTATGAATTCATGGTTTTCAACATATATTTAATCATATATACAGAGAAATTTGTATAGATGTGTTTGTATACATGCATATATTCCCTAGCTCTACCCACTGAGAACTGGCAACAGTGACAGCCAGTAACAAAGAACACACCTCGCACTGAGCTCCTGGTATCTAAACTACACCACTAAAAGAAGCCAGGATCCCCTGGAGAAATAGCTGAAACTAAGGCTGGATCAGGAAAAGTACAAGATGAGATTGGATAATCTTTTTGAGCCAGAAAATGAGGAGATGCTCAATGAATAATTGGGAACACATCAAAAAGACATGGGGGTCAACTCAAAGGGGTTCTTTCTACCCAAACCTGGGAAAATTTAAGTATCAAAATAAATACAGTCACGGAGTGCCTGGGTGGCTCAGATAAGCATCCAACTCTTGATCTCAGCTAATGTCTTGGTCTCAGGGTCATGAGTTCAAGCCCCACACTGGGCTGCATGCTGGCCACGGTGCCTACTTAAAAATAAATGAATAAATAAGTTAGTAAGTAAGTAATAAAATAAATAGTAACAGATTATTACCCAACAAATAAAACAGGAATTCATGAGTCTATCCTGTTATATGTAAACAAATGGAGAGAAGATAAATTTTTCTGTGCAATGTCAATGGATAAATGTAGAAAGAATGATGCAGTTTGACAATCACTATATAGCAAACATCATAGCAGTAATTAATTCAGCCAAGAAATATCAATGGAAGCTAAAACTAGTACATTAAAGTGTGATGAGGCATGTGATAGCTTCAAAATACCTCTCCTCAGAACACTTGCTTACTGGTTATAAAGGGAAGAAGAGTAAGTTTACAGTGGAAAAGCCTGGCAATCATCCACTTAGTCAAAGATCATGATGAATATCACTAGTAGCAGGACAAACAGAAATCATGTAACACCCGGTGAAATGCAATGAAGACCACAAGCATCACTTATGTGATGTTCCTGGGCGCAAAATGCCTAACCTAAACCTAATCGTGGAGAAACTTCAGACATATCCATACTGAGGGATAGTCTACAGAAACAACCAGCCTATGATCTACAGAATTGTCTAGGTCATGAAGAGTTAAGGAAAGTCCAAAAAGCTGTTTTGGATTCAAGGAAGCTAAAAAAGACAAGACAATTAAGTTTAACTTACCATCCTGGATTAAATGCTTTTCCTGTAAACGACACTACAGTAAGAATTGGAAAAGCTCAAATGGTGCCAGATGATTATGTGTTAGTAATAAGTCAATGTTGACTTCCTGATTTTGGTGGTTGCATTGCTGCTATACAAATATATATATATATATATAGATATATATATAGATATATATATATATATAATATATATATATATATCCTCAGCTGTAGGAAATACATGCTAAAGTTTTCTGGAAGTGATGGGGCTGTATTTAGGCAACTTATTCTCAAATAATCCAGTGTGTGTACCAAGGGAGGGGTGCTTTTTAATATTCTTGAAACTATTTTGTAAATTTGAAATTATTTCAAAATTTAAAATGGAAACTCCTGGACCTCATTATACACCTACTGAAGAATGTGAATTTATGGCAGTGAGGCACAAGGAAGTATATGTTAAAAGCCATCCATATCATTCATTGCCAGATTTAGAGACCACTGGACTAGATCAGTGCTTTTCAAAATTTAGTGTGCATACAAATCACCCAGGGACCTTGTTAAAATTCAGATTCTGATTCAGTAGCTCTGGACTGGGATCTGAGATTCTGCATTTCGAACAATCTCCCAGGTGATGTCGATGCACTGGACCACAGACTGAACTTTGAGTATATAGAACCTGATGATCTCTGAGAGCATACTGCCCCTGAAGATCTATGAGACCAGGATTCTTCTTCCATACTTAAAAGAATTTATGGCAGTAGAATTCATAAATTTGAATGCACCTTCATGAAAGCCCCATTAAATAAACTGGCAACAGACTTTGTATTTATGGATGATATTGTTGATCTGACAAAAGAAAAATCTTGCCCCCAGAGAACATACTGTCAGGCTCTAGGCATGTAACAATAAGAAGCTTTTATGTTTTTGCCAATATGATCAATATCTAGGCATTGAGACTTCACCAGAAGTCTAGAGACTCACAGAAAAAATATGGAAACTTATTTTGATAATATCCCACTACCTCTTATACCACTATTTGCTTGCAGTTGAAACAATATATTATTTAAATTTTCTTTTCCTCAAAGTACAGAGGAGGAAAAGACCTAGGAGTCCATGCCAAAGGTGACTGTCATAGTTACTTGGTAAACTTTCAGTTCTTCTTTACATATATATATCAAATCCCAACAAACGGATTCCTCTCACCCCTTTTGTACAGAATAGTCATTATTACTGAGTGCCACCATAAGCCTAGCAATGAACTTAGCCCATTGACTGGGTTTAATCTTTTTTTTATTTTTTATTGACAAAAAAATGGGCAATTTCTGTCATGACTTGCCTGGGTATCATAACAGGTTTACATTTTTATGCTTTTCCACATATGGACACCCACAAAACTATATACAGTAATGTTTATGCGTGTTTTGAAGAGTCACTTAAATGCTAACACAGTGTACCTATCTTACTGCAACTTGCTATTTTCATTCATAAATTTTGAACCAAATATACCAATATTTCCCTTTGTATCTTGTACATGTGGGTTTTTGCTTAAGAAATCTTTTTCTTCTCCTGGGATCATTTGAAACGTTGACAAAAGTTTCTTCTAAGAGTTTTAAGGTCATCTTTTATTTAGCCTTTAATCTATCTGAAATTTATTTTGTTTAGAAGAGATAGACATGAAGTTTATTTTTATTTTCATGTGGAAAGCCAATTGTTCCAACCTCAAATCATTCTTCCCCACTGACAAGGGAAGCGCTCCTCTATCATCTACCAGATTCCTATAGAAGCTTCAGTCTGTTTCTGGTTTTCCAATTATGTTTCACTCATCTACTTGCTTTCCCTGGTGCTGATGCTGCACTGTTTTAATTACTACAGCTTTATAAAATGCTTTAATATTCGGTAGCACAAGTCCAGTTGGCAAGTTCTTCTTTTACCAGTCTGTTCACAGATGACTTTCTTGGATTTTTTTAACTTCCTTTGTGACATAATGTATAGCTAATTTTCATGAATGCTCTATATGCCTTGAGAAAAATGCATATTCTCTGTCTACTGTATCTTTAACATCAAGCTTGATATGTTATTCTAATACTTTAAATCTGTTCTAAGGTTTTTTTTATATGATTGAAAGCTATGTTGATAAATACCTGTAACTGCTGTCCATTGATCTCTTCTCCCCTTTTCATTATGAGGTGTCCCTCTTTATCACTATTGTGCTTTTTACCTTAAATTCTTTTTGGTAAAACTAAAGTATACTTTTAAAGTATATTGTTCTTTTTCTGTCCAATCAAGCAAGTCTTCTTTATCTCTCCTCTTAAATCCTGGCATGGAGTTACCCATTATTCTTCACTCAGAGTTTGTCTTGGTATTTTAGCACACACATTTAGTTTATAGAAGTCTAAGGTATTTATTTTGACAGTGTTTTTGAAAACCCATTAAAATACCATTCACTATCACTACTTTTTCTAGGTACTGTGTATAAAACCATCACTGTGTAACCAACTGAATGTAAACGTCTTAGTACTCCTCTCTCCCTCCTTCCCTCCTCAATGTCTACTGTCTCACCCCAAAATGGATGAATTCTGCTCTACTCCTACTCCCTGTGACAAGTCCACAGGTTAAGGACCCAGGACCACAGGTATCTCAAATTCTTCCTCACTATAACAACAGATATGAGCACCTATTTGGTATGTCCAGCCTCCCTATGGTATGGTAGACTTGGAGGGAAATACTAGAAGATGTAATTCGTAATTCATAGCTGCCTAATTCATATTCTCAAATTCAGACTTATGATTAATAAAGTTGACATTTTAATCTCCATTTCTCCGATTCTTTCTTTTTTCCTATTTTCTTGATTGGTTCTAAACTGAGACAAATAAGAAAGAAAATAAAATTATAAGCCTGACCTCCAAACCTGCAACCTGCACAAAGAACTATAGACAAATTTTGTCTATTCATTGGGATCTCCATGACACAGGACAGATTTCCTAACCAGGTACTAGAATTGAAACAATGCCCCAGGGGGTTAATGAAATTCTCTAGTTGTCTCTGCAGAAGCATGGACTCAAAGTCAACTGATATAGTTCCAGCCTATGAACAAACAAGACCCCACATTCCTTACTCAAGACCCCATACAGATTATACGGGCTCTCAGATGATGCCCAGAGCCCCGTCTCCTTGTTCTAAGATAACTTCCTTCTGATGTTAAGTCTTCACCCCAAAGTAAAGATGGGATGAATGTTATATGTATGTTTGCTCAATGTGGATGCTCTACCTTTTCTCACAAATAGTCATGAGTCTACTCACCCTTTTCATCAATTATGTAATTTCAACAGCTTTGATTACAAAAACTTTTTTTCTCTCCCTCTTTGGGGAGGTGGAATTGAGGTCTGCCTTCTCATCTCCTCATTTGGCTACCTCTTGAATAAACTTTCCTTGCTACATACTTGATGTTTCAGAGATCGTCTTAGCTACACATTAGGCTGATGGACTTGGGTTTGGTTACAGAACTCCAAGATCCACTTTGGATGATATTGAAAGCAAAAAGGGAAGTTAAAGGGAATAGAACAGCAGTTTGTATTCCCACCAACAGTCCAAGAGGGTTCCCCTTTCTCTACATCCTCCTACAATCTAGCAATCATACTACTAGGTATTTAACCAAAGAATACAAAAATACTAATTCAAAGATATATATACACCCCAGTGTTTATAGCAGCATTACCTACAATAGCCAAATTATGGAAATAGCCCAAATGTCCAGCAACTGATGAATGAATAAAAAAGATGTGATATACATAGAATGGAATTTCACTCAGCCATCAAAAAGAATGAAATCTTGCCATTTGCAACAATGTGGATGGAGTAAGAGAATATAAGCTGAGTGAAATAAGTCCATCAGAGAAAGAAAAATACCATATGATTTCACTCATATGTGGAATTTAAGAAACAAATGATCATAAAGGGAAAAAGGAGTGTGTGAGAGAGGCAAAAAAAATGGACTCTTGACTACAGAGAACAAACTGATGGTTACCAGAGGGGAGATGGGTAAGCAGATAGGTTAAATAGGTGATGAGGATTAAGGAGTATACTTTCTGTGATGAGTACCAGATGTTGTATGGAAGTGCTGAGTCACTATATCGTTCACCTGAAACTAATATTGTACTGCATACTAACTGGAATTTAAATAAAAACTTACAAAAATATTTAATGCAAAAAAATAAAAGATAAAATGAACATAAGAGAGACAAGGATGACATTAAAAGCCAGGTTCAGACCTGGCATCAGACCATTGATGTTGAAAAAGCCAGCTCTAGAGGAGACCAAGGTCCTCATCTAAGTAACTCTTTAATTACTTTGTTCAAGTTTTTTGTTGTTGTTGTTTTGTGGGTGTGGAGGAGAGCCAATGGTTTCTTCCTGAAGATGCTCTCAATTCCCCAGGAGAGCACAAAAGCAATAGCTGTTGCTTCATTGACTGAGGTAGAAAACACACTTTGGAGTATTGGTCCCACAGCAGGGATATTCCAGGGGCTTTATTGTGCTGTCACTAATGCTGTGGTATTTCCAAACAAGACAGTGGAAGGAAAAGCAAGATGACCCACCATTCTTGGGTCAAGACCTTGCCAACCAGCTTCTCTCTGGTCTTCAGGCAGCTTGACTTTGGCCTCAGCTCTGCAGCAACTCTCCATAATTTCCTACTCACTGCATAGGCACTGAGGGGAGAAAATGGTGTGGACAACCTCCCAGAGAACTAACATTTGAGAAGGGCACAGGATAGCAAGGAAACTGGAAGAAACTGATCCATACGGGAAGACAAAAAGGCACAAAGAATCTTCAATGACCACTGAGTAGGTATTTTTGTCCTGAGTAGGTATTTTAAATAAGGAAGAACTGGATGATCACTTTGACAATGTTTTTAGAAACCGTCAATCTCTCTGAGCTCACAATAGCACATTATTATTTATTATATTACAAATAGTCAAATTACATAATCATCCTGTCTCCTGCCACTCTGTTGTTTAAGTTTGAACAAACTGTGTCCATTACAGAAAGTCTTACATAAAGACAAAGCTTGTTTTCAAGGAATATATTCAAATATGTTTAAAATGCAGAAAGAACCAGTATAATTTCTTAGGTTCCTTCTTAGCTAATATTTATAAAGAACTTATGCATGATACATGTTCTAGAATTGACAGTAGTAATTGAACAGGTTTACATTGGATTTAACTTGCTCATTGTGAAAAGTCCTCTACATTCTCATTAATGTCTTATAACGTTTTAAGTAAAATGGTGCTGCAGAGAAGGCAGGATGGGCTTTCCCCATGTTTTCCAAAGGCAGCTTTAGCTTATACCAGAGAAATTCTGGGTTTGGGGTGGGGGAGGGGGGACTGAGAAAAAGCCATGTGTGAGAGGAGCCAATGTTAAGTGAAATGGCTGTGTGGAGAGTCCCATCAGCTCCTTTGCAAATGGACAAGTCATAAACCTGCCTAATGACTTGGAAACTCAAAATTGCCCCTTTCATTTTAAAGAATTTTTAATGTTGTCCTCTCCAATGGGCACCATTAACAAAGAAACCCACCATTCCTCCACATGGTTTCCCTGGTAGGAAGTGTGTTTTCAGTAAGACCAGAGGGGAAAAGAACTCTCAGTGGGGGAAAGATCTGTGTGGAGAGAGGAACACTTGCTAATTTCTCCAACCCACCCAACCCATTGAGGCGGAGAGACTGCAGGGTGTGCAAACCACAGAGAAAGTAGAATTTATCTCAGCTGTGATTGCATCTTCCAACCATTTTAATCTCTCTCTTTCTTTTGACACTGTATAATAATACTTTCTTCAAGGAACGTTCTTTAATCTTATAATTTGAAAACAAATTCCATTTCAGCTGTCCTTACAGTAGGCGACCTTTAATGGCTTTGCTATAGGTAAAACTCTGTCATTATGTTCTGCCTCCCTGCTCAGCTTTCTGGATATCAAATTGCTAAGATGCTGCAGTTTTTGTCAGTGATAATATTGCCCTTTCAAAATTTCTCTGTAAGCAGCCTGAAAGGATTCATTCGGAGCAGTGGTTTCATTAATTTATTTAAATGCATTTCTCAAACAAAGCAGGTTAGTTGTCTCGAAATGTCAGGATCCAGGAGCAGATTTGAAAATATTCTTTAAAATACAATTGTCCAGGCTTTCCAAGGGAAGGAAAGAAAGCAGGCACATATAAAGGAAGCTAATGATGAGTAGCTGCATGCCTTTCCCAAGGGCTCCAGTGGTCCTCCTCAAGATCAGCAGCATTCACCGCAGCCTCCATGTGGGGACCATGCTTATCAAGTGGTTTTTGCTGTAGATGATAGTCAGCACTAATCTTCCAAATATGACTTGCTCCTCCCTTAAGATAGTTGTTTGGAGACAGATAGTTTTAGTTTAGCAAAGTACCTGGGCCCATTACATGGGAACCAGGATATAGTGACTCCCATGTGCTTGAATGTGTGAACTGGGGCCTAGGGAACATCAGGTTGGTGCAAACAGACAGCTCTGGACCTGGCAGGAGAAATGAAAATACATGTGATGAAAATCTGCATGAAATATGAACAGGCAGCTTGGAAGTACTAGTTGGTATATGTCATTTAAGGAAGAATAAAATAGATCATCTTCAAACAAAGCTCTTATCACTCTGGATTTTAAATCACCCAGATGTTTTAGGTTTTTTCACTCCCTGCCAAAAAAGCAATGACTCCCCATTGTCTACTGAATAATATCTAATCTTCTAAGCATGACATTCAATACCCTCTGCAAGCTGGCATCAGCTTCTTTGAAATTGTAATTCCTTACCACCGTGTCCCCATCCACACACATACACACCCTTTACATACTCTAGTGAAACTAGACACCTTTCCATTTACTAAACATGCCAGACACTTTACCCACCTTTATCCTATATTGACAGCTTCAGACCCCCTTCTCTTCTCAGGCATCCTGTCAGCCCCTTTGATTCTTCAAAGCCCAGCAAAAATGCCTGAAAACTCACCCCATGCTACAAGGCAGGTCTTTGCCTTCTGGATTTTCATGACACTTTGTAACTCTCTAAGGCTCCTAGTACAATGGACTGACCCTATGGTGTTCTCCATACACACTGCACATTCCCTCCAGAGGATGAACTCCCAGATGGCAGAACTAGCTCTTACATATCCCACCTCCACTCCAGTGGTTCTTAACCCTGCTGCACACCTCAGTCACCTGCAGAGCTATGTAAAAGCATGAACCCTGGGTAGGGACACTTCGGTGCAATGGTCTGAAGTTGGGGTCTGGGCATGGTATTTGTTTGAACCTCTTAAACATTTCTAAGTGTAGAGTTCAGTAATGTTAAATATATTCATGTTGCATAACCAATCTCCAGAATATTCTTATTTGTAAAACCTGAACTCTATACCCATCAAATAACAATTTGCCATTCCTCCTCCCCTACCCTTGGCAACTACCATTCTACTTTCTACCTTTATGAATGTAAATGCCTCACATAAGTGGAATCATGAAGTATTTATCTTTTAGTAACTAGCTTATTTTGCTTAGCATAATGTCTTCAGGGTTCATGTTGTAGCATGTGATAGGATTTCCTTCATTTTTAAGTCTGAATAATATTCTATTTTATATATATATACTCCATTTTCTTTGTCCATTCACCCATCAGTAGACTTTCAGTTTGTTTCTACCTCTTGGCTATTGTGAATAATACTGCTATGACTATGGATGTTCAGATCTCTCTCTCTGAGATCCTGCTTTCAATTATTTTATATGTACCCAGAAGTAGGTTTGCTGTATCATATTCTTTGCTTAGTTTTTTGAGGAACCACCATACTGTTTTCCACAGTGGCAGCACCATTTTACATGCTCTATCAACAGTACACAAGCATTCCAATTTCTCCACATTTTCACCAACACTTATTTTGGTTTGGGGGGGGGGTTGTTTTGACAGCAACCATCCTAATGGATGTGAGGTGATAGCTCCTTTTGGTTTTGATTTGCATTTTTCTAATTTCTCTCATTAGTAGTGTTGCATCTCTTCATATGCTTGTTGGCCATTTGTATATCTTTGAAGAAAAGTCTATTCAAATCCTTTGCCCATATTTTAATGGGGTTATTTTTGTTGTTATTGAATTATAGGATTTATTTATATATTCTGGATATTAGCCATTCATCAGATGCACAATTTGTAAAAATCTTCCCTCATTCTGTAGTCTGCCTTTTCACTCTATTGATTGTGTCCTTTGATATACAGAAGTTTTTAAGTCTAACATATCTCCATTTATCTAACCTTGCTTTTGTTGCATATGCTTCTGGTATCATATCCAAGTAGTTTTTCTGAAACCCCATGTCATGAATCTTTCCCTCAGTTTTCTCCTAGGAGCAAAGTTTTAAGTTTTATGTTTGTGTTGAGTGGGGTTGGCACCCTTGTTAAAGATCACTTTACCATACTGACCAGGATTTATTTCTGGGCCCTCTATTCTATTACACTGGTCTATATGTCTATCTTTATGCCACTTTATGCAATTAAAACCACACTGTTTTAATTACTGAGGCTTTGTAATATGTTTTTGAAATCAGGGACCCTGAAGCCTCCAACTTTGTTCTTCTCTTTCAAGATTGGTTGGGGCTATTCTGGGTCCCTTGAGAATTTTTTTTTAAAGATTTTATTTATTTATTCATGAGAGAGAGAGAGATAGAGAGAGAGAGAGAGAGAGAGAGAGGCAGAGACACAGGCAGAGGGAGAAGCAGGCTCCATGCAGGGAGCCCTACGTGGGACTCGATTCCTGGTCTCCAATATCACACCCTGGACTGAAGGTGGCGCTAAACTGCTGAGCCACCCAGGCTGCCCATGAGAATTTTAAATTTTTCTATTAATGCAAAAATGTCATGGGTGTTTTGATACAGATTGCATCAACTCTATAAATTGCTTTGTGTTCCATGCCCTCTCAATGTAATCTACAACTTCTGTTTTATTAGAGGTTCCTCAGGAGTTTCCAATGCATAATCATGATTGGGGAAATACCATTTCCCCTCCACGGTGCCTTGCAAAGAGTCATTTAATAAGAATTTGCTTTAACTTATTAATCGGTTGTTTAGCATGTATTTCATAACAATGTTGTCTAGAGCAATGTGACAGTATATTTGATTTGAAAGAGGAAAAAAGCCTAGAAATGGAACTATAATCAAAAGCACCTAGACACTGTAAAAGAGTGAACCATGAAAGCAAACCACATCTGTAACTATGCCTCTTTCCCAGAAAAACATCCCTCACTCAGAGAAAAAAGCGTGTACCTCCAGTGAAATGAGGAGAGTGAGGAAAGGAGAAGGACAAGAGCAAGCAACATGAGACAAGAACCCATGTCTCGAGACATAGCCAGCTCATTCTCAACTCTCCTAGGGACTTCTGCAAATGAGTGCAAGTGTCTTGTCCTGAGGAATTCAAATAACATTTGTCTGATTTGACAGACTTATATATTATAAAATGATTACCACCACAGAGTTAGCTAACCCCTCCATCATGTCACGTATTTAACATTTCTTTTTTGAGGTGAAAACATTTAAGATCTACTCTCTTAGCAACTAACTTTCAAGTGTGTAATACAGAATTATTAACATCATCGCGCTGTACATTAGATTCCAGAAATTATTCGTCTTATAACTAGAAGTTTGTACCCTCTGACCAACATCTCCCCATTCCCCCCACACACACACCACCACCAGTCCCTGGTAACCAACATTCTACCCTGTGTTTCTCCAAGAAACAGAGCTTTTTATATTTCACATATAAAGTCATATAGTATTTTCACTTCTCTGATTTATTTCATTTAGCATAACGCTCTCAAGGTCTAGTCATGTTTTCACAAATGGTAGCATTTCCTTCTTTCTCATAGCTGAATAATATCCCTATTCTTCACATCATAGGGGTCTACAATTCTTCCCAATATCCTCATGGAAAGAATTTTCCTGAATACTTCTAGCCTTCTTCTAAGCTCATCAGAAGAAATATGCAGCTATCCACAGTTTTGGTTTAAAAGTAAGTTCTTTCTCTCTCTCTCATCTCTTTATTTCTTAAAAAGATGCCCTTTTTTTTTCTCTTGGCTCCCTATGCTTTCCTGAAGTTTGCAGTGATGGATGCATGATCTGTGGGTCATCTTCTTTCAGAGAAACCAGCATCAATAGAGGAAAAGGCAGGGAAGAGGCTGGGGAACAGAGTGTTACTTAAGACTTCCCAGAGGAAGAAAAAAGTTTGCAAACACGATAACTACTAAAAGCACACAAACCTCTTGTAATTATGAAATATTATTATACTTATAAATAGTAGGTTTCACTAATTTGAAGAGATACAAATACCCCTATGTTTATTGTAGCATTATCTACAATGGTCAAATTATGGAAGCAACCCAAGTGTCCATTAATAGATGAATGAATAAAGAAGATGTTGTGTGTATACACACACACACGCACACACACACACACAGAGGAATATTATTCGGCCATAAAAAAAACTTACCATTTGTAACAACATGGATGGAACATATAACGCTAAGCAAAATAAGTCAGAGAAAAACAAATACCATCTGATTTCACTAAAGTGTAGAATTTAAAAAACAAATGATGCAAGGTTAGCTTTTGTATTTGAGTTCTTTCCAGTTTTTGAATGGATGCTTGTATTGCGATGTATTTTGCCCTCAGGACTGCTTTTGCTGCAACCCAAAGATTTTGAACGGTTGTATCTTCATTCTCATTAGTTTCCATGAATCTTTTTAATTCTTCCTTAATTTCCTGGTTGACCCTTTCATCTTTTAGCAGGATGGTCCTTAACCTCCACGTGTTTGAGGTCCTTCCAAACTTCTTGTTGTGATTTAGTTCTAATTTCAAGGCATTATGGTCTGAGAATATGCAGGGGACGATCCCAATCTTTTGGTATCGGTTCAGACCCGATTTGTGACCCAGTACGTGGTCTATTCTGGAGAAAGTTCCATGTGCACTTGAGAAGAATGTGTATTCAGTTGAGTTTGGATGTAAAGTTCTGTAGATATCTGTGAAATCCATGTGGTCCAGTGTATCATTTAAAGCTCTCGTTTCTTTGGAGATGTTGTGTTTAGAAGACCTATCAAGTGTAGAAAGCACTAGATTGAAGTCACCAAGTATAAGTGTATTATTATCTAAGTATGCCTTAACTTTGGTTATTAATTGATTAATATATTTGGCAGCTCTCACATTCGGAGCATATATATTGAGGATTGTTAAGTGCTCTTGTTGGATAGATTCTTTAAGTATGATATAGTGTCCATCTTCATCTCTCACTACAGTCTTTGGGGTAAATTTTAGTGGGTCAGTGTTACCCAGGGCAATTTACACGTTTAATGCAATCCCTATCAAAATACCATGGACTTTCTTCAGAGAGTTAGAACAAATTATTTTAAGATTTGTGTGGAATCAGAAAAGACCCCGAATAGCCAGGGGAATTTTAAAAAAGAAAACCATAGCTGGGGGCATCACAATGCCAGATTTCAGGTTGTACTACAAAGCTGTGGTCATCAAGACAGTGTGGTACTGGCACAAAAACAGACACAATAGATCAATGGAACAGAAGAGAGAATCCAGAAGTGGACCCTCAACTTTATGGTCAACTAATATTCGATAAAGGAGGAAAGACGATCCACTGGAAGAAAGACAGTCTCTTCATAAATGGTGCTGGGAAAATTGGACATCCACATGCAGAAGAATGAAACTAGACCACTCTCTTGCACCATACACAAAGATAAACTCAAAATGGATGAAAGATCTAAATGTGAGACAAGATTCCATCAAAATCCTAGAGGAGAACACAGGCAACACCCCTTTTGAACTCGGCCACAGTAACTTCTTACAAGATACATCCACGAAGGCAAAAGAAACAAAAGCAAAAATGAACTATTGGAACTTCATCAAGATAAGAAGCTTTTGCACAGCAAAGGATACAGTCCACAAAACTCAAAGACAACCTACAGAATGGGAGAAGATATTTGCAAATGACGTATCAGATAAAGGGCTAGTTTCCAAGATTTATAAAGAACTTATTAAACTCAACAGCAAAGAAACAAACAATCCAATCATGAAATGGGCAAAAGACATGAAGAGAAATCTCAGAGGAAGACATAGACATGGCCAACATGCACATGAGAAAATGCTCTGCATCACTGGCCATCAGGGAAATACAAATCAAAACCACAATGAGATACCACCTCACACCAGTGAGAATGGGGAAAATTAACAAGGCAGGAAACCAAAAATGTTGGAGAGGATGCGGAGAAAAGGGAACCCTCTTGCACTGTTGGTGGGAATGTGAACTGGTGCAGCCACTCTGGAAAACTGTGTGGAGGTTCCTCAAAGAATTAAAAATAGACCTGCCCTACGACCCAGCAATTGCACTGTTGGGGATTTACCCCAAAGATACAGATGCAATGAAACGCCGGGACACCTGCACCCCGATGTTTCTAGCAGCCATGTCCACAATAGCCAAACTGTGGAAGGAGCCTCGGTGTCCATCGAAAGATGAATGGATAAAGAAGATGTCGTTTATGTATACAATGGAATATTACTCAGCCATTAGAAACGACAAATACCCACCATTTGCTTCGACGTGGATGGAACTGGAGGGTATTATGCTGAGTGAAGTAAGTCAATCAGAGAAAGACAAACAGTGTATGTTCTCATTCATTTGGGGAATATAAATAACAGTGAAAGGGAATTGAAGGGAAGGGAGAAGAAACTGGTAGGAAATATCAGAAAGGAAGACAGAACATGAAGACTCCTAACTCTGGGAAACACACTAGGGGTGGTAGAAGGGGAGGAGGGCGGGGGGTGGGGGTGACTGGGTGGCAGGCACTGAGGGGGGCACTTGACAGGATGAGCACTGGGTGTTATTCTGTATGTTGGCAAATTGAACACCAATAAAAATAAATTTATTATAAAAAAATAAAAAATAAAAAACAAATGAACAAAACCAAAAAGAAAGAGAAAAAACAAAAACAGACTCTCAACTATAAAGTACAAGCAGATAATGACCAGGGGGGAGGAGGATGGGGAGATGGGTGAAATAGGTGAAGGGGATTAAGAGACACTTACCATGATGAGCACTGAGTAATATATGGAAGTCTTGAATCACTGTATTGTACACCTTAAACAAATATAACATTGTATTAACTACACTGGAAATTTTTTAAAAGTGGAACAAAATTAGTACATTTTTAATCAGAAAAAAATTAAAATGTACTACTAATGGACTCATATCCTGCCCTTCTGCTGTGTTAATTGGACAGAGTTCTGGAGGTTCTGAGAATGTTCACTAGAGTTCACATGCACCTGGGAACACAGCTCCTTTCAAACCACCCTGACTGAGGGGAACTCAGAGTTCACAGTTGTAAATAGCAGAACCAGAACAATGACACTCAGCAATTTGGTTGTCTTAAAAGAAATCCTCTTGAAAAACAATAACAGGCTCTCTTTTAAAAAGAATATTAGACTTTGGCTCAAAGGTAAGGAAGAGACAAAGAATGTGTCCTTCACTGAACGTGCCCCAGGTGGATCTTCAGCCATCAGTTTTCCTCCTGAAAAAGAGAGAACTGGTGTTAAGGAAATTTCAGGAACCTAGAGGAGTTAATGTTCTCTGGATAGGAGGTGATCAGTCACCCCATGCCCCAGAGTCTCAGCTTCTAATTTTGGAATCACAGTCCAGCATGTTCTGATTTGTGTTGTTCTGGCTCCACTCTCCAAGACCAGGAAGACAGCAGGATGGAGTGTATGTGAAAGAGTGTGGTATGAAGAAGGAGGGTGAGAAGAGGAGGGGAAAGGGAGAGGGGAAAAAAAGAGTGAAAAGGTAAAGAGAAGGAGGAAGATGCAGGGAAGAAACAAGAGATGTATCACTGTGGGTACTGCCTCCAGCACTTCCAAGCTGATCTTTGCGGGCTTTGGGACTGCTGTAGGGTTGGAGAATTCTAAAGTAAGCATGAATGGAAAGTAGGAATATTGACTACATATTTCTTCTTTCTTAAAATATTGACAATTTTCACAATTTTTACTCCAGGCTAAAAAATCAAAATCAATTGGTTAACTCCTAAAAATCTCTGCACGTTCACTCATGTGGGGCAAATCTGCTTCCCTTACCTCCCTGTCCATCCAGTCCATCCTCCCAAATGCAATTCAGATTGTACATTCTTGTTATAGCCTTTACTAATCACCCAGCATTAAGTAGTGATGCCACTCTGTTCCTTATTTGAATCTCTAGAGTAACTATAACCTGTAAAATTCACTTCATGATGAGTTATGTAGTATGAAACATCTATGTCATCGTTCTTGCAAAGACAAGAGATGAAAATACGCCCAGGTTTTAGCCCACTGGTTTATGCAGGTTAGACCAAATTAACGATTAACAACACCCTCCATTTACTCTTACAAGCACCCCAAGTAGGGAAGATAAATTGTGGCCAGCCTTTTGAAATGTTAAATCCTGTGGCATTCCAGATTCCCCAAGGAGAATTTAAAAGCTCCTAGGGAGCTCTGTCATTTTCCACACCACCCTGGCTCCTTACACACACTGCCCGACAATATTTTTATTGTGAACATGAATTATCCTATTCATTTTCAAAGACGAAAAATGAACAAGCCCTACAATCTTGTGAATATGTGGAATGTTGGGAGGGAAGTTTTAATTTAGCCTAGGTTCTCATTGTTTTTACTGTGTAAGGTCTAAATGTATCACATTCTGAAACTGAAGATGAGTGTTATTCTCAGATTTGCATCTGATTTTTTAAAAATCACAGTGAAGGAGAAAGTACCAGCTAGAACTCAAACATGCTGGTGTGCCCCTCTTGATACCCGAGGACTACTTGCCCTCCAGCAAGCTCAGGCTGCCTAGGTCTGCAGGTCACCTTGGGTTGCTCTGAAATCTATTTATTCAATTTCATTCTTACAGGAATATAAATGGTTCTGTCAAATAAAGTGAAAATTTCAATGACAAACATTCTGAAAACAACAGTTCAGAAAATGAAATCTCTTATTTCTTATTGAAACATTAAGTTCCTCCAGCTGACACCAAAGTCATCTCTTTTTTCATCCTTCTTCATCTCCCTCTAATGGGAAGAAGCAGGGAGATGATTATATTATCTTCCACCTGTTCATCTACCCATTGATCAATATTAAGTGTGTACCGTGTAAAAGTTTTGTGATCTGTGCTAGATGTGAGTGATGAATGAAATGGGCAGTTTCTGCCCTCAAGCAGCTTATAGTCTGTTATACAAAAGAGGCATCAAATGGTGAAATATAACCAGTGTCTGCAGTTAAGCACAAAGTTTATCTCAGCAAAATCTTGACAGAAATCCTCATTCTACTCTAGAAAATAAAAAAGGACCTTCCTAACAAGGGACCCTTAGACTGGAACCCAATTGGTGAACAGGAAATGGGCAAGGAAAGAAAAGGAAGAATGTTGCAGGCAGAGGTTGCAACCGGCACATATGGCTTCAGATGGGAGTGCATGCTGTGACATTAGAAGGGAAGAGTGTGCCAGCGTTCCTGAGTGTGGTGGGTGAGGCAGCAGAGACAGGAAGGCTCCACTAGTCTTCCCCTATTGCTCCAGGGTGTGATTTCTTACTCTTCCCTTCAATTGGTCATCTGAAACAGAGACAAAGGCCAACAACCAGCAGGGAGCCCAGTGAACATCACAGTCATCACCACGTCTTAGGGACTTTCAGTCTGGCTCATATCATTTTGGGTGATGAAGGCTGAGAAGAACTAGGCTTGGTAGAACTCTGGTAGAATTTGGAGCTTTGGCCACAACATCACTTGAAAAGCCAGACATACTATCATCACTTCTAAACCAGTTGCTTCATTTCTAAGCATTCCTCTCTTCCCAGTCCTATGTTCTGCTTCAGGAATGATCAAAATATTAGCTATCGATTTTCCTAAAGACCAGTCTAGATGTGGTTGTTACTGCAAAAAAAAAATGTTATGCAGATAAAAAGGAAATAGGCAATCTCTGTCGTTGAGCTTGAAACGGGCTAAGGAAATACTGGGAATACAGTTCGGGTTGAACTGCTGATTCTGTGACTTATGAATCTTGTGACTCTTATACAATTATATTAACCACTCTGAGCCTCCATACATTAATTTGAAAAATGAAGATAATATCCATCTGCTTCCTAGAATTTCTGGGAAGATTGAATGAGGTAATATTTTTGGATATGCTGTGTGTGTATGTGTGTGTGTGTGTGTGTGGCATGTGCATGTGTGTGTGTGTGTGCATGTGTACATGGGGGAGGGGTGGTCCAAGTGAAAAGGAGCAAAAAGATAAACAGAAATTGTCTCCTACTCTTATATTTACAGACTGAGAGAGATATAGACACCTAAACAAACAGTGAAAATCACAATATAAAAGTGAAATTTAACAATCCAGAAAGAGATCATGAGTGTCTGAACTAAAGGAGAGGCAGAGGTGATGTGGAGAAAGGGACAGAGTCAAGAGATATCTTAGGTAAATTTAAATTACATACATTTGAAAGTGTGATATAAAAATATTTATATAAAGCTTTGTTTTATACAGACAATTTGAAATAAAGTGAATTCCCTGAATGTAAAATGCATTAATGCACAGTTCTTTTCAAGACTATCAGGCCAAATATATTGAAGCTTTGTTTACACTCTAACCATAGGGCAGTAACACTTAAGCTGATCAACAGAAATTCTTGCCTTCCACAAGCTTTTCCAGCTATGCATGGTCTTCAGGAACTACATCCCCCCAAATAACTGCAAATCACCTTGCATTTAGGGTGGGGTAGGGGAAATTAAGACAATAAATAAATAAGGGGCAAATAATGATGTAAGGAGGAAGAAAAGGTACCAGTTGGCTTTTAGTTTCCTAGCTTATGTGACTTGGTACCTGACAAAGCCATTTAATAAGATCACTTTGACCTGATTCAGAAAGAAGTGAGTTCCCTACTGAGAAGTACGCAAGGCTATGGTTAACAATTGTATGCCCGAAATATTAATAATTAGGTTCATGTGTCTCGTCAGGTATTGGATGAGAAGGCCACTAAGGCTCCCTCCATTCAAAAGACTTTAAGGTTGAGGGTCTTCCCTATACTTGTGCTCAATTCCTGTAATTCTCAGTATTCCTTTTGAATTAACTATGCTAAATACTCTTCTTTTTTACTGTTTGACTGTTTAATATGTTCCAGTGTTGCCTCCGATGTGGGTTATGAACTAAAGTTGGTGGTGGTAGCAGTGTAGTAAGAGGCAGCAGTGGCAATAATGATAATATTTGTATCATGCTTAATATGTGCCAAACACTATTCTAAATGCTTTTCATATATAAACACACTCAATCCCCTCACAGACCTTTGAAGTAAATAACAGTGTTATCCTCATCTTACAGATGAAGAAATGGAAGAACAGGGGCAGCCTGGGTGGCTCAGCGGTTTAGCACCGCCTTCAGCCCAGGGCATGATCCTGGAGACCTGGGATAGAGTCCCACATTGGGCTCCCTGCATGGGGTCTGCTTCTCCCTCTGCCTGTGCCTCTGCCTTTCTCTTTCTCTCTCCCTGTGTCTCTCATGAATAAATAAATAAAATCTTTACAAAAAGACATGGAAAAACAGGACACATTTAACTTGCTCAGGATCACACAACATAGACATAATTGAAACCCAGAAAGTCTTTCTCTGCAATCCATGTTCTTATCCACCATGCTATCCTGCCTCTCCAACATGGTGACAGTTCACAGCCTTCTAGCTCTGCAGGTACAGCCTATGATAGGGGTAGAGGCTCTGAGCCACTGGAACCTGGCAATATCTTTTTCTAGGATCACTTTCCCCATAATAAGTGACCCTGGTAGTATTGAAGAACTGTTGGCTCTAGCAGAAATTGCTGGGGGCAGACAAATCTCTGAGGGGTTCTACTCTTCTCAGCCTTTCCTTTTGTACTTCTAGCCTGTGAGGTTCCTGGGGTTCAGTATTTAAAACTGCCAATATCTGCAGCTACAATGCCACTCCAACTTCTCTCTTACCCCTAAGACCATACAAAAAACAATATCATACAGATAGTCATTTTAAAACTCAGGTATATATTCTCTGCAGTGAGTATGATGATGATGACCAATCGTTCAGAAAGGCCAGGTGGGTGTAATGTTAGCTATGTGTAACAGCTGTAACATCTGTTGCACACGTGTGCTGGGCACCCTCACTGCTGCAACATTAGCAGAAGGTATTACTTAGAATTTAGGGGATCACAAGTGATGAAAACCCAACTCTCAATAGCTTAGGTAAAAGTAGAGATACTTTTGAAATACTGCTGAATCATCTCAAGGAACTCAGCACTAGGCATATAGCTGGATTTCAGGAATAAATGGACCAAGGTATTGTTTGGGATTCATTTTTCAACTCATATTCCCACTCCTCCCTACACATCCACTACATATCTCTTTCTCTTTATTTTGTTCTTTTTTTTTTCTTTTCTTTATCTTTCCTTGTCTTTCTCTAGACCAAATTCTTTTGATTCTCAAGTCCATGTGGAAGGACTCTAATAGTCCCTGAGTTGTCAATCTTACTGCTATAAGACAGAGAAAGGAGCAAACTCAACTCTCTGGGTCCCAAGTCCACATGTTGGGTCAGTCCACTGTGTCTAAGGAACAGAATCACTGTACTGGCACAGTAACTCTTATAGTCACACTAAGGATGAACAAGCGCAAGGCAATCGGTAGAAAAGGGGGAACTGAAGAGACAGCTCTGTGAGTGTCTTCTACAAGAAGCCACCATGCCAATTAATGGCAGATGTCCTCCATGAGATAAAGTGTGCCAAGGGACTCTGTCTCTTGTAGTGTGGAATCCATAGCACCATGCCTTGGTAAACATGTGCACAGCATGTATACAGTTAGTGTTCTATAACAATAGTTAATGTTTATTGCACATTGACTATCTGCCAAGAGCATTTAGGAGTCACAAAATCTTTATAAGGTAGTAATGTAGTTATCTTTATTTTACAGATGAAAAGGATCAGTTTTGGAGAAAAGAAGCAACCTGCTGAAGTTTATACAGCTAGTAAACTGCAGTTTCGGAATTTGAATGTGGCTCTTTCTGATCTTAGACTCAGCACTCTTGCCACTAAGACACTTTCTCTTTAATTCAGAAAATATGTAGCATGCACCAAGCCTGATGCCAAGGAGAAAAATTCCAAACACACATTCTAGGCAATTAAAAGAAAAAAAAAGTAAAACAGAACTACTCTTCTTGTAGATGCAATATTTCAACTTTGATTCCCCTCACCTACCCAAAATGAAGAACTGATACTGCTCACCTTATTAGCCTCAAATGACTCCAGATGGCATTCCAGAACAGATGTACAGCTATTCAGCAGCCTTAAGAAGAATCCAACACCATGAATCTTTTTCATGTTGACTTTCCAGGGAGGTCTTCCAAGTCCCTAAAGATCCAAGAGATAATTCTAAATGGCATAAGCTGTCATTTACAGACAAAGGTCAAATAGCTGCCTAATCCCTATATGTGCCATCTATAGTCCTAGAAACACTTGGCTGGATTTGGAATTCTAAGCACATTCCATGACTAAACTCAGGTTTTGTTGTATTACTCTTTTATAGGTGAGAAAAATGAACACTGGAATATTTCATTTGGCCTATGAAACTCTAGAATCACAGGCACCTCTCAGTTAAATATATAAGAGATATCAGAAAATCCCCAGCTGAAAGATTTCAGAGGAAAGACCCATCCTTCCCTGCCTGACTCCTCCTTGTATCACAGAACCCTGTCCTGCCTCCTGTAGTGATGGTTATCAGACTACCCGCAAGGTGCCTGTTTTTGTGACTCTTTTTCCTACTAGACTTTGTCTTCTTCACCATAGTATTTCCAGCATCCAGCAACAGTGTCAACTACATAATAATTTAGGAGTTGCTCAACATGGAAGGAAGGAGGGATGGAGAGAAGGGGAAGATAGAGAGGGAAGCAGTGGAGGAAAGAGATGGGGGAAAGAAACAGGAGAGAAGGATGGAAGGAGGGAGGGAGGGAAAGGGAGGAAGGGAAGAGAAAGGAAGAAGGTGAGTACGAGGCTTGGGCGATGAACAGTCTATATGTCTTAACATCAAGGCAAGTTCTTGAGCAAGTCATCTACAAACCTAGATGAGTATCTGTTAATACCTGGAGATCATTAGTCCTGCAAGGAGAGGATACCCTGAGTGGCTACTGGACTCCATCCATAATCCCTGGGCAGAGAAGAGCAAAGACTAAGTTACCCAAGACTGAGTACCTGTTTCCTTCTATGAGAATAGAAACAACCTGGACCAACACTGTGTATAGGGAAATGGCTAACCTAAGATAATGGACATTTATCTCTCATTCTCAGCCTGGCAAGGAGATCATTCTAGTTATTCCATTTCTCATGTACCTTCAACTGATATCTTAAGAAAAACCTGAGCCTTCAAAGTAAGCACTCTGACCCTCACCAAGGAAATAGTGTTAATTGTGTGTCTTCAGGCTGTGGGGCTTCAGTGGTGTAAATTAAAAAAGTAAACCCAATTTGAGGAATATGCAAATGACAAACTGAAAGAAGAATTAATATTTAGCTTTGAAAAAAAATACAGCTCTCCTCCTCATTATGAAGGCTGTTTTTTCTATAACCAGAAGGAAAAATGAATTGTTGGAAGCTCCTCAAAATGCGCAGCTGAGAATGCCTTTATATTAATGAGAAAAGTGATATTGATTAATGAGTAGGCCAAAAGCAAGAAGGAAGCTTTCCTCCCTTCTGTCTTCCTCTTGGCCTGGGAACAGGTAGTCTACTAAGGTCCCTAGGCACAGCAAGAACACAGTCCCCTGGGTCTGCTGCTGGCTAGAACACATGTGGTCTGATCAAGCTTCTTTCAATTACATGAACAAACATGTCTAGACTTGAACAAATTGGCACCTGGGAATTAAACTGGTTATAAAAATCCACATCCTTTCGAGCCTCTGTGACCTTAATTGATCAGAACCCCTCTATTGTAGCCCACAGATAGTCCAGGAAAAGATTTTCTGAAAGTTTAGCTAAATGACAATATTGATTTTTATCCTTCATATTTTCTTATATTAATCACATTTCTTACATCTGCTTCATATATTACATATTCCCTTGACTCTGTGGCCAGCATTATGTAGTAAGTTCTTTAACACAGTCTAGCAAAAGATTACAACCCCAATTTTACGGACAGAGTCCAAGTCATGGGATGCTGGAAATACCCTAAGGAGTGAGAAGTGAAGTCTTCTGTCTCCTAGACTAGCATTGCATCTTCTTAATAATGGCTCTGAGCATCTATATGAGACAAGACCTTCTATTTGATTTCACCACCTTCTGAGTCACATAAGCCATAAGCCACCCAGGAATGAAAAAAAACCACCCACTCACCTAACAAATCTCAAGGAAAACAGCTTCCTCTGCCTGGTGTATAGTCTGCACACTGGATACTCTTCATTCTTCTCTGGACAAAGAGAGGGCTTTGTACACAAGGCAGACTCTATAAGCCTCATGGCCCTGGGCACTGCCACCTGTGCTCAATTTCAGGCAGCTTTTCAAAGATTGATGTTCTATAGCTCATGAGACACCAGTTCATGCAATGGAGGAGTGTCCTAGACAAGCAAAGAAATCTTCAGCAGCATGTGGAATCATACTTTGGTCAAGATCCCAGACTCGGGAAGAGGAGGTTAAATGAGGTCTTAAGCTCATACAATTTTGAAATCCACTTTAAAAGGGAATTTAGAGTTGCAAGAACAAAAATTTCATATGAAAGTAAACATTTATAAAGACAAAATATATCACAATACACATCATAGAAAGCTGACAAATACATATAATCACAAAATCAAGAAAATAGCATCATATTCGTATTAATTAAGCTCCTATCATTCTTCTTTGGTATTTTTCCCTACACTTTGGGCTTATATGTCAACAATTTTATGGCATAGCTATCAAGGCTGAGAAGAGAATGACTCTTGTCTTTTCCTCTGTAGGTTCTCCTCCAGGGCCTATGGTGGTCGCGTGATGTGCACAAGGCAGATTCACAAAGCAGCACAGCCTCCAGCCTTGTGTCCTCTTGCCAACTAGGCAGTTCATCTCAGCAGATGGCAGGAGGATCCTAGAAGCCACTTCTACAACAAGACAGCCAACAACAACTTACGTCTTCAAAAAAGTAGCAGTCGACTACAAAACTCCAGGTTACTATAACCTCGAGGCAATTTCTTCTTAGATGTATCCCAAATCTTTGCAGCTACCCCACCAGTGATAAAATAATAGACATGTTTGGAGAAGTGGGGGAGAAAGAAAGAATGATATTAGCCAATAATGAATATAATATCTTAATTTTGCAAATTAAAAAAAAAGGATCATTTGAATATATTGCCAGGACCCCTACTACATCTTGAAAGGACATTTGCAAGAGTAGAAGGCTAAATGTAAATCTTGCTCTTTCTCCATAAAGCCACCTCTGTGTCTACCCTCAATCCCTCTGCCCCAGCAGGAGTGGGGAGAGGGAGCCAGGAGGAATTCCAGAGGAGATCTTTAGGTCTAACACACCAGGGGTTACGATTCTCTAAAACATCTAGATTCTAATCACAGTTAAGGCAGAAACTCTGACCCAAGCATGGTCTGGTCTGAACAGACCTTCATCACATGAGATTACCATCCATACATTGCATCTGGTGTACATCCTCAGCCTGAATTCCACACCACTTTCCCAGGTCGAAGTGGATTCAATCATCTCTCTCACATGGAAGGAGGAAACCTCGGAATGCATGTCCATATTTGCAAATTTAAAATTTTAGCTCCAAACTTGAATCTTTATTTGGTACCTGATGATAAATAATAACACTGCAGGTGCATGAAACTCAGCCCTAACATTGGTCCACAGGCTCTACAGAAGATGTAACATACCAACACCAGTATGAAAAAAATATATGAATGTGTCATACAACATAGGAGCATTCTATTCAAACAAAGTAGAATCATCCCTTAAGGCAAGCAGAAGCACTTTTAGGGTTCTCGACCTTCCTCATTGTCACACGTGAATTTTGTTAAAGGCAGAGGATTTAAATAGCTGGACATCTACTGATATGCTTCACTTTCATTTCTGTAGTTAGTTAACTGAGTGGTTCTCACACAAGGAACATCACATAGGATTGTGCATTTAAAACCTTATATATTTTGTTAGTATAGAAGATTTTCATGTGTGGTTTTAACTATATATGATTTTCACCCTACTCATCAATTTTTGAACCTAACCCACAGAGATGTGACTTCCAGAATTTTTGTTCATTAAATTAGGAAAGCAAATAATTTTCTTTTTTAATGGATACTTACATGATAGACACTTTAGTGCTATAACCTGGGAGTGGAGAGGAATAGAATGGAAACAGTAGTGTGCAGCATCCTGATAAACTTCTCTAGACACAAAAGGAAATTGCATCCCTAATCTCCAAATCTGGTTAAATATGAAAGAGATGGGGGTTGGTGAGAAAACTGCACATAATCTTAGGTAACTCTTGAAAGGAAAGCTTCTGAGCTCTATCTACATCATAGGGTTTTTAATTTGTATTCCACATTTTTCTTATAAATATGAACCTGTATATTACTCAAAGTGATTACATTTGGTTATAAACACTGAAAAAACTTGAGTTTTTATTTTTTAATATCTGCCTTATTCGGATGGGAATGAAAATCAGAAATTTCAAACTTGCAAATACCAGCTAGGAAGGATGCAGTAGGGACCCTAGAAATCAATGTTTATCCAGCTGTCTGGTCAAATCCCTATGTAGGCAACTCCCAGAGACCATTTTCTGCCTCCAGTCACTCTTTCCCATTCCTAACAGGTTCTAAACTCAGGTTTGTTTATTTTCATTCTGAATTCTTTTTACTCATGGCTTGTTCAGATGTGTGTTTTTTTTTTCTTTAATTCTCATCTGAAATTGTTCTACTTATCTTTGATGATTGATTTCCAACTTCATTTCATTCATTCGGTCCATCTACAAATATTAAGCACCTACTATGTACCAGATACGATTCTAGGCATTGAACAGACAACTGTGGGCAAAAGTCTCTGTGACATCCTATTACATTGAATTATATAAAACTGATACTTTTGTAGGTCAAAATGGTCAAGTATCAACAATCTCATGTGGTTCAGCCCATGTTGAGAAGACAGAAAATAAACATAATTATAAGAACCTTGATAGTTATGTTAGAATCTCTTCTGAGGTTAGAGCCCTTGATACTGCCCTCTTATTACACTCACCATTTTGAATGGACTCTTCACTTTACCTCCTGTCCTCGCCTTGAAAACTGAAACTCCTAGTGCCCAGGAGTCAGCAAAAAGGTTCAGAAAAAAAAAAAAGCCTCCTTCAACGATTTCCCTTGCCCTCTAGCTTCTGCTTCTACTGAGTTTTTAGACTATGATAAATTCTAACTTTCATACTAGCTCAATGTGGGTTTAAAAACTATTTAACATTCTTTATTCAAGAGCATTAGTTATTTTTAATAGGAGTTTTGACAAAAAAAAACCTTGGTCATTTAATAACATCTGAAATAAAATAAGCCATTAGTGAGTATTTGGGAGCATTTTCTTTATCTTACTACCCTCAGTATAATCACAACCTGATAAGCTGGAATTGGCTCAGTTCTGATGCTTATGGCTTTTAGTGGTTTTCCTCGAACAGAATTGTGAAATAAAACTCTCCTGAGATTTTAGGCACTTCTATGACCTATTGGTGTACAAAGCTCTATGAACCTTCTGAGATTTACAAACGTCCATATACTGCCTAGGGGAAATTGTGTCTGGTACCAAGAGGCATCCTGATAATGGAAGAAAATGGAAAATATGGCTTCATAGAATTAACAGATATTTAGAGCCCCACGCAGGACTGAAACAGTGGAAAAAAAGACTTGAAGCTGGAGACAAGTATGTCTCTACTTATCAATATGTTAGCTTTGATACAGTATTATCTACCTGATTCTCAGTTTCCCACAGAAAAAAATGAGGCTCCACCCTATAGACTGGTGAGAGAACATAAAAGCATAAGTAGAAAGTATAATTGCTTTATGATATGATATACTATAGATTTGCTAATTGAATTTAAATAAAAATGGAAAAAAGAAAGTATAAGTGCTTTATAAAACTATATGATATAGGGAAGGGCAATTTTTCAAAATGAGGAATCAAAATTAAAACAAAAAAAGAACAAAAAACCGAATTTATCCCAAGAATTAAAGGCAAAGTTACCAGATGGCTAGATAGAGGATTTCTAGACAGTTTTAGGGAAGGGAAGATCAGTGCATTTCAGCATGAATTCACTAAAAACAGCCTAGAACCTATATTTATACACTGTTGGTGTTTCAGGATTTATAATGTACCATGGCAAAATGGGAACATGACAAATGGAAAGAACACTGGCTTACTAACAGATCAGCTGGAGTTCACATCCTGACTCCACCACCTCCTAACAGTATGAGCCTGGGCAAGTTAAAGGATTTATCAGAACCTTTGTTCCTTATCTGTTAACAGGTAATAAAAGCACATATGTATTAAACACACTCAAATTCATAACATGTCTGCATATATAAGGGGCTGTATAGCAATAAATTCCTTACTCCATTGCATACATTATCACAGGTAGTCCTCATGTCAACCTTGTAAGTTGGATTTTGTCTTTCTTAAAGATGAAGAAACTGGCCGTTTCAGAAAGCATAGGCATAAGTAGCAAAATTATAGCAAAAACCTAGCTCATTTCCAATACTGGCTCAGGTATTTCCACTACACTACTATTGTCTCCAATGTAACAAATCCAGGCCAGTATGGGCTAGTAGGAGTGAGGGGAGACCATTTAAAAGAGTAACCAGCTTTCACCCTTGAGCAGTTGAAAGTACAGTACATAGGCTGCCTGGAAGTGCCATCCAGATATTTAGATGATGGACCCCTGACCTCAAAGGTGTAGACTATTGGCCTGAAGTCATCTTATACGTAGGATTTATTTGTTGCTCTCTAGCATACATGTTTCTCACCAACATAGTTTGGGTTATTGCTATATTTAACACACCAGGTTCAAACAGTATGATATTGTCAATGCACTGAACCAGCATGATCTGCCAGAGAACTAGATTATGACATATGGCTGGAGAGCTGAATGAGGTAGTATCATGGAGGTATGCTGTTGGCCTCACTAGATGGAAGCCAAAGAATTTTTAATGATTCAATAACAAGTATAGAGAAAGGGCATTTTCCTGATCAACAGCTATATATTAGGGACAAGGAATGTGCTGATTTGCTCTAGGAATGAAACTACATTGGGAATAGAAGCTGTAATTAGAGTCACTACCTGATTGAGTGTATGATAATCCACTGTTGGTCCCCAAGATCCATCCATCTTCTGGAAAGCCAAAGAAACAAGCTGAATGAAGATCTGGTAAGATGCACACATCCTACCATCTCTCAGGTCCTTGGTAATGGCAGTAATCTCTGAAATCTCTCCAGAAATGCATTATGCTTTAAATTGGGAAGCTATACAGTATTGTTTCTCCCTTAGCCAGAGCTTACAGGACTTACAAAATCAAGGGTTTTGAAAATGAGAGTGGCTCCTTTCATTGATACCCCCAGTGATCCACAAGAGAAAGTTTTGCTTTATTCCCACTTTGGCCTTTTCTGGTCTATAATACCTAGCTCCCAAGGAAAGATGTTTCCAACAGAGGATGCAACAATGCTTTACTGACAGTGGTAGTTGAGCCAGCCACCAATCACTTTGAGCTCCTCCTGGCCGTAATTCAACTGGTAAAGAAGGGAGTTACTGTACTGACGGGGATACTGAGGTCTCCAAGATAATACAGAGTTGCTACCACATATTGTAAGTAAAGAAGAGTTCATCCATGATTTACAAAAAAAGAGTTCCTAGGGCATCTTTTAACGCCAGGTCCTGCCATTAAAGTTAATGGAAAATTTCAACAACTCAATGCAGGCAGTTAATTCAATACCCCGGAACCTTCAGAAATAAAGGTTTGGGTCACCCCATCTGACAAGGAACCAAAACCAGCAGACGTACTTTGTTGAGGTACAGGAAATGCAAATACAGAATATGTAGTAGAAAAAGGTAGTTAAAAATACCAGCTATAAACCACGTGTCCTGTTGCAGAAATAAGGACTATCATGATTTTAGTACTTCTTCATTATTTTAATATAAATGTTTCAGTACATATTAACCAACTTTTTTCCTCTTCATTTCTCTCATTCCCCCATTATCTAACATAAGATATGATAACGGTAGTTAAGTTTATCTTAGTACCTAAATTACAAGATATCTAAGGGAGAATGTGATTCAGCAAGAAGAGGATTACACCGTACCCAAAGATGAATAAAAAGAATTTGTATTCACTTTTGGAAAGAGGATGTGCTCTCAGTTGTACAAGGAATAGATGCATTATGTTAAGCTGAAACATGGTCTATCAATTGTATTTATTTAGAAAGTAAGGACAGTTAAAAGATGTATATACTGATGACACGCCGAGATGGTGTGTCATTTAGCTAAGTGAAAACTATGTTTCCCAGAATTCCCTTTCCTGCATAGCTTCAGAGTAGTCTGGGCTAAAGAAGAAATCTGCAAAGAGATTTGGAAAGCAGCATAAAGCAGTAGACAGAAGAAGGTCAGCACTGGCAGCTGTTGTGGCTCATGCACAGCGTTGCTGATCTGTGGGTTCACCTGGCTGCCATGGGGCAGTGGCCAGATCCCAGTAACTCCAACTCCCACCATGTCTCCCCCTGCAGTTTCTGACTCTTGAGCCAGGTGTGTGTTTATCTCTGTGAGGAAGGTGCCAGCTTCTCCTGCAGGTTACCTATATCATCAAAGATAGAGTACTGGAGGTAATGAGAGATTGATGTGTGTTCTAGTCCATTCTGTGGGCTCCAAGACATTCTCATGGGTTCTCATTTGTCCTTGTTCTTCTCTATTTAATACCCATATTTTCTTCCCAACTGACTATCCTGCTGCTTCAGGCCCTAGAAATATACACAGAAGTTACAGCCTTTCATACTGTTTATTCTACAACTGTACAGTTCAAATCTCTGCAACAAATCCTTTTATATGTAATTATATATATAAACCATTCCTGATGTTTCTGCTCTGATTTGCCCTAACTGAAGAGTACAAAGATGGAAATGGCAAAGCTAGAACTCCCATCTAGCTCATTTCTAATGCTGATTCAGGGTACTTTCCACTAAATGATTGCTGCTTCTACCATAATAATTCAAGACCATATAACTGGAGGTCATTGGTGGTTTAAAACAGCATGCTGGGCATCATCCTCCCTCTTGGGGAAATGGGAGAGGGATAGGCTGCATGAAGAGCTTAGAGATATTGAGATAATTGAATACCTGGTGCAAAGGTGCAGATTAATGAACTGAAGTCAGCCTGCAGAAGAGGTCCCTGGGAGCAAGTCCCACCCCAGGAACTAACTTCAACTTTGGCCCAGTCAGCGCTTTTAGCTATAAATTGCTTAATAAAGACAGAAGGTGTGTTGATCAAATTTTCAGATGACACAGGGCTGGGCCAGCTAGCAAATATGCTGAGTGACAGAATCAAGAATCCAAAAGATTTGACAGGATGAATAATGAGTCACAGCTAACAAGATGGAATTTAACAGGATGGATATCAAGTTTTACCTTCCACAGCCCTGCCCTGGATAGTGTAGGTGCCAACACCCTCCCTACATTACAGGCTTGGGCAGGGCTATTACCTGAGCTCAGTGTGGGGGAAAAAAAAAAACACACATGATGCTGATGAGAGAGAAGTCTGCTTCAAGAGAATGCCCCTGAGTTCAAAAATCATCTTTGGAGACTTAGACAGACTTGGGTTAATAACAGCCTTTGTGAAAAAGACATTGAGCTCAATACTAATCACCACTGTGACTAGGTTAAAGGATTCATTAGTTACTTAGGCTTCATTATTCAAAGTATGGTGTTCCGATACAGACTGAAGATAGTCTTAAAACTCTGCCCCCCTCAAAACCACATAGCTGAGATTTGGGATACAATCCTGCAGGGAACACCTTAGTTACAAACTAGAATGTGACTAATATGGTAAAGATATATATTGAAAGTCATATGAAGAACCTATCAAGGAGAGTGATCATGAGATTTGGTTCCAAATAATTTAAGAGTTTTCACATAGGGGAAAAATAGAATTTTATTTATACTTCTAGAAGACAGATGGATAGAAACTACAGAAAGGAACACTTTAATCACTATGAAGAATAAGAAAATAATGGTTAAGTCAGGCTCTGGATCCAAACAACTGAGGTTACAGCTCATAATACACTCTCCAAGCCATTTGACTTGGGCAAATTACTTGATTTCTTGGCTTCAGCTTTCTCATTGATAAAATAGGAAAGACAAGAATATTCCCCCTCATACATTTGTTATGGGGATTGATTAAGCAAAAACAAATAGTATTTATCTCACCTAGATTGTTTTGAGTATTAAATGGTGCAACACACTTAAAAAGCATCGAGAAGAGTGACATGATCAAAGATCAATAAATATTCGCCAGTCTTACTATTATAAGAAAGTATATTCTGATGCTTAGAGCTATCCCCACATAGAATGCCCTGGAATGTAAGGTAGCAGCATCTTGAGTCTGAATGTGCTTAAACTAAAACAGGGATATCTTACAGTGGTATTTCTCAAACATTCATGTACATATGAATCCTCTTGATATCTTATTAAAATGTGAGTTCTGACTCAGCAGGTCTGGATTGAGGCCTGAGTGTCTGCATTTCTAACAAGCTCCCAGGCAAGCAAGGGCTACTGGTGTAGTTAGCACACTCTGAGTAGAAAGACTGAAAAACTCTTCCACTAGATGGGAAGGAAAGGTCCTTTCTATTCTAAAACATTCACCCTATGTGATGTTATCAATCTGAGAACAATAACAATATTGAAGCTACATTATAACTGAGTAATCTAGAGCAAACAACTTAACCTCACACCTTGTTTTGATGTATTCTGCAAAGCACTTTTTAAGAAATGAGTAATTTTTACATCAAAATCCAAACTCCTCAGATGGAAGCTCATCTACTCCAACAGAGGATTTCATTTCCTAATTGGCTAAACATCTGTTCCAGTTCTGAGCACAGATTTATCTTTATCAAACACTGATTGGTCTTTGGCTCCTGCCAGCTGCTTTGTCCTAGTGTGATGGGGAACAAAGCAGGGCAGCTGTGTGATGTCAGGAAGCCTCAGGAGGAAGGCAAAGAAGGGCCAGAGAAGCAGAAAAGAAACACTCACAAGCTACTGACAGAAGAAAAGCAATAGCAAACTCCATGGGTTTCAAGGCTGGATAGAACCAGATCTGATGCAGGAGGACCATTAGGGGTCAGCTGACCCATTCTTTTCACTTTTCACATAGTGAAACAAAGTTTCTGTGACCGGCTCCAACTTTCTAAAAGTAATACATGGAAGGAACATCAGTACTAGAAACCAGGCCCCACAGTTCCGAGACCAGTGCTCATTCTGCTCACCCTGCCTGCCTCCCATCTCCTCCTGGGACTCCTGCCCCAGCAATGTTGCTTGGTCTATTCATGGTTTCCTTTCATGCTTCAATTGCCCTCTAGGATAAGGAGGTTGAGGAAGATTCTGAGAATACAGGTTAGAGAGCACAGAGTTGTTTTTCACTTAAGTTAATTTCTTAGGATGAAACTGCTCCAAAAAATCTGAAAAGTATTGCCCTATCATTTACATTGTTCTCTGTCCCTACTCTAAGAATATATTAAACAGCAAATGTAATGCAAAAGCCTATGACCCTGACAAGTTTTCAATGGCCAAGAGTCCAGAGTCAAGCACTGGTTCCCAATATTTACCCCCTAAAGATGTCTCAGCTCTCTCTTATCTCCTCTTTCATTCATGAATTTCCCTCATTGAAATAATAGTAGAATCAAAAGGGGACACACTTGCTTTCCTTTCTGTGAAGATCGGGGTAGGAAAACTCAGAAGCTTTGTCCAGGAGAGGAGGGAAGTTGAAAAGCCACATGGAGAGGCACCTGGTGGCTCAGTGGTTGAACATCTGCCTTCGGCTCAGGTTGTGATCCTGGGGTCTTGGGATCAAGTCCCGCATGAAACTCCACGTAGGGAGCCTTCTTCCCCCTCTGCCTATATCTCTGCCTCTCTCTCTGTGTCTCTCATGAATAAATAAATAAATCTTTAAAAAAATCTTTTAAAAAAAGAAAAGCCACATGGAATTACTTCAAACCCCAAAACCCTCCTTTCTCCCGATTCTTATATATCTTTAGAGTAATTAAGAGCTCAGCCATTCTTGACAGAGGACTAAAGGTCATTAATTCATACTAACATG